>NC_138369.1:114207866-114244744 GCF_054177405.1 Leptonychotes weddellii | reverse complement strand
TCTGTTACATATGTGGGGCAACTGTTGTTCATGTAATCAGGATGTGTTTGACTTCTGCTTCAGGAGGATGTAGCCCCAGTTAAATAATGGACCTGTCCTTTAGCCTGCTGCTGACTTGGCTCATTGAGCTTAGCACTTCAGAGGCTCTGGGCTTCTAATCTTCACTCTGTAGCTGAGTAATTGTATGAACAAAGGCAAAACACTCCTTTTTCCTCAGTGTTGCCACCCGTGAAAAGATGACTGTGGAACTGAACTCTATTCTTTTAGTTAATTCAGTATTCATTTCTTCATTAGCAAAAACTTATTATTGAAGATGTAACATACGGCAGGCACCGAGCTAGGTATTAGGGATATGTTGGTGAACACAGCACGTATGACCCTTTTTTTGTGGACCTTATGGTCTAGAGGAGGGGACAGACTGGTCAGACGGGTGTGCAAGGGGGCCTTTAAGATTGTTATGCATGTGTGTAATGACTTAAGTTTTGCATTATATCTACATCAAAAATGACTATCTCAGGGCTTAGTTGAAAAAGCTTTGAAATTAGTTTCAGGTTGAAATCCCAGCTCTACAACGCAGTAATTATGTAACCTAAATACATTGTTAGACTTCCCTGAGCCTCATTTTCCTCATCAAGAAAATCAGAGTAATAACGGACATCATAAAGATTCACCATGCAGATAATTTGAAATAATGTATGGCATTGAGTAGGCACTCGGTAAATGTTAGTGTTTTTCATTTGGAGGAAATAGTAGAAATTTTTTTTCCCAAATTGCCATACCAATACATCAAGCCCTTCTGCTTGAGTCATTTAAAAAAAAAAGTCTTATGTAGAAATGGAATACACATTTCTACATGGGCTTAATTAGTCCAGTATTCCATAATTCATTTCTTAATGAGCTTTTCAAGCGGATAATCACAACTGATGTTCAGTTTGATTCCTTCTATGCTACATATTTAAAACTGGTTTAATTGTTAAACATTCACTCTGTTGGGCATCACACATACACAGCTGGTGTAAGAAAACCTGCTCATAACTCACGTGTGCCTCAGATTGGTACAAATGACAGATTTATGCTGAGACCATCCATCTCTTCTCGGTGAATGTGGTTTAATTCTTCTATTTCAGTTGAAAATCAAGGATGCCAAACTATAATAGCTTTTTTACAGAGAAGAGCTAGAAATGCCAATAATAAAGAAAAAGGTATGAGGTTCTTCTCCAGACCTATATAAATAATGCATTTATAGGCATTGTTTCATTTAATTCTGTAACCTGTAGGAGAGCTCTCAATATTTACCAAAGAAGGAAAGCGATAATCAGAAAAGTAAGTTATTAGGCTTAAGTCACAGAGTTATTAAGTGATGATGTCCGATTTTCAATCCGAGCCTGTCTAACCCCGAAACCCACGCTCTCTCAACCTCTTTTGAGGTTATGAGAGCCCTTTTGCCTCCTGGCCTCTAATTCCTCATATATAACATGAAGGAATTGAAAGAGATGAGTCTAAGTTTCCTTTCATCTGAAAAATTTTATTTCGTTCTGCTTTGGAGAATTGCAGCCAAGGTCTGTTCCTACGACTTGACTTCTAATTTGTCTTTGGTGAGATATAGTTTCTATTTTACATTCTATTAATTTCTTAAATGAAGTCTTCAGTAATACTCATGGGAAAACTAGTAAAGTAGACGGAGGAGAGATTAAGCGCCAAGTAAGACGGCAAAATGAAAGCCCTCCAGTGATCCTTGAAAAGGTTTTCTGTAGACCCAGGCATTGCTGTAGAGTTGGACATCTTGGGTACAAACTTTGTTTTGATGTTAGGATTCCAACAGACTCTTCTACTAATTTCTCCTACTCCCTAGGCTGCCTCCCCATACAGCCCATCTCTAACCCAATTGTTAAACCATCACTCTATCCCAAGGGGGAGCTATGATAGTTGAAATTTTAGATGCTCTAGCAGACTGGTGAGAGAGATATTTTGGGGGCAAAAACATATGGTTCATAGGTCCAGCTGTGGTGGTCACTGAATGAACTCTATTTGTCCATGGCCTCTCCCAGTAGGCTCTCTGAACTGACTACTGATAATACATGTAAAATTCTACTTGCTGAACTTGCTGTTCTCAGCCCCAAATTGAGTATCCCAGCTCTTTCTTTTTGCCAACAGGACCATTCCTTTGATTTATCCTTGTCTTTAATTGCTAAATGGAATAGAAACCATGAGCTCTGAAAGCAGAGAAAACTTGAGTTCAAGCTCCATTTCTGCCCTTTTGCTATCAATATTACATTGGATACAAGCTAATTAACTTCTCTGAGTCTCAATTTCCTTACCTATGAAATGGAAATATGATGCATCCCTCAATATTTGTTGTGAGGATTAATTAAAATAACGAACCTGACATTATTGGCAGCTATTTATTTATATGTAGCTATTTATTTATGTGTACATAAACAAATGTTTATTTATATATCCTAATATACTTAATATGCCAAATTAAGACCATTATCCTAATGAAGGGATTTGAAATAGAATTCCAAAAAAATCATTGAATACTAGCTGGAAGAGATACCAGAAATATTCTAGGGCATATGCCAATATTGAGGCTTGGTGGTTTTGGGTTTTCTTGGATAAAGTTTTTTAAGACTTAGATAAAAGGCAAGTGTGTCTAATTACAAAAGTAGGTTTTTACAATGCAAAGGCACTAAGCTGGCAAAGGAAAATATTTTTAAAATTCTAAATCATACTTTGATCCAGTGGAAGGAACTGTACTTAAAGATACAAGAAAAAAAAAATCATCAGCAGAAATAGTGATTCCTTTTTGATGGCTACAAGTTGAAGAAAAACCCATTCAAACTATTTAGACTTTATGGTGAATAAATATGAAATTAGATAGTCCTTTTTTAAATCTATGATTTTCCTATTGTCTGGAAAATTCCTGATATGATAATTCAGTTGCTGAGGATAATTACAATATAAATAATATAAATACCTTGGGATAGTTTGCTTAAAGAGCTTGAATCTTCTGTTTGTTGCCTATATGATTTTGGGTTCCATATCAGGGACTAAGAACCTAGGAGACTAAGAGAAACCACCTAAGAAGATGAGTGAGGGTCAGAAATTAGAATCCTAGTTATTCTTCAACCCACACATTTACCTCTAAATGACTATACAAATTGGAAAGAGGCAGCATGGATCAAGGAGGCAGATGGGAATCACTTTTACCTCTTACTTTCATTTCTTCCTTGCTCTCTGACATGGGATGAGTTAATTAACCTCTCTGAATCTCAATTTCCTTATCTGTAAAAATGAAGGTTGTAATGCCTCCAAAAATTGTTTCAGTATTTTCAGTATTAAGTGAGAAGACATGTCAAATTTCTGGGACATCATGGGTACTAATCAACGTAAATCTCTCCCCAAAAGGAACTGATTTGTTTACCTTGTCCAACATCTGTTATCAAGACCCAGACGAACGGTCCCTTTTCAAGCAGGGAAAAGCAGCCAATGCATATGGTTGGTTTCTTGAAAAAATAGACACCAATCCATTTAGAAGCATTGATTAAAAGTTGCTTCGTATTAGAAGATGTTAAATATATAGGGATGAATGAAAGAAGTGATTTTCCTGTCCCTCATGCCTCATCACTCAGTCTCCAAATTCTTGTATATAATTTCTTACTGTCTCTAGAGAACCACTGTCCAATAAATGTATAATATGAACCACATATGTGATTTTAAGTTTTCTAAAAGTCACAATGAAAAGAATAAAAAGAAACAATAGAGATTAATTGTAATAATAAATGTTATTTAACCTAATATACCCCAAATATTGTTGACATGTAATAAAATAAAAATGATTAATGGAATAATTTACACTTTTTACAAAAACTAAGGCTTTAAGATTCAGTGCATATTTTATACTTGTAACACATGGCAATGTGGACTAACCACATTTGAAATGCTCAATAGGCACATGTGTCTAGTGGCTAGTGTTTTGAACTATTTCCAAATCTACCTTCTGTCACTACATCAATTTTTGCAACAATAATACATCATCAAGAACAATAATTATTTTCATTTATTGAGTACTTGCCATGTGATGAGTCCTGTGTTTTATGTGCATCACATTGACAACTACCCTATTTTATGGAAGAGGAAACTAAGGCTTAGAGAGAGTAAATAATCTGAAGGTCATACAACTTTTTTAAATGGCAGATCTGGTATTCACATCCAGGTCAGTTTGATTCTAGTGTCTATCATGCTATCTGTCTAGATTCCTCGAATAGCCTCCTAACTGGTTAGTAGCCTTACAGCAGGACATTTTGACACAGTATGTCAAAATAGGCACTTCAGATTGTAATACCATTATTTTATTATTATTACCAAGTAATTTTTGTCATAGACATTCCCGACCTTCAGCCATCTTTGAGCCTAAGCTATCTGTTCTCACATTCATGAGGACCAACCAGACCCTCATTTCATTCCCAAGTCACTTAGAGGTGTAGGGCTGGGGTGAGGTGCAGGGATGTAATCAGTGTTCAGAATGGACCAAGATTGCTGGTGAAAATGCCAGCATTGTCCCTAAAAAAGGGTTGAAGTTTCCTTAGCTGATTCCAGATCTAGAGCAGGTGCTATGCAAGAAGAATCATACCAAGTAACAAGGCATCTATCAAAGACTATCAGGATCATTTCAAAAAGATTTAGGAACTGACTTAAAGATGCAAAGAAAGAACAATCTGACTGTCAATCAGAATAATAATAAAATAGATGGAAATATAGCAAATATGTTTCATCTGTGATTTCACAGTATTATTTTAAAAAACTAACTGGTTACCATTAGAAGATGCTAGGAAACAAACTTATTACTTTGAAAATTGTTCAGTATAGGGAAATAATCATTTATCCTACATTTTCAATATTAAGTAAAGCATTGGGAAGCCAAATAGTAGGTGAAGTAAAGTTTCTCTTTATAGAAGCCTTTCACCTAATTAAAGAGGATGGGATATTAGAATTAAACTATTATCATTTTTCAACTCCTAAGAAGCCAAAGTTCCTAGACTTTGATCATCAATGACTGTTGTCATCAAAAAAGAAAGCCAGTCACAATATCAATTATGAATTAGTCTTGTCAAGAAACCCCCAAACTTGAATCTGATCAATCCTCTGGAGCCAATGAGCAATTTATGGAAAACAAAGAGAACAGAAGAAATGTTATAAAATATAGTGGGAATGCAATCACTGAAATTGAGACTTTGAGGACAGACAACCTGGAGTCTTTAATAAATAATTGCTAAGATAAGATAGAGAAGGAACTTGTAGATTAAATGAGACTTAAAAAACATTATTTACCAGTTGTAGTGTGTGAATTTTATTTGGATTCTGATTTACAGACTGTGAAAAAAAAGTCATGTTCTCTTCTGTTTTTAATCTTTATTGCAGTCCAGTTCCTCTTGAAGTATTTTTCCTAAGCATACTTTTAGTCAGGTTACTTCCTTGCTTAACATCCATCAATGGCTTTCTATTATCTGTAGGTAAACCCAAGGAAGATTTCACAGGCTCTATGTGCTCTACTTTAAGGACGATGTTATGTGTGAACTTTAAGGAAAGTTTCCTAGAAGAAGGGGAATTGATAGGATAAGAAGGGGAAGAGTATTAGGCAGAGTTTCTGGGAAGGACAATCGAATAAGCTCATTGATGTGAGCATAGTATATGGAGATTGGGTGGGAGGTTGGAACTCCTTGAAGTGTAGGGTCGATGTTATGTAGCTGGAGAGTGAAGAGCTATGAAAACCAAGTCTGGGAGGAGTTGATACTTGTTGCATTGGGATTCATCATTGTACTTTCTTTTTGCTCCCTAAGTATCAATATAAGATGAAGCTCTTCTTGAAAGCAATGATTCTTAATCTTTTCCCCTTTGTGACACACATTCACATCACTTTACTCCATGAGCATTACCAAGTTCTGAAGGTCAGGCTGCAGCATAGGTCCCCAGTTATGCACCAGCTTTAATGCGGTGGTCTTCATAAGCAATCACAGTGCAGTGTGTCTTGTTACCCCAGCTGAAAACCCCTCTTGTGGTGGTGGTGGTGGTAAGGTAGAGTCCAACAGCTGGTAGCAGGAGTTGGGGTCAAGAGTGCTGGAGCTACAGGGAGGAATGTTCTTCTAACTGGCTAATAGAGCCAGCAGACAAATCCAGGTCAAAGAATGAAGTGCAAATACAAACACCAGGATTATATTCAGATTTAAAGATTGGCCATAGTGTGTTCCCAAGAGAAAAAGGTGGTTAAGGACCATGGGGAATGACACACTGGCTTCCTGTCCTCTCAGGATTTGAGACAAGCTTGGCTCCAGGATGCAGGGAGTCAGCCTGGAACAAGTCGGGGAAAGGATCCTGGCACAAGTGAGGCAGACTTGGAGGCAAGTGCTTTCCATCTTTATTCGTGTGTGACTCTCTGCTTTCCCCCTTATTGACTGTGTGGCTTTGAGTTGACAATTAAGCATACCTTAGCTTGTTTCCTTATTTTTAAAATGGAATTATTATTGGCAAATGGAAGGAAATCAATCAGGTAGTTCTTTTTAATGGATTTATCTTAAAGCTTCAGTTATGTCAAGGTCAAAAGATGACCCATTTCTTTTTCCGGAACATTCTCACCTTATATAAACTGATATATAAAATCAAAATAAAGCTCTTCTCAAACTCATGTTTTCCACATTGCTTTCAAAACACTTCAAACAAATTGTAGAGGAAAAAGATGGTCATTGTTTCTTTCAAGGAACAGAAGTCTGTAAGAAACAAAAAGAAATGCAGCTGCAGTAGCCAAGGATAGCTGCCACTTGAGTACATTTGGCTAGAATAGTCCATCATGAATTGTTGGGCCAGGGAGATTGTTTCAGTTGCTGTGGCATACATAGATCTAGAGTTTACACAGCACTGGATAAGCAGGGTTATTGAGGGAAACTAGATGACAAACCAACCTAAACTAGTGTTAGTGATATAAATATTTATGTTTTATGGAATTTACCAAAAAGAATCAATTACTATAAACACCTATTCACTGCTATCTGACATGGTAAGCCCTTTGTCATCTGAGACTCGTTAGATCCTTAGAGGTCATTCTTCCCTTTGTATCTGATGCTTTAACCCTTTGGAATGTTCTAAATGAGGAGTTATCTGGCTATTGATTAAAAGACTCCAGTGGAGAGGAATCTACTTTCTCTGGAGACAATGTCCCCCTTCCCTCCCAACCCATTGTTGGACATTTATATTTGTTGGAAAGTGTTTCTATAATTTGAGCTGGAATCTGCCTTCCTAGAGTTTCACTATTGCTCCTGGTTCCACAGTCTGGATTGCTTTCCAGATGTTTCATTCAGCTGTAATATCCTGCCAATACTTCTTCACTATAAACTGAATGTTATCCAACTGTTTTTCACATAACATGATCTCAGTTACTTTTCTTATTTTAGTCCCCTCCTCAGGCCATACTCCATCGGTTAATGTCTTTCCCAAGTATCATGAGCAGAACAATACTAAAATTTATTATTTAACAGTGCTATGTATTTTAAATTAATTTAGTTGCCACAGAACTTCTATAAGATAGATACTCTTATTATTCCTATCTTACTGATGAGGAAACAGAAGCATAGAGACTTTAAATAACCTGCCCAAAGTCACGGAGCTGATAAGTAGAGAGCTAGAAAATGAACTCTAGCTGCCTACATTAAAAATCTACACTCTTAAACACAGCACAATTGTATTTTTCTGAATATAGTACTTCTAGTGTCATCTGATTAGTGTTGAGAATGACAAAACTATCACCTCCTTCTATGTATGTGTCCTGAGAGACCACATTCATACTTTTGGCTGGTATGATTGACCATGATACATACAGGGGATTAAGTCAAGAGTCAGATCCTGAAATTCCACACCTGCCTTGCAAAGGCTATGCAGAGGTCCTTATCTTGAAGATGATGGAGCCCTACTTTGCATTTAAGATGATGGTGTCCCATTTTGTATTTTTTGATATCTGTCACATATTTTTGAACAAAGGGGCAAACCACACGATCATATCGACATATTTGAAAATTACTCTGAAGCTAGTATCGAGGATTAATTAGAGTAGGATGAAATGATAAGCAGGGAATTAGATGATGGTGAGGGCAATAATCCAGGCAAGATCCAGAGGAAGTGGAGATGGTAAAGGATGAAGAGATCCAGGCAATGTTTGGAAGGTTTTGAGGTCAGAACTCGGTGACTGAGCAGATTAAAGGTAGGCAAGGTGATGGGAAGAAGATTAAAAAGGATTTTCAGGTTTCCCTTGAGGACTGTGTAGATGGTGGCATCACTTATCACATCAGGCAATGTAGTAAAAGGAGCGGTGTTTTGGGGCAGGGTGGATGGAGTTTGGGGGAGGGCGGGGGTGATCAGGTAGGATAAAGAAAATGCCTGGCAAAACATCCAGGAGAGAGGGCTGCGGGCAGTGGACGTGTGCAGGAAACCAGACGGGAGGCCCAGCTGTAATCAGGGTGCTACAGTTTGGCTTTTGTTCTTGGGAGCCCCAGAGGATGAAGTCTCTGAGCTGCCCTTGATGTCTTCCTGTGTCAAAACTCAAGCAAAAGCCCTTCTTTATTGCCTTGTCAGTTGTAAATGAATTTACTTTTACATAAAGAATGATGTTTGACAAGAGCCATATTCATCACTTCAAAATGTTCCCCGAATACTCTAGCAGGGTGACCATTTGGTATAAATGGCATGTCTGATGACTGTAAGTGGTTCTCTCTCAAGAAAATGAATTCCTATTGTAAGAATCTAACATTTTTAGTGTGAAAATACAGGAAATTGAGGTCCCAAGAAAATAAGAATTAAGAGTCTACTTTGTCTAGAATACAAATGTTAAGTCATTCTTCTTCAATTTCCTCTCTAAAAAAAGTATTCTCCTTTTTATTTTATTTTTTAATTTTTTTTATTTTTTATTATTATTATTTTTTTAAGATTTTATTTATTTATTTGAGAGAGAGAATGAGATAGAGAGAGCATGAGAGGGGGGAGGGTCAGAGGGAGAAGCAGACTCCCCGCTGAGCAGGGAGCCCGATGCGGGACTCGATCCCGGGACTCCAGGATCGTGACCTGAGCCGAAGGCAGTTGCTTAACCAACTGAGCCACCCAGGCGCCCAGGATTCTCCTTTTTAAATTTTAAATCTTTTAAACAATTTTTGTGAGCTTCTCATTTACTGATGCATTCATTTATGCAATATTTGTTAGAAATGTATTAGGTCAGATACCATACAGGATGTGAGGGATCAATTCCCTGTTTTCGGCCATTATCAGAAATATGGGAATTCTTAAAAGAAATCAAATGTTTAAGCATAACAGTGAACATGGTGAATTGGCAACAAATATTAATTTGTGAACTGCTGACCATTTTTAATAGCCTGTTTATTCTTGTCTGAATCAAATATTAATTCCTGCTCCAGAGTATCAAAGATGAAACCATATGTCTCTGAACTTTGATGCATTTTCTGGAATCAGGCTGCAAATATTACATGAAATAGAGAAAAGTGATCCTGGTTCAGAAAGCAGTTCTGTAACCTGCATTTGTATGAGGATGGTTCTGGGAGGACTGTTAGCCTCTGGAAGTTGAAATCTTTTGCTACCTTACAGAAGAGCTTCTAGTCAAAATTAAGGTCAAAGAGACAAGGAAAATACTGAGGTGTTAGATAGAGGGAACACACACCTGACCTTTAAAACTGCCCTAGGTTTTCAAATGACATCTAAAATGTTGGTATAGTTTTAAGCGGTTGTCCCTACCATCTGCTCTGAGAGTAGGGAAGAGAAAGATGGTAAAATTGTTCTCAGTTTGAGTGGAGAAAAGGAAGTTCCCGTACTTCTAGAAGTAGTTCTTGGGAAGCCTATTACATGTGTGTCCTTTCCAGTCCAGAGCTGGGTCCTCCCAGTGTGTGCTTTCCCCAGTGTCTGTGACACAGGTCTGGCCCCACGTGCCCGCACCTGTCCTGGTATAGGAATGAGAGCAGATGACTCCCTGAACTCCAAGTGTTTTCTTGCTCAACCCCTTCAGATCTAACCACTTCCTCAAGACTGAGATGGAAGCAAGGGGGTCTAAGGAACAGGGGGCCCTAGGACACTGTAATGGACTGAATGTTGGTAATTCCTAACCCCCAAGGTGATGATATTAGGAGGTGGGGTCTTTGGGAGCGGATTAGTTCATAAGGTGGAGCCCTCGTGAATGGGATTACTACCCATATAAAAGGGACCCCAGGGAGCGCCCTCGACCCTCTGCCATGTGAGGACACAGTGATAAGATGGCCCATCTATGAATAAGGAAGTGAATCTTCACCAGACATGGAACCTGCTGGCGCCTTGATCTTGGTCTTCTCAGGCTCCAGAACTGTGAGAAATACATTTCTGTTGTTTATAAGCCACCCAATCTGTGGTATTTCTATTATAGCTAGTGGACTGCATGGACTAAGACAGATGTAGTAAATGCTCTGTAGATCTCTTTCTTATCTCGCTCATCCTTATTTCTTTTACCCTCTATCTTTCCAAGTTCCAGTCTGAAGAAAGGGGTAGCACTGAAGGCTAGGATTGTAATTGAAGCAGAAAACCTTGTCCTATAAAACCCTGAGTTAATATGTTTGAATAGGGGTACACCGAATATTTTCAGCTCTGTGGCCGAAGTGAAAATATAATGGCTTTTTGTTTATAAATGAGAACCGGCAAATGGAGAACTCCTTACCTCGTGCAGTTTGGCAATCGTTTCGGTAAGAGAAGATGAGGTGTCATAAACTTTCAGAGAAATATGCCTTGTAAATTTCTAGAGTCCCAAAGAGGGACATTGATCTGGAGTGTGGGTTAGTGAGGAGGGTGATGAACATGCGTATGTGGTCATTTCTAAGATGTGTGCATTCTCCTCACTATATTCCAGTAAAGATAATGTTCTGAGTATAAGAGTGTCCTGTTGTGTTAAAAACACATTTGTCTGAACAAAAGGGTAAAGCCTATTTGATTATTCTGGACTCAGATTCAAGAAGGGGAACAAGCTGGCCTGAGATTATTAAGCATTTACTGCTATAAAGAAGTAATCACTATGCAAATATATGACTGGATGATCTGGAAGCCTGCCTGGGGCCATAAGATGCCCTGGACTCTGCCAGGTTTCCCTTTGCAAGTAAGGAAGTTGTAAGGGGTATCAGCAGCAAAAAGTAATGGATACCTTCTTCTTCTGAAACTGTCAGCAGAGCTCAGAGCTTTGAAGTCTTTGAAGTGATGGAGGCAAGTGCTATGGTACCACTGGCTTTGAGATCTAAAGAAACCACCAGGGGCGTTCGGGTCAGGCTAAATATCTGAAAGTGTTCAGGAGATGGTAACGGGTGACCAAGCTGAGCTAAGTCAGAGAGCGATTGCTACCAGTTACATAAGACCCCCCACAGGCTCTAGTTCTTTAAAACTTGCCTCAAACGAGTCACTTTTTCAACATGTATTTATTGAGCACTGTTACACACAAGGCATTGTTACCTGCATAGGAAAAGTTAACAGAGGATAAAACCGATCCTCATAAAGCTACTAAATTAAACCATATAAAGTTGTGGATATTTGGCCATTTTTGACCCATGCAAATGGCAATTCTATATGGTTTCACCTAACACATTCAAGTGGGGATAAAGAGATGAAAAATAAGCGAGACTGTACATTTTTCATGTCAGTTGGTGACAGGTGCTTTGGGGAATGTTACCCAGGGTAAGGAGGGTGATGCTTCTGTAGGAGGGGCTGATCATTTATATATAGCACTCAGGGAAGCCTCACTGATAAACTCACATTTTGGTAAAGAAGTAAAGCCAGTGGTACGGAGGTAAGAGATTTCTCATGCGAGGCAGGACAATAGCAAGTGTAAAGACGTTGAGATGGCCATGTGCCTCTTGTTCCTGAGGAACAGCAAGGAGGCCAGTATGGCACTAGCCAAGCTGTTGGGTGGCGATGGCTGGAGGTGAGTTAGAGACTTAGGAGGCAGGCAGCCAAGTCTCCCAGGGGCTGGAGGCTAGATCAGGACTGTCTTTTGCCCAGGGTGACATGAGCAGTCATTGTAGGACTTTGAGCATTGGAAGGGCATGATCAATGTAGATTTCCCTGTAATCACTGTGTCTGGTGCGTTGAGGGTGAAGGTTGAAGCATGGAAGGAATCATTTTTTGAGGTTGTAGAACTAGTCAAGGCACAAGAGAATGAGCTTGTGGAGTGCTGTGGTAGCAGTGGGGGTCCTGAATATATTGTGAAGGTAAAGCCTGACCGGATTTGCTGAGAGTTGATGGTAGGATGTGTGAGAAAAAGAGGAGGTGAGGATGATTCTGAGTTTAATACGCGATTTTGCTATTGTCAGGTATACACAGATAAATTATCACACAAACAGATAATTAAAATTTAATGAGCACGTATGCGCTTAAAATCTCTAACAAGATTTTGTGCAATTGTTTTTCCCAAGAGTAAGTGTCTGTTGGATTTACCCTGTGTTTATAGGCATTTCTATTCATTCACTGGAGGAGTGATCCTGGTACCAACAAGACATAAAGGCTAAGAGCCAAACAGAACTGGCTTCTGACTCTGCCACTTAGCAAAGGTATGAGGTATCTTTCCTGGAAGCCTCAGACACCTCTGTTAGATGAGGTGAGTAAAACCTACTTGGAGTGGTGGTTGTGATTAAATGAGATAATGCATGTAATACATGTAAAAGATAATGCATGGCTCTAAAAAACAGCAAGGCTATTTTATATAAGGTCGGTGATAATAAAATGTGTACGGACACTATTGGAGTGCTTGGCAGCCCTCTGCAACACTTTTGCATGTTTTATCTTATTTTAACCTCTAGGAGCTTTTATACTGAGAATCATTTTTTTTTATGATGGTTTGTTTTGTTTTTATGTTGGTAAAAATAATAGTCATTCTATCTCAAAAACTTCACTGAAATTTTGTGACACTTGTAAATTAATAAAAGTAATTAAGTGAAAACTGTGCTAGGCCCTGCCTGGCCCCTGCCCAATGTCACACTTGGTCTCCACCTTCTGGCTATACTGACTTGAGGCAGCCCCTCTTGATCAGACTTGGACACTCAGTGTCAAGGTAACCCTGATGCTCCTGTCTCTTGCATTTCTAAGTCATTAAAACTAGATTTCTGCCTTGATTGCTATCCCTAAATTCCTATAGATGTAACCTAAATAGTATCCTTTGATCCTGTCTGAGAATGGGGGAACTGACTTCTTGCTGCAGCCTCTCTCAGAACCTGGAGCTTGGTTCTTTTTTTTTTTTTTAAGATTTATTTATTTATTTATTTATTTATTTATTTATTTATTAGAGAGAGAGAGAGCATGAGAGGGGGGAAGGTCAGAGGAAGAAGCAGACTCCCCGCCGAGCAGGGAGCCCGATGTGGGACTCGATCCTGGGACTCCAGGATCATGACCTGAGCCGAAGGCAGTCGCTTAACCAACTGAGCCACCCAGGCACCCCTGGAGCTTGGTTCTTAAATACCTGCCTGGTGACCACAACCCTATTATCAGGGTAACCACAGAATTTAATGCCAAAACTGTAACACTTTGGAGAGTGAAACATAGAGCTATTAACAATTATGCAAGGACAATCCTATTTATAACTATATAACCGTAGGTCTGGATTTGCATAAGACAGTCCAGTTTTTGCCTGTTGTTTCAGCATCCCATTGGTATTTTTTTACTCTTGAATTGTCTTGATTTGGACAATAAACTGTATAACCCACCAACTGAGTTATAGAAACCTACTGGGAGCAGATCTTTTTCTGTTAAATGGTAACTTTATCAGAGACTGAATTCCTATGTAATACATGGATCTCTTTCTAAATTGTACTCTGGTTCATTTATATAATCTTCTTATTCTGGCATCAATAAAATTTTGAATACTATAACTTCATGGTACATTTTAATACAGGAGAGAACTAGTCCATCATTTTTTTTTCCTGCCAAAAATTTCTTGGCTATTCTTTAGCATTTATTCTTCCAGATGAATTTTAGATGTAGTCTGTCAAGTTTTGTTTTAAAAATCTTAGTATTTGGATTGGAATTACTCTGAATTTTTGGGTGAATTTGGAGAGAATCTACATTTTTCACCAAATTGTTTCTGTATTTCCTGCCTTTGCGCTTGGACTTCTGAATATCATTGCTGACTGTGGATTTGCAATTCTTTTTTTTTTTTAAAGATTTTATTTATTTATTTGACAGAGAAAGACACAGTGAGAGAGGGAAGACAAGCAGGGGGAGTGGAAGAGGGAGAAGCAGGCTTCCTGCTGAGCAGGGAGCCTGATGCGGGGCTCGATCCCAGGACCCTGGGATCATGACCTGAGCTGAAGGCAGATGCTTAATGACTGAGCCACCCAGGCGCCCCTGGATTTGCAATTCTTATGCTCTATTCACCTTTTGGGGTAGCCCAGTGGTTGGATTTGTTGCCTGTCTCCACAGTTATTTTTTATGCTACACAGTGGGTCTAATGCCTTACACAGACAGTACCATTTTTCAGGGTCTTCTACTGTGTCAGACCTTATGTCTATCCCACCCCAGCAGGAAGGCGCTGTTTCTCATTTCACCCTGACTGGTGTGAGAACTGGTCATGCAAGGACAAACCATAAGACATGATAAATGTACTTTCATTAAGCAGTACAAGCATTCTGTACTCTTAGAGAACTTGAAAATGCATTTACATGGTGCACACTGTAATGGGAATATAATGGTTAAAAAAATTAAATGGTTCCAGGGAATTCAAGGTATATTAGAGACTGTACATATCAGGGGTGAAAAACTAAATTGATGAGGTCAATTAAGGAAGGCACATTTTGAAAACTGAAGGAGTCTTTGCATTGCAAGTGGCAGGCTACCTTTCAACATCATCCTGCTGGGCTGTTTAATGTTCCCAGATCTGTAAATATAATGGTTTCTTCCTTGGGGGAGGGAGCGGGTGGTGTTTTAGGGTTTGTTTTACTTTGAACATTAGACAGTCCCCTCTGGGTAAGGTGGAAATTGCTGTCACGTTGCTGTTCAATGTTAGTACATCACTTGGGCGTACTTCTCTTTCAGGCTTCACTTGTGCAAAAATAAATGTGTGAAAATTAGAAACACTGAATTGATGAGTCTGGCTTAGTTTTTTATTTGCTCTGTAAGCTAGAGATGGGGCTCTTTTATTATTCTCTTTGTTTATGTGAAGGGAATTACGACGCAGGTCAGTGGGATAAATGAGGAGAAAATGCAGATCTGCAGCCTGAAAAGTAAATGTTCATTGACTGTTTCCAGTAAACGGAGGGCTCCTCCAGAGAAGTGAAATGGCAAAGCAGGGATCCTGAGAGCAATGCTTCTTGACCTTTTAAAATTCATGCCTCCCACAGTGCTTTTCATTCTGTTTTCTGACTAGTCTTGTGTGATATTGTGATTTATAATATGAAATACATATTTGGTCTTCTTCCTGTTTCTGGCACAGAGCTCCTAAAACCCTTGGAATTTCCTAAGGAAAGCAGCAAAGGTGTCTTTTGTTATGTTAATGAGGTGACTTTGGGAAAGCACCTTTGGTTGGGGGCTGGTTGCCAGGAGAATAGACCTTGTGGTTTAGAGGGTTGGAACTTTTGTACCCCTAGGCTCTGGGGAGGAGGAAGGGGCTGCAGCTTCCATCAGTCACCAATGGCCAATGATTTAATCAAGCCTGCTTATGTAATGCAGCCTCCCCAAAACCCCACAAGGACAGGGTTAGGAGAGCTTTTGGGTTGGTGAACACACAGAGATTTGGGGAGGGTGGTGTGCCTGGGGAGCGCGGAAGCTCTGAGCCCTTTCCCCACACCTTGCCTATGCATCTCTTCCATCTGGCTGTTCCTGAGTTACATCTTTTTACAATAAATGGGTGATCTAGTAAGTAAAATGTTTCCCTGAGTTCTGTGTTCTAGCTACTCTAGCAAATTAATTGACTCCAAGGGGGGTGGGTTTCAGGAACCTCTGATTTATAGCCAGTCAGTAACAAGCACAAGTAACAGCCTGGAGCTTGTGATTGACATAGTGGAGGCAGAGGGCAATCTTGTAGGACTGAACCCTTAACCTCTGGAATCTGATGCTGTCTCCAGGTAGATAGTGTCAGAATTGAGTTGAGTTGTAGGATATCCTGCTGGTGTCTGAGAAATGACTGATATTGTGTGGGAGTGTGGGAGTCATTCCATACCCTCCCCAACACACACACACACACACACACACACACACACACACACTCACACACGGAAATAAGGTCCGAGAGATAGGGTTAGGCAGAAAATCTCAACCAAGGCAGCACAACGATTGGGGGAAACTGGCTTTAGGAGAGAGACTCTTGCACTACTGGGGAGGCAGATGGTCCAGGCATCAAGGTTTGAGGTCCAGGGGAGAGCAGGTTCTTAATAAAGTGTTGCTGAAAGAATCTTTGAATAAATTGTTCTGGGGAATCTATACTTAAATTCCTATCTGCATGGAGTGGATAATGGAGGAAGATCTTCTATGGGAAGAGACTTTTCAAGAGCCAGTCAAATTGAACATGGACACCGCAGTCCCTGGTAATGCAAATGATTAGATCAAAGGAGAAAGTGTCTGGACAAAAGTCCTGACCAATGGATTGACCCAATGTAGAGTGTGTGTGTGTGGATAAGGAGCACCCCATCTCAGGGCTAAGGAGGCACACACAACTTCAGGCATTGGGCTGTAGATGTCAGGTGGGTCTTCACTGAGATTTTGTGGGTGAGGAGAGAGAGAGTGTGAATAGGGGAACAGTGGTCATAACTGTGGCACCTCATCCTAAATCTGAAAATAAAAGCTAATCCCTAGTTCTACTCACAGGGGTTGTAGATGGGTGAAGAGGATGTTTTGAAGTACTGGCTCCTTGTACAATAATAAGTTCCTACCTTTGGCATTTATTCAAGAATTTTACACAAATAATTACTTTTTAAGAGTTTGGTTTGTGTTTCTGTTTGCAACACATGAAGAGACATGGCAGAAATAAAATAACAAAATATAAAAATAAAATAAGAAAAATAAGAAAATATGAAAATAAAGCAATTCAAAATAATAGTGTAGTTGTCACAAGGTGGTGAAATTAATTACCAGATCACTTATATAAATGATATTTTTCATAGGAGTCTGGAAGAAGGAGATATCTTTCTGTGGAGGTGAGGGAAGATTTTACATATGAGGTGGGATTGGAGATGAATTTTTATGTTTCAATGAAATTTGGAGAGGCAGAGAGGAATGGAAATGTACAGAAGTAGATGTGGAGAGGAAGAAAAGCATTAGGTGTATTGCAGGGATGGTGTGTTGGAGAACAAAGAAAGTCTTAGATCAAGAATAAAGGAGGGAGAAGGGGACAGAGGAAGGTTGAGAATAGAATAGAATATATGGAGTAGGAAAGATGGGATAGTTTGTGTCTTACAATTGCCATCTTCTTAGTAGAAGTAGGAGAAAGGGCATTTAATTAAATGTGAGGGAAGCAGAGATAAGCTTGAGGGTATGATAAATAAGGAGAAGGTCTAGAATATCAGTTTTTGAGGGGTTCTGGAGACTGGGGAACAGACAAGTGGCTAATAAAAGCATTGCCTTGTACAAAACCAGAGAGGATAGAGCCCCCCCACCCCAAATACACACACATACTCACACATATACACACATATAAACACATAGCCAAACAGATTCTAGCAGAGCTGATCTAGAAGCCTGACTGGCATGTGCTGAAGAGGAAGTAGGTGGGTGTTGTAAGAAGAGAATTGGTGACAGGTTGTGCAGGGGGCAAACTAAAGCATGTTTACTAAAGAAAATGTCCTTTTCTTATCTCCTCTCATGCTCCCTTTAGAAAAATAAAAAAAAGGTACAATGAAACGTCAGCAAGAAATGGGAGGTGGTTTTATTTTATAAAACAGAAAATGAGCAAGGCTGTGACAAGTCTCTCTCCTCTCTTAAGGAGAGGGCTAGAGTAGTTGGCAGGTGGCAGGCTTCTTTCTCTAGCATGTGTGGGGTGTAGAAGCCACAACAGTGCCCTTTAGGAAAGAAAGAACGGACTCTAGGAGTCCATGTCCAGTCTCACACTCTGGGATGATTATTTCTTTGGTGCCTACTTTACAAGAGGGCACAACCACCATATTTGTGAGCAGGAGGGTACAATTTTAGTTGGATGTGCTCACACTGTCAGGATTGCTGTACTACATTATTCATTGCAGACACAAAAGAAGAACAATATACTATTTCTTTTTCTTACTGTTCTAAATCTATTTCATTGTTCTCAGTGATTGGTTTTCATAGTGTCACACGAAGTATTACGTTTTACTTATACTGGTTCAGTTATTGCGTATCATTCTGGGTAATACAAACCCAGACAAACTCTGTGCATTCACATCAGTTTTATGATAGTCTGCATAGGGCATCAATGCTCAAAATAATCAGTTGTTCTGATTCTTACTCCTTGACCCCAGGAGGTAATATGTTGTAATGGTAGAGTACTAAGGATGTCTGTTTTTTGGGTGACTGTTTATGAAAAATCAGTTTATAATTCAGTATACTACCATGTTTCTTGTTATAATGAGTTTATTCGCACAAAGATCAAAATATACAATAGCATTTGTTTTCAACAAATGGGAGTTAGATTTTGTGTTTGATTGGCAAAATGGCAAATGGGTGACAGAAAGAACACTGGACTATGAATCAAATAATAGTTTGATTTTAATTTGGAGTTTAATTCTGGCTCCTTCATTTACTGTCTAACCTTGATCATTTAATTTCCCTGAGCCTTGGTTTCCTTTCCTATAAAATAATCCAAATCATGACTTGATTCTAAAGTGGTTTCCTGGTTCAAAATGTCACTCTATTTAAAAATGACAATAACTTTGTAAGTGTTGACTTAGTTATTTTCAGTCCCATTCTTCAGATGATGAAACTGAGGCACTAAGGTATTTTCGAAGTCATGCCACTAGAAAATGGTGGAAGTAGGACATGACCCTCTGTTTTCTACTTCTGAGTTGAAGATTTGTCCCACCACTCCACGGTGGTGTTTTTGGCTTGATTCCTTTGCAAGAAATTGCTGAGGATCAAAAGATACCATCTAATCTTCCTCTCCACCTCAGCCATTGACTCCCATGGTCTCACCCTAAATTTTTATCATCATCAGTAACTGTATCATCTCAGGATCCTATTCCCTGATCAACAAGCACTGTTTCAAAGTTTGTTTGTTCTAAGATTCTCTCTGCTCCAATTTTTTGATCTTACTGAGTCCCCCAACCCAATGTCACTGCTTCTTCTCATTATCCATCAACTTGTCACCTCCTCTTTTTACTTCTGTCTTTACCTAAATTGATTTCATGGTCTTTCACTTTATCCCTCCCTTGCAGATACCCTTAACTCCTTTGCCTCACTTTTCTGTCATTGTTTTTGTTGGACTAAACCCCAACCTTGGGTAAAAACAACTATCCATCTTCGCTGTTCCGATACAGTGGCAGCCAAACTTTACTGAAGAAAATCACAAAGCCTGACTTACTGGTTTTACATTAAATAACGGCTGTAAATTTCACATGGCGGGGCGCCTGGGTGGCTCAGTTGTTTAAGCGACTGCCTTCAGCTCAGGTCATGATCCTGGAGTCCCCGGATCGAGTCCCGCATCAGGCTCCCTGCTCAGCGGGGAGTCTGCTTCTCCCTCTGACTCTCCCCCTCTCATGCTCTCTATCACTATCTCTCTCAATAAATAAATAAAAATCTTTAAAAAAAAAATTTCACATGGCATTCAGCCATCACCTATAGTTCTCTAGTGAGTTCTCTCTCTCTCTCTTTGAAACAATTAATTCATCTCTTCACCTTTCCTGCCAAACGTCCCAGTTTCCAATTCCCTAACTAATGACCTTGCCGTTACCACCACAGATCTATATGATAGTCCCCCTTATTCTGTGGGGGATACATCACAGGACCCCCAGTGGATGCCTGAAACCATGGGTAGTACTGAACCCCATATATACTAGGTTTTTTCCTATATAGGCCTACTTTAGAGATATTGCAGGTCTGCTTCTAGACCACCACCATAAAATGAATATCATAATAAAGCGAGTCAAATGAATTTTCTGATTTCCCAGTGCACATAAAAGTTATGTTTATACTATACTATAGTCTATTAAGTATGCAATAGCATTATGTTAAAAAAGTAAATACCTTAATTTAAAAATACTTTATTGCTGAAAAATGCTTAACTATCATCTGAGCTTTCAGTGAGTCATAATCCCTGATCACAGAACACCATAAGAAATATAATAATAATGAAAAAATTTGAAATATTGTAAGAATTACCAAAATGTGATTCAGAGACACAAAGTGAGCAAATGCTCTTGGAAAAATGGTGCCAATAGACTTGCTCAATGCAGGGTTGCCATGAACCTTCCATTTGTAAAAAAGCAGTATTGTGAAGTCCAGTAAAATGGGGTATACCTGTACATACATGCCTATGTAAAGTTTAACTTATAAATTAGTCACAGTAAGAGATTAACAACAAAAACTAATAAAATAGAATAATTATAATAATTATAACAAAATACTGTAATAAAAGTTATGTGACTGTGCTCTCTCTCTCAAAATATCTTCTTTTTTTTTTTTTTTTAAAGATTTTATTTACTTATTTGACAGAGAGAGCGAGAGAGCACAAGCAGGGGGAGCAAGAAGAGAGGGAGAAGCAGGCTCCCCACTGAGCAGGGAGCCTGATGTGGGGCTCGATCCCAGGACCCTGGGATCATGACCTGAGCTGAAGGAAGATGCTTAGCCATCTGAGCTACCCAGGTGCCCCTTAAAATATCTTCTTATACTACACTCACTCTTGTGATGATGTGAGATGATAAAATGCCTATGATTAGATGAAGTGAGGTGAATGACATAGGCCCAATGGACATAGGTTTAAGCTACTATTGACTTCCTGACAATGTCAGGAGGAGGATCATCTGCCTTTGGACTGTGGTGGACCATGGGTAACTGACCTTCGGTTCTCCACCTCTCTTCCTCTTTATTGATTTAGTGATTATGATCATCCAATTAGCAGGATTCTAGAATATTCCATATTAAAAAAAACAAAAAATTTTCAGTAATCTTACATTTCCCATTCATTGCCTCCTTGTTTTTCTGCTCATCTTTACAGCAAAACTTTTCGAATGAGTTGGGGATACCTACTGTCTTCTCTTCCTCATTCTCCATTCATTCCTCATACATTCCAATAGGATGTTAAGCCCCATCTCTCACTGAAACCTCTTTTCAAGGTCAATAATGATTTCTAAGGTGGCAGAACCAATGGACAGATCTTTATTCTAAATTTACCCGAACTCTTATCGCATTCAATATAGTCGACTATTTCCTGAGCAACCTCCTCTTTTGGATTCCATAAACCACGCTGTCTTGCTTTTTCCTTCCATCTCTCTAATTGTTTCTTCTTGGTCTCCTTGAGTGGTTTCTCGGTTTCTACCTGTTCTCCAAATGTTGAAGTGACTTCTCTTCTTTGTCTGTGCTTCCTAGATGCCCTCACCCAGTTCCATCACTTTAAATACCATCTATGGCTAAGTATCTCCCAAATTTGTATCTCCAGACTTACCTCTTGCACTCCAGACTCCAATTTCTCAAGTCATAAACTTAAGAATAACTTTTGATTGCTTTCTCTACTTCAGCGTGCTTTCCCACATCCAGATAATCTCCATGCTTTGTTGTTTATATCTCCAATATACTTCTCAAACCAGTTTTCTTTTCTTTGCCTCTACTACTACAACCCTGGTTTAAGCTACCAACATTTCTCCTATCTGCACCTCAGTAATAGTCTCATTTCTGATGTCTCTGCTTCTTTGATTTTCCCCTTATTGTCGATACCTTACAGCAGTTAGAGAGGTATTTTAAAGGAGGAAACTAGCCTGGACTTCTCCTTGCTCTAAATCTGCTAATGGATTTCCATTGCTTTTGATATTTGAACTCTTGGTGGGCCCTGTGTGCTCTCACTGACATTATTATGTCCTATTCTTCTCCATCCATCCACACTGGACATGATAATTCTCCTCAGGGCCTTTGCACATACTGTTCTCTCTTCCTAGAATGCTTTGCTCCCAGCTCTTGGCTTGGCTAGATCCTTCTGATCTTTTTGTGTTCAGCTCAAGATGATGTGTCCAGGGAGGCTTTGAATCACCACTCTTTCTAAGAGTCCCACTTTCTTTTCTTTTTTTTCCCCCAATTACTTTCTACCATTCAAAGTTTTTCTTTATAATCATTCTCACAACTGAAATTAGTTTGTGTATTTGTTTATTTGTTTACTATGTGTCTCTCTCAACCAGAGGGTGAATACATGACATTAGGAATCTTGTTTATAGTTTTTCAAATTTTCTCCAGTGCTTGGTATGTTTCCTATCACCTGGTAGGCTCTCACCAAGAGTATTTGTTGAATGAATGCATGTGCATAAGGGATGTGAAACTGCTTGTTCATTGTGCTATACTGGTGTAACACATTCTATTTTTCACAGATGAGCTGGATTGCTTTAGCAGATCCGTAACACAAGTGGTCTGTATTGGGCACTAAAAGGTAAAAATCATAGGCCATATTGGCTATATTTGCCACACAACAGCTCTCTTTCCCATATGAAAAGCTATCTTTTGTTTTGTAGAATCAAAACTAGACTAATGGATAGACAGTCTATGGATAGACTGTAAGGAAATGTTGACTCAGGTAAATAATATCTATTAAGAAAAGTTTATGGGGAAATGGGATTGCATAGGATGAATATAATTTTATTTCTTCTATGCTTTGAAAAAACAACATTGAGCTTCTATTGCTTATTCTATATGAAGGTCTGAGAAGAATACGCAGTAGTACTCAGACACCACAGGAAATAGTCTTAAAACACTGATATTATAGAGGTAAGAGATGGGAATCCAAGAGTATCCTCACCATGATTCATTCCTAGCTTCTTTGTCCAAGCTTGAAGGATTTTTAAAAGTAAGTTAAAGCTTATTCAGACTGAGAGTTAATGCAGACCCAGAGAAACTGCCCATATCTCAAGTTAAGTATCTTCATAATTACAGGTATGCTACTTTGAAGGTCTCACACCTTTCCATTTTCATTGAATTCAAGAGATCAAAGAAATCATCCAATATCTTGATGTCAAGGCTCTAAAACTCAGAATTACAACCTGTACACATCCTTTTTTTTTTTTTAAAGATTTTATTTATTTATTTGAGAGAGAGAGAATGAGAGATAGAGAGCATGAGAGGGAGGAGGGTCAGAGGGAGAAGCAGACTCCCTGCCGAACAGGGAGCCTGATGCGGGACTCGATCCCGGGACTCCGGGATCATGACCTGAGCCGAAGGCAGTCGCTTAACCAACTGAGCCACCCAGGCGCCCCAACCTGTACACATCCTTAATGGCAAGTCAAATTATTAGATATGTTGATCTAAAAATGGTATAAGTAAGTAAAAAAGTAAACCTTAAATACCTTTTTTATAAACACCCTTTCATTTCATCGCCCATATTTGCATCTTTTTCCATTTGATACATATCTCTGAGGAATTGTTTGGTTTATAAACATTTCTATTTAGAGGTCATATTTGTTATTTAAATCAGCGTAGTACCATATCCCATTTCAAAGCCTTGCCTCCCTATAGCCACCCTTGCTTAGCTCCTCTACACTTTTCTGCCTTTGTTTCTCTTTTTCTCTTAAGTTTATTTCATTCTTATAGAAGACAATGCTGATAGGTACAAAGAAAAGCAAAGGAAGAAGGGAAAATTACCAGCCAGAATCAACTGTAGTTAAATTTTGAAATATGATACTATAGGCATGAGGCTAATTTTGAGGCTAGTTTTGACAACAGTGTTGGGTGAAAAGTTGGAAGAAGGTTGTGTCTTGGATGTAAATTAATTTTTGAAATAGTTTGGGCAAATCCAAAAATAGCACAGCAATAACATTGACATTTTGCTTTACCTGCTTGATACAAAAATGTGGTGGTAATCCAACTGGGGTTAAGATTTTTGACTTTTTTTTGTTATTAAAATGACCTCAACCAAAAGACAGAATATTTCTAAGATACTAATATGCATTTTTCCATTCCACACTAAGCTTTAAACAAAAATTCAAAATTATAACTTTTAGAGTTTCCAAACCTGAAGAGATGATGCTACTTCCCACCCCTAATATGTAATGGAGAAGAAAAATAATGCTAAACTGCAAAATAAGTATGAGAAAGTTCACAAAATGACATTTGTCATAATGACTTATGAAAGATTTTTATTTTTTAAATGTCAGGTTCTTTATGGAGCATTTATTGGGCACCCCTGCTTTGCAGGTGCCTAGGCACGTCTCCTGTCATTGCCACCCCAGATGGAAGAGTTGCTGACATTGCCTGCCACAGCAGTGGTGTTCTCTGAGCTGTTGGTCATGCTTCCCTTCCTCTCCTGCTGGAATTAGCATCTCTGGGATGCAGGGGGAGCCTAATGTGTGCCAGCCAGAATGGGGAAATGGTCCATCTGCTCTGTGCTGGGCTTTAATTTCATCACCAGTGATGGCTGCAAAGCAGATGCCTGAATACGGGGTACTCAATGGCCATTTACTCAGAGGCCATGGTAGAGGAACTTCAGTTAGGCTGTTTATAGCCCATAACTCAGAAAGAGGGCCAAACATACTAAACCGGCTGTCTCTGAAGCTTGGAGGTCTGTGCAGTCTCAGATTGAACTGGATGGGAAGCTGAACACGCATTGTTTCTAACCCAGTGATGTTGCTATGTAGTGATATGACCTTGGGCAAGTCCCTTCACCTTCATGCTTTGTCATAACAATGTGTCATCTGTAAACTGCAGATTATAGAATGTACTCTACCTATGTTCCCTGCCTGTTGTGAGGACATAACATCAAATCTCATTTATTCATCTGAGCACAGCACAAATGCTGCCGCCTTTGTACTCATCAAAAGGATAATCATTCTTTTTGATTTCTACGGGCATTTTATTAGCATCTCTCTTTAGACACATACTAAATATATTAGCAAACATTTATTAGATGTGCCCACTTTATTCCAAGTGTTACTCTAAATAATTCAGTGGTTATGGGTGATGGGGTAGAAGGGGGAGTAGTGGAATCAAGTACAAAGATAAGTAACTGAGTTCTTGAGGATTTACTTTAAAAATGATGCAAATTAACTATATTCTGTATGATTCTTTCCCAACAACTTCTCAACTGTGATGATGGAGCCTCTTGCCTATAAAAAAACCTTGACTACCTCAAAGTATCCAGCAACATACCCTGTGGAAAGTAATGACCACATATTGGACACTTACTAATACCAAATGTTTTTCCAAATGCTTTACATGAATTAACTCATTCAGTCATCACCACAAAACTATTATCATACACATTTTGCAGATGAGATCAGAAAATGGCATAGAGCAGTTAAGTAACCGGTCTAAGGTCGCACAGCGGGTATGTGGCAGAGCCTGACACAGGCAGCCCTGACTCCCTAGTACACACTCTTAATTACCATGGTTACTTTTCATGGTAGTATGTGAATGAGTGAGGAATGTGACTGTTTTAAAGAGTGTAAAGCACTTGTTAAGTTTAAGTCATTACTGCTGCTTTTGCTCTATATGTAACTATTACTATAGGATTTTACTTGACATTGTATAGCATTTTGGGGGAAAGAAATCTCAGCATTCTACTTTTGATGTTGGAGCTCAAGTACAGATAGAGAGCACCTGACCACAGTGGAGCAAACTTAGTATAAAAGATAAATTCAGCTGTAGGAGAACTAGAAAAAAAAATGTCCCTAATTTCTTAATCTTACCTTGGGGCCATGACATTTAGGCTGGGTGACTTCTGATTATAGGCTTAGCCCACAATGATCTCTTCCCCAAAAGACTCTGCATGAGTTTGTCTTTTGTACCCCAAACTGATTCTTTGCTGACATTATTTTTACCCCCAATATACACTCTTTAGTACCTGAGCTAGATAATGTAGCCCCATCTTCAGTTTGCCTTCTCTTTTACTTTGTGGTTATATCTTGCCCATTAAGTCTTTCTCAAAGATCTCCCTCTCCCTTCTACTCTGACTGCCGTTAATTTCAGTATCTCAGATTATACCACTGTAAAATGTTCCTAAGTAGCATCCCAGGCTCTGATCTGTATTTTCTCCAGTATTTACTCTGGCTTAACATTCTCTAATTTATGTTAATCAAAGTCACATCTGATAATATCCCTCTCTGTTAAAAGTCATTAATGACACCTAATTGCCTCTAAGATAGACCATAAGCTTCTTAGCATTGTGGTCAAGGCATTCCTCAGTTGGGTCCCAACCTGCTTTTTGGATATCATCTCCATTGTACTTCCTTATGCTTTTAAAGATTTTATTTATTTAAGTAATCTCTACACCCAACATGGGGCTTGAACTCCCGACGCTGAGATCAAGAGTTGCATGCCCCTCCAACTGAGCCAGCTAGGCACCTCCCATCATACTTCCTTATTAATCCAATACACTGTAGCTACACTGGACTATTTACTGTTCTTGAAATGGATCATATGCTCCCATGTCTCCAGGACATATACCCTACCTTCTTAAAAAATTCCTTTCCTTCTCCACCTGTTAGAATATTTGATCTTCTTCAAGGCAAGCTCAAGTGTCACTTCCTGATTACCTCAAGATAGAATTCATTGTTATTTCTAACAACTCTGTGTTTATAGTTATCTTCAGACATTCTTTTTGGTGGTTAATATGCCTTTTCCATAATAGATTGGAAGATCCTTGAATTTAGAAAAAATTAAGTCATCTTTGTAGTTACATACTACCTAGCATGTAATTTTAGCTAGGCCTGTACACCTAGTCCTGTAATTTTAGCTTTCTGAATGTGTAGAGTTCTACTCCCCGTATAGAATGTAGGCTTTTGGCAGGCAGTGACCATTAACAATATGAGATGGCTTCTGTATTTGGGGCTTTTGTTGACTTTACATTAGCTTTTAGCAGTTAACATGCATGTGTAGGGGATCAAAAGGAAGCTATTAATTCTGTTCCTACTTCCAGTGATTGCTGCTAAGAGAAGTAACACCTGCAAAGCATTGGATGCATAATAGAAGGTCAGTAGAGGTAATGATTGGTTAGCTTTATGGTTGAACTCCTTGGCATGTCATTTAATGTGAATGATGTGAACCATCCAATCTCAGGACTGATAGTCTCCTGTAATAAAACACATGTGCAGTTTAATTCTAGAATACTCTCCAAAAGAACATTTCTCTTCCCTTCTTCCCCATTGTAACTTTAAGCACTTTTACCATGAAGCCAGTTGCTCTAGAACAAATAATCTATTTAATACTATCTCGTAAATGCTTTTAATTTTGAAGAGCTTTATTATCATTATTGTTATTATTTTTATTTTATTTGTTTGTTTCTAAACTATTTCTTTGTGTCCCCTTGTTTTGGTCTTTGTGCAATATAGAAGAAAGCCCCACTTTTGCAGATTACCATGCCTGAAGCATAGTAGGCAACAAATATTTGTTGACTCAATGAATGGAGAATAAGTGAATGACCTCCATGCTCCTTAGGCAAAAAGGACAAACTATTTATTTACATGAGTTGTCTAAATCAGTCATGCAAAACTCACTCAGGCTTTTAGGCAGCTGGGAATGGTTTTCTACCTTGGGACAGATGGATCTACTCCTCCCTCAAATAACAAGTAGATCCATTGAAAGAAGAGTGCCATGGTGGATGCAGGTAGAATTGAAAAGAACATGAACATTACATGAGGCAGAAAATTAATTTGTCTGCTGGAGTCGATGAGGAAGTTACAGTGGGAAATCAATGACTACTAATCTTTGTAGGATCTCTCCCTCTCTCATTATCTAATGAGGCTCTGTCAAGCAGGAAACCCATAAACTCTCTGCAGTCTGAAGAACAGTGTGGAATCAGGGTTCTTACAGGAAAACCTCACTCTAAGGTCTGTGGGTGTGGAAATCTGTCTGAGTCCTTCTGGGCAGTGTGTGCTGAATGACAAGGCAAAGCTCCACAGTGATTCCTAAAACCCAAATGGGATTAGATGAGGGTGGGGTGGGGGACAAAGTTTATGAGGACACTCCTTCATCTATCAGACCCTGGGATAAGGTGCTGTTTGGTTTTCCCTTCAGATTGGAATGGCTGACTGGCCATTCTATTGCCCTCATCAGTGGAGAATGTTTAGAAGCTGAGTTGACTGAGAAGTGGGTCTTTTGTAGATGGCTGCCACAGATTGGAATAATACCATCAGATTATAACATTAGCTACCTTTTTATAACATTAGCTACCTTATATTCTTTTTTTTTAAAGAAAAAACAGCACCAAACTCTATCTCCTTTCCCCCTCCTTCTCAATATCCCTAAGTCCCCATGTCCTATTTTTCCAAACCACTTTTTTGGTCAAGGTCATTGACTAATAAGACCATGAGATCTTAATGGCAGAACAGATTATTTTAATTTTCACTTGACCTCTTTTCTAGGTGATTTCCTCAGCAATGAGTGTGTTCCCATCTCTGCACTCTAAAAGTGGTTAATGGATGTATTCTCTCACTACCAGTTTAGTGCAGATTGTGTCTTCCTACTTATTTTTTCGTAAGAAAATTTCTAATCTGTTCTTTGTGTCACTGCATCAACATTTGTTGACTGACTAACATTTGAGAGTTTAACAGCTAATATTTATTTGGACACTTCTTAAAACACATGTCCTGGGACTATCCAAGATCCATTGGCCCTCAAGACAAATGTCATATTCAGAGGAATCTCTGATATAGTTCTTCTGTGATTTTCACATCCATGCCCTTGGGATAGAGCCCGTCTACAGTCTTACATAGTTACTCTGAATGCCATCACGAGATTAAAGGCAGAACAAAATGCTGAGATGATAAATTTAATCAGCTCTCCCAGAGGTTAGAAACATTTCTCAGACACCTATGCCCTGACACATCTATATTCCAATCTGTTCAATTCGGCTGTCACAATTTCACCCCAATTTACCCATTGCAAACCCTTGAAATGCTGCCTTTAATTAATTCTCTGCACTCAGAACTTTGAGCAATGCCAAGTGAGTTAATTACCCAAGTTTATGGCTTTAAGCATTTCCTAGATGCAAATGATGAAAATTCTTAGCGAGTGCCAGCACCCAATCTTCAAAGACTGTTCTGAGGAGCAAGAGGTAGGTGTGCTGGGTTCAAAATGACCAGATGGCACAGAACAGTATCTAGATGAAATTTTCACTATCAACTAGCAGATAGTTGTTTTTAGAAACACCCTCACTTTATTGAAAAAGTGGGAAGTTTCAAAGGAAAGTTGTAATCTGCTTTTGAGTAAAATGGATTAGAATTGTTACTGTATACATTTTCTTAGGATAAGTTGCTTATTGCCCAGTGCTAGGTGTTAAAATTTGAGGTCAGGTAATGATCATGGATGCCAAAGTGTCCTGTTTTGGTGGAAATTTGTTTTATAAGGAGTTTCTCAGGAGGGAAGAAAGGAAAGAAATAATCTTTATTTTCTTCTTCTCTGTAGGCATTCTAATACATCATATGCATTCCTCATGATAACTGTGTGATAGGTATTAATATCCCCATTGTTATAGATAAAGAAACTAAAGCTCAGAAAAATAAACTAAATTAAAGATAGTTGAAGGATTTGAACTCAGGTTTGTCAGACTCTGGGGGCCATAATTTCTCCATTAGACCACACTGTTTCTGTGGGTAATTTGATAAACACCATTCAACCAGTAGGAAAGTCATTACAAAAGTTTTTCTTGCTCCCCCTGAGATCACTGGGAACCATTTGTTTGTTAAATTGAGATCCTGGTTTGTTGCAATCACTACCACTTGTCAGTAAGAGATAGGTTTCTTCAGTTTCTTAAATATAAGTACTTGTCCTGCCTCTCCTAGTAGAGGACAAGTCTCTGTGACTATTTCAACATAATGGACATGGTGTCACCAAGACACAAGGCCTCAGGATAGCTAAGGAATAGTTTTGTGTTCCAAGGTAACTTCAAATGTAATGCTCCAATCTCAGTTTTCAATAGCTAGTTTCCATTTGTAGACATTAATCCAAAACTGTTAAAAGCGTAAAGCTCACAGTATTTCCTGTGGGCCTGGGAGAAAGGATATAGACAAAAGCCCAAACTCTTAATGGAGAACCAATTAGTATAAATAAACTTTCTACTGAGCACTAGGAAAAAAGGATTTTATTGCATGCTGCCTAATTTTCTACCCCCACTCATACATCATCATTTTTTTTTTCTAAACATTGAATTTTTGCAGATTATTCTGGGAGTCTTAGTTTCCCCCGAGCTCCCCTTCGCTCCCCAAAATGGCATCTGGCAACATTTGAACTGGTAAGAACTGTGTGTTGACAGAACTGTGAAAGGTTTGTCACTCCTTAGTACATAAGCAGGAAATCTTGATATAGGAATCAAAAGGGAAAAAAAGCAAATGTTTACTAGAGACGATTTATTGTATCAGGTGAGCAAAGTACTTTTATAGTAGACTAAGCTCCATGGTATGGACATAGCTGAAATGTTTTTCATTCTTTGCTTTTTACTTGCTATTGTTGAATATAGTTTTGGCAGTAGTTACTTTTGAGTAAAGTGATGGCCCTCAGCTGGGCAGACTTTGGCCTCCATATACACAGAAATATCCCAGAGGAAATAAGAAAGTTTCATTGATCTCCAAGTCAAAAATCCAGACGGGAGTCCTACCTCTGGCAACAATTAACAGAATGAGCTTTGGTTAGTCACCAGACTTTTTAAAACCTCAATCATTGTACATGTAGAACGAGTACATTAGAAATGTCAGTCATATTTCCTGCCATGCCTATAGCCCCTTTTATCTGGCCCTACTTGAAACAAGTAAACTCACTGCCTACAGCCCCAGCAAACTGACCCTGGTGGATGCTGACAGAAGGCGGGCCGGCAAACTTTGAGGAGATTTGTCATGAAAAGGTGAGCTGGGATTTGAAATAGAAGTGGGGCCAAGAGAGATCATGGTGAGTAGAAGTTAGGAGTACTTCAATCAAGCAACATTGAGATCGAGAAAAGATTTACAGATTCAAGGACAAGACTAAGTCAGTTATTATGGTAGCATAGTCATTAAGACCATAGGTTTTGGAGTTTGTGGACTCTTACCAGCTGTATAATTATCAGCAATTTATTTAACTTCTCTAAGACTCTGGTCTCCTTTCAGTGAAATGAAGAAAATAATAGTACTTTCATCATAGGATTGTTGTGAGGATTGCATGAATTAATACACTGAAAACCCTTAGAACACTACTTGGCACTTCAGCAAATCCTTTGTCAGTGTTGTGATAACTGTTATTGCCTGAGAAGCACCATGCCATGTGCTGTGTATAGATTTATGTCAGTGAATCCTTCAACAACTTTGTGAGGTAGGCTCTATTAATAGCTCCATGTTAAAGATGTGGGAAATAAGGCACTGAGAGATTAATTAACATCTTTATGGTCACACAACTACTAAGTAGCAGAGGTGTCATTTAAATGTGGGTTCTTTGGCTCCAGAGCCTGCTTGTTGACCATTACTTTCTGCTGTCTCTCTGTAACTGATGTAAGAGGAGAGAAGAGCAGAGCAGAGCAGAGAGTGGCCAAATACTAGAGATGGCTGACAACTGGTTTTAAGAAGAGTAAAATAAGCCCAAGGAGACTTACGGTTGCCCTGGGTTCAATTACAAATCCAAGGAAGCCTGATCATGCTTGTTCCTGGTCTTGGAGTCCCACAAGATCCTCGTATATCCTTCCAGAAGGTATCCCTTTTCATGAAAGGGCTCCCATTAGCCTCTGCTCTGAGCATCACAGCAGCAACAAAGAGGAATTGATGAGCTGAGCCAGTGGGTACCAACCCTTGCTCTGCCTTGTTCTCTAGGATGGATGAAAGGTTTTTTGTTCTAATGAAACAGGGGTTGCTTTGTTTTGGTCTTCACCATCTACTTGACATTTAGCGTAGCACATAGTAGGGGTTCCTGAAATACTCACTGAATGAAAGAGTAAAAACCTATGATGCATTAAACAAATGTAGAGTATCATTACTTCCTTCCGATGATTGATGTCACTATTCTCTTTCTTTCAAAGACTAATTCCTGATGTATCAGGCTATATAGTTACAGAAAAGGACCTTCTGTTAGAAAACTGAGAATTCGTATTATAGTCATAAAACTAAGTGGTTCAGATTTCTTTTACTTGAAGGACTAAGAGAGCAAAAAGGCATTTCATGTTATTATTCCATATTTATCATGTCAACAATTTATCAGGCATGCCTAACTATAAAAGGCCCATTATAGCTTCATTTAATGTGAAATACTGTGTTATTAACTTGCTATATTAAGTGTATTTCATCCTAACCATAGTAATTTCAGAGATCACCGTCTCTTCCCATCTCTGGTAGTAGTTAAAATAAGATTTAACTTCTATCACCACAGCACATCATATGCTAGTGAATATTGACCTTCTTGAGGGTCACATGTCTGTACACTCTAAATTAGAATCTGTTAATGATATCATGTCACCAATCCCCAGAAATAGATGTTTTCCATTCTGACTAATGTTGCATTCTCTTCAAGCAATGCCCTTCTTTATCTGGCCAAAAATTCATAACATGACTAGTGGTCGATGAATCTGAACACTTCTCCAGCTTCCCCTTGATCCCCCTGCATTAAATGCTTAAAATTTAATGCTGCAGCTTAGAGCACCATGAGCTCCAGAGAGAAGTAAATGAAAAGCCAACCTTTTGGGCTGTATCCCTGTGCAAGCTTTTGTGTTTGTGTTCCCCCCTTCCTCCCACGGCTGCTGAAACAGTTTGCTGTCAGAACACTCTCCCATCAGAACTTTGTGGCTGACACAATGCAGAGATTGGAAAATGTCACTATTAAAGAATTACAGTAAGCAGGGCTCTTTCCAACCAAGTCCATTTGCGCCTGCAGAATTTTGTCAACACAGCAGGGGCCTGGGGGGTTCGAGTCATTTGTAGTAGCACTTGAGAGTCTATGTTTGTTTTTCTTGGGGAAAATTCAGAAGTTAAGAAAGCTCAGCTGTTCTGAGAATTTCTGAGCCTCCGTAGCCTTGGAAGATGGAGCTATAAAGAGGAGATGGGGAGGGGGTTTTGGGGTGGAAGTGGGGAGTGAATATAATCTGCTATCCGATATGGCTGAGACAGGTTACCACCATAATTTATTTTTTGTTTTTGTCTTGATAAAAACTTAGAAATTAAATATATGTTTTTCATGTCTAGAGTTGATTTATTATTCTAACATTTTTATCAATGTGGTTTTTCTTAGATTTTATTTATTTGAGGGAGAGAGAGTGAGAGAGAGAGAGAGAGAGAGCATGAGTGGGGTGAGGGGTAGAGGGAGAAGCAGACTTCTGGCTGAGCAGGGAGCCCAATGTGGGGCTTGATCTGGGGACTCTGGGATCATGACCTGAGCTGAAGGCAGATGCTTAACTGACTGAGCCACCCTGGCGCCCCAATTCTAACATATTTAGACACTTATAAGTATAACTTCTTAGTAGGGGCTGAAACTTTGGGGAGAGGGCTCATGCTGAAAACGGAGAACATTGTGTCCAGTTATGGCCACAGCCCCCCTGGGCCCCTCTCTGCCCACTCTGCTTTACTGCTATGTAGCACACAGTGGTCCTATCTTCAGGCTTTTCTTCTCTTTACCTTTTCCCTGAGCAATCTCACTTACAGACCAGGCTTTGTCCTAGTATTTCCTCAAGATCCCACTCCAAAAATCATGTGGTTTCCTCTGCCCTGAACCCCACACAGGCCCGGGAGACATGCCTGGACAAGGCTAGGTATCTTTGCCTCAATCACCCAGTCCCCATCCGGCAGGGCAGGGGGCGGACTACTTTTCGGCCAACATATGCCAGAGCACAGTGATGGGAGATGGTGGTGCCTCACAGCCATATTGAAACAATATTGCAAAGCGTATGAGGCCATCAGCTCAAAACCTTTTTAGGGATTTCCCCATCCCCAGCCATATGCTTGATACTACAGGTACGTTTGTCTTCCTGTATCACTTAGGGCATTTTTTGACAGTTGCTCCATTATACCCTGATTTGTTCCCTCCACAAGGGCTTTCCATGAATGCCTTGTTGCTCTTCAGGGAGGCTGAGAGAAGAGCCTCAGGTTTCAACCAAGAAGATGTTAATTATGTTGGTGACAGACTTGCCTTAATGGGGCTTTATTGGCATCTTTGCCCCAATCTCAGAAATTTTAAACAAAGCAGACATTTACAATTTTGCTTTTGTTTTCACCTTGACCAAAGAAAAATCATTATTCCTATGAGTTGAGTAATGATGCATTGGGGCCAGACGGGAGTAAATTTTGAGGAGCATCCAATGTCATTAGAGTTATTTGCTTTGCCACGGTCATGATTCCACAAGCATAGAATGAGCATCCGATCAGAGAGATTTTACTATAGCTGAGACCTGGGCGTGCAGGTGCAGAACCCATCTGACAAAGGCCCCTGCCTTGTTGGAAGAGTGTGCTATTCCACTGGAGGTTTTATGAATGTGAGTAACATTTGAATCTTCCTAAATGAATGTACTTAATTTTCCTAATCATTTACTGCAGAGTAATTTTAATGGTTGAACCCCATGAAATATATACTGACAGTGAAATTGCCATTATAAGGTAGTCTATGACTTTCAATGCTATGATTCCTTAGTGAAATGTATTTTTATGATGGATATTAACAGTTGGTTAGACTCTCCTTACCAGCCCATTATATCCATAAATCAGTGCATCTGCAGTATTTAAGAAAGATGAATTTGTTAAAACTTAGGTTTATTCTTTCACATAATAATCTTTAGTGCTTATTAATTACCCAGTAATGTTGAATTCTCTACAGTCACTGGACAACTCTAAATCTAGCCTATGAGTCTTGGTTAGATGTGGAGTTGGGATTTACAAGAGAGAGATTTAAATCATTTGTAAGGCAAGTTCATTCATTCAGCAGGCATGTACTGATGGTCTGCTATCAGCCCAACCCAAGCTAGACTGGAGGTCTTGCCAACAAGAGGAGGATACAGGTTGGCTTTTAAAGGTCTTGCATTCTCTGAAATCAGAAACAGCAAGCCCAGAGAATATAAACACCTTCCCTTTTCAACCCTAGCCCAGAAGCAAAGCACTGTAGTGAGAAGAACCTTCATGGGAGAAACTGGAAAGAAAGCCCTGTTTTTAGGGGCAAACCAGGCTCAATTAAGGAGGGAAAGGAAAACAGGAAGAATGGATTGATGAGGGGTAAGAGGTCTTTATAGAAAACTAATACAATCAGTGGGAAAAGAAAAATAAGAATTGTCTCCTCTTCCTCCCAAGAGGGCTGGGAGAGGAAGGAAGCAGCCGTTGAGTTTTTACTAGGTGCCATACACTGTGCTAGTTGTTGCATATATGCTGTTCCAATGATTTCTTAACACAGCCCTCTAAGTAGATGTTATGTCCATTTCTTAGGGAAGGGCTTGAGGCTAGAAAGGTTAAATAGCTGCCAAAATTCACATTCTAGTATACAGTGAAGATGACGTTCAAATACAGCTGTGTCTAACTCCAAATACATTCTCTTCCACGCAACAGATCTCAATGCCTTGATTGCAAATTCACAAGCATGTTCATTCATTCTTTCAGCAAATATTGAGACCCTAAGATATGTCACACAGTCAAGATTATTTTTCTCTCATTTTCTTTTTGGCTTTCATGCTACTCTCTTTCCTTGCCTTTTGCTTCATACCCTTTTAAGGTCCTCTAAACTTGTTACTTGTGAAGGATTGATGATTTTGCATCCCCGGTCTACTGTTTGGAAAGTTAAATCATTTTGTTGCATTGAGCCTCTGATTTTTCTCCTATAAAGTGGAGAATAGTAAGAATCCCTACCTCATGATGGTGGGTAGTTTAAATGAGGTAATACATCTGAGAACATATGTTGGGCAGATGGTAGGTGCTTAGCATATGCATGCTCATTAATGTGTTCACAAAAGAGTCTTTCTGTGTAATGGAAGGTGATACAGACACATTTCTGGAGAACAATAGTCCTGCTGATGGTAATGATGGTGAATAATGATGAAGAAAATCCTTAAAGACAGAGGTCACAGGCTACCTGCCTAAATAGGTGTTTTGTGTGGTACACTCAATGTTAAAAAAAGTAGTTGCCCATATTTAAAATGAGAAAACTTCGTATAAAAATCACAATTTTTTGATTCTCTTGAAAAGCGGGAAGACCTGTCAAGTGTAGGTTGGTATTCCCACATTAACTGGAGCCAAGCAGTGACCACATGTCCTGGTTTGCCTGGGATAGCCTGGTTTGTGCCTATTTCCTTAGGATAATTAATGGTAGCATGCCTTTTCTTTTTGGTTTGGACAATATTTTAGGTGTTCCCCTCATCTCTAGTGTGCAATATTGACCACTCACCTCGACTGCCTATTATCACCTTTATGTTATCTGCCTGCCCCTGTAGGCATTTGAATTTGTGACCTTTTTTAAGGGCATCTTATTCCTCTTTACTTTGTTTCAATAGCACACTGCTTTCCAAAGGATGCATCCGTTTGGAGGTCAGGAAGATTTAGCTTCTCTACCTTTAGAAACTATATTCACCAATCACTTTTGAATGCAAGGAAAACGTAATGTCCTGTGAAGTGGCACCTGGCCTACGGAGAGCTTCCACCAGCCTTGGTAATTCACTGGAAAATTTGGTCAGACCTAGACTGTCCAACTAGACAATTCATTTAGCTCTGCAAGGAAAAAAATATCTGGAGTTGTCCCTCAGAGGCAAATTCATTGAAACATTTAAACAGTGGAAATAAGATATTATTTCCATGGCTATCCAATAATGGCCTATTACTTTATTTTTT
>NC_138369.1:114133445-114207366 GCF_054177405.1 Leptonychotes weddellii | reverse complement strand
AGAGAGAGAGAGAACGAGCAGGGGGGAAGGGCAGAGGGAAAGGGAGAACAGACTCCCCACCGAGCGGGAGCCTGACATAGGGCTCAATGCTGGGACCCCAGGATCATGACCTGAGCCAAAGGCAGATGCTTAACTAACTGAGCCACCCAGGCGCCCCATGGACTGTTACTTTTATAGAGCTCCTTTCCTTTGACATAGAAGTCTCTCCTTCAACATGTCACCTGAGATGGGAAGAAAAGTGTTTTTATTTCTAGTTTATAGATAAAGAAGCTAAGAGTTTAAGCAACATAGCCTAAAGTTACATAGTCCATAGGTTACAGAAGTGGGTCGGGTCTTAAGTTCTAACAAATTCTGTACTTCTGCATCCCCCCTGCCACAATATGCATGCATGTACACATTCTTTTTCTGTTATCTAAGGACATTAATCTAGAGGCCCCTCATACACACACCATTTATCTTATAACTTTTTCCTGATTACATATCAATTGATCACTGGAAATTGTATACTTTTATAAAAATATATGACCTTGCCATGGACTTTCATTATCCTCTGCTTGTTGAGAGCTAGAGTGATTCAAGTAAATATGTATTGTAGGCATACCATGGGCTAGATATGGTCCCTGATTCATGACACAGTCTGGTGAGAAGGGGAAACCGACATTAGTCAAATAATCATAAAATATGTAATTAGAAGTTGTAACTGGTGGAAATATGGACGGTCTCTGCCCTTAGAGGATTTTGCATTCCAGTGAAGGAAAAGGACTGGGAGTGGTAAGAGGGCACAGTGGAGGGGGTAGTAGGGTAGATCTACTATGGAGAGCGAGAGAAAGCTTTTCTTAGCAAGTGAAATTTGACTTGAGGTCTAAAGTGGGTCTGGGGGTTGTGTAGGAGAGTTCTAAGCAAAGGAAAGAGTATGTGAAAAGGCCCTGAGACAGGAGGAAGTTTGTCTTCTGGGAGAAGCTGGAGAATACTAGTGGGTTAGAGCTCAAACAATGAAGGGGAGGGTGTTACAACCTGAAGCTGCCAGATCACATGGGACTTTGGGGCCATGTTGAGGATTCTGGACAGTACTCTGAAGGCAATGGAGAATTAGTAATAGTTAAGCAAGGGAGTAGCAGGATCAGATTTGAATTTTGAAAACATCAGTGTTGCTGATATTTTAAAGTAGAATAGATTGATGGAGCAGGGCCAATGGTGGATGTACACGTGTTATAATGCTGGAGGGGCTTGTGGCAGGGATTAAAGGGGGAGTGAAGATGGAGAGCAGACTTAGTGTGGGATTAGAGACAGAGTGTCAGGATTACTCCTATGTTTCTGTCTTGAGTGGTGGTGGTGTCATTCATTGAGATAAGGGGTGTAGAGGGGAGCAGTTGTGGTGAAGGTGAGAGTAACACTAAAGAGTTGCTACCAATGGTTTGTCAATGGGCAAACATGCCGACTTTTCCTCACCAACAGACACCAATGTCTTCTGATCTCTTGATGGGAATGTATTGTTGCCAATTTGTGTCCATTTAATAAACAGGTACTGGAACCTACTTGAGTTTTTACTAAATATCAGTATTGTCAGCAAATGTGGTTATTTCATATTACACAGCTCTCTTCAAAGTGAGTATCTTGGGTTTCACTGACAAAAATCATGGCATTGGGGATCCACTTAAAAGAATTTTAATCTGAGTAATTTTGTCATGTCTGAGCTGTCTTTCCTGATATTACCCTCAACTCACATTTTATGTGCAGCTCCCTTAAACCATTATGCAGAAATCTAGTTTTTTTCATATTAAACTGTAATTGTGTTTTTTTTTTTTTTTTCCTATCACTACTTTGAAGGCTTCTTGAGGGCAGGGACCATGCTGTATTCACATTTGTTTTCTAGGTGTCCAGGATATGCCTGGCGGGTGGGATTTATGCAGCAAATGATTGTTGAGTGAATATTTTATATCATAGACAAGTTTTATTTTTTATTTTTTTAAAGATTTTATTTATTTATTTGACAGAGAGAGACACAGCGAGAGAGGGAACACAGCAGGGGGAGTGGGAGAGGGAGAAGCAGGCTTTCTGCTGAGCAGGGAGCCCGATGCGGGGCTCGATCCCAGGACCTTGGGATCATGACCTGAGCCGAAGGCAGACGCTTAATGACTGAGCCACCCAGGTGCCCCATATAGACAAGTTTTAAATTTGTCATTCATTTGTCTCATTTTTGTCCCCACTGACAATGTACTGCAACGACTGTAGGAACGCTTTCTAGGAAGTAGTGAGGAGGAAGTTTGAGACCTAAACCGAAATCTTTCAAGCTGTAGTTGATTAAGGTACAAAGAAAAGTTGTTTTAGTCCCTTGCATTATGAAATGTATACTCAGAACCTTTAGCTGCCTGATTTGGGGAAGAGATGAAGGTAGTTTACCATAATGCCACTGTAACAAAGTTTGGTTACAGAGTTTGGGAGGGGAATAAACTGGGATCTGGTCTTACCTCAGCTTCTACTGTTCTTTAGTGAAGCTGGTAGACAGCCTTTCCGTGATTATTCTACAGACTTCTTGTAAATTACCTAGGTAGGGTCATTCATGCATCAGAGATCATTGTTTGGTACCAGCACCTCAATTAATTTAAAAGATTAAACATTCTTGATTAGTTTGTTTTTTAAAAAATACTTTGTTAGTATTATTCCTCTCCCTGACTTTCCAACTTATTCTTGACAATATTCTTGATGTAAGTCCACAGGGAACTTGCAGAGTCTGTATATTCAAGAGGCTCCTTTACAAGCCCTTCTTCTGAAAGCCAGTGAACATTTTGAATGTCATCCAGAGCCATCTATCAAACTCGTTACCAATGGGCAGAGGTAAATGAGCCTCTGGGGTTGGGTCAGGTGCTTTTACCGCTCACAGGGCTTGGTCTTAGACGTTTGTCTTTAGCCGCAGAACAGCAAGGTCCAGAAAGGAGAGTACAGGCTGTTCTTTGACGAGAAAGACAAGTAAGCCCAAGTGGGTGTGAACAAGGGAGTCTCCGCCTAGCAAAACAAGTGCAGAATTTAGAAGCAACCCCTTTTAAGCTATAAACATTCACTGTGGCCCTGTGGCATTTTAAATGGTGGGTCCTTTTAGATAGGTTATCTTTTAAGTAAAATTGAGTTTTCTTATGTGGCATGAAATGGATATTTCTATTTAATCGAGCGTCTTGATTAATTGAAAGTTATCTTCTTTGCCATACTTAAAATACTGATGTTCAAGTTACTGTGCTCTTCTGGAAAAGGCATTGTGTGGTGTCCAGAGAGATATTGGGTTTGCAGCCAAGCTCTGTTATTCACTAGTCTTGCGTCCTCAGTGAGGTACACCGTGAATATTAAAAGGGGTATGTGAAATGTGTAGCAGATTTTATTTGTACTTATATAAACATTTTATTAGTCATAACTGGATCATCTCTAATGGTGGATACACCAGTATTTTGCAAATATTTTCTTCCCCATATGAGTTATTAAAAACTCCTTCCTTGTAGTTGCTGAGGTCCACAATCTTGATCCTTCCCTTCTTTCATATCCCACACTCAATTGCTCAGGACATCCTACTAGCTCTATGTTCAAAATACATCTAGAATCGATCACTTATTACTGCCTCTGCTGCTACCACTCTGACCCCAACTACCATCATTTCTTACTTGGATTACCACAGTGTTCTGGGTCTCTTTGCTTTCATTCCAGATTCCTTACACTAAAGTCTACACTCAACAGAAGCTAGATGATCACTTAAAAATTGAAGTTGGATCATATCATTCCTCTTCTCAAAACCCTCCATTGACCACCTATATAATCCAGAATAGAGGTCAAAGCACTTATAAGGACTGATAAGGTCCAATGTGATTTGGCTTCTCATTACCTCTCTGACATCATCTTCTCTTGTTTACTGTACTCTAGCCACACTGGTTTCCATTCAAGTGCCTTGAATATAAAAGATATGCCTTGTCTCAGGGCCTTTGCACTGACTGTTTCTTCTGCCTACGTTGCTTTTGTTCCACCTCTTTATATGGCCAACTTTGTTATCTGTTTCTAAAATGTCACCTTCTCAGCAAGACCTATCCTGACCATCTTAACTGAAATTATAAACTTCTGATGCATGCCTCCTCAAATCCCTATTTTACTCTTGCTCTATTTTTATAACTTTTTGTTATAGAAAATTTCAAACATGTATAAGAATAGAGTACAATGAAGCCCCAAATATTATCACCCAATTTCAATAATAACTATGACCAATCTTGTTTCATCTACCCTCACCCACTACTTCTTACCCTAGATTATTTTAAAGCAAATCCAAAATCCTATAATTTCATTTATTAATTTGTTATACATTTGTTATATATAATATTTGTTATATGGTCCATTGTCATTTTTTATTACTCAGAATTTTATTTTTAAGCACTATATATATATATTTATAAGTGCACATATGACGTGTTTTATGTACATGGATTAGGTGGGTGTTTAAGGACAACATAAAGTGTCTACCAGAAAATTACTGAAGTATAGAAATCCAAAAATCATATAATTACATTTGTTATACAGTCAGTTCTCATTAGTTGTGGTAGTTATGTTCTATAAAGTTGCTACAAACACTGAAGTAGCATATACCGAACCATTGCTTCTAAGGGAAATACAGGGTTAGGGTGCTATGAGCACTTGGTCACATTTTTGTCAAGCAATCAAAGCATAAATTTGTTTATCTGTGTTTCTATTTAAAGACACCTTATTTAATATATGTTATTGGTTCATTAACATTGAACTCATGGCCCATAGCACTATAACTTGTGCCTGAATGAAACTTATCTGATACACGTATTTTCTTCATATGGTACATCACAGCCTTCTTGTGTTTAGGAACACTACACAGGACTTCAGCATTATGCTTGGGGGCCATTTTAAACTGTAAAATCACTCACAAAAGGTACAGAAATGTGAAAAATGTAGCACTAAATAGATCGTGAAAAGGACACTTGTTTATAGTTATGAAAGCTGAAATAAGAAAGCAGATCATTGCCTTGTTTGACTTCAGTTAAAAGCTTGGGCATGTCCATGAGTGATTGTGAAAACATTATGAGTATTGATTTTGGGGTTCCAAATAAATTGTAGCAAATAGGAGAAATTGCAAATATGGAATTTGCAAATAATGAAGATTATGTTTTAATATTTACCTAACAGAAAGAGCTTCTTTTAAAACACATATCATGGTATTATTTCACCAAAATTTTTTTTTTTTTTTTAAGATTTTATTTATTTATTTGAGAGAGAGAGTGAGAGAGAGAAAGAGCACAAGAGGGGGGAGCGGGAGAGGGAGAAGCAGACTCCCTGCTGAGCAGGGAGCCCGATGCAGGACTCGATCCCGGGACTCCAGGATCATGACCTGAGCCGAAGGCAGTCGCTTAACCAACTGAGCCACCCAGGCGCCCTATTTCACCAAAATTTTAACAATTGCTTAATCACCAAATATCTAGTCCTTGTTGCACTTCCCCAATTTTGCTAAGTCTCTTTTAATCTATAGATTCCTTCTCTACTTCTCTCCCTTTTTCTTTCCTTCTTTTTTTATTTGCAATCCTTTGTTGAAGAACAGATTGTTTCCCATAGTCTGGATTTTGCTGATTGTCATTCTAGTGTTGTTTAATATGGTACTTTGTCCCCTGTACTTCTCACATATTGGTAGTTAGATGTATAGGCATAATCAGTTTCAGGTTTTGTTTGTTTTTCTTTTTTGGAGAGATTATTTTATGTGTTGTGTTTTGTACTTCCATCAGAGAGCACATAATGTCTCTCCCTCATTTTGTCATGAAAATAGCCATTGGTGCTCATTTCTTAGATCAGTAGTTCTTAAGCAGTGGTTCTTTTTTTTTTTTTTTATTAACACACAATGTATTATTTGTTTCAGGGGTACAGGTCTGTGATTCATCAGTCTTACACAATTCACAGCTTAAGCAATGGTTCTTAAGTGATTTTTCCTCCCAAGGGATATTTGGCAATGTCTAGAGACAATTACCAGCATCTGGTGGGTAGAGCTGGGGATGCTGCTAAATATTGCATAATGCACAGGACAGTCCCCCACAACAAAGAATTATCCAGACCAAAATTTTAGAAAATGGTGATACTCTAATTCTATCATTTCTGCTTTGTTGATTAGCTGAAATACTTTTATATAGAGAAACTTGCCCTCAAAGTTTAATCGTGGATTTCATTTATGCTGAGATACAAATCATATAGAAGTGGTAGGATTTAAACACAGTGGTGCTCAATATTGTCCCATTTTTGGCCATTAGGAGCTTACTCAAATAAGTACCTGTTTTGCTCTGTTTTCTTTCTCTTCCTTCCTTCTTGCCTTCTGTTTTCTTTCCCTCCCTCCTTTTAATAAAATATATAACTTACTTATTTAATATATTTATTATATATTATATATCCCCCTACTGGAGCAGGCATATTTATTTCTTTTGCTTGTGAGTATATTTAAAATAGTCTCTGGTACATAGTTGACACTTAAATATGTGTTAAATGAATAAAGAACATTGAGTGATAGGAGGGGGTACTATTTTAGATTGTGTGATCAGGGTTAGTCTCTCTAGAGGATGCGTTAATATAAGATCTGAATGACAAGAGATGCCAGCCATATGAAGAATTGGGAAGAGTGTTCCAGGCAGAGGCAAGGCTTAACACAAAGGTTCCGATGCATGCATTAGCTTGACTTATCTGAGGTTCGAAAAGAATACCATTATGGCTAGAACAGAGTGGGTAAGGAGAAATGGTGCCAGCCAAAGTTGAAGAGGTAGGCAGGGTGAAGATTTTTATAGGCCATGGTGAAGAGTTTGTATTTTGTTGTTTGATGAGAAGAAATTGGAAGGTCTTAAGTAGGAGAAGCCTTGATTTGATTTACCTTTTGAAAAGAAACAGTCTCGGTGCTATGTGAAGAAATGGCCTTTGAGGAGAAAGAGTGGAAACAAGGAGACCAGTTAGGAAGCTGTTGGAGTCCTTGAGAACTAGATGAGCCAGGGAGGGGGAAGGTGTATGTGTATGTGCTCGGGGGGTGGGGGCGGGGCGGGGAGGTGGTAGTGACAATGGAAAGAGAGAGAAGCAGTTCAAATATAAAAAAACTGAAACTGACTTAATAAATGCAATTACCTAAAATGTCTAGTAGGCTGTTATAATAATAAGCAACTGCACAATGGGCAAGGTATGCAACTTGATAATTTGTGGATCAAATGACACATCAAAACACACATTTTTATAGCAGCACATGTTTGTCATTAGTGTTTTCAAATATTTTCAATCTCTAACTTACTATAAATGGTTGGATTGTACTTCCTCATTTCCTTGTGGTCGGTTGGGCCAATAAGTAGTAAATAGAAGTGGTGTGTGTCACACTGGGCTAGAGCACTTACATATGTGTCAGTGTAAGACTGTCTAGAGGACTCTTTTCCACTGGGATGGCAAGATCATGGCTACTTTGTCAGCCTGGGTGCCCCCCTCCCAGTGACTATAATGAGACCCCCCCAACAGGCAAAGGATAGGTAGCATGAGTGAAGAATAAACCTCTGTTGTTTTAAGCCACTGAGATTTTATTTTGTTTTTGTTTTAATTGCAGCATAATTTAGCCTTCTATGACTAATACATGGCATAAAAGGCAAAAGTCTTAAAGACAGAAAAATCAAAGCATCTTCCAGGAAGTGTCTGGGAAGGACCACTATTTAAAGACAATCTCTACAGCCTGTTGAAATATGTATTATAAGCTGGGATGAAGAAAAGTATAAAATATGCCTGCAAATGGGATCTAAAAAAATGTAATATTCTGCTGAGTGACCATTTTATCAGTCTATTTAACAGGAGAAGAACTTTCTGAAAGAACCTTTGACCTGGCTGAGTTCAGCCCAGCACTGGGTTAATTGAAAATCTTACCACATGAAATGTAAAAGTCAGGATAGCAGGAATCCAAAAGAAAATGACTTAAAGAGATATGGGATTTTAAGATCATGGGTGGTACTGGAGATTAAACAAACAAATACAGTAGAAGAAGAGGTGGAGAATTAATGAAATACCTGACTGGATTTTGGTCTGCTTGCAACTGCTGAACCTGGCTCTGGAAGAAACAATCATTTCAGCCATCTTCCTAATCAATACTATGAGCTGGGGCCAAATTGATTGTACAGTACATGAAACACAGTCTAGGAGAAGCTGATGAAACCTAGACACCATGATATATTTGGCCTGACTCACTCACTTACTCCATGCTGCATTTTGGTCAGCTTTGATAAAAATACAGTACTAAGGAATTTTCGTTTTTCTTTTCCTCATGTCCTAGTGTCCCCTTGGTTAACAAAGCTGACTAGAATGTGGGTTTTTTTGTTGTTGTTGTTGTTGTTTGTTTGTTTTGTTTTGTTTGCAGTGTTTGTTCAAGATTTGCTAATCTAGCACCAACTAAATAACTTCTTTGCCTGTTTGTTTTTCCTACATTTCATTTCTGGGAAATAATGTGATAGGCTGGAGAAATACACAAGCCTCTCTTCTAAAGAGTTAACCAGGCTTAAATATGCATTTACATACTAACACTTGATCCCTTGATTCTCAGCCCTGAGGGCAGGAGGTTGGGTAAGCTTGCAGGAGATTGAGATAGGTGCAAATGATGAAATAGGAATTGCATGCCCGGGTAACTTTCCAGAGGTGGAGAAGTTCTCAGTTTAATAGAAGGTGAGATACCAAGTCTGAAGTACATTTACCATTTTTTTTTTTAAGGTAGAGTGTGTCCCTATAGAAAATGTCATTTCAAGGAGCATAATTGCAACTGCGGGTGGAGGCAGGCATCCTTCTGCTATAAAAGTACAGTAGATACAGAGGGAGAACGCGGATGAGAGAAAGCCGAACCTTCCCAGACCTGATGCTGACAGAGGCTACTGGTAGGTGCCTCTTGTAAAGAGCTGACAAGCACACAAATTCATCCCCAAGTCAATCTCATCTCTTTTGCTTCTTAAACAGACAGCGCTAACATGATGCATAACTTGGCTTAGAAACAGTCATTCATCTGATGGTGTCGTGGGTAACATTGGCTGATGCCTTCTTCCCGACACTCTTTATGTGAAAAATAAGCAATTACATTTCCTTTCTGCAGTTTCTCCCCTTCTCCTTGGCCTATCATATATCCCAAAATAACCTCACTGATTCACTGGAAAGATTTTGTGGATACAAATATGTCTTTAATGTCCTTTGACTGCTGGATCTAAAGATATGAATGCCGTTACTGGATGTGTGAAGTCACCCATCTTTATTATGCCTGATTCTTGTCCCATTTCTTTAATGAAAAATCACAGGCAGGAGACCTATTGGAATGAAAGAGCAATGTTAATATGCATTGTCATTTTCAAAGCCTGTTCCAGAGCCAGGTGTGAAGTGATGGCTCAATAATTGTTTTGTGTGATGAATGAGTGAATTCACCAATAACCACATTCTCACAAAAGAATCGTAACTTTCAAGGCACTCACAGTCTATTGCAAGAAACAGATAAGTAAGCAGATGGTATCACTGCTTTTCAGAAGTGTGATGTACATATTGTTAGCACTATGTGTGGAATGTAACAAGAGCTTATAGAAGGGACATTTAACACAAACTGGAGGGGGCTGTATTAGTTCCCATTGCTGCTATAACATATCGCCACTAACTTAATGTCTTAAAACAACACAAATTTATTATCTTATAGGTAGGTTCAAAGTCTGACACAGGTGTCATTGAGCCAAGTTTAAGGTGTGTCAGTAGGGCTTTCTGGAGGCTCTAGGGGAGAACTGTTTGTCTTTTCCAGCTTCTATGAGGTTGTCCATATTTCTTGGCTCATGGCTCCCTTCCTCCATCTTCAAAGCCAGCAATGGTGCATTTCTCCGACCCTCCTTCCGTAGTCATATCTCCCTCTGACCATAGCCAGTAAAGGTTCTCTACTTTTAAAAACTCATGTGATTGCATTGGGCCAACTTGAATAATTCAGGATAATCTCCCCCATAGCAATTAACTTAATCACATCTGCAAAGTTGTTTTTACCTTATAGAGGGTAACATATGTTCAGGTTCCAGGGATTAGAACATAGACATCTTTGGGGAGCTATCGCAGTGAAAAAAGAGAAAGTGAAGGAAAGCCTCCTAAAAGAGGTGACATTTGATTTGGGTTCTAAAGGCCAAACTGAAATTCTCAAGGTGAACATGAGGGGGAGGGGGGTGGCAAGGAGAGGGAGGGAAAGGAGAGGAGACGTGAGGAAAAGGAGGGAGACATGAAGAAAGGATTCTAGGCTGGATGGGAACCTCACCTTAGGTGGGGGAAATACGTCCTCACTAGTACATGGATTCAAGGTATAATGAAAGCTAGAATTGATATTTCCTTGGTCTTTCAAAAAGGTATATGACTATTTCCTATTACTTCAATAAATACCTAAAAATTCAAGGATTTTGCTATTATTAGCTTACTAATTCTTATTTAATTAGCAGCCCAATGAGGGAGGCAGATGCTAGATATTATTAATGAAGATTGGTTTTAACTTGCAAACCAGTGGTGCCTAGTCAGGGCAATGATGAAGGGATAATCACGACAGGATGAGAAAATCAAATGAAAGGAGAATTAGAACTGTAATATGAGAGACAATATGCTTTTTCAGTTAATTGTGGGAGAAAGACCAATTATTAAAAATAGTGACAGGCTATAATCTTGTGCTATGTTGGCTCAATATCTCATATTATCTTAAGTGTACATTTTATGTTTGCTATAACAGCTTTTCTACTTGAGGACAACTATAGAAGTGCAAACAAATAATATATTTGAAAGCCTATTTCATAAGAAGACAAAATGGAACAGACTCTCATACATTAAAATAATTTCAATGTTCTTCAGATTCAGTGTATGTTAGAAAACATCTAAATAAATATTTGAAGAAAAAAAACCTGTGAGCCCAGAATTCTATAGCCAGTGAAAATATCCTTCAGGAATTAAGGTGAAATAAAAAAAATTTCAGACAAAGAAAAACCAAAAGAATGGCCTGTTCTAAAAGAATCAGAAAAGGAAATTATTCAGAGAAAAGAGAAATACCAGAAGGAAACTTGGAACATCAGGAATGAGGAAAGAGCAACAGAAATGGTAGATATAGTAGACAAATGATATAGGTAGGTTAAAAGTAAAAGAGTAGGAAATGATATACTATGCAATTATTAATCAAAAGAAAACTGGGGTGGCTATATTAATATCTGAAAATGTAGACCTTTGAGCAAAAGAAATTACCAGGCATAAAAGGTAGCATATTACATCATAATAAAAGAGTCAATTCACTAAGAAGAAATAACAGTTCTAAAAGTTACATACTTAACTACAAAGTTCAAAATACATGAGGCAATAACTTGCATAACCAAAAGAAGAAATGGATAAATTCACAATTATAGTTAGAAATTTCAAAATTTCTCTCTCAGTGATCCACAGAAAGAGTAGACCTGAAATCAATAAGGACATAAAAGATCTAAACAATATTATCAACCAGCTCAATCCAATTGATGTTTATAGAACATTCCATCCAACAGCAGCACACAAAATGTTCTTTTTTAAGTGAATAGGGGAAATTCACCCAGACAGATCATATTCTGGGCCAAAACAAACCTTAACAAACTGGAAGAAATTGAAATAATACAAAGTATGTTATCTGACCATAATAAAATTAAACTAGAAATTAATATCAGAACAATACCAGGAAAATCTCCAAATACTTGGAAATTTTAATTTCTAAATTTTTAAATTCTCTAAATTTTCTCTTCTAAATAACACATACCTATTCTGTATGTTAAAAACAACAAAAATACTGATGAAAGAAATCAAAGAAGATAGAAATAAATGGAGAGACATACTGAGCTTATGAATTAGAAGAATCAATATAGTAAAGATATCAATTATCCCCAGATTCATCCAGAGATTTAGTGCAATTCCAGTTAAAATCTTGGCAGAGTATCTTAAAGATACCCGCAATCTGCCTCTAAGTGTTATATGGAAAGGCAAAGGAATTAGAATAGCCAGAACATTTATGAAAATGAAAAACAAAGTCAGTTATACTACTGATTTTAAGACTTACTGTAAAACTATAGTAGTCAGTCCACTGTGGTATTAGTGAAAGCATAGACACATAGATAAATGGAACTAAATAGAGTTCAGAAATTGATCCACACAAATACAGTCAATGTATTTTTTTTTTTTTTACAAAAGTACAGACAATTCAATGGAGAAAGGACAGTCTTTTCAACCAAGGTGTTGAAACATTTAGACATATATATGAGAAAAAGAACCTCACTTGAACCTCATACTACCTTATACAAAAATTAACATAAAATGAATGATAAGCCTGAAATTGCAGCATTAAACTAACAAAATTTTAGGAAAACACAGGAATAAATCTTTGTTACCTAGAATTAAGCAAAGAGATCTTGGACATGACACCAAAATTTATCAAAATTCATTATTTTTGCTTTGCAAAAGACTCTGTTACAAGAATGAAAATACAAGCTATAGACTAGGAAAAAGTATTTGCAAATTACATATCTGACAAAGGACTTGTATCCAGAATATATAACAGAACTTTCAAAATTCAACAGTAAGAAAATCAAGAACTTAATTTTTAAAATGAGCAAAAGTCTTGGTATACAACCAAAGTAGATCTAAAGATGGAAAATTAACATATGTTGAAAAGATATTCAACATCATTAGCCATTTGTGGAATTTGAGTTAAAAGTAAGATAAGAGAGCATTACACATCTATAAAATGGTTAAAATTGAAACACACTGACAATTCATACTTAGTGCTTAACAGGCTGTGGAAAACCTGGAATTTTCATACATTGTTGATGGGAATGAAAAATAGTACAGGCATTCTTCCACAGCATGACAGTTCCTTATAAAGTTAAATATGCACTTAGTATATGACCTAGTAATTATGTCCTAGGTCATTTAGCTCAGAAAAATGAAAACTTATGTTCACACAAAAACCTATACACAAGTGTGTATAGCAGATTGTGTATAATCCCCATAAATTGGAAACTACCCAAATATCCTTCAAGTGATGAATGGATAAACAACTATTGTACGTCCAGACAACTGAATACTATTCAGCAATAAAAAGGAACAGACTATGCATATCACAACATGAATGAATCTCAAATGCATTGTACTAATTGAAATAAGCTAGACTCAAAAGACGACAAACTGCATGATTCCATTTATATGTCATTCTGGAAACGACAAAGCTATGAAACAGTGGTTGCCAGGGGCCAGAAGTGGGGCAAGGATTTGAGTACAAAGGTACAGTAGGTTGAGGGAACTCTGTTTTTATTGTGGTGGGTGGTTACATGAATCTATACATGTGTTAAAATTCAGATAACCAAACACCAAACAAACAGTCATATTCACTGTATGATAATTTTAAAACATGAGAAAAAAAGAAATATTCGGACATAAGATGGTAGAAGCTGACAAATCTGCTGCATGTCCCAGTTTATGATCGTTTTTTTTTTGATGTTGAACAGGAGAAAACATAAAAACTGTGAACTTGTTCCACTTGAAAATCATACACATCCCCAAGCCACTGGAAGAAAACAAGCTTGAGAAGCTAAAAAAATCAAAAAGAAAAATAAATCAAACTTTGAGAAGGAATACAATGAAGCCAAATGCTGTCAGCTGCCCTCTGAGAGCAGGGTTAATCGCTTCTGAAGTGGCTCAGAGGCCCAGAGCAGAGTCACACCGGTTGTCACCTAGGAGTCATAAAGCAAGGCCCTCCCTACCTGTTCATGGGGGACAAAGGTCAATGAGGCATTACCATAGCCTGAGGAGAAGGATCTTGAAAGAGAGCTCACTGGAATGTTCAAAGATCCTACCACTCCCTTGTGGTGAAAAGACACTAGTAAGAGGAAAGCCCAGGACTCTGGCCGGCTTGGAGCAATGTCAGCCTCCCCATGCAGGATTCAGTCTGCTGGAAGGAGAGTGTTGACTACTCCATAATTATAAGGGAAAGAATAAAGCAAGTGCTGAAAATGCAAGAAACTGGGCTAAAATGTCACACACTGTGCTCCGTAAGCAACCCTAACGCGAAGAGAACTGATTAGGCCCTGCCTGGTATAGGATGCTCAGGGAAGATTCACAAGGCTTGGCTGGAGGCTATGAGAGCTACTAGTTCAGGGACCCATCCTGCCTTTGGGGGTCCATAGCCTGAGATGAACCCCATCTCCCCACCGCCTGGCTATCTCCAGAAGGGACAGATCTCATACTCTCCATAGTCTTCTAAGGCTATCTTTTTCATCTTTGCATGAATAGTCTAGGAAGGTGCCTGACATACAGCAGGTACTCAATAAATGCTTGCCAAAGAAGTTGATAATGATAACTTCGTACACCTCAAAGAGCCACATAAGTATAAGAGATTACTGTATTTGTTGAGAAGATGCCTCCCTGAAGCTACATTATCTCCCAAGTATAGAAGTTGGTTATCACGTTTGATGTGAGCAGAGGGGGGTTTTTAACTTCAACTGTCCGATTCTCTCTGGAGGAGTTAGTTGAAGCAAACACATGGGGAGTGTGGACCCTGTAGTCTGGAATTGGGGCAAGTTTCCCACATCAAGGTTGTACTAGTCTCTGTCAATATTTGGAGGGCCTGGGAGTAAACTTCCTGCAGGCATAGCCAAGGAAAAAAACCAATGTCAGCTTGCGAGAGACATGATCAGGCAAAGGATGCAAGGTATGAGTAAGAAGGCCCAGGCTGGTTCTGAGGAGCTTAGAAAAAGGTGGAAACATGCCGTGCAAGGCAGCATGCAGGTGGATGGTTCCTGAACACAGTGGTGCTGGAGGCCATGCTTTGAGAGCAGGTGCCTAGTCTAAAAACCCAAGTCATATTAGATACAAGAATAAAAAACATAATAGAAACACTAGTTTTCTTCCCTTCAGTTTTCTATTTATATCCGGATACATCTTGATGTTGACACAGATATATTTTAGGTTAGACATGTTGGAACTTGAATAGCTCATCTTTTTTCTTTCTTAAATTGCTGAAATTTGCCCAAATGTAAAACCCCAACATGAGCCTGACAAGCTGATCATTTAACTTACTCTAAAAAATAGTGTTTTATGTTTTTAAAAGCAATGCCTAAAGAGAAAGACTGACGCTACTATTACTGTGAGTACGAGCTCCTCTTTTTTTTTTTTTTAAAGGTTTTATTTATTTATTTGGCAGAGAGAGAGAGATAGTGAGAGCAGGAACAGAAGCAGGGGGAGTGGGAGAGGGAGAATCAGGCTTCCTGCAGAGCGGGGAGCCCAATGCAGGTTTCGATCCCAGGACCCTGGGATCATTACCTGAGCTGAAGGCAGACGCTTAATGACTGAGCCACCCAGGCACCCCCGAGCTCCTCTTTTTAAGTGAGCCAAATCCTGAAGGGACAGGGGATGTGCCTAGAAGCTCTTTGGTCTCTGGCTGGGGGTCAAATATGACCTGGTCCACAGAGTACTGGGCCCCCGGTAGTAACCAACGAGTCAGTGTTGGAAAACCTCTGCCCCTGGGATGTTCCTAAGGGCTATGGTATTAAGCAATGTAAGTTCTAATTCTGGTTCTAGGTCTTACCTGCTCTGTGACCTCTACTGAATTACCTTTCTAAGGGTAAATTTTCTCTCTGACAAAATGGGGGAATACTAGTATTTAGCTCATAAGATTATCATGAGGAAGATAAATGAGATAGCATATGAATGGTTAGCATGTCTCTGACATAAGTGCTCAATAAATATTTGATATTATTGTTTTTATGTACATTATCTAGGCATTCAGAAATGTCAGAAATATCACATGTAGAAGAGAAGCCTAGACCACAGCTGGAATATAGGAGATCAAACTACAGAAGTCTGCTCTGTCCCTTGGGAATGAGCAGTCCATGGTTAATTTGAAAGAACCATTGGGAGTTGGAGGAATTGTAGACTTTGGTAAGAGGAATGTGTGCATTCAGTTGGAAACAATTGATAGTAGGACAGACACCCCTCACAGGAAGAGGGCACTGACAGGGAATGGTCAGACAGCATGGGAAAATCTCAGGTAATTTCAGCATCTCTACCCAAACCTCAAGCAGGGCTGAGGGACCACTGCAGACCTCTGACTTGCTTCCTGAAAATTCAAGCCCTGTTCACCCAGGATCCTGGTCAGTTCTGTTTAGTTGTCATCCTACTACGAAAGGGAAGTTCACTAAGCCAAGGGCCCTTTGTTAAATCATGTGATTAAATCTAGTTAAAACTAGAGGTGGGTAGGAAACCAAACTCCACTGATGAAATACACAAGTATCTAAAAAATGGCAAGTGCACAGAGTGTTTCATAATCTCTAAGTGAATCAAAGGCAATTCCTTATTGGGTATGGCAATAAATCCAACCACAGTAGCATGGTATGGTTTCCAAATAAACTAGATTTATAGTAGGCCTTCAAAAACAGAAAGACAGTCCAGTGATGCAGGTCCTAACTTGTCCCTTCTTGAAATAAATACTGCATCCTTGCTGAAAACCACATTAGCTCAAAGACACAGGCAGACCCTACATCAAATATTGGGAAAGTAGACTTCAGAGGAACAGATCACGCAAAACTTCCATTTGAGTCCATAGAAAGAAACTTTCACTATTTGCCTCAAATAACCACCAACTTTCTGAAACAAACAAGCACACAAAACTGCACCATTGCTCTTCATCTCTCTTCTCCCCAAGTGAACTGAATATTCAGGAGTTAAATTCTCTCTGTGGTTCTTGCAATCCCCCTAGAATAGAGCTCTAAAAGGAGATAGGCAGCAGTTTCAGAAAAGCATGAGGCAATAATCAGCCAACATTGCTTACCAAAGCACAAAGCTCTTGGGAACACAAGCCATTATTCAAATCAGCCCCAAACTCTCTTTTTAAAATCCTCCAATTGAAAACGTAGGCTGGAACCTTTAAAATCTCTCTGTAATTACCTCCAAAATAAACAAAGTGGTCACATATTTTTTTTTTTCTCTTCAGTCTATAGAAATGCCAGGGCAGACATACAGAATTTCAGGATCAGGGAAGAAGAGCTTCAGAAAGCAGGAAATGTGTTATTTCTAGGTAAAAGACTCTGGTTCAGCTGTGCTTTCCATGGTCAATCTCTCCTCAATCTTCCAAAGAGAGAGGGGCCCAGCCTCAAGTGCAAAAGCTTCATCTCATGCTGACAAACATTAGGTGTGACTCAAGTGGACCTTATCTGGTCACTGCTGCTTCAAAGCCTCCACTGGAGCAAAACTGTCCACCTGCAGATTAACAGGCACAAACTCTTTCAGTGGACCCAAAAGAGCCTTGTCGATATCATTGCCAGCTACCTTTCTAAACATAGCTCACTCACTCCTGCTCATCGTTCCTCTTCGTTATTCATAAGCACCTCATGCTTTCACGAGTCTTCATGCTTACGCACGCTCTTCCCTCTGTCCCAGGTGCCCTCCCCGACTCCACTTGGCAAATTCCCAGTAGTCCCCCAAGACCTAGTTCAAAGTTACTTCCTCTGTGATGCCTTCCCCGGTTGTCTCTGGAAGAGAAAGCTGCACCTTTCCCTGACCTCAGTACATTGCATCTATCCTCTAGAATCTAGAGGAACACTTGTAATATACCTGTTTGAGGGTCTTTCTCTGCAGTGAATCCTTCCAGGCAGGGACTGTAACTTATGTCCAGCATAGGACCAAATACTAGCAAGTCTGAAGGAATATTTGTTGAATAAATATTGAAATGAAATGTTTTGGGGTAAGTCTAGAAAAGCGAAGAAGGAAGGTCCTATCTGATATTTTCATGTGTGTGTGTCACTGAAGGAAGGGACACCGCAATTTAATCATAATCAGGAATCCCTTCCTTAGAAAATTAATACCAAGTTTTTCTGGCTAGTAGCTCTTCTGAAGGGTTCCATTTCCTCATGGATAATAGAAAAATGTGTGGAGACCTTGAGAGTTAAACAAAATAATTTTAAGATTTTCACATGTAAAGGGAATTTCTATATTCCTTTAAAAAAGCAGACTAAGACAATACAGACAAATACTTCTACAAGGTTAGCGATCAGAGGTTTGTGCATTGGGGGGGCTCTATTACTTGGGAACTTCTATATAGGTTTGGCCTATGGGGCTGAAATTTTTCTAATGGTGGCCAATCTCAGACCACATTGTTGGAGGAGGTCACGGAGAGGACGTGACCTCTGGTTGACCCAAAGCCCACCTGGGCAGTTGGAAGCTCCTCACCTGCCCTTGTTCTTGCCCACCACTTCTACAGCTGGAGCCATTTTAAGGATGCTGCTCTGAGTTACTGATGTGTTATTGAGACCAACTGGATGGTATTCGTGAATGCACTCAGTTAAGGCCTCCATATAAGCTTTTAAGAGGGCTGTGGGTGGGTGTAGAGGGCTATTTGTCTTGTGGCCACTCAGGATGAGTCTTGTAATTTCCCTTGCCTGTGAAATCTGTCACCAGCAATATGGAGTGGCTTTCCGCTTTCTTTGTCTCTTCTTGCCCTCTGTTGGTTTGCAAACCAACACACACGAAAAGCCTCCTTCCTTTAAGTTGTACCCGGGGAGCCCACCTAAAGACAGGTTTGTAGGAGGGTGCTCTCAGCATGGCTCCGCAGGTGGCATTATAGGGCACTGCTGAGAGCCCTAGGGAAGTCATTCCATGCGGCAGAGATCATGTGCCTGAGGGTGGGAGGGTGGCACAGCAGGAGTCTGGTCCCAAGCAGTTTGCCCCCAACAGGATGTGGAACTTTGTACAAGGCAATTCCTGTCTGCGGTTTGGTTTCTAGATTTGTTGGACCAGATCTCTAAAGTGATCTCTAAGGACATTTTTGCTCCAAGAGAAGGTGACTTCAGGAGCAGTTAAGTCCTTTTCTTCATTTTTAGCTATGATTTATTTTTCTTATTTTGGATGCTCTTTAAACATTCACGTGGACCCGCTTTATAGTAGGAGCTGATTTTGTATTGTAATTTTATAATTAACAGTGACTTGACTTCAGAAACTTCCCAGGAATGAGATGCAGTTTCTCTTGAGTATTTGCCTATATCCAACATGAAAGAAGAATAATAAAAGCTTATGACCGCAAGATGAAGAGGCTCTAACATTTGCAGAGTAATCGTTACATGCTGATCACTCTATCTGCTCCATGTGAATCTGTCCTTACAATGATCATGTGAAGGCTCCAATTTTCCCTGATTTTACAGTGAGGAGACTAAGCATTGTCTAAGACCAATGGGCTCAATTCATATTTGAATAACCTCTTCCCTCTTTTTCCAATGGAATGTATGTATATATAGTAAAAGGAATACTAAAGACAAAAGAATATACAAAAATGAATTCTTGTGTCTACCCCCTCCTAGTCTATAGCTGCCTCTCCCTCTGTTTGGTTTTAATTTCAAACATGGTGATTTTTTTTTTTAATTTTTTTTTACCACTTGCTATTCCCAATTCCTAGATGTGTTGAAGCTCACAGAATTAAACAAAATTTCCTTGAATAATATAAAATACCATTTAAAACTCCAGGTTAAGGAGGCAGTCTGTGCAGTGGTTAAGGCAGCAATCTCTGCCTCTGATAGTTACCACGTGTGAATCTGAATCCTGGCTCGGATCTTTTTCATGCACGTGACCTTGAGTAAGTTACTTAACCTCCCTGTGCTTGAGATACCCCTTCTGTAAAATGGAAAGAGCAGCTCATGCTTATGGATCCCTAAGAAAAGGACATGTATGTAAAACGCTTAACCTTGCAGCACCTCCCCTACAGCATGCATGGTATAAAGGTCTGCTATCAGAGGATTTTCTCTCTAGGTCAAAGTGCCACGAGAGCAAAGTGTCTGCCTTTCCCACATAGCCTCTTCCGCACCCAGACCAGTGACCGGCACCTGAGAAACTGTTAATAAATATTTGTTGAGTCAATGTAACACCCACAGGCATTCACATTACTGCAGCCTCCTCCTCCAAGACTGTACACGTTATTAATTAATACTTAGACAGTCTCTTGGGCTAGGTTTCCAAAATAACAGGTGAATTTTTCATCAGTCCCAAGTTCCATCCATTATACACAAGGTCTACAGATTACAGCACCTGGGTGGTTAGGCCCCCTCATAAATATGCTAATCTTATTATTTCCTATTGGGGAAGAGTGGCCTGGAGCTAGGGTATACTATTAATCTCCTGGTTTGAATACGGATGCTAAGGTAGGAGCACTTTCAAACTTAGGGGCACAATAGAAGAATTACACTTGCAACATCAAGGTGGGAAACACAGACTATCTGAATACTTCCTGGTCACAGTGACCTCAGCAAGCTTTCTGTCTGATGGAGAGGGTGGAAGTGAGGAGCCAACATTTGTTGTAGGTCGCCCTAGACCAGGAAATGCATCTTCGTCAGTCCTTGAAACTACACTGCATTTTACATTTCCCACTTTCCAGATGTGGAATTAGAGGTTCAGGGAAGTTACATAATTTGCCTAAGGAAACATAACATGATTTGAAAGAAGGGCCTCTTATCCCAAAACCAGTGCTTTCTCTGTTAAATCAAGCCTGGCACATGGAAAATTTTCAGTAAATGGCAAATATTAAAAAAAAAAAATAGTAACTTTATTTCTTCTGCCTGGCCAGAGATGATATTGGATGTGATGCTGGGCCTATTCTTAATTTTAAGTGGAACTTTGAACCTTTTCTGAGGATTCAGTCTTCTCTGGCTTTCGGGGGTGAAACTGGGTTCCTTGGAAGAAGGGGCTTTCTTGGCTGAGAGATTTCTTGCAAGCACCAAGTGAAGCTAATGGTGCAGCTGGGCTGTATTCTGTGGTCTTCCACAACGTGCACAAGAAGCCCATGGGATGCCTGATGGAAAACTAGTATCCTGTCCCGCCCCTACCACCAGTTTACTAAAATAGAATCTTAACGGGTTAGGTCTGGAGGTCTGCATTTAAAAAACCTCTAGGTGATTCTGGTGCATATTAAAGTTTTATGAACAAATTCTAGGACTTTGGAGGACACTGTACCTGGTGGACCCCGGGGACCGGCCTTACACACTGAATCTAGAGAGGCTGGGGAGTGGGGGACGGCCTCTGGGCTTCTAAAGATGAGGACAAGGTCTTCCAGTGTCTAGGCACCAGGCCTCCTGCTCCTATGAGGAATGACAAAGTATGGCCTCTTGGTTCTGAGAAGATAGTGGGGAATCCATTTTCAGGGAAGAGGTAGGGGGCCAGGCCAAGGAGAAGACTGTCTGGCACTTACCAAGGGGACCAGGCTATGAAAGAAGTTTTGGGAATTTAGGATTAGGTAGGTTCTCTCTGTGTGAAATGAGAATAAAATAACTATTGCAGGCTGGATGCCAGGTTAAGGGCTAATGATGTCAAGGGCTTTGTTTGTATTGTGGTTTTTAACCTTCACAGTGAAAATCTACGCAAATGTGCACAATTAAAGTTGAGGCATTATGGCATGGTGGTGAAGTGTGTGTGTCCTGGAAGACCGGGTTTAATTTTGACTCCATATTGGCAAGTGCCATATCCTTACCCCTCAGAGACTCCCTTTTCCCTGTGTGAAAAAAAATTAATGATAATATCTACTTCATGATAATATTAATGATAAGCTAATGCTGTAAAGGGATTAGCATAGTTCACAGGATATAGTAGGTTCTCAATTAACACCCCCTTGCCAGCAGTTTCCGTAAGGGCAGGGCTGAAGCCCACTCAGTTCATCACTGTGTCCCCAGGTCTTTGTGCATACTAGGCATTCAACAAACATTAAATATGGGTTGAATAAATGAGTGCATAATGGAAGTAACAGGAGGCATCTGAAGGCCAGGGCCTCATCAGAAACCTAGGGAATTATAATATTGATACTATAAAATGGTTTATTTATTTATTTTTTTAGTAAGAGTTTGTTTTTTTTATTTTTTCTTTTTTGTCATCAAGTAAAGAGCTTTTAATAAGCTTAAGGTGAAACATTTTGGGATATTATTATTATTATTATTTTTTTGTTATGTTAGTCACCATATAGTACATCATTAATTTTTGATGTAGTGTTCCATGATTCATCATTTGCGTATAACACCCAGTGCTCCATGCAGTATGTGCGTGCCTTCACTGGGCTAACCCATCCCCCTACTCTCCACCCCTCTAAAACCCTCGGTTTGTTTCTCAGAGTCCATAGTCTCTCATGGTTCGTCTCCCCCTCCAATTTCGCCCCCTTCATTTTTCCCTTCCTTCTTTTAATGTCCTCCATGCTATTTCTTATGTTCCACAAATAAGTGAAACCATATGATAATTGACTTTCTCTGCTTGACTTATTTCACTTAGCATAATCTCCTCCAGTCCCATCCATGTTGATGTAAAAGTTGGGTATTCATCCTTGCTGATGGCTGAGTAATATTCCATTGTATATATGGATCACATCTTTATCCATTCATCTGTTGAAGGGCATCTCGACTCTTTCCACAGTTTGGCTATTGTGGACATTGCTGCTATGAACATTGGGGTGCATATGACCCTTCTTTTCACTACATCTGTGTCTTTGGGGTAAATACCCAGTAGTGCCATTGCTGGGTCATAGGGACCTCTATTTTTATAAAATGGTTTAATATTAAAATAAAATTAAGATCCTCAGGGAAGACTGAAATCTTTCCAAGCTTTGCTCCCTACCCATTTAATACCAAGAAGAATTTGAGTGTTTTGAATACCTTTTGTATGCAAAATGGTTTCTCTTTGGTCTTCTTCCCTCCCTCTCTCCCTCCTTCCCTCCCTCCCTCTCTCTTAATTAGGAACCCTCTGAAAACAACCTTGTCTGTAGGACTTGGGTCCAGTTATAAACCTCTACAAGCAAGGGGGAAACACAAATCTGCTTTCTTCTAGCTGGCACACAAATCTAGAATCTAGGATTATTAAGGTTTGGAATGAGACACCTAAGAATTGTGTCCTGAGAAGGTTTTCTCCAGAGTCCCTGATTGTGGTGCATCTCCTTCTCCAATGGATGTGCTTAGTTAAGAGACCATGATAGGAAGAAATGAGAAGTTTGGAAATGATTGTAATTTGAAATCTAGGGCTCTGGGAACCCCTTGCTCTGTGAAGGAGCTAGAGTTGGGGCCCTGCTTGATTCCTATGGCCTGAGGGCTCCATGAAATTCAGTAGCATTTTTAACTGTATTACTTCAGGTACCTGGGGGCACCTGCCAGGACAGGGGATCTGAGTGCAAGGCACAGACCAGGGCCACAGTGGCTGGTTTGGGCAGCCTGGTGTAGGTGGGCTTCAGGGATCAGAAAGGGTGAAGATGCATTTCTAGGGCATCGGCTGTTGTTTTTTTTTTTTCCCTGGGTCCTCTGAAAGTCTTTAAAACCCAACTATGAATTCCAAACAAGCATCTTATCCATATAATCTGTTACATTATCTATAAAAATGGTGGAAATATTTTTCTCCCAGAATTGTAGTGAGATGAAATAAGATCTACACAGAATTGCTTAGATGAACAGTACAAACAAAATCCTGGGAAGACTGGTAAACAAGTAGCAGAACTTCATTAAACTGATGTATTAATTAAAAAAAAATTCTCGGGACACCTGGGTGGCTCAGTCGGTTAAGCGTCTGTCTGCCTTTGGCTCAGGTCATGATCCCAGGGTCCTGGGATCGAGCCCACATCAGGCTCCCTGCTCAGTGGGGAGCCTGCCCTCCCTCTCCCCCCTGCCCATGCTCGCTTGCTCCTTCTCGCTATCTCTTTCTTGCTCTCTCTCGAATAAATAAATAAAATCTTTAAAAAAAATTCTCAACTTCCCCTAAAACAGAATTTCTACTTGACAATTCTGTTAGTTCATTTGAAATTACCAAACTTAACTGAATGAACAGAATTCTATTATTTAGAAATAACCCATAATTTATACTTTTTCCTACAGAAGTGCCCTTTCTGATGTTTAATTGGCATAGAGTCTGACTGTATAAAAAAATGAGTTTCTAAAAAAAAAAAAAGCCCCACATTGTGTTACCTTGTCCTTTGCTATTGATCTAGCACTGTGATAGCTGCTAGTGACAAGTCTCAGAAAACCTGTATAAAATCAAATGCCCTCTTCCGTGGTTCCGTTTCAATACTTTGTGTGTCACAGCCTATGGCTGGAAGTTAAATTCAAGACATCCTCAGAGCTGAAGTGCAGGTGACTTAGCTATAAGGTGCCTGGAAAGCAGGAAGTATGTTGCCTAGCAACCAGAAACATTTGACAATATCCAGTACATCTCCTGTTCAGTGTTCTCAGCCTTCCTGTTTTTCCCATTCATGAAGCAGATGTCAAGCCTCCCGTTTAAATTTTTAAGGCATGAAACACCGTAGTGAAAAGCAGGGACCTCGCTTTCATTTGCAAACTAACACATTGGCTTCAACTGCAAATCTTGGGGAATTTGTAGAGACTCCCTTCCTTCATGTTGATTTCTCCTTCCTCCTCCTCCAAACAGAACTAGTACAATGCCTTTTCCCCCCCTTTTAACCTGTAAGAAGAGTTAAGCTGCTTATAAACTGGGGATGCTTACCCAGAATATTGATAAAGAAGGCAAGAATAGGAAAAGACTTGAAAAGATCGGTCACTGATTCATTTATTTGTTCTTTCATTCATCCTATGGTGAATTAACAAATAAATGCAGTATTGTTTAGTAAATAGCGAGAAATCAGACACATTTGAGTTCAAATTCCTACCTCACTCTGAATTACCTCATATGAAATTATTTAACCTCTTACCAAATTTCAAGTTCCTCTTCATAAAAGGGAATAATAGGACCTGCCTTATAGGTTTTTTTTTTTTTTTTTGAGACTATAGTGAAATAAAGTAGGTAGAGGGATCAACATAGGTCATGGTAGAGAGGGAGTGCTCAAGAAATTATGGGTGATACTATTGCTACTTTATTTTTGTTGGTAAGTTCTCTAAGTCTACGCTGTGAAACAGAGGTGTCTGTAACTTAATGGAAGCGAGTATAGCCTCTGAGTGAGACTACCTGATCAAGCAAGTTTCTTAACCTCTCAATGCCTTGATTTTCCCAGGTATAAAAGGAGGCTAACAATAGCATTTTACTTCACATGTTGTGAGAATGGAATGCGAGACTACATGTAAAGAGTGTAGCCCAATGCCAGGCACATAGGGTTAGCACTCTATGAAAGCTGGCTACCATCTTCATCCTTCTATAACCTTGGCAGTGGACTTACAAAGATGAATAAGTCTTGGTCCTTGGTGTTGAGTAGTCTCCTGGGGGCCCAGGCATTTGCTGGAGCACACTTAAAAGTAATTACCTAGAAGGGGACATTGATAATAAAGGTATAAACAGAAAGCTATAGAAGCCCCAGGAAGGGTGTTATGCTCCTAAGGCAGCTATTGGAACTGGTTCTCACACTTGGCTACACATTAGAATCACCTTTAAAAATGACTGATGTCTGCGTTCCCCTGCCAGAGATTGTGGCAATTGGTATGGGCCATAGAACCTGGGCCTCAGGAGTTTTTGCAACTCTGGGATGATTTTAACGTACAGCCTAGTGTTGATACCCATCATATTTACTGCAAAATTGGCACAAGTATCTGCGAGGTGCCATGAGCTTCTTACCCTTGTTATGTCTGCTCTGCCTCAAGCATTTTGGGGCAGCAAGTGGAATAATGGCAAATAGCAATCTCTTTGATCTTCCAGGTGGTAGTATTAGCAGTAAAACTAATACAGTAACTGCTATCATTTATTTGGAACTTCCTATGGGCCAGGCACTGTGCCAGGGACTTCTCATGTATCTCATTTAATCATCCCAACAACCCTAAGACTTAGGGGACTTTTATCTCCTTTGCACAGATGAGAAAACTGATGATCAAAAATTTAACTCGTTTACCCAGAGTCTCAAGGTTAGTAAGTGGCAGATGTCTCTGTCCCCCACCCCCCAACTCAGCCACAGGCTGAGGTCTCCATAAGAGACCTTGAAACCAGACCCTGGAAATCAATACCACTGTCCACTAACATGCTCTCCCGGGCCTTTCTCCTTGAATTTCCACTTGAAAATAATAATAAAAGAAAATTGAAGCATGCTTGCTCTGTGATATTCCATTGGCTGTGTTTTGTGTTGAAATGTTAAATACGCTAGCTGTGAGGCCTCCGGTGGGGAGGAGCCTGGGGTTGCCCTGGGGGCACAGGGCCTTGGTTTGGACTGCAGCGTGGACCTGTAGAGGACAGGGGGTTGGGGAGGTAGGGAGAATAAGTTGGGCATTAGAGCTGGGTGGGGGTGCGGCCACAGAAAGCTCTGTTCCTGTTTATCACGGAAGACATCTGGGCCTGGCATAGAGACCAGAAGCCAGGGAGGGCGGGGACACAACTTTCTCCTTTCTTGAAGTTCCTGAGATTACAGTAGCACTGGCCTGGATTGGGAGTGGAAGGCCGTGAGGTTAGCAAGACAGGGGAGACAAGACCAGACCTGTGTCTAGTCAAATTTCATCTTCACCCACTTGGAAATAGTGTAGACCTAAATGTGGTGGTTCTACACACTGAAGAGGACAGGTCAGTGAGGGTGGCTAACGTGGCCTTACACATAGAAAGGGCAGTGTATAATCACAAAAAGAACGCTAACTGTTGTTTGGGGGAGGTCTACTCCGTGCTGGACACTTTGCATACATTATCTCATTTAATTACTAAAAATCCTATGAATTTAGAATTATCATAGAATACATATAGAATATATATATATATATATCAGATAATAATATCGAATCTCTAATACTAAGCTTTTTGCTGAAGATCAAACAGCTGGTGATTTGAGAGCTAGGCAAATGCCTCCTGTCTGTGGCTACTGACACCAAAGGCAGGGAGGTGGGGGGCCGTGAAATATGGAGTTAACCAGTGTGTGTCTTAGAGTGGATGTGCACATTGAACTTTCAACAACTGGTCATGAGATCTGATGGGCCAAGGTTTTCCCCTACCTCCCTGAACGCTTAAAGGTGTCTCCTGTGGTCTGACATGGGGGTGGTGGAAATGGAGACCTGCTAGGACTAAGGCCAAAGTGTGTGTTCCATGTTGGTACTTTTTTCCTTCTGCTTCTGGGTTTATTTTTCTATGCAAATCCTTTTTAGAAGAAGGGGATGGGGTTTTATTCCTCTTAACATTGATTCTGGGATACTTGGCATTCTATTTCCTGGAGGAGATGGTTTTGACTCTAAGTTTGGTGTTTCCTTTTAACAATAATTATTTCAGATATGCTATATCTAAATAACAGTTCAAAAGGCCTAGGAATGAGTAATTTTAAAAAGTTAGAAAAAAATATTACAGACAACTATAAAAGGCATTTTTTTTTTTTTTTGGTCTTTCCCCAAATACAAACATCAACCCTTCTGGGGTGTGTACGTATGTTATGTGGGTGTGTGTATCCGGAACTCATACGTTTTCTGTGTGATTAAACTCTAATTTGAACATTCCGGTGATCATAAATTTTATGGAAATAAAACCTCATTTCTATTACTTGAAAGTAGCCAATGAAATATGAATCCACAATTCATAGTATCTCAAATGGGTTCTCCTCTAGGCTAGTCCCACCTATGGGATGGCTTGTGGGGCAAGTCAGGCCTGATTACTGAGAGGTCTCTGCAATGCCTAAATAATCTCTCCCACTCCACCTGCTGCTGCACAGTGACAGCATGGTTGTCAGAGGCCTGTGACTCAGAAGTAACCACCTGGGACTGTGGCCAAGGAAACATCCCTACATGGACACCACTGAGGGGATAGGGCCAGAGACTCAGGGTAGGTCTCTGCTCCAGTCAGATCAAGTTGCTAGAGGGATGGCATAGGGATATAGTCAGTGGACCATTTCCCCTGAATTGGTTGGATTGGGATCCCAGCTTGAGGGCTGAGATTGGGAACATGGTGTTCTCTGAGAACTGGGACCATGGATTTATGGGAAGGGACCTGGGTTTTGGTTTAGAGGACTTTGGAGAGGTGGCCAAAGGAGAGTTTGTGCTAACTTGGATTTGAATTTGAAGAAAGGGAAAGGGTGGTGGTGGTCGGTCCTCAGAGGGGAGAACAGAAGCGGAAGAGGCTGGAGACTTGCGGAAGTTGCATTTTCTAGAAGTCAGGAACTGATTATGGTTGGAAAATACTGCGGCCACTCAAATGTCCCCTTTATTCCTAGCCTTAACTGAAAAGCCCCTGGGAGTGGGCTGGTACTGAGCACATGCAAAGGAGGCAGAGCTGAGTCCTGATTCTCTCATTAACTGGTATTACGACTGAGAAGTCCGTTACACTTTTGAGTCTCATGTTCTTAAATTGCAGGAGAGGAAAAGTGATTGCTCTCTTGTTCTCCCATCTGACAAGGTGTTTTTTAAATAAAAGTTTTCACCTTTGTGAGAGGAGAATATTTGTTTAGAGCAGCTCTGTCCAGGAGAATTTTTTTTTTTTCTAAAATGATGGAGATGTTCTATAACCCTGCACTGATCGATATGTAGCCACTAGCCACAAAAGGCTCAAATTGAGCACCTGAGATATGGCTAGTGAGTCTAGGCTACAGAATTTTAAATGTAATTAAATTCACTTAGCTTCACCTTTGGGTGATGCCCAAAACATTTTGCAAATGGCAGAAAACAGGGAAGAGATGATCTCTTATTATGTGACCTTTCTCCCTGGGGACTGCCACCCCTGTTTGGAACCATCGGAGATAATTGTTTGAGTGTAATTTATATAGAAAATTAAACATAGGGCATGCCATTTTTTACCATGGTACTTGAAACTTAATTGTTTTCCATGGAGGATGGAGATTTTAAATAAAATGATCTAAACATAAAAGCACTTCATCAGCTACTAAAGCTGTATTTCTCAAATTCCAGCATTATAATTTGAGAGGATCCTCTTCTCCAGGGCATGACATTCATTGGTCTATAAAGAAAAGCATTTCTTTTATTGCTTAAGAAATATACCTTAAATTTTCCTCCTGAATATTCCTTGAGCTTTTAAAACTCTGGGAATTGTGTTGATTTATGCCATCCTTCAAACCACGCTATTTCTCACTTTAACATCTTATAATAAACGCTTGAAATTGCTCAGATTAACTCCTTTTGAATTATTCAGTATTTAGAAAGAGCTTGGGTCTGTGGCCAGTAATGGTCCACATGGAGGAGCCAAGATCTACACATTCACGTAAGCAGATACATGTTCACAGGGACAAGACCTATGGAGAGCATTTATACCATTTGCATGACTCAAAGCTTTCATGATGCATTTAGGCTATGTATATATTTTCCCATGACTTTTGGCCCAAAGTTAACTGAGTACCATTAATTAAAGAATAAGCGTCCCCTTCCCGCCCCCCACCCCACCCCGTGATTAAAACACTTGTAGTCTTCATAATTTTCAACCTGAATAATGGACTTGAATAGCTACTGTTTTTTTTTTTTTTCTTTTTTTTCTGGGCATCTGAAAGGGACTTACTGGGGTCTCTACATGACCATCTGACCGAAATGACCAGCTGGAAGCCAAAATGGCACAAATGGAGAACTAAAATATCTCCCTGTTCTTTTTCTCCCTTTTTTTTTTTGTTTTTGTTTTTTTGTTCTTCTTCCTTCCCAGCCACATCCTCTTTGTTTTCCTGAAAGCTTTAGGAATAGTGGAATGGTGGAAAGCATGTAGGCAAATCCCAATGTCAAAGACATTCTAGCTCGGTGGCCCTGTGCTCAATTCCAGCTTCCTCTCCTACAAAACAGGAATATGAGTTTCTGTTAGAGAAGAAAATGTCAAGGATTCGATACCTAGCAAATGGGAGCCCCTTAATAAATGGTTATCAATATTATTGGTAAGACTACATGGTTATTCTCTTTATTTTCTGATCCTCTGTTCATTTTTGCTTTCCTCCTTTTTTCCCCTCTTCCTTCTTTCTTTTTTTTTTAAAAAGATTTTATTTATTTATTTGACAGACAGAGAGACAGCGAGAGAGGGAACATAAGCAGGGGGAGTGGGAGAGGGAGAAGCAGCCTTCCCGCTGAGCAGGGAGCCCAATGCGGGGCTCAATCCCAGGACCCTGAGATCATGACCTGAGCCAAAGGCAGACGCTTAATGACTGAGCCACCCGGGCACCCCTCCCCCTTATTTCTTTTCTGTTAATGTTAATCATCCTTTTCATATTCCTCTCAGCTATCTTAAAATTTTAAAAGAATAAGGCTATATGAATAATTAGGTAATCTTCATCCCTTTCTTTGTTTAAATTTCCTTCTTTAGTCTGCTCATAGTCCTCCCTGCTAACTAGCCCATCTCTATATTTCTATATTATATATTTTAAAAAGATGGTAAAGTTGAGGACACCGTAGGATGAAGATACTTAAGACTAAAGGAAAAAGTCTATTAAGTATCCACTTTATATCAGACACCGGGGATAGACACCTGCAGTAAGGAAGGAATGTGTGGTCTGTGTACCCTCACTCCATTTGCTTCTGTGAGCAGAGATTGGACAGTGATGGGCTCAGACTTGGTTCCTATCCCTTCATTAACAGTTTTCAGCACTCATAGTTACATAGAAGTGGATGCTATTAGAATTTTAAAGAAAATCACCAGACTTGATTATTTTTGCTTCAAAAAAAAATCCCCTAGCATGTAAACAGCTTTGAGTTTAGATTGGCTATTATAGTAAAATCTTAGAAGGGGAGGACCTTTGGCTCTTTTACATCAGTGGGGCTCAGTTTCACATTCACCCAGGCAGACTCTCTAAGTTTTAGGACTCTATTTTAAGAATATTTTTAAAATGAACAATTTCTTGGGTTCCTTTTTAAAAATTACTCTTCAAGAGGGTCTTGTGACTGAGGATGAATTGGAAAAAGATGAGCTCTTGTTTCTCTTAGTGCTGTTGGCTGAAGTATTTCCTCTGTGTCTTTTTAAATCTGCTACATTAGAATTGGAAGAATATTGAGAATTCTTATGTTCTTGAAGGAAATAGCCATGCAATAACACAGAAAATTTCTTCACGTCTTTTGATCCGTGTTTCCTCTTTCGAGAAAGAAGGGCATTGGGCTGGCACTGTGTGGTTTGAATTCCTTTTAAGGAATTGGAGTTCTGGGGCTCAGGTGATTTAACGAACCACTCTGGTTCAGGGATGGTAAGCTGGAAGAGAGCTTGCCATACACTTTCCAAAATATTTGTCTACTTCTTAAGGGGTTAGGCACAAAATAGAATTTTAAAGAAATTTGATAAATGTTTTAGACAGTGAAGTGAGATTCCTTTTTTTTTTTTTTAAGATTTTATTTATTTATTTGACAGAGAGAGAGAGAGAGCACAAGCAGGGGGAGCGGGAAAGGGAGAAGCAGGCTCCCCGCTGGGCAGGGTGCCTGATGCGGGGCTGGATCCCAGGTCCCTGGGATCATGACCTGAGCCGAAGGCAGACACTTAACCTACTGGAACCACCCAGGTGTCCCTGAAGCGGGATTCCTTAGTTGATAGGAGAGAAGTACTGAATTGTGTACCAGCAGACCTAGTGATTTTTTTACCTAGTTTGGCATCCATAAGCAATCAATATGAACTCTTCAGGCTTTAGTTTTCCCACTGTAAAATTAATGTAATTGCGTCTGCATAGAATTATTATGAAGATTGAATGTGATTATGCACATGAAAGTACTTTGCAAACTCAAAGGCTTTAATAGATGTTTAGATCTCTGGATCACTTGTTCGCTTTTGGCATATGTTGCAGAAATTCCATATACTGCCCTTAAGTTGGTTGAAGCAGTGACCTTTAAGCTTCATTCCAACCCTTTGTCTACCACATGAAGATCTTCCTGTGGGCGAACTATCCCCAGTATTGAATATACCACATTTTTTTTTCTAATGGGAAACCTATTTTATGTCAATGGTATGCTCTTAAAACTTTGCATAGTATATAATTTGAATAACTGAAGGCTGATTTTCCCAAATCAGTAAATGTAAAAGAGAGTGCATTTCTGGAACACGGAAATCTACAGCCATTATGGCAATTCCTCCCTCATTTCCTCTTTCTTTCTCCTCCTCTCTTATTACTTCTCTTGTTCTCCCCATTTTCCTTTTCCTCTTCTTCTTTTCCTTCTCTTTTCCTCCTTTTTCTCTTCTCTCTGTCCTCCAGAGATGCTTTATAGATCTAGATACAGAATTACCTACTATTTATAGAGATTTATCTCCAAAATTAGCAGCTCATTGTTTCTTGGTACTTGTTTGGCCTTCTTTAAAGTACTTTAGCTTATCTAATCTTTCTTCCAAAGTTATTTATTTTGGGAGTTTGTTTTTTGCACTGGCAACATGATTTGATTAATGATTAGAAACTGTTACAGTATTTATTTATTTATTTTTAAAGATTTTATTTATTTATTTGACAGAGAGAGACACAGTGAGAGAGGGAACACAAGCAGGGGGAGTGGGAGAGGTAGAAGCAGGAGTGGGAGAGGGAGAAGCAGGCTTCCCGCTGAGCAGGGAGCCGGACGTGGGGCTTGATCCCAGGACCCTGGGATCATGACCTGAGCCCAAGGCAGACGCTTAATGACTGAGACACCCAGGCGCCACTGTTACAGTATTTAAAAAGGAGTATATAATCATAACAGTGAGTGCTACATATTTCCATTTCCATTCATGGAAACTCAGTTTAGCTAAGTTTAATACTTCAAAGATGGCAAGTGCAACAGCCTATAAGAAAGCAATAAAGAATGAAAACCCTTGAATGTTTCCAACCTATTTCAACATGTGAGTTTTCTTTATGAAGTCCAGCTACACCCAACCACTGCTGGAGTCCCTGATATATCCCCTTTCCCTTTGGTGAGGTTTCCCTAGTAATAGTTAATAATATTTCATCTTTTCAATGGACATATTGTGAAGTGATGGTAAGTGTATGACTGGAGAAGACTCAAGTTCAAGTCCTGATCCCACGACTCAACTAACTTTAAGACCTTGGATAGACAACTAACCATTCAGTCTATATTTCTTTCTTTAGACAAAGGAAGGGGGAAAGAAGTATTTCTCAGAGTATTTGGGTGTCCATTGAGATCATTTAGATGATTGTGTTCTAGAGCTTCTAAAGTGTTATATAAATGCAGTATGTTATTACTGGTAAAACATCTCATCTTTGAAAACTACTCCAAGCACAATAAAATGGGAGAAAAATAATCTTAAAAAATCTGATTACCAAGAAGCTTGCATTACCAAGTCAATCTATATTTTTTTACTACCCTTATAGAGGAGAGAATGTCACAGATTCACTGTAACAACAAATTTACACTATACCATGTGGCACTTAGTATTTTCTTTATATTAGGATTTTCTGAATGTTACTTCATTTAAAATTTTGTGATACATACTAATGCTCTGAAGATTTTTGTTTGGTGTAAGCCCAAACTGGTAAGTTCAAAGTTCATTTCTCTGTTTCTTGTATTTTTAATACTTAGAGTAGTTTTTTTAACACATGAAAGACATGGAAGCATTTGTTCAAATAGGAATATGCACTGATAGCAAAGCTGATAGACCTTGCTATTCACATTTTTTGATGGGAATATGAAGGGAGTTCACCATATTTATTGAAGTCTTTGTTTTTTTTTTCCATTTTCGCCAACTTCCTTTTTTTTCCTTTCACAAGAATGAAAGAATATACAAGTATAAACAAAACAAAATCTACAAAGACATGAAATTTGAGCTGGAAGCTTGGTAGTTAAAAAAACTAACATTCCAAATTTCACATTTAGGTAATTTTTTTTTTTTTTTGTCTTCTCCTTTTATTGTCCCTGGAATGGCAGATAGGGTAATTGCATTACCTCTGAGATGGGCATTCTCTGGGTATAATGTAGCAAGTTATGAATGAAAAAGCATTCTTAGGGGGTTTTCAGCCTCAGAGTTGTTTTTGTGCTGCATGAGTTCTATTTCTGTGAGTACTCATTATAAATTCATCATCTTTTGTGTTGTTAAAATAATTAGTGTGTTTTCACTTGAAACCTGAGGTGACAGATATCAATAAGATTTGATGACAAATCTTATAAAGTTGTCAGAAAAAATATCATATGCTTGAATTTTAAAAATCCATGCTCTAGCGGCTAGCCACTAGCTTTATTCTGGAGATGAAGAGCAAAATTTATGTCATAAGACTAAACCTCAAACTATTGTCCCATAAAATATCTTTCACCTGAGCACTCAAAATCTCATTAGTTTCTTTTATTTCAAAACTGCTAAACTTTGAGAATTCTTATCTGAAATGTCAAAAACAAAGGAGAGAGTTGTTATAGCCCACCTCATTCTTGGTTCCCAATTTTGCTCACCTTAAACCTAATCTCTTTTCTCCCCTCCTATTTCATTAATAAGTTCAGGAATATTACCCAGACTTTAATTGATAGTTACCTTAGCAATAGTAGACCCGAAGTTTTCAGTAAGATTTCAATTGCTTCAGGCAGTTATTTTTCCTTCCAATTACATTCATTTGTAGTTTCACCTTTAGGAAGAAAGCCTATTTAAAAATAGGTAGTTTATTAGAAATCTTCTGTTTCCAAGGATTTTTGGATTTTTCCCTTTATCTTCATTTAGATTTTCAGAGAAGACAAATAATGTAAATACTGAAATTTTCAAAATTGTAGCGTTGTCCCAAAATTCTGTTGGTTGCACAGGAACAGAGATAGCAGTCATAAAAATAAAAAATAACATAAATTGAATAATAAAAATTGTGGTTCTGCATCAAACTTTATGTTACAAACCCGTGGTGACTTTCACAGTTTTTGAAACTTCCTCCCTGACTTGCTAGTGCTATTTGTATTTCCTGTAATTGTTTTACTCACATGATTCCTGGGCATTATTCTAATTTCCACAGGCAGCATTGAGCATTCCACTGGATACGTGTCTTGTCTTTCATGTTCTCTTTGTAGAAGTCTTCCTTTAGCAATAGCTACTGGATTCCCATTGTGCAGCCACGTAGAAACTCCAGACTCACAAACCAAGGCTTATTACAAAAATATGAAGAGAATCAATGAAGAAACTTTTGGATGTGAACATTAATCTTCCTTTTATCAAGCCATGAACCAAAAAATCTGATCTGACTTTCCAAATTATCCATGTAGTTCACTCTCTTCATGAGAGATAAATCAGGAGTCAACCCTTTTTTAGTGGCACTGCAATTGTTTTGGAAAATGTCACTGCTGCAAAGATGTAAAGGTTTCCTTAGTTCCTATTTCCAAGAACATCTTCGTGCAGATTCCTGGATGGAAATGCAGAGCTCTGTGTGTTATTGTTAGTCTCCTCCACTGGGCCATTTTGTCCTTGGATGGTATTTGTTTTCCTAAGTCAAGCATGCTCAAGAGATATTCCCCGTCTATCTAAATCTGTTCAGATTTCCTATAAGAGGCACTTGCTAATTTGCTTCCGAGTTTAAAAAAAATAATAAAAGCTGTCTGTACTTCTTGCCAGTAGATATTCATGATCCAGAATAGCTTGGGATGTGATTTGCTCCTCTTTTAAATAAAAGGTTTTCTGAACTAAGCAGATAGACTATGTCTTGCTATCACTCTGATTCATCAGGGAGTCTCCTTGGTAACTAGCTTTTTCATTTTGTGTTTTGGGAAAGTTCTTTCAATTAAAAATGAACAAATTAAAAATTGTATAGCATATACAAATATGAACCTAGGGACATATATAAAAAGGTATTACTAAAAGGTGATATTTTCCAATTTGTGAAAGTGTGGGAGTAGCAAGGTTTCTCTCTTTCTCTAACATAATGAAATGGGAGTGGGTTATAGAACACTAATTAGGGTTATAGATTTTAAAAATGGTGTTTTAAACCATATATCATAAATTCACAAGAACCTGTGGTTCTGGTAGTCAGTGTTTTTTCACGAAGCTTGGGAGAAGTTTTCACTTTACCCAGAATTTGTAACTTGAGTGGCACTTATCTCTAATTTAAAAGGGTAAAGGATAATTTACTCAGAAAATATTGACTGGACTATTAAATGCTTAATTAAGTTTTCTTCTTTCAGTTTCTACCTATCATTGCTTGTTCCTTCAGACTGATACTGTTTAAAGGAGGCAGCACTTGGCAGACTATGGGAACATTATTGATGAACTTCATAGTAAGGAGATAAAAATTGCCTAGTTTGGAGTCGATAACAATGACAAAAATCTTCTCACCTGCACACCAATAGCTCTGCAAGGCAGTGTGATGATGTTATGCAAAAATGAGGTTGCTAAAGTATTAAATATTAATTTCTTAATTTAAAAGTAGAGTCAATGTTGATATGGCTAGCTGATTTGGCAAGGATGAGCAATCGCTGCCTTGATCTCTGACTGCCTTTAGCTGGTACTAACACTGACAGGCTAATATTGTGGCGCTAACCCTATGCCTCAGTGTCGTAAGACAATAGTCACTCCATGGGGTGTCTGAAAGAGCCACTAAAACAAGCATTCGCAAGTGTAGATTTCTTGGGCTAGAATATCATTATTGCTAATTGTGGCCCATTTAATGAGCTTTTAAAATACTGACAGCTACTGGTCTTAGGCCCATCCACACTCCCATCTGTCAAGGGTGGTTAGTGGCAGAGCCTGGGCATGAATATAAACCCAGACCTGCCTCACGTCACAATCTTTGCTCTTCACCAAGACTGCTCTACCTTTTACTCCATAGACCTCTCTTCAATTGTCTGTAACCTCTACTCAGGTGGCATTAGGCAGAGGCGGTGTCCTTGGAGAAGCTGTCCAGCATTCAAAGTTCTGAAGAAATATAAGAGGAAGGAGCAAGCCTTCCAGATGGATGAAGGACTTAGATATTTGTTTAGGTAAGAAAGGGAGAATATGGCAGATGAGTGTTTTTGACCAGTGTTTGATAAGCCTATAAAATTGGGGTCCTTAGTAAAGACAAGTAGTTGATGGGTAAAGGTTAAACTGAGATCGAGGCTGTGCTATTCCACATGATAGTCACTAGTCACATATGACCATCAAGTACTTGAACTATGGCTAGTCCAAATTAAGATGCCCTGTAAGTGTAAAATACACACCTGAATTTTAATACTTAGCACAGAACAGATTGTAATATATTACATTAATAACGTTTACATGGTAACATGTTAAAATGATAATATTTTAGATATATTAAAGTCATCAAAGTTGATTTTAGCTATTCTTTTTACTTTGCTTTAATGCGGCCATTAGGAAACTTAAAATTATATATATGGCTCACTTCTGGGGACTGCACTATATTTCTACTGGACAGTGTTGATTTCGAGTTTGAATTTGAGGGGACTATTGCTTAGGAGATGTTGAAGGGAAGATCTGACTAGGTAAGTGATAAAATGAAAATTATACTTGAAGGTTGTATTCTTATAGTTGTTGCAGAATAGAAAAATTTGCAGGGAGAAGACCTTAGAGGAGAGGAAGAGATGGCCGATACCATCATTGTGCAATCACTATGTGCCAGTCACACTGGTCCATTATCTTTCTTATTCCTCACAACAACCTTGGTATGTAATTATTTCTGTTTTAAGATGAGAAAATTGAAGGGTAGAACTGCTAAGCAATTTGCCCCAAATTATCTAACTTAATGAGAGAAGACTGAGGATCCAAACTCAGACTCATTCCATGTCCTTCCACTTGACCAGGCAGATGGAGAATAATGGCTGGAGCTGCTGGGTCATGACTATGGAGATGGGGAACATGAAGAAAACAGAGCAACAGAAAACTTAGCAGGCCTTGAGAAGAGACCAGTGTAAATGGCTGGGAAAAAGGAGATATAAACAAACCTTAGGATCAAGAGCCCTGGAAATGTAGAGTGAAGTAAAATAAAGATCCAAGTCCCAACTTGGGGGTTATGATGATGGAAAAAGTGCTGATCTCTGCAAAATCCATTACATGAATTAATTGCAGTAACATACATGAATTGGGCTCTCACTGTAGTAAGACACTGTCTAGCTGGATGAGAGGCAAAAGGAACAACAAAATAGAGTCTCTAGTCTTGTCTACTTGTGCCGGCAAGAAATAAGCCTCTGAAACTGGTAACAAATCTCAAGGTAGTGCAAATAATGGCACCTGCCTAGGAGGTAGAAGGTATAACTTGGTTCTCACCCTAGATTTTTGGATAACTAGTAGTGTGACCTTGTGTAAATTACTTAACCCTTCTAATGGTCAGCTTTCTTATCTGTAAAGTTGGCATAACATTATCTTTTCATGGCTGTTAAGAGGACCCAAATCCAAATGAGTGAGAACCAATATCCATACGCATACACCTTATGAATTGTAAAGTGCTAGAACTGACTTGAAAATGCATTCATTAGCTAGTAATGGGTTAGACAGATATAGGACCACTGTTTTTTGGGGATCCTTGTTAAATCTACAGATGTTGTCAGGCTTCTGACTCATTCCCAGTAACACCTGACTCATTCCTAGTAGCACCTAGTAGTAGTGAATTCCATGGACGCTGTCAGCTATTTTAAGAAGTCACATTTATTAAGCAAATATAACTAATTTTTACTTCCTACAGCAACTCTGTAAAGTTGGTATTGTTAGCCTCATTTTACTAATGGGAAAACCAAAGCTCTGAGTTTTAGCAACTTTATTAGTATGTGTGACATGATGGCCTTAAATCTAGGTTCTCTCACACAAGTTTCTGTGCCCTAGCCTCCAATTCCCAGAGTTGGATCCTTTTTTTATTTGGAGTAGGACCCAGGTATGCATATTTTGAAAAACTTCTAGAGATTGCAATAGGTATTGAGGCTTAGGAATCACTGCTCTGGCAAGCTCTTTGGGACAAGTGTATTGTGAGGCAGCTGGCAGCTTGGACTGTTAGAACAGTTTCAATCTGATTCCTGGAGCTTCTACTGATTGTCCTAATCCCATCCAGCAGGAACACACAGGTAGCCTGAAAATCTTTCAATGAAAGCCCTTTAGACACTTCAGGTGTTTTTTGGGGTCATATGTTGAAGGTATCTGGGGCCTAATAGATAGTCTAACAAAGTTTTCAGGCTCCAAGTCTGGTATTTTTTCTTTACTGGGACACTTTTTGCTGGGAGAATAGGGGTGAGAATTAAAGGCAAGGTAGTTAGATGAGGAGAGTGTGGGTCTTTTCTGGATGCCTAGACTGGGTACGTATAAAGGCGAGTAGAGAGCCCTAGGGGGAGATGTCAGAGACATAACCTCAGTAGTTTCAAGAGCCAAAAGGAGAAATTAGAAATTCCTGGTATTTTTGAATTGGATTCGAATATTTTTTCAGTTAAATTTAATATTAAGTATTTTAGCTATGTTTCTGTTTTCCTGCCTTTTAGATTTCCCAAGTGATAAAACAAAACAAAAACTCCTCAAAAATAAAGAAAGGGAAAAAAAAAGATTTAGGTAAAGAACAGCCAAAGTGAGTGACAGCTAGCCTCCAGACAGCCCAGCTAGGAGGTGTAGAAGCTGACAACACAGCTGGAGGACATGGGCAGTCCTGGAATAAGTGTGCTTCCAGCCAGACAGGCCTTAAAGAGACCTCTGGGGCCTCACTAGGCAGGCACTGGCAGAATCAGATTAAAAGAAAAGGCACAACCCTTCATCCATCTCCAGCTCCCTCTAAATGTCTTTAGATGACATTTCTAAGGACAGATCATCTTGTGAATGGGGACATTTTAAGCAGACCTGCCTCAGTTCCTTGTTGGAAAGAAACTGTTTGGTCATCTTTATTTTAACTGTCAACCCCAGAGTTCCAAGGGGACAGATTAGGTGGGCATGAACTTGGGTATAACTCCCTTATTTCCAGAGATCCTGAAATGTGCTGTGGTCTCTCCTGCCAGTCCCTGAGAGCTCCTTGAACATAGTCTTCACCACCAACTATTTTTCTTTTTCTTTTCTTCTTTTTTTTGGGGGGGGGTGTATCTAAATCAGCATGCTGCTCAGACTTCCTTGTATAAAATTATATTTTCATGTGTCCTTATACCCAGATAGACTGTAGGCTCTGAGAACAGAAGTTGGGTTTATGGAATATCTACTGAAAATCAGGGGCTATGCTGGAGATTTTAATACTTGTTCATTCATTCCACTGGTAAAAATTGAGCCCTTACTCAATAATATCTCATAGTAGTAATGAAAGTAGACTTGCTAACGTATCTTGTGTCTTTTGGGGGAGGCAGCCATCAGACAAACAAATTGATGAGTGAACAAAACAATTACAGCTTATTCAGTGTTAAGATGGGCATAAACAGTGCTGTGATTGGTAGAGAATGGTAGAGAAATGGAAGGGTGTCAGGAAAGTTCTCTAGGTCCCATTTAAATTGAGTCCTGTAAGGTGATGAAAGTCACAATCATGCCAGTGACTAAGGGAATCCTGTGGCAACAGGTCATTGCATGTCCCCATGGTATTTCCAGGACATGTCCATTTCCTCTTCCTCAATCACTCAAGTGCCTGACACATAGAATACAAAAAGCATTTGCATTTGTTCCTTTTCTCCTTCTGATGCAGGCAATCAGAAGAATCTTCAGTGGGGCAGTCTTCTGAGTCCTCATGTACTGGTGACTCTGCATGTTTGTGTATATGTCAGAAATGAGTTGATCAGCCTGCATAAACTTTTTCTCAAGGCAACCCTATTTTGCTCAGCCATTCCCATTAGGCTGCTCCATTCCATGAAGATAAACAAAACAAAGTCTGTTTGTTTTCTTAAGTAGTATTGCCAGGTTTTCCTCTCTCCTACCTTCTTCCTCTTTCTTTTGCCTTTTTGGCTAATTTCTTACAAACTCTGGTTCTCTCTACATGGTGTACAGATTATAGGCTAGGATTGTCAGGAAGAGGCTGGGAAGTGAAGCACGGAGATGCTGGTGGGAAGACCAAACACATGGGGCCATGGGCTGGGGAGAAGACTGGGGGCTGTGGTGCTTCATCTGGGCCAACAAAGAGGCTGCCTACAAAGAGCAGGCCAAGTCATGGCCCAGCTTCCCTGCAGGGCCAGGGTTTCTGTGTGGGAACCCCTTCCCATTCCTTGTCCCCTGTCCATCCCATTGTCCACATTCTTCTGATTTCCTTCATTGTTCAAAGTCTAAAGTTGTCCTTTATGTAAATGTTCTTCTTAATGTCTTCCAGTGTTTTTCATAAGAAAAGTGCTATCATTTATAAAACTACAAATAAATGGAGGATGGAAAGAAATCTCTGAGCCAAGGGGCCCTCTGTGAATTGATGACAGCATGGAGAGTTTGCCAGAACTCGGGGAGTGGGAAATAAATGGTTTTGTTTAATTTGGTTTTACTTATATTAATGGGAGCAAAGGTTCTATCATGAGGAAATGAAAATTAGGCTAAAGAAGCCTACTCTCCTCTGACAGGCTGAGTCATTCTCTTTTGGCTGTAGTGAAGGGGGCAGTTGACTCTGGCCATTGCCTGATGCTGACCAGCTCTGTGGCCCAGGGCAGGCCACTTACCTTCTCTGAACCTCCATTTCTTCATCTGATGTGGGAGGAAATGCCTCCATCACTCTTGGGAGAATTCAGTGAGGTAATGCTGCTGGAATGTTTTGTAACATGCCAAACAAATGGGAGGCATTATTTTTCCCTGGCATGGGAAGGTCAGGAATAAGAGTGTCAGGCAGACCACGAGAATAGTGACTAGAGTGTAAGCATATTGACTCTGCTACCCAGCATCTGTGTCAGGCCTCACAGACTGACTTAAGGGCATTTGCCGTGAGAGGTTACTTTACTCTCAAGTGGGTTATATTCTGTCTCTTTATAGGTTATTGTTACCTGGGCGCCAATGAAAAACTTGGGGCCTAGGGTAGGATATAAGATGGGATCAGGGGAAGAGGCCTTAGGAGGAGGGAGTTGGTGCAGTCAAGAACAATATGCCAGGACCTTCCTTTTGAAGAGACAAAACGGTGAGCTTGGAGAGAATGGTGGGGGTTAGAGGAAAAAAAATGGGAGGGTGAGGAGGATGTGAAGGCAGAATTTGGACGTTCAGGAGAAAGTAGAGCAGTGAAGTGGTCCTGCTATCAGTCTCAGCCCTAACTTTACCCCTCTCTGTGTGTGTCTGTCTCCGTGGTCTGTCCACCTCTTTGTCTGCCCAAAATTGGACTGCAGCCCTAAGCCTGGTGTGAAGTCCTTGTCCTATGTGCCCACTGGGCGAGGCTTGTCACTCATGTCACTGAGTATGTCTGGGCTCTTGGGCTGGCCTTATGCCCTGAATGGCTTCCAGTTCTTTTTTTTTTTTTTTTTTTTTTTTTTTAAAAATCTTATTTATTTATTTATTCATGAAAGTCAGAGAGAGAGGCAGAGGCAGAGGGAGAGAAGCAGGCTCCCCGCCTAGCAGGGAGCCCGATGCGGGACTCGATCCCAGGACCCTGGGATCATGACCTGAGCCGAAGGCAGACGCTTAACCGTCTGAGCCACCCAGGCGCCCCGGCTTCCAGTTCTTTATTGCGGCCTGAGTGCTGCCATGATGCCAGCCTGCTTACCCTACCCTGCTCCCTTTCCAGGCCTAAGTACTTTCCCTAAACCTCTGCTTCAGCCTAGTATAGGAGCATTAACATGAGTCTGGGGTCAAAAGATTTGAGTTTTTTTTTAAATATTTTATTTATATATTTGACAGAGGCAGAGAGAGAAAGAGAGAACATAAGCACGGGGGCAGTAAAGGGAGAGGGAGAAGCAGGCTCTCTGCTGAGTGGGGAGCCTGATGCGGGGCTTGATCCCAGGACCCTGGAATCATGGCCTGAGGCAAAGGCAGCCGCTTAACTGACTGAGCCACCCAGGCACCCCTAAAAGATTTGAATTTGAATACTCATCTTATCACACAGTAGCTGGGTGAGTTTAGGCAGCTGAATATCCTTTCTGAGCCTCAGTATTCTTATCTTTAGAATGGGGATAATATATGTGTTTTGAACATTTGTGAGCTAATTCACAACCTAATAGACTTGACACAAAATATGTGTTCACTAAATGGTCAATATTATGGTTATTCCACATGGAGAAGCCTCTGAGAGCCAGCATGCTCCTACCTGCCTGACAGGAGGCCAGAGACTCTCTAACCACTGGATCTGAAATTTTCAATATCAGTCTTCATTTTGTAATAGTGCTGTGGACTCTCTAATTTATACTCTGGCCTCTATTATTCATGGTATGCCTGAAACTGAGTCCATTCTCTTGTCTCCAGGAGTGGTCTAGAGTAGACAGTTCCACTTTTAGATATACTTTTCTAAGAAAATGTGTGAGCACTAATCTAAGATTACTTATATTTATCAAAGCAAACACTTTAAAAAAGAAAAACCTAAGGAAAAAATGCTTAGATGCTAACTTGCAGTCTATACTTACCCACGCTTGCCCTTACTCAGGTTTTGTCCTGAGTCTACCCTGAGCAGGTGTGGTAGAAGTTCTGACATCTACAGAAATCAATCCCTGTGGGAAACTGGCAGTTCATCCTTCTAAACTTAACTTCACCTTGATCTCCTTGGAGTGCCCTCAGAAACATGGTGGTTGGTGTTTACTACTCAGTAATTTCAATTAAATACACCAGTGCTTATTAAAAGGCTCATTAGGCTTTTAAATAATAATAGATTTTATAATTGGACATGATGAATGAATTAAAAATCTAACAAAATCACATTTTAAAATTATATTATCCTTCATTCAACATTTAATAAATACTTGCTGAATACCTACCACATGCCAGACCCATGGTGCTGAGGATTCAAAACAATAAAAATCTCTGCCCTTGTGGAGATTCTCTTCTACTGTAATAATTAGTACAATTAGAAATGTATATTATTGGAAGATAATTGTTCAAGGCACACATTAGGTAGGAAAGGGGGATAGAAAGTGCAGGACCTGCAGTCATAATTGTGGTGGTCTCGCCAAGAACAGGTGAGCCACGTGGAATTCTGGGAGAAGAGCACTCTTGACAAGGAGAGCAGAAGGTGAGAAAGGCCCTGAGGCCAGAGCATGCCCACTTTATTCCAGGAATAGCAAGGAAGCCATGGTGGCTATACTGGACTGAGTAAGGAGAGAGCAGTAGATGAGGTTAGGCTGTGGCAGACAGATTGTGAAGGGCTTGGGAGACCATGTAGGGACTTGGGCTTCTAGTCTGGGAGAGGTGGGTTTTGAGAAGAGGAGTGTCATGAGCTGACTTGCCTTTTAACTGGGTCACTCTGACTGTCTTGTTGGGAATAGACTATAGTGGGGCAGAAGCTGGGAGCCCTGCAATAACAGAGGTGAGAGATGCAGGCAGTTTGGGTTAGTGTGGTAGAAATGGTGGTGTCAAATTCTGGCTCTTCTTTTAGGTAAGATCAACCAGACTTGCTGATGGATTTGATGTAGGGACTGAGAAAAGAGTCAAGAATGTCTCCTAGACTTTTGGCTTGAGCAACTGAGAAGTTATTGAGAAGAAATGAGTGTGGGTGAAATAGGTTTGGAGAAGATCAGGCATTCATCTTAAAATGTTAAGTTTAAGATGCATATTAGATACCAAGTGGAGATGCTGAGTCAGCAGTATGATCTAGGAGTCTGGAGTCCAGGGTAGAAATATAAGGAGCTGTGAGTTTATGAAAGATGTGTAAAGCCACAATATTAGGTTAAGTCATCCAGGGAGTGGATGGAGAATGAGTGAAGGAGAGACAGGAGAGATGAGGAGTAAACCAAAGAGATGGGGAAAGAGTGGCCAGTGGGGCAAAGAGGAAAAAAGGAGAGAATGGTATTCTTCAGTAAGCAAAGAAAGGAGGAGGGAGAGATGAAATCAACAGTCAAATACTTCTGACACACAGGTAAAGTGAGGCCTGAGAACTGATATTTTGATCAAACAAATAGATCAAGGGTCAATTGGTGGAGTTATGTGGGCAAAGTCTAAATAAAATCAATTTAAGAAAGGAAAGGAAAGAATTGGAGAGAGGGAATACAGACTTTTAAAGGAATTTTACGGTAAAGAAAGGTAGAAAAATGAGGCAGTTCCTACAAGAGAAGTGGAATTGAAGAAAGGTTCTTGAAGGATTGGAGAAGAGTAGCCTGCTTTTAGGCTGACGGTAAAATTCATGGAGAAGAAAACTTGATGGTACAGTGGTGGAGCACTGTCCTGGGTGGGCATGGAATCTAGTGCCCAAGGGTAGGGGTTAGCCTCTCATAGAAGCCTAAACAGCTCATCTGTAGCAAGAGGAGGGAAGGCAGGATTAGGAGCACAGATGTTGGAGATGGGGAAGTACAGTGGTGGGAGCTTGAAGAAGTTCTCTTATGGTTGCTTCTGTTTTTTTAGTGAGTAGGAATTAAGATCATCAGCAGAGAGTGAAGATGCAGCCATAGGGGCTGGAGATTTGAGAAATAAGATGGAATAGAAGAAGATCACACTTGACTATTGACTAGGGAGACATAATATGCTTGCCGTAACACCCACTTGAGGTTTATGGTCATGAATAAGTGAGACTATCTTCTATTGTTGTATGTTTGTATTCAGCTATTTCCAACTGCATGGGTAGAAGTGCAGAGTAAGTGGAAAGCTAAATTTAACCAAGGTTAAACCGAGGTTGAGGTTTTGTCAAGTCTGATGAAGATAGGCAATGGAATTGAGGAAGCATGTGAAGGAATGATTAAAAGAAAAAACATAATTGGTTATGGACTTGAAGCTGGGTTAAGAGAGAAGGTAAAATAAGGACATGAAGGAGGCAAGAGACAACAAAAGCGTAGAATGATCAGTGCCTTGTTGATCTCGGGGTCATCAGTGTTTTTTGGCAATGTACAAGAGGAAATGAGCTGGGGAGACAGGAGGTGGTGGTCAGAGAGTTGGATGCTTCAAATTTAGATGATAGGCATGTTGGAGGTTTGGGGAAGGACAAGCCTGTAGGTGTGACCCTTGGAATCAGTGACTGAGATAGGAAGGTGGATCATATTGTGGGAGGGAAAGAGTTTCAGAAACTGAAAGGGAAGCCTCATCAATGTGAATATTAAAATTGCTAAGAATTTAAAGAATTCCCCAAATCTAGGTTAAAGATACTGAAAACATTCATTTAAGACACACTATTCTCTTCCTTAGCATGCACAAATCTTATGTTGCTCACTATGGCATTTCACTATGGGGATATGAAATCAACTAACATTAGCACACACCCTTGTGAATGTTAGGTGGCTCTCCTCTGCATTTCCCTAAGCAATCCTTATGTTGCTCTAGGCTAGCAGTTACATTGCAATCATTCTTTTACATATCAGTTTTCCTAGCCCAACCATAAGCGCCTTAAGGACAAGGATGATATTAGTTCTCGTAGTAGACTCAGGCTGGCATAGTGGCTCAAGGGGTGTACAATAGGTATTTATTCTATGTAGCATAGGGTGGTTAAGAACAAGAATTCTGAAGTCTGACATGACTGGGTTCTAATCCCAGTTGCCTCTTATTAGCCACATACCCCTGGAAGAGACACTTAAGCCCATTTCCTCATCTGAAAATGGGGGCAACAGTAACACCCTCTTATAGGGAATGCGGTAAAGAGTCGATCAGATGAGGCTTTACGTGTAAAGTGCTCAGTCTAGTACTGGTGCATAGAATACGCTTCGTGAACTTTCACTACTGATGCATGAAGGCAATAAAACTTTATGTTTGACTGGGTTATTTCCAGAATGGCACACCACCACATCAGCCAGCTTGAGCTACAGTCCTTCAGAGAAAAAGGGTATTGGGAGCAAGCTGGCTGACTGGTGTCCAGTGATCCGATAACATGCCTAGTGAGAAATGATGAAAGAATAATTTTTTTTTTTATTATTAGTAGAGCAGACTTCATGATCTCTTGGCAAAGGTGTGCACCTCTCCATACATACAACCCAAGAAATGCAGTGGCTCTGTTTCCATAGCTACTCAATGAACTTAGTGGTGTTGTGGGTCCTGCTTCTGTGTTGTCAGTGGTTACATTATTTTATCACATGTTGACTAAAATAGAGCACACACATATGATAAATGCTCATATTTAAGCAAAGAAACTACTATTTCACAAAGGCACACTCAAAGAAACGTTCCTGTACTCTTTGTTTTCTGGGAAACAAGGACAGACCCAGAGCAAGGTGAATGGGCTAAAATGCATGTTTTCTCATGCCAGGGTAGCCTTTCTTCTGCTCCTCATTAAGCCTCCCATCCTTTTGATTGACCAGAAAACTGTGCTGTGGATCATCAATTTCACCTTCTGTCTGTATTCTGTTCTTTCTCCCTAAGCTCAGATCTTGCTACTCTGAGACACTGGGGGCTGAGATAATGAGTCTAGACTGCTCATTTTCTCTGTCTAGCAGATGGGAGCACCTGTCATGTGTGCGCAGACTGCCTCTCTAGAGGTTGGGCAGTGGTGGTGTATTTGGACCCTCTCTCTTTCTGAATGCCACAAGGATGCACAATTAAGGGAGAGTCCAAACATCTTATGTCAATCCTTGAGCAACTGAAAAGTGTCTCTTCTTGTCTTTGAGGTTAGAATTTGAGTAGAATTACCCTGAATTGGAAACTTGAATTCTAAGAAAGTTTTCATTCAGTGGACCTAGAAGTTTTGGGGAAACAATATGGATGTTTTTACATACTCTCTAGATCTCTTTAGATTTCTACAGGTTCAAGCCAACACCCGCTAAGTGTTCCTTTTTTTTTTTTTTGTAGCCTGTGTGCCTATGGTATGTGAGAGAGAGTGGGATGTGGTAGGGAGGTGACTTTCAGGAGTCTATTCTTTTTTTTTTTAATATTTTATTTATTTATTTGAGTGAGAGAGAATGAGAGAGAGCACATGAGAGGGGGGAGGGTCAGAGGGAGAAGCAGACTCCCTGCCGAGCAGGGAGCCTGATGTGGGACTCGATCCCAGGACTCCAGGATCATGACCTGAGCTGAAGGCAGTCGCTTAACCAACTGAGCCACCCAGGTGCCCAGGAGTCTATTCTTTTAATGCAAGCATCAGATTGAATCTTAAACAGATTTCTATTCCAGAGGTGATTCCATTGTCACCTGTTACTTGCTTCTACATACAGTTCTCCTCGGAGGAGGAAGCTATTCCTTTGCGCACACCCCTAGGCAGAAAAACATCTGAAGGGTGAGTCAGAAGACCTAGATTTTAGCCACAGAGTAGTTACCCAATGAGTGGGTGACTTTGGGAAAATTACATCACCTCCTCAAGCCTCACTTCATTCTTAGCAGAATTAGCAAAGTAGCTGCCTTACAGTAGAAGCAATACAGCAGAGTGGTTATACTTTCTGGCTAGGAGTCAGATAACCTGGTTCAAATCTTGTATTCAAAACGTAAGAACTATGTGACTTTGGTCTTTAATTTTATCACCTGTAAAATGGGGATAATAGTTGTACTGAGTTTATAAGGATTGAGGTCTTCTGTGGTGCAGCCCTCCCATGAGTCAATCAATGGGCCATGATCTTTAGGTAGGTTTATTCAGCTAATTTTAAACCTACCCAACATCAGTATTATAAAGCCCTTAGACACTGGCATGTAGCATTAAGTTGTTAGTTGTTGTTATACCTCTAAGGTGACTTCCACCTTAAAATTATCTTTTATTTAACATCCCTTGCTTCTTTAGTCCCCATTTCCTTTATCTAATGAGTAGAGCCCAGAGATGTTGCTAGACTTCCTATAATGCACAGGACATATCTTTTCCCCACCAACAAAGAATTACCCTGCCCTTGAGGGTTGCTGGAGCAGGAAGGAGTTTAAAGGCTGCTCTGAGAATCTCTTGGAGATGCATTTTCTTTTTCTTTGCCAAATACGTGTATATATTGGCCGTGGTGATGCTTCTGGCTCTTTGTGAGTGGAGAAGGAGTAATACCCATTTTATGTCCTTAACTTTCTAGGGGGGAAGCTCAAAAAGTCTAGAAGAATAGCAAAAACCTACTCTGTCCACCCTCAAATAAAACTCTCAGCAGTATCCACTTGTGCTCTCTTGCCCCTATCTCTATGGTTTGTTGCCTCTTTACCCTTCACTTGGGACATGGTCCCTCTACTGCACATCCCCTCATCTTTCACACCTATTAAAATCCTACTCATCCTTTAAGGAGGAAAGGACTCAAACGTGATTTTTTTTCCATGATGGTTTTCTAAATCCTCCAAGTATTTTCTTTTGTCCCTCTGACTCCCAGAGCCCAGTGATTTACTTCTCATGACCCATCTCCTATCCTGCCCGGTATTACAAGTGTTGCTGTTCCTGCTAGTCATGTCTCTTAAATGTTAAGTCCCTCAAAGGCAGGAATTGCTTCTAGTTCTTCTCTGAATCGTGTAGAATTTAGCACACTATGTTGTACACAGTAAGGGCTCAACCAAAGGTTGTTGAATTATAGTATCAACCCCATGACTAAGCTCCACTCCCACTGGTCACTGCAGGTGCCCATGACATCCCTCAGCCTGCACAGGATTCCTCTTTTAATGTTCCTAGTTAGTACTTTCACAACCTCCACAGTTACCCCTTCTTCCCTCCTTTCCTTAGCGATGTGCAAGCTATTTTAGGAATGCAGCACAAAGCGGCAGCTGCTATTTATAAAGCAGGAAGTGGTCTGTAGTCCCCTGTGGGTCACGTGTCTATCCATCTTCATTTATGTTTGAAAGAGGTGTTTTCTACAAGCTCTTGGGATTTCCTTTTTTTCCTATCACACCACCTACCCTACTCACTACTCCAATCATTGAGGATTTTAACTTTATTTTTGCCTTGGCTTTAATTTTCCATTCGATTTGGATTTCTTCCAGGTTCCTTCTCTCTTCTCATAAAAAAGCAGAAGCAAGAGAGAAAAACCCCACTAAGCTATGGAAATGTCTTTTTATGAATTGGACCTCAAGATGAGAACTTCATTACTAAAGGAAAAATGAACCTCTGCTCCTGTGATTTGGTAATGGAAATATGGTGTTTTATAAAGTCTTAAGCATTTCTTTTTTATCGTGGTAATATATAAACCATTTAATGTTCTAATCACTTGCTGTTGAAGACTGGAAGACATGGTAATAGTAGCTTTATTTTTAGCACTGACGAATTAAATTTGGGTCAGCTCATAAATACGTAGTGTTCACACACACGTGTGTAGGAATGGTGATTCAGATATACACACTGGAGCAATGCTATTGATCGCACAGATTTATAACTTCAGGATCTTATGAGTAATGAGATTCGTTATTTCAGGTCTTTAAAGAACTTCTGAACTCAGTCCCCTGACAATTCTCCTTCACTACCCCCATCTAACCTTGCTTCCGCCAGGGTTATAATTTTAAAGATAATCACATGTCTTGTTTCCTTAAAAACATCTGTCGGTTCTCCACTATGTACAGCATGGGGTCCAGAACTCCTTAGTGTGGCAGAAAGGGTCTTTTCTCCACTCCTATATATCTCATTACCTCCTCTCCCACTCCTGTATTCAATACACATTTTATTCTAGCCAAGGCAAGCTGCTGTCCTTTCTTTGAAGACACTGTGGACCCTTCTGTGCCTTTGACCCTCTCAACAACAGTTTCCCAATTCCTGGAAGGCTCTGCTTGTCCCTACACTCCCATCTCCTCTTGACATGCCCCTATTCTTCCTTATATGAAGTGATAAATGTGAAAAGGACTAGCAGAGGGCAGGGTCAGAGCAAGGGCTCAGTAAATAAATGTTCAGTGAATGAATAGACAACTGAGTTGGCAAATTCAAAGGAAGATCTGTATCTTATGAATGGGTTATGTTCTGGATATTTAGAAGTCAGTTTAACTCAGCATGACTGATTCATGTATAATATTGTCTTTATATGAAAATATACACCCTTTCCTTTCTTGAAAGCTCTCAGTGGCAAAAGAGGACTCTCTTTCTCAATAATTTTCACAGTAATTATTGCCCTGAGGCTCCTGCTGTATCATCCTGGGGGAGCAGCAGTCCTAGGGGGCAGGAAAGGGATGGTTGGGCGGGAAGGTTGATACTCAGGAGTGGGGCTTTGGGAGCCCAAGGCCTGGGATAGTAGAGGTTCTGAGGGAGGTTTATATTAATTTGCTAGAGCTGCCCTAACAAAGTACCACAGACTGAGTGGCTTAAACAACAGAAATTTTCTCACAGTTTTTGAGGCTAGAAGTCAGAAATCAAGATGCCAGCAGGGCTGGTTTCTTCTGAGGCCTCTCTCCTTGGCTTGTAAATGGCCGTCTCCTCCCTGCGTCTTCATTATGATTTTCCCTATGTGTGCGTAGGTGTGTTAATTTCCTCTTATTATAAGGACACCCATCAACTTGAATTAAGGCCCATTCTAATGACCTATTTTAACTTAATCACCTCATTAATTATCTAGTCTCCAAATGCCATCACATTCTGAAGTACTGGAGGTTAGAACTTGGGCCTATGAATTTTGGGGGGATACAATTCAGCCCATGAGAGGATGGTAATGGGGGCATCAGTGGCTCTTCAGAGGAACCCTTGGAAGGCAGGGATGATGCCCTGCCTTGGCATTCGTCACAGCGCCTTCATTGTCATGGTGGGCATTCAGTACAGGTTTTGGAGCTTCCACTTGGAAGTGCAATAAGATTCAGATTATGTCTCTCCAATACATATGTGAGCTTTTCCTCTCAACCTCTTTTTCTTTTTTTTTTTTTTAAGATTTTATTTATTTATTCATGAGAGAGAGAGAGAGAGAGAGAGAGAGAGAAGCAGGCTCCCAAGGAGCAGGGAGCCCGATGTGGGACTCGATCCCAGGACCCTGGGATCATGACCTGAGCCGAAGGCAGACGTTTAACCATCTGAGCCACCCAGGCGCCCTCAACCTCTTTTTCATGTATGAATTTTATTAGCATTTTGTTGACCTCATTTTTTTTTTTTAACCTTCCCATTTAAATCATCATTGAAAATACCATGATCCGTGATCAAAGGGCGCCTGGGTGGCTTAGTTGGTTAAGTGTCTGCCTTTGGCTCAGGGCAGGATCCCAGGGTCCTGGGATTGAGCTCTGCTTTGGGATCCCTGCTCAGTGAGAGCCTGCTTCTTCCTCTCCCTCTGCTGCTCCCCCTGCTTGTGCACTCTCTCTATCAAATAAATAAATAAATACCTTTTTTTTTTAAAGATTTTATTTATTTATTTGACAGAGAGAGTCACAGTGAGCGAGGGAACACAAGCAGGCGGAATGGGAGAGGGAGAGGCAGGCTTCCCGCAGAGCAGGGAGCCCGATGTGGGACTTGATCCCAGGACCCTGGGATCACGACCTGAGCCAAAGGCAGACGCTTAATGACTGAGCCACCCAGGCGCCCTAATAAATAAATATCTTAAGGAAAAACAAAGCCATGATCAAAGATTGAGGCCTTCCCTTGTGCAGCCTTCCTGTGACTTGAACAGTGGATCATGATTTTTAGGTAGGTTTATTTAGCTAATGTAAAATCCACCTAACTAGATTGCCATGCAGGCCACATTTCTCCACAAAGATATTTTGTTTATATGTTTATTTCACTAAGGGTCTTTGTGAAATTTTTATTGATGGGTTTTCACCACCTGATTCCTAAAATAATAATAATAATAATAAAAAGACTCGAGTTGGCTCTTAAAATGTAGACACAGTATGTCTCCAGCATCATCTTCACTTCTCCCTTTTATGACCTTGTTGCAGTTGCCATATCATCGATCTGATCTGTGTGACTTGTTCTCAGTGAACCATGCTGGTGCCTAGTAATTGCCATTCTCTCGTGTCCACAAACTATGTTTTTAAGTAACCTTTCTGGAACACTGGCATCTACTTCCCTGGTCTGCAGCTCCCCAATGACACATGAACATCTACCTTGAATAGAGGAAGTAGGGCTAAAGTATAGAGATCTACACAGCTGCTCCATGGGACATTAGGATTAGCTGGAGTCATACTTGAAAGGCTTAATGGGGAATACTGTCCTAGGACAACTACTCTATAGTACTTGTACTGATGGAAAGTGCTAAGAAAAGCTCAGATCTGAGACAGATGACTTGTGTGGTCTCAGTTTCACCATTATTCTCTTGACATTAGATTACATATTTATTCATACCTTGATGTATAGTCTCACTCTAGGAGACAGACTCCCTGAGGGTAAGAACTTTGCCTGTTTTGTTTGCTGCTCTCCTGCTAGCAATTGGATACATTTCGGATATTAAGCAAGTCACTTAGATACTCCGAAGCTAAAATTGCTCCTATGTCTAGTAAAAATACTTGTTCTACCTAACCTCAAGGTCATTGAGAACATCTTAATGAGATGTAAAGGCAATTTATAAACTATAAAGTGGCTTGTAAAGATAAGCAGCTATAAGACATGTGGTTTTGAATGACAAGAAACAAGATAAGGAGACACTATATAATAAAGAGCTTTACTGTCACGTAAGGAGTTCAGACTTGAAGTACAAATCAAACCTTTAAAGGAATCTGTTCATTTGCTGGGTTGCCAACTCACAGCTCAGCTTAAAAAAAAAAAAAAGTGTTGAATTTGATTAGAAAAATCCGAAGTAAAACAGCTATAGCTATAGTTGAAGGCACAAATTGTTGAATTTGTGGGTGACACATGAACCTCACTTCCCTTGTTAATAAATTCCTTTCAAGGTATGCTTTTCCTCTTAGATGAATCCTTTTTATGAGAAATGTCCTTTGGCAAAACCTGAAAGGTGGCTGAGAATTCCTTGAAGCAATTTGTTTAAATAATCACATGAGAAGATCCCTCTTAAACTTTTCTGTAAGCAAACAAATGCCACAAAGCAGAACGAATTTTATACCTTTTAGGAGTCCATTAATTTACTTTCAGTGGCATTAAGTAATGAACACTGTTATAGCAAGGTCACAGTTCCATTTTATATCAAATAGCTATCCTTTCTCATATATGATACATGAGCGCATTTCTTGCTCAGGGCAAAATGTTTTATTAAAATCATGTCCTTTGTTCTTTTGTATAGACTGTTCTTTGTGACAATGAAGATTGTCTGCATGACATATCTCTTTAGGACAGCCATTGTATAATTATACTAATAGAGCTTAATCTAATGCTACATTAATTTTCTTCCATTATTTTCTCCAAGAAGGAAGCCACTATTGTTTACATGACAATGCAATTTCTTTTTGTTTTTTTTTAATCGTGGGAGATTTATATTAGGGACAGTAGAGGAAATAAATCTCAGGGTATGTCAAGCCCTTTCTCAATCCTCTGGGTACAAAGGATCCCTGATAGTTGAGCAAATAGACCAATCTTTATATCTTACTTCCCTGCCCCCACTACCATGATTCTATTATTCAGCCATTCTTGATGAAAGGGAAAAACCTCCTGTAGGAAATGTCAGTCTATCGCCAGGTTGTTTGACTTAGAACCATCCCATCTGTCACTTGGGCTTGGATTTTTACAGCATTTCACCCGGACTGGTGCAAAAGCCTCTCAATTGGTCTCCCTACCTGTCTCTGCTCCTCTAATCCACCTTCCCTCTGTGGCCTGAGAGATCTTCCTAAAATGCCAATTGGATCATGTTATCCATTCTCTAGCCTCACTAAATTCCCTAACGCCTTAGTATGGTATATGAAGCTCTACATACCCTGTCTCCAGAGTGGCTTTCCAATGTTGACCCTCTTCCCCCATCACTAGCATTGAAGATGCCTGTAGGGGGAACCCAAATACTCTTCCACTTTGGAAAGTCCAGTGTGTTACAAAGTAAGGTAATAAGTGTTATCTTTTTATGCATTGAAGACACTTTAGGTATCAACTAGGTCCCTAGAGAGCAATTATGTAAAGTCCAGTCTTGTAATATGAGTGACTTTAGAAATGAAAAATAATCTGTCTTTAATTTGTATTTTGTTAACCTTCTAATGAGGTCCACGGTAGCTCTAAGTCAAAAAGGAATCATCTGGAGATGAGATTAGCAATGTCCTCACTGTATTAGGAGGTGGCAGTTTAAAAATTAAAAGAGAAACTGACACCACCTAGAAAATATTAGGGGGAGTTTTCTTGAAGGCAAGTGTGGTGGAGTAGTTAAGGCCTGAATGGGACCTGAATTCATGACGTCTTAGTTTACACATGGAACACTCATTTATGTGCTGGGTAAAATAGCTTATCACTGATGACTCTCAAGGAATCTTGCCTCTTATATGCAAATCCTTGTGGAGTTCTCTCCCACATTTACCCTAGGTTTGGGACATTAGCAATGTGATACAAACAACCTTGAAGAGTACATCTTCACTGGGGCTTTCCCTTTGTTGCTTCTCACTAAGAACCCTTTTGCCACCAAGTGAAGACATCTGGGCTAGCCTCCTTGAAGATGAGAGACCACACAGAGAATTCCTGCTGTCCCAACCCCTCTAGATATGCAAGTGAGCTCAATCAGCACCACATGGAGCAGAGATGAATCATCCCAGCTAAACGGCCCAAATTGCTGACCAAAAAAATTGGGAACAAATAAATGATTGTTTTCTTAAATCATTATGTTTTGGGGTAGCGTACGGAGCAGTAGCTACTGATACACTGGAAAGCCAAGTTACCTAAATTCTCTTAGACCCATTTTGTCATTTCTAAATGGGGCTAATTTTAGTAACTTAGGGTTTTTGTATAGATCAAATGAGAGAATCCATTCAGAGATCTTAGCTTATAATCACTTATAATAAGTGGTTAATAAATATTAGTTATGACAATATTGTATTTCAGAACTATTATAGCAATTAAACTATTAAAATTTTATTTCACTAAAGTTTGGAATGAAATACAATGTTTTCATATTTCTTATTTGATACAATTTCTGAGATACACCTACTTTTCATATGTGAACAAATAGAAATTAAATGACACACTTGACAAGCAAGTGTTTTCCAAGTTTGGCCTCTCTTCATTATGTAACAGATGATAAATCTCTGGTTTCACTTTTTGAGTAAAATGCCACAGAAAAGGTATAAGACTTTATGATGTACATTTTGTATATGGTCCTCATCCTTGGGCATATTTTATAGCCCTCAATAATCTACTTCAGTGTTTATTTCATTTTTTATCTTGTATTTTATGTGTTTCTAAGTTACCTCAAATTCTTCTTAAAAATTTTGAAGAGGGGACACCTGCGTGACGCAGTCAGTTGAATGTCCAACTCTTGGTTTCTGCTCGGGATTGTGGGATTGAGCCCTACCTGGTGTCCGTGCTCAGTGCAGAGTTTGCTTAAGTTTCTCTCTCCCTCTGTCCCTCCCCCCTGTGCACTCTCTCGGTCTCTCTCTCTCTGTCTCTCTCAAAAATAAATAAATAAATCTTTAAAAAAATTTTGAAGAAGAATTAAAAAAGGAATATAAAAATACTATCTGAGTAATGATGTAGTCCTTTGAAGAATTTACAATGTTAGATAAAGTTGAGTAAAGGGCAGTAGGTGAAAGAAAACAGTTTGGCAAAGGGTTTTCTATTTTTAGGACTATCTAGGAGAGTAGAAATTTATTTCTATGGGGCGCCTGGGTGGCTCAGTCATTAAGCGTCTGCCTTCGGCTCAGGTCATGATCCCAGTGTCCTGGGATCGAGCCCCGCATTGGGCTCCCTGCTCTGTGGGAAGCCTGCTTCTCCCTCTCCCACTCCCCCTGCTTGTGTTCCCTCTCTCGTTGTGTCTCTCTCTGTCAAATAAATAAATAAAAAATCTTTAAAAAAAAGAAATTTATTTCTATGACCATGCAGTACTTTCAGTCCTTTAGAATAAAAACCTATGCTTATAATGATGAAAACAATATTTATTCAAATTCAGAGTTAATGCCTCTGAAATATTCTGTGTGGCTTTGGTCATACCATTTCTGAGATAAATATCAACAATAGATTTTTTTAAACTTATGGCTAAATCTAGTGCCATCTGTTATATTCTTGATTAATATATCTGAACTTCAGTTTCCTCATCTGCAACATGGAATGATAGTAGCCATCTTACCATGTTGTAAAGATTATAGATGGGCTTTGTGCCTGGAATAGTGCTTAGATTATCGGATGTGTTCAATGAGTTGAAGACATATAGAGCAGAGCTTCTCCCACTTTAATGCATACATGAATCACCTACAGATCATCTGAAAAATCAGATTCTGAGTCAGCAGATTTGGAGTGACATCTGAAATTCTGCTTTTCAGTAAGCTCCCAGATGGTGCTGGTGCTTATGGTCCATGACCTTACTTTGAGTAGCAAGCATAGAAAGCTGGAGTTGGTAAATTATAGCTCATAGGCCCAATCCAGCAGTTGCCTGTTTTTATAAATGAAGTTTTACTGGAACAAGCCATATTCATTTGTCTATGTACTGCGTATGTCTGCTTGTACACTACAGTGGCAAAGTTGGATGGTTGCAACAGAGGCTGTATGGCCCACAAAGCCTAAAATATTCAGTATCTGGCACTTTACAGAAAAAGATGGTCAATCCTTAATATAGAGCACTGTAAGTTCCTAACACCTTGAGGGGGCAATGTAATGCTGTTGAGGGAGATGGAAGGATCTGTCTGGGGAATCAGGTTATTATAATGGGTCTCATGGGGTCCTCAGACGCTGGGAATAGGTGGGACTTGATCTGTGAGTGTCAGGCACTGTGTATAAGATGCAACAGGGCTGGATGACAGATGAACAGGCTCTGGAGTCTTGGTGCTGCCAGTTACTACCTCTGTGACCTTGAGCAAGTCATTTTAACCTCTCTTTGCCTTGGTTTGCTCAACTGTAGAATGAGATTCATCAAACCAATTCATGGGTTCTATTAGAGAATTAGTGATCATATATAAAAGATATTTAACATTTAACCTGCTTTCGAGTAGGTAATAACTGTATTATGGTCGATGTGTCCTCCTAAATTCTTATGTTGAAACCTAACCCCTAAGTGATAATATTAGGAAGGTGGGGCCTTTGGGAGGTGATTAGGAATTAGTGCCCTTATAAATGAGGCTCCAGAGTGCTCCTTAGCCCCTTCTACCATGTTGAGAACACAAAAAGAAGCCTGAATCCTGGAAAAGTATCCTCATCTGACCATGCTATGTCACCTTGAACTCAGACTTCCAGTTTCCAGAGCTGTGAGAAATAACTTTCTATTGTTGATAAGTTACCCAGTCTGTGCTATTTTGTTATAGCAGCATGAAGAGACTAAGACACACTGTTCCTATGGCATTGGCCAGGAAGAGAGAGTCTTGTTGGTTGTGAGAGACTGGCTGCCAGAATTTCAAAGCTTTTGTGATGCTCAGAGTCAAGTGGGTAGCTATTTCTGGGTTCCACACAGTCCTCTTTGAGAAAGGGTCCTGGTGAGAGCTTGGTCCCCAGGTGGTTGGGCTGGGTTTCATGTCAGCACTCCAGTCCTGGTGGTAATAGTTTAGAACCCAAGACCAAAGTCTTATTACAGGGATAAGGAAACAATGGTGATTTTATTGAGTACTTCCCATTGTCAGTTGGTGTACTAAATATTTTGCACACATTATTTTCTTTTTTACCCCCAGTTTTATTGAGAAATAATTGACATATGTCTCTGTGTAAGTTTAAGACCTACAGCATGATGGTTTGATCGACACATATTGTGAAACAATTACCACAATAGGGTTTATGCCATTCAGGGTGTGTCTGCTGGTAATGTCTTTGGGGAGGTGGATGTGCTATTTGGGCAAGGGAACTGTTTGAGCTCTGAGGATAGGGATGGGGGTTGGGGTGGGGAGAACAGTTGGATAGGACTGCTCACTTGGTTCCCTACCCAAGTGAGGCTATAGGTTCCACAGTTGCCTGGATTTGCTGGTCAGTCTTACTAGATGGTTGGGACTGGGTACTATATTTAGTAGTAGATGGGGCTATAATTGGCTTCCTACCCTGGCAGGGTAGCAGGCTTAGACCCAGGACCTGCACAGCTTGTTGTTTGGAAGCTCAACTGAGGCCAGAGTGTGTACTAAATTTCCTAGTCAGGTGAGGCAATTGGTTTTGCTCTGTAGATGGGGGGAACCATGGGCTGTGCTCTCTGTTCAAGTGCCACTGTAGGCAAAGCTATTGGATGGGCTATGTGGTTTCTCATGTGTTCTGGTTAGGTTCCTTAAAGGCTGTATTCAGCAATGAGCAGGTCTATGAATTAGACTCTCTGTGTGGGCACAGTGGGAGAAGCAGCTCTAAAGCCAGTAAAGCTCTTTGTTGTCTTAACTCAAGTTCCCGTACCCCAAGTTCCCTGGCCAAACAGGGCCACTGGCTTTGCTCTGCCAACTATTGGCTCTGTTGCCCTTTTCTAAGGTTGAGCATTGCTGAGTTGCAAAGCTTCTTGGCTGGTGATGGGGCCAGAAGGCACTTTCCATAGCAGTTGAGGCTAGGCTTCAGCTCCAGGCCTAGGCAAGAAGGGGAGGGGCCACTCCAGACTACTCTGTTTCCCAAACTGGCTCTCCAATTGTGTGGGGATGGGGGGCAGGAGATACCCTCAGCCTTGGCTATGAATTAATCCCTCTGCTTATGCATAACACTGGAACCCTCCATACCCATAACTGGCTTTCTCTGGGGTGATCAGCTCTGCCCACCTACTTTTGGGCTCCAGTGTTGCTGGGCCACACAGCTTCCAGGAGTTGTTGCCAGTTCTCCTTGTCAGATGGGGCTGGAAAATACTCTCCACAGCAGGTGAGGCTGTGACTCTGCTCCTTCCCTGGGCATGGGCAAACCTGGTCTAGGGCCAGCAAGACTCCCCATTGAGGATACAAATTAGGTAGATCTGTACCCTGATAGGTTCCCCAACTTGGTTCTTCAAATAAGCAGAGCTGCTGGTTGGGATCACTACTTGGGCTCTGCTGGTTTGTGCTTGGTCTGCCAAGATCCCTAAACTGGTTGTTTCAAGCCCTTCCCACTTCCCTCACAGTCTGATTCCCAGTGGTTGCATCTTGCAGATTCCTCTGCAATCCCAGTAGTGCAAGATCAAAATAGAGGCTCCCACAAAAAGATCCCAATGCTTGGGAACTGTTAGTCTCCCCTGGTTCTTTTTTTCTCACTAGAAGAGCTGGAGGCTCAAGGGAGACATCTCCTGGTACTGTGCTGGCCTGGGGGAGGGGCCATGTCGTCAATGTGTAGCTGCTTCTCTTACCCTTCTTGGTCTTTGTGATATGTGAGGTGGGGCTTGCTTCATCCTCACCCTCATGTTCTAGGATTCTCTCAGAGATGTCTTGTTCTTGAATAGTTGTTAGTTATTCTTGTGAGGGAGAGGGAAGTCAGGAATGACCTATTTTGCCATCTTGATGACATCACTACATTATTTAATCTTCTCTACAAACTCTGCAATGTAGATACTATTCTCCTAAGAAAGTAGAAAACTGAAGTAATTAAGTAATTAATCCGAGGCCAACCACGTAGTAAGTGGCAGAGCTGCATTAAGACCCAGAACTGTCTGATTCAATATCAAAGCTCTTTCTACTTGGCCATGAAGCTTCCATACTGTAAGCTAGAGGGGAAGGCTGCAGCGTGGTAAAAGATTAGTGTTCAGGGGCTCACCTTAGACCTGTTGGAATTCTAGTTAATTGTGGGAACATCAGTTCTAGGCTTCATTCACTGCTCAGAAGGGGTCTCCTAAAAGCACAGACAGCCTGACTAATAGGGTGGGAAATTGTGTGGAGCTTAGAGAGCAGGTTGGATAATAATAACAGTAATAATAATGATCCTAGCAATGGCTCCATTTATTAAGTACTATGATGGGCCATGTGCTCCATACACATGTCTAATTTAATCAAGATAACTCGCTATGAATTAGGAATTACTCATTTCAAGAGAAGTTGAGTAGCTTGTTCACAGAGCCTGTGTGATTTTCATTATGAATCTGAGTGGACAGATAAACTGAGCCATGGAGCATAGGGATTGACCAACTCTGGGGCCACATTTGGTTCTGATACTAGCTAATGGGGTAAGCTTGGACAAATCATGTATCACTCTAAGTCTCAATTTCTTTACTATAAACAGAGGGAATTTCACCAAATAATATTTTGTGGATATCTGAGCTCTAACATTTTAAGGTTCTATGAAATTTACAATAAACTTGACTAATATTATTTGTAGATATTTGAACTTTTAAGAATTAGAGTTTTCAGGAACATGCTGAGAATTTTAACTTCCAGAGTTCATAACATTCATTTAAATATTTAAAGGTGAAGGACCATGTCTAAATGTGGGTTTGTTCTTCGCAGATGTTTTGTCTGGCTGGCAACTGAGGATTTAGAACATTCTGCCTTGAAATCAAATTGTATAATATTATGCTTCTGTGATTTTCACCTGGCAGTTGTCACATCAGATCTGGCCTCCATTCTGGAAACATGCACAGAATTCCAGAGTGAGTGCTTCACACATGAACTGACTTTGCCATTTGAAATGTTAAAAACATCCTTAGTCTATTGCTTTGCAAAGCTCCCTTAGCAGGAGGGGCTGGAAGGAAATGTGTGTCTTTTGAGTGCCCCTTCACTTCACTTCACTATGGGATTTCTGTTGAGGCTCAAGCTCAGGCATTTGCCTGAAGAAGTGATTTGGTGTTCATGTAGTATGATGGGGTGGGAGCTGTCTGCCTGACGTGTGATTCCTATTCAGTCAGTACTGTGCATGCCAACCAGACCTAGGGAAGGTATCCTAATTCAGGAAGATAATATTCTGGACATATCATAAGCTTTGGTGTAGTTGTCTGAGAGGTCCTTTAAGTTTATCGTTTTGGGCATCATTACTGAGTAATTCACTATGTGTACTATACGGTACTCTACAGGAGGCTGGGGGTGAAGTAACAAAAGGAGAAGAAAGGGCCCTCTGGGCTTTTTTCCCATTGGTTGGCATGTATTCTGTCCAGACTGGGAGGCAACCAACCACACATCAAGTAGTCAGTGAAGAGGTTCAGCTTTTAAACTACTGCTAGAGAATGTGACACAGATGTTCGGACGAAAGAAAAATGGAAGAAAAGGATCAGCACAGAGGCTAGAAAAGTGTTCTTGGAGTATTTGGTAAGGTAGGTTTTCCAGTTGGGTGCCAGAGGAAAGGGGAGAAGGCTATAAAAAAGGTAACTTTGCCCTGATTCAATGATGTAGGTCTATTTGTCACTCATGAATGGATGTCTTGATTAAATTTCTCAGTGATGAGCAGCCTAGCAGCTTACTGGACCAGCCTTTTGGCAGTATGAGGAAAACCTGTTTCTTAAAGTGTACACTTGGGAAGTTTGAGAAATGGGCTGGGGAAAATGGCATCCCTTTGGCAAGATTTTAAGTTTTGGAGCCAATGGTGGCTGTCTCCTCCTAACCCCTTGTTTTTCTTCCTCTCTTGCTTTCCTTATTTCTCTTTCCTGGACCCTTTCCATGCATGATGGGGTTCTAAAGTGCCAGTTCCAAGATGGAAGTAGTGATAAAATGGGGCCGGGCCAAGGTCAAGAACTTGGGAGAGTGTGGAGCAAAACATTAATTATGGAGCCACAGATCTCGCTGATGACAGGCCACAGCCATGGCAGCAGGATTCAGTCATCGATGGGAAGCTTGCTAGGTGTTACCTCATTTTAAAATGGACTCCTGTGAAGTAGGTGTAACTATACCCCATTTCACAGGTAAAAACCCAAGGCTTAGAGAGATGACATAACTTGATCAAAGTCACATGGAGCAGCAGGGGTGGGATTTGTTTCCAGGTCAGTCCGTCTCCAAAGTCTAAGCCCTAGGCTGAAAGCAAGAGACTAGAAGCAAAGCTGGAGTGACTGAGAACCTGCAACTAAAGACAAACCCTTACATCCTAAAAAGATGCAGAGCAATTAGGTGTGAACTTCATGAGCCTGCACAAATGAAGTCAGAGGCCTGTCCTCTGTGGTGTAGGCCCCTTAGGGGGCAACATTAGCAGGAGGGAAGGTGTATGGGCTCTGGAATCAGTAAATGCCTCCGCCATACCCTGGCTCTGGGGCCTTGGACAAATTGCTTCCACCCTGTGAGCCTTATTTTTTGCATTTTGCAGGGATGTAGTGACAACCGAGACACGGAGGACAGTTAGCAGGCAGAGGGCCAGCACACTGTAGGTGCGAAACCTCAGAGGCCCACTTTACATTTGGGTTTCACCAAGTACCTTTTTTTTTTTTCCTTCAGCTGAGCCTGCTGCTTGTCTCCTTCACTCCAAGGAAGGCACGTTTTAATCATTTTGATATATGCTATTTAAACTTCACACATGAGACTTAGAATATGGGCTGAGACGAGTTCAGCGTTCCTTGACATGGTTGCAAGAACACCCTGTCACCTTTCCTATTAGACCGATTAACACATTCCTGACATATGCTATAATGCCATTATTCAAGATGAATTCTCAGATGATAATTTCCACTTTATAGGAATATCATTTCAATTCAGCATTCAATAGCATTAATGCTTATTAACCTACTAAAGAAAAGAACTTGACTGTTCCTAGAGAATCATTTCTTGAAGCTCCTGGCTTTTATTCCTGCTGGAATTTAGTTGTCAGAAATAGAGTTCCATTTGCATTTAGTAGACTGTGAAGATCTCTCAGAAGAAATTAAACACAGAGCCCCAATTTATATTAATGTAACATAATTGAGGTCTTAGTTGGCAAACTAGGTCATGTTTACTTGAAGCCTGCTTTTATCATGTTTGCATGTCTGGATATGAGACCATTGCTGCCATTTTCAAAAAGGTAACTACATGCCTTTTGTGGACCTCCTTTATGGAGAATGTACCAGTCCCCCTTGGTTTCATTACCATTCCATCTCCTGTTAAAGGGGCCTGACAGCTGCTGGGATACAGACCTCCTGTTTTCCCTGGAGGGGAAAAGTGAATTCTGATGACAGGTTGTGAAATTCAGGAAGTCTGGGGAGCTCTCATGCTTTACAAAAATAACTTTGCAGTGTGGGGCTCTGGGGAAAGCCTCGGAGGACCAAGGCAGCTACTTTGGAAATGTGGCTCCCAGGACTAAGGGCCTGGCAGGGCATTCTTAGCTGGCACCCCTGGAGGACCCTCCCTGCCTCTCTGGAAACCCCGCTCCTTGATCAGTAAGCAGCAGTACATCACTGCTTCTGTGGAGCTGTCTCATTCCCTGCATTTTCTCTGTCTTGTTTTGTGTTTTCCTGAGAATACTCTATAGAAGAGGCTGAAAAATCTCCAGGGAAATCAACAAGGTTGGGGCTTTACTGCCCTGGTTAGGCGTGTGGTTCTTTCACAGTTACTCTAAAAAGCTTTCCCCTTTCAATTTCTCAGCACTCCATCTGGACTAGGGCTGTGATTATTCTTCCCCATTCCACTTTCTACTTCGTGTGGATGAAACCCAGAGATCATTATGCATCAGATCTTTGTCACTGAATTTCTCACCCGTGGTCTGAAGCTGCCTTATACCACTTTAAATCTGGGTTTGGGTATCTTCTTATTTACATGGTGCTATCACATTTATGGGAGAATTAAAATTAATACTCAAGCATGCATTCTTAGTTTGTCCAAGATTTTCTCTTCCACGGAAGGGGGTATTTAAATATAATACAGATTACTAAGACCCACACACCAAGAGCTAACATTTACTGAACATTATGTTAAGCACATGATAGACTTTATTTTACCTGTTTCGTTCTTATGACTGCTCTTTGAGGTAGAGACCATTATGCTCCCCACATTGTAAATGAGAAAATGGAGGTTTAGAGAGCCTGAGTGAGATTATGTAGCAAAGAAGTGGCAGAGCCTAACAAACACTGAACAGGTCAGATTGAATATAGAGCTACTCTTGCAACAAAGACGCCACAATATCTTTCAATAAGTACAGTAATAAAGTTCCACTTTACCTTTTGTGGATTGAAACAGGTTGCCTCTGTGATCTTCCTCACCAAAGTCTCAACATTGTAAAAGCAACACTGAAAGCAAACAACTGTTTTTTGGTCTACAGTTTAAAGTCCTATATGTAAAAGCACTTTAAAAAATTGCCAATTTTGGCTATTTTTTTCCTCTATCTCATTTTTTTTGCCATTAATTTTATTATTTCCTCTTATTTTGGAGGGTTTGCTCTATTGCTCCTTTGAGTTGAATACCCAGTTGAAATTTTTGGTTCTTCTTGTTTTGTGATAAATATATTCAAGATTATATGTTTTCCTATAACTACTATTTTAGTGATGTCTCTCATATGTTGACATAAGATGCTTTTACTGCCCCTCAGCTTGAAGTATTTAAGTGTGCATAAATAAAACAAAAGCTGCTTCTTTGAAGAGACAAACAGGAAAAAACAACCTATGGCAAGACTAATTAAAATAAAAGATGAGTATACTTGAGGTCTAGAATGAAATAAGAAAAATAGACACAATAAAACAAAAATATAGTAAATCATTGCATGCTAGCAAATTTGAATGAAATGAAATGGATACATTTCTGGAAATGAATAAAATGTTAAAATTGGCTTAAAAAGAAAGGGAATTGTTTAGCTCTATAACCTAAAACCTCCAGGTTCAGCCCGTCTCACAGATGAGAACCAAACTTACAAGAAATAGGTAGTTTTTATCTTATGAGTTTTTAGAAAACAGAAAAAGGGAAAATTGTCTAACTCATTTCATGAGTTAGAAAACTGAGACCCAAGACAAATACATACAGCACACAAAACTTACAGGCCAATTTCACTGATTATTATTGATGTAAAAACTATAAATGAAATATTAGCCAAATCCAATGTTGTGTATTAAAAAGTCATAATCATGGTTTAATTCTAGAACCATAAAGATGATTTGACATGAACAATTTATAAATGTAATTCAATATGTTAATGAATGGTGAAAATTTATGATACCTAAAAATCTTTTAGACAGAACTCTTATTATTTGAAAATGACATCATTTATATCAAAAATGAAAAAGAATACACACATAAACTATGAAAACTAATAATGTTTCCCAAATTTACTGGGTATAAGGATAACTTAGTATTTTTTATATTAGCAAAAATGAAATAGAAAAGTGTAGAAAATGTAGTATTATCAAAGGCTGTGAATATAAATCACCAATGTAGAAATTACTCTAAAAAAGGATGATAGAGCCACTATGGATAAAGTGTAAAATCCTATTAAAAATATAAAAGAAACCTGGGTAAGTGGAGTGATAGTACTATGTTTATAGATGGGGTGTTGTTGTAAAGGTGCCTAATCTCTAATCTGTTGATGTATATTCAATTAAAATACCAGAAAACTTGACAAGTTAGCTCTAAACACTATCTGGAGAACTAAAGGTCGAGAAATAAGCTAATTTTTAAAAAAGAAAAGGGGAATTTTCCTACCCAATATTAAACATATAACATCATTAAATTTAAACATTTAAAACATATTAACAAGGTTGCAGTTGTATGTTATAAATAGCTTCACAAACCAGTGGAGAAAAGATTATTTTATAGAAGACATTGGGAGAATTACTCATATATGGGGGGGAGGGGGAGAGGGGAGTTGATCCCTACCTCACATCATATGTAAAATATCTGTAACCAAAATAAGTTCTGAATGAGAATAGTACAAATAAAAAGAAAATAGAAGGTTATGTTTGAGAATATCTGTAATTTTTAGATAGGGAAGAATTTCTTGAACAAGACCAGATTGCTTAAAACATAAAGCGTAAAGGTGAAAGATTTAATTACATTAGAATATAGATTATATTCAGTGAAGGCGAGCATAGGTAAAACTATCAGAAATTACAAACTGAGAGAAGTTATTTGCAAAGCATAAAACAAAGAATATAACATCTAAACCATAGAATTACAAATCAATAAGAAATGGCAGGAAACCTAATAGAAAAATGGACAATATTATTTAGAGGATGAGATATCTATATGTGGATATAATTAACCTAATAATCGTATCAGGATATGAGGAATATCACAATACCATTTATTTAGAGAAATGCAAATTTAAACAATGAAATACCACTTTATAGCGACCAGATGACAAATATTAGCACATCAAATAATGTCATGCCTTGGCAGAGATAAGGGTAATTGAAAAATGGTACAGAAATATGTCAATGAAATTAAGTATGCAAAACTTGATGCCTCCGTATGTATATATACCAAAAAAACTGCTTAACAGATTCCTAAGGATACATGTGCGATGATGTTTATTTGTCAAATTGCTTATAGCAGCAGGATGTAAAGCAATTAGGTGCCTATTGCTAGGAGAACAGATAAAGGTGATCTATGCATACCATGGAATACTAAGCAGCACTTGGACATAAGTTAGGTTTACATGAAAACAGGACTACTTCACTTAAGAACAGTGTTACGAGGACAAAGAAACAACTTAGTTTTAACCTAGTATTTTTATGTATATTACATATGAACAATAATACTATATATATTTCAAGAATACCTTTCTCTCTAAGTGGATGTGTGGAAGCAGGGTGAATGGACATCTATTCAGTATTAGAGTCAGTGCCTATGATGAGGAGGGGAATGGGAGCATTGGTAGAGGAGAGGCAAAAAAACAGGCTTTGCATGCATTCATGATGAGAGTCTGTCATGAGCTGAGAAATAGGATTAATTCAATTTTGTGCACCTGAAGTCAATGAAAAAGGGGGGTGGGAAGGGAAAAATATGTACTTTATAAATGGAATGAGTGGTTTTTACATTTATATTGGGGCATTACTGATCCTCCTGTTTGAAAATAATAATAAATCACTATGTCTTTTATCATTTGGCTTAAAACGAGAACCTTATTCTTCATTAATTGTTAATCAATGTTTATTTAATGACTATCTTCCCTATTTTAAGGCAGTCAGATAATGTCCATATTGTTCATTTCTCTATCCCAAGGACCTAAAACATTATGACTGGTCCGTGATACATGTTCAATAAAGATTTTTAAAAGAGGGGCGCCTGGGTGGCTCAGTTGGTTAAGCGACTGCCTTCGGCTCAGGTCATGATCCTGGAGTCCTGGGATGGAGTCCCGCATCGGGCTCCCTGCTCGGCAGGGAGCCTGCTTCTCCCTCTGACCCTCCCCCCTCTCATGTGCTCTCTGTCTCTCTCATTCTCTCTGTCTCAAATAAATAAATAAAATCTTTAAAAAAAAAAAAGATTTTTAAAAGAAATCAATGAAACCGAGTTGCTTATCAAAAACAACATGAAGTGCAGGCTATCTGTTTTTGAGCACTTAATATGTGATAGTAAGTAGGGCATATTCTTAATCTTCAGAGCACTCAGATGTAGGCTTTCTTGCGTGTGTTTTGTAGATGACAAAACTTCGGTTCAGAGAGTTTAGATAACTTTTCTATGTTTGTAAGTGACGGCACTAGGATTTTAACTCAGGTTGTTTGATTCCAGAGGTCTTTTAGTTACAGGACATGGCCAGATCCTGATAGAAAATAGCTATGCTCTTTTTCCCATTCATTTTAGTCTCCAAATTTTGCCTTGAGTGTATTTCTAGAATAAAAAGGGAAACATGGGAAAAGCACACAAGTAACAAACTTAAACTGCCCAAGAGGAATATTCTCCCTTTGGCTTATTTTTCCACCTGCATCATTATACATGCAACCCAGAATGATTCACCAGAAGGCGGGCCAGGCCTTAATGTTGGTCTGGATAGATTATGAATTAATCCAGCAGGATCAAAATCTAAACATATGTTATAGTTCCTTATTATATCTACTTTCAATTACAGGGTAACTGTAAGATCGTATTTGTTTTCCTTAGAGCTTACTAGCATTTATCCAACAATGAGATATATGAAGAGGTGGATCCAGATTAATTATGTGAATATGTAATAACTTTTACTCCTGAAAATGCCTTTTTAATAAAGATAACATATCTGTGGTGCTGGCATAGTTTTAATTGAAGTCATTTTTCTCCTTCTTGAGTGGAGGATAAATGTTCCATAATGAACTTTGTCACCGTGGCCAGACCAAGTTCATTAACAGCATGACGCACTATTAACTTACTATCCAGAATTGTGGTTTTGGAGATTGATTACAGAGAGCCCTCTACCACACTCTCTCCTGCAGTCCTATCTGAGCAATTCTCAGATCTGCTGACCTAAAGGAACGGACGGCTTCAGCAGTGCTCACAATAGTAGATCCTGACGTCTTTCCAGGCAATGTCATGTCTTTGCTGGGCGACGGCATTGATGACATCCACTGCCTCGCAACTCTTACCTTTGTATCCATCTTTAAGTCAGAAGAACAGATGCCATTTGCCCTCAGAGATTTAGCCTACTTTTTTCCGGCCTGCATAGCTAAATTATGCTAAGTCTGGGCCAAAATGAAGCCAGGAGTTAAACCAAGCTTTATAATTGGGAGGAAACAAATTAACATGCCTGATTATAATTACAACCTGTGTCACAGATAGTGAGCCATTGCCAGATCCTTGCCTGTCTGTTTCCAGAGCCTTAATAGAGTCTGCGGCCCAGCACAGGTGGTAATGTGCCTTGGGCTCTGCCCTACAGCTGTGTGATTTCCCTGTGATCTTGAAACTGTCTCCCTAGGACTATGAACTAGGTAGGGAGACGGATGCCTTTAGGAAACAAATGTTCTCAGACTTAACTTCTCTAGATACGGTCACCTTTTGTGATACAAACCACATTTTCTTGTGTTCATATCAAAAACTCTTTTGGAAGTAATAACTTTGAATTCAATGAAGTGCATGCAGATGGATGCCAGAAACGGAGAGCCTGTCTTCTACCTGGAATAAATAAGTGTCTCCTTATGTGGTTCCGGGAGGACCCCTGTAAAACACCTGTCTCCCCACTCAAGTGGTGCCGGAAATTCTATTAAAGTTGTTCAGTATCTAATACTTTTCCTTCTGTTGAAAGGGAAATATAGACACTAAGGCTTATTGGTTATGTGGACACACGTGGGTTTCCAGACCCTTTCATTCTTGGTGCTTCGCCTTATTCCCTCCCTCACCATCTCTGTGAGCTACTCTCAAATGCCTGCCAGAAGTAACTATGTATCTTGGCTGCAAGTTTTCTCAGGTCTGCGCAGCAAGACAGGAGTTCCATTAAGAGATGAGGTTGTGTTCCACCAGGGAACACTCCTAACTAGAGACTGGATAAAAAATAAAAAATCCTGCTTTCTCTAATGTCCTTCTACACTGGTTTCTAGGGCTTTCCTGCTGGGATTCCCTATCGGTGGCCTGAAGAGGTAGCTGGGTTTATGTCATCCCTTCACTGGCTGGAGATCATACATGAGTGGGGGAAGCTGAAGTTGGTTATTTCCACACCATTTAGAAGAGCCAAATCTTATGACCTGCTGATTCAAATTAACCACCATGAGTCCCTCTAGATGACCAATCTCTTCATTTGACTGATGAAGAACTGGATTAAATAAGACAAACTGACAAAACAACTGTATTTACATGTGGTGTGCCCCGGCCAGATTTGAAATTGGTGGTATGTTTGAATTCAGCCTTTCATGTCTTGATAACCTCATGTGATTTTTACCCTGGCAGTGAAGGTCAACTAAAACTTGAAATCCCAGAGAATGAAATTGCATTGATGATGGAGTTTAAGTGTAAAAATCTGATTGTCAGAACTTTTTTTCCCCTAACTTACACTTCCAACAGTAATAATGTTTTCCATTTCTATTGTGCTTGAAAATTATAAAAGGCAGTTCTACATCTATCATCTTGTTTATTCCTGAATTAATATTGTGAGGTATATGGTGAGTACACAGCACTGGTGAGGCTGAGTATTATTGTCATTGCACTTGTCAAATGAGACCACAAAACTACAGAAGTGTCAGGTGATTTGCCTAAGACTGAAAAGCTACTTAATGAATGAACCTGGCTAGAACTCTGATCGTCATTCCACATGCATCCTATCAGACTGCCATTTCTCATGGATAAGCAAACACTTTTTAGAAAACAAGAAATCTTTGCTTTTTTACTTGGAGACTATTTTCATCATTTGTCTCTCAAAATCTCAATGTCAAAATATCCCATGTATGTATTCCTACAATATTCACTTGCTGAAAGTCATGTTTGTAAAAAAAACAAAAACAAAAACAAAAAAACAAAAAACCCCCCCAAAACAGAAGCTCTATCTTGATTTTCCCCAAGCAAATCTTAGAGATATTTAGAATAGACTACTGTATGTTATTACAGATGATTGCAGTAATTTATTTTACCTGGGAGCAAGATCCTAGCTATTTAGTAAATCTTATAAAAATCTCCAGATGGCTTAATTATACCATTTTAAAAACTAAGCATATACAAATAAAATGGATAACCAAGCACAATTTGGAAACATACAGTGATGAAAAATAAAAGGAAAATTTGAGTATTTAAAAATCTTTTCATTCATGATAAAAATACAATAAACTAGGAATAGAGGGAAACTTCCTCAACTTGATAAAGAACATGTACAGAAAACCAACAGTTAACCTCATACTTAATGGTTAGAAACTGGATGCTTTCTCCCTAAGATCAGGAACAAGGCAAGAATTTTCATCGCTTCTAATCAATATCATACTGAAGGTCCTAGTTACTGTAATAAGACAAGAAAAATAAATAAAAGGTATACAGTTTGGGAAAGAAGAAATAAAACTGTCTTTTGTTTACAGATAATAGGATTGTCTATGAAGTAAATTCCAAAGAATTGACAAAAGGTTTCCTGTAACAAGTGATTATAGCAAGGTCACAAGATATAAAATTAATATACAAAAGTCAATTGCTTTCTTATATACCAGCAATGAACAAATAGAATTTGAAATTAAAGAAAAAAGTACTATTTAAAATTGTACCCCCCCCCAAGAAATACTTAGGTATAAATCTAACAAAATATGTAAAGTATTTACATATTTTGTAAATATGTATGTACAAAACCACAAAACTCTGATGAAATAAAAAAAAAATAGATATTCCATGTTCATGGATTAGAAGACTCAATATTGTTAAGATGTAAATTCTTCCCAACCTGATCTACAGATTTAACACAATCCAAGTTAAAATCCCAGAAAGCTACTGTGTAGATATTGATCAACTGATTTTGAAGTTTATCTGAAAAGGCAAAGTTCTTCCTGAAGAAAAACAGGATTCATATTACCTGGCTTTAAGACTGACTGTAAAGTTAATCAAGACAGTGTGGCATTGGTGAAATAATAGATACATAGATCAATAGAACAGAACTGAGAGCCCAGAAATAGGCCTAAACAAATACAATCAACTGATCTTTGACAAAGGAGAAAAGAATGGAGAAACAGTAGTCTTTACAACAAATAGTGTTGGACCAATTGGACATTAATATGCAAACAAACCTGGACACAGATTTTATATCTTTCACAAAAATTAACTGAAAATGGAGCATAGACCTAGATGCACAAAACTATAAAACTTCTAGAAGAAAACATAGGAGAAAACCTAGGTGACCTTGGGTTTGGTGATGAGTTTTTAGCTATGACAATCAAAGCACATTCATGAAAAAAAAATACGTTTGTCTTTATTTTTAATATTTCAATATTACATGGCACTATTTTCTTAGGCAAGGGAAGTCAACTTGTATTTATTGAGCACCTATTCTGTGTCAGGCACTGTACTAGACATATACATAACTGCAAGAGGAAATCTCTCCCACTCTTAGCTGTGGAGTTCGTACATCCTCATGCTACTCGCTGATTCCATCCCTCATTCCATACAGAAGTAATAGAAGAATGTTCTGTGGGACACACATATCAAGAATTTGACAAAAAATAGAGAAAACTTTTAATTTCAAAGGTCTGTCTGATGTTCTATAGGATGAAGTGGTGGATATAGATGTATATGTGCTATCGTGGGTCCCCCCCCCTTTTTTTTTAATGTTCCAGGAGGCCTTAATGGACTCACAGAAAGTGGAAATACAGGAAGGAAATGCAGCAGGTGAATGGACAACTTAGGATCAGGTTGAGAAGAGCTTCTTTTTCCCAAAGGGGAAAGTTACTCCTGAGGGTGAGGAGCCAGGGGTCAAGTTAGAGATATTATTTTCTTTATTCTATTCTATTTTATTTTTTTTTTGAGAAGGAGAGAGGAGGAGTAGAGGGAGAGGGAGAGGGAGAGAGAGAATCTTAAGCAGACTCCATGCCCAACATAGAGCCTGGTGCTGGGCTTGATTCCACAACCTGAAGTCATGATCTGAAAGAAATCAAGAGTCAGTTGCCTAACCAGGCACCAGGCATGCCTATTTTACTTATTTCTATTAAGAACTCTGCCATGTAGGTATTATTTTAACTATTTTATAGATAATGAAGGGAGTCTGACAGGATAAGTAATTTTTTTCAAGATCACACAACTAATAGCAATAGCAGAGGTGGAGTTATATGCTTGTTTAACTCTAAGGCTAATATTCTTTCTTCTCTTTTAGGGGTGGTTAGTGTGATGGTTAAGTGGGTAGATTGTAGTGTCAAGTTACTTTGGCTCATTTTCTGGGATTTCCATTAGCTATTTAATCTTAGACAATTTATTCAACATTTCTGTGCCTCAATATCCCCATCTGAAAAATAGTGAAAATCCTATGCCCCATCAGATTGCTGTGAGAATCAAGATAACTAATAACAACTTTTTAATGTATTACATTGTACATAACAAAGGATTGATACAGGTCAGCTAGAATTATTCCAACATGCCCTTGCTTCTGTCATAAACCATATTTTAAGATGCTATTGGATTCACAGATATCAAAAAATATCTGACCAGCAACTTGAATCTTAGAAGGGCCATAAATAAATGACTGATGCTATTTTAGGAGGCTTATATGGAAGGAGTTTCACCATAATTTGTTAGTCTAAACCAGAACAGCCCATCTAAACCGCTCCTCTAATCCATATGTTCTTTCCAATATACTTGTGGCTGAAATGTAATTTATTCATCTCTGTCTCCTCTGATGAGGCATTCAATACCTCAAATCTATATATGAATTGGAGCCATAATATATACAAGCTACTACATTAGTTATACAAGGAGTTTACAATCTTGTCAAGAGTGTTTTTAAAAAAATATTTTAACATAAAAAGTGAGAAATGCAGTAAGAGAAGTGTAGATTAAATACTGTAGGCGTCTAGGGGTAGAAAAGATTGCTTCTGGCTGGAAGATGTGGAAGAGCTTTAGAGAAAAGGTAGCATTTGATTGGTGCCTTGACCCAAGAGTAGATTCAGACATGTAGATATAATAGTGAAGGGGAATAAAAGCAGGGATAATATAAAGGAAGGACGATGGAGTTCAGTAAGTGAGAAGTGTATGTTGAAGAGCTTAGAAG
>NC_138369.1:114057351-114133345 GCF_054177405.1 Leptonychotes weddellii | reverse complement strand
ACTCTGAAAAACAAACTGAGGGTTCTAGAGGGGAGGGGGGTGGGAGGATGGGTTGGCCTGGTGGTGGGTATTGAGGAGGGCACGTTCTGCATGGAGCACTGGGTGTTGTGCACGAACAATGAATCATGGAACACTTCATCTAGAACTAATGATGTAATGTATGGGGATTAACATAAGAATAAAATAAATAAATAAATAAGAAAAAAAAAAGAGCTTAGAAGGAAACAAACAAAAGTTTGGTTGAAATCGAGTTGTGGGAATCAAAAGCAGTCTTGGGAATTTGAATCTTATGCACAGGCTAAAGGGTACAATTGAATGTGTTTAAGAATAATAGGCTCTGACCTGCCCTTTGGGAAGTAACTCTGGTGGCCAATTACAGGCTGGGCTGCAAGAGAGAGAGAAGAGGTGAGGAGGTGAATGAGGTATTGTGAAAATCCACAAGGAGGTCTGAAATAAGGTGCTGATGGTGGAAAGGACATATCTGCAGTAAATTGTGGGAGTAGACCTGGCAGCACTGAGCCATATTTGGATGAGTTTCCAGGGACTGAGAGGAATCTGATAAATTTCAAGGCTGTGTGGCTAAGAGAATGCTGAGAATCCTGGATAGAAACAAACAGTGGGAGAAGTGGAATTGACAGAAACACTGGGGGACATAATGAGGATGAAGTTTACCTCTTGCACCTCCAGGTGGAACGTCCAGTAAGGTGTTGGAGACCGGAGATGGGGAACCCGTTGATCAGAAATGGAAAATAAACACCATATGCAGGGGTCATTATGATCCTTGGGTTTCTCCTACCATCCTTGTGACTGACTAGTATCCCCAGCTTCCCTCCATGAGTTTGTTAGTGGTTTTTCCATAAACTGTCTCTGCCAGCATGATCTTCATTTTACTTATGCTAGATCCTTTACATTCACCAACCCATATAATATTAACATCAGATGGTGTGAGACTTCAGAAATGTTCTTGTTCTATAATTTCACTGTAAGGATGATGAGACAAAAGATCAATATAATTAAGTAGTCTCTGAAGGTTATTTGGTATTAATGATGGATCTGCTCACTTCTCTGCCAGTGGAGTTCTGCTGTTTCATGAGATACCTCTCTCCAAAGCTGCCCTGTATCCTAAGATACTTCTGCCCACCTCTGAGTCACAAGAAACTCCTGACTTCAGGAAAAGAAAAAGCAATGCTAAGAAGAGATTCCACTGAGAGAGAAAGATCGTTCTTGAAAAGGAGGCCCCAGGTGGCTTGCTCAACTTACTAGGCTAGTTGTGCGTATTTGTTCCACATTAAGATGAATAAAACCCTGGAAGCTTCGAGTAGCAAGAGGCTGAGGGAGTGCACTTTCTCTTTCTGATTATGTATTTTTAAAAGTCCCCAACAAAAAGTAATCTCACTGTTTAGGACATGGGTCCCTCTGTCTGCATTTATTAATGGTATTTCTGGAAAACATAATTCATTGAAATCAAAGGGATGTTTTGTGTTGCAAGTAATTTGCTGTAAATTCCTGGGTTGGGGTTGAAAAATTAGGAAGAAATAAGATACTTATTATCATATCAGAGTCATGGATTCCAATCACATTAAATACTCAAACAATGAATTAATTATGTCTAATTTTAAACCCGAAGTCCAAAATTAGTTTAGTTTGGTAAAAATGAACATACTCTGTAAGGTATGCAGGTAGAATATCCTTTTTGTGCTTCATTAACAATGATGTTAGCAAAATTATAAAACTCTAGCAGTAACAATTATTTGTGGTGCTAAAGACTATGAATTAGGTCATGAGCAATAATTGAAGTATTGAATTTTTATAATTACAATACTTTATTTACCATGCAGTGATCTTTACAATGATTATAAGCTGAAAAACAATTTATGCCAAAATATAAATGTTTAAATGTGGCCATATGGACTCTGGGTGAATGACTGGCGTGTGAAATAGAGAATGTATGTATGGATGTCAAGTTTTTCCAGCTCTCTGACTTGACCACACAGCCTGGGTGAAGAAGGAATTTGACAAAGAAGACTGGGTGGGTTGCCAAATGATACCTCTATTAATTTACAGAAATCTGTGAAATGGAACTCCTCAGACCTATTCCACTGCACCTACATCTAAAGCTGTCTTTTGCCTTTCCCTCTGCCTGGTATCAAAACTGAGCTCATGATGAGGAAGGTGTGTGTGTGTGTGTGTGTGTGTATAAATCTCCTTCTACTAAAGATGGCATTATGTCCTGATAACCCCATCGTAAGTTGAAAATATCTTAGTAAAGTAAAAAAAAAATATATATATATATATATATATATATATGTCGAAGTATTATAAGGTATAAGTTGTATATGTTGTTGTGTATGCACCTGTGTAAGGGAGATTTTAACGATTGAAAACCAGAATCCCAGGTCTGTTGGAGACTTGTCTTAGTAACCTGTTTGTCCCCAGTCTTCACCAGCCTGTTGGTAGGGAGAAGACAAATCAGTATTTTGTATCCAAATAGTGCTGGCTCTTAGCTCTCCCCAGTTCAAGCACACTGGCAAAGTACCCTCTCTAACCAGGTATTTTGGCCCCTCTCCCGGGCTGGTGAGCACTTGCTCAATCAAGTCTTTGTCCACTGGGCCCTGGTGGCCTTCCTCCAGGCTTTCCACCGCAGAAGAGCACGACTCTGTATAGACTGCTGTCTCCTGCTGTGTCCCAAAGCTGAACAATCACACACCAAAACAGAGACACATTGCCTTTGATCCCCGAGTCCAAAAGCCTCAATATGTTTTACGGGGGGCAGGAGAAGGGAAGCTTTTCCTCTCCACTCTGCCACCACATCCTCCACTGCCTCCATCTCTCTAATTTCGCACAGGCTTGGTGAGACCAAGATCTGCCACCTCAAAGGCAGTTCACGGATCAGACAAATAGAGGTTTGCAGAGCCCCAGGCACTCCATAAATTTAATTTCAATTGCCCTTCCTTCTGCCTGCCTCAACATTTCTCCCTCGGACCTCAGATCAGAAAGATGGCAGCTGTTCATTTTGCCTCTTAAGAGTCTAGCATTGGGTTTCACAGCATTAGACCGAACTATGGGTCTTAGTTGGCACCCAGGGTTTAAGAGCTACTCTGTGTGCTGCCTTTCCCCTCAATCTACGCTCTTTTTGTACTGCAACGTTCTTGTTTATTATGGAGATAAAGGCAGAGGGACACATCCAGTAGTCAGAGCAGGCCCTGTGTTTTCAGCCTCTGTTTTGAGGTGTGTACATTTCCTGAGGCATCCTACTGCTTTGTTTCCAAAGGAAACAAAAGCATTAGAATGACAGAGTCTTGCCTCCCACATGATGCAGAATAATTTATGATTTCAATTAAACTGCTCCCAAACCTGTTGCACTGTCAACCTGTTGTAGTGCATGCAAACTAAATAGGCCATATTTTTATTTTAAAGAAAAACCGTTTCCAGGCAAAGCTGGAAACCATGCATGACATGAAGCAGTGGAGAGAATTGCTCTTTTCTCCATAGGAGAGTTAACATCTAGATCCATTATGTTGGGTATGCTTGTATGGATTGAAAATTACATTAAAACAATAAAGCCTTAGTAAAATCCAAATTAGTTCACCAAGGGAGTGGCAAGAGAAACTGAAATCCATAAGTTGAATTTTAGTCTATAGCTTTTGTCCCACCTTTTCTCACCAAACCCTTCAATTTGAATTGCAACAGATAGTACATGGGAGATTTGAGTTTCCCTTTCTCATTCTTTAAATACCCTGACTCCAGTCAGAGGGGGCCATTCATCCATCTAGCATCCACCATGTGTTATTTGTTCCTAAACATGGGCAACAAAAGGGAATCAAGGAACACCAGCTGGACAGGCAGAAGCTGGGTATTTTGTTGGCTTGTTGTGGGTTGTGGAATAAAATGCAAACAGGCTCTTTTGGCTAAGAAGCTTGGGTCCCTTAGCCCTTTCTCCCAGTGTAGTTGTGATTGGTAACACTAATAAATTATCAGTCCCTTTTTGGCCCAGGCTAGACAGGAAGCATCACTGTGAATGACATCTGTACCAGAAATCTCAGAAGGTACTGAGACTTTTATCAGTCCCAGAGAGGAGTGAAGCTCAAGTGGAAAGATGGCCAAGAGGGTTGGGTAGTGAGTGAGAAGTAATTTTCACCTCCAGGAATCATAAGAAGAGTAGACAGAGGCTCTGCCTTTCTTGAAGTTTCGTCATCTGAAGCCTTTTGAGAGTTAAGCTTCTATCAGGAAACAGTGGAAACACTTCCTCTGTCTTAGGGATGCTGTGTAGTTTTATAAAGTTTTTCTTTTTGGTTTGTTTCTTTGCTTGTAAATAATGCCTCACATCAAACATTACCAAACAAGAAGAATTTATTTTTTCAGATAATCGTAATTTGTTTCTTAAAACACTATATCTAGTTAGGCTTTCAGGGAAATTTTTCTAAAAACTATTCTAGCATTTCTGACCTTAGGGGGCAGAGCCCACTGATGTTATGGAACATACTCCTTGGCATTCTGAATTTCAGGCCCCCATCTACAACATCAATTTGCATCTACTGATACATATAATAGCTTCTGTCGTGTATCTGGGAAGGTAGATATAGGAAGGAGAAGAATGGAAGAAATGACATAGTGTCTGTTACCCTGCCATTTCCTTGGATTTCATGTAAATGTATATCTGGAGCTCATAGTCTAGTTATCAGGACCCCAAAGTGGACACACCTGTTTTTAAGAAAGAATTTGTGATGTTCTAGACCCAACCTAAGCTTGATTAGGGTCCAGGTGCCAAAGTGTAGCAAAGAGTTTGGAAAGCGTTGTTCTTTCTGTGATTGGAATCAATATAGCTTAATAATAGTCCATGATCTTGGAATCAGTAGTGGCTTTACAAGGTAGATTAGGGGTGGTAATCTTGTTTGGAGTGCTAGGACACTTCTTTGGAAATTGAGTTTTATGTTCACACACATTTTAATTTATTGTAGATTTAGTTGGCAGTGAATTCTAGGAGAATTTTGCTGGAAATTGTCAGGGATGGGGGTAACTGAAGCCCACCCAAGCCATCCTGGGACACCACCCTTCTTGTCATGGTCTTCACATGAACACAAATGGTGCAATGGTAGCAGGTAGTCTCTTAAAAGCAACTTCAGAGAAGTAGACATTGTGGTCATCACACATGGAAATAAGAGCAGGAGAGAAACAATATGGTGGACACTGGGATAGGGTGAGATCTCTCAGCATTGGAGAGTCAGAACTGTACTTGGCATAACTATAGATGGGAATCTGTTGGTAATGCCTGGTAACATTGGGTGTATATTAAATATTCTCTCCTCATTCTAGATTTCTCAGAACTGCCCTTGTAGAGGACAGAGGTATGTACAGCATTTTGCCTTACTCTACACGGACCCATACTTAATGAGGAGGTTCAATTTGGAATTCCATGTTGGCTATTCCACAAGCCCAACTTCTTGAATTATTTGTGTTCATTCCATATTTCTTTGAGGTCAAGGAGTTTCTTATTGATCTTTGTATATCTATCAGTGTCTGTCATAAAGCTGTTCATGTAGAAGTTACTCAATAAATGTTATATAACAAAGTATAAAGATGACTATGCACTCAGATTATTGGTAGCCTTATTTCTCAGAGCAGGACCCTGTTTATGTGGTTCTAGACTTCTCTGATTTATGACAGAGAGTCCCAGTGTGATTTCAATGTTTCTTATGCTTCCTGAACTCCCATACTCATCCCAACTAAATCAAACCTTACAGATAGGCCTGACACTTTTATTGCTCTTGAATTTGACGCAGCTTCTCAGAATTTTGATACAGTATTTGTCACCATCTTCCTTCCCAAGAGAGATGAGCCATTTTGCCCATGGTAATTTTTCCTACAGAATTGCTTTCAGTTCACCTTTGCTTGCTCTATACCACAGAACCTACTATTTATGATAAATTCAGAGAGAGAAAGTGGTGTGAACAGATGTACAAATGTAGGAAAATTTAGAACTATCTCTAGAGAACAGTGAGTAACTCAATATGGCTGGTACCAAAAATACAGGAAGAGAGCCAAAGAATAGAAGTTTGGAAATTAACTGGGGCTCCGAGTAAGGAATTTAGGCTTATGATGTAGATAATTAGAAGTCATTTAAAATATTAGAGAAAAAGAGTGATCTGAGTGAAAATATTCTTTACATACATTAAAAGCAACTAATTAAATTTACTTCAGTTAATAAAGTAAACATTGTATTGTTGAGATAAGGATTAAGAGAAGGTATTTAAGTAGACTAAGATCTTACGGTGGAAATAATTATTTTTGGGCCATGAGCAATTTAAAACTGGGAGTATTTTCTTAGATATAAATATAAATATAATATAAATATAAAAAATACACATAGTTAGAAGTATTCTGTCCAGGGAAGCCCAACTAAAATTCTTCAAAAGACTTAAGCATTTGAGCATCTCCCTTTCTCTAGTATGATTTTTCCTTTTTCCCAGATCCCAGGAGACCGTATGGTGTTCCTTGATACAAAAGTTAGAAAATAGTGTCCCCTGGTAGTCTATTATACATGCTCCTACATGGTCTATTGCAGTTGTATCTCCCATGATGCTTCAGTTCATTTGAACCATACCCTGAACTGGGCACTTAAAAAACTCCTCGTTTTCTCTATAGTTTTAAATTGTAATTCCCTGAGAATATTGCTAGATCACAATCATCAAACCTCATTCTCTAATCTTAGAAATGATGGCTAATGTACCTTCTCCAGCATTTGACCACATCTATTTTATGATTTGAGTTCTGTTACAGAAAGTTAAATGATCAATGCACTTTAATCAACCGAAACCAGAATCATCATTTTTTTGTTCACAGGTTTCCTTTTTCAAGAAATATTTGTTTACGAGATGAACTGGGAATAAAGTCTAGTATTAACAGAGGAAAGCCAAATGCTCTTTACTTCCCATATTCAATCCTTTCAGCATTATGCATTGGCACAGAATCCAAGAGAGGAGAATTAAGGAGGGAGGGTCTTGAGGAAGGGTGGGGGCAGCGCCAGGGGAGAGTTCCATATAAGACACATAATAGCCTAGGTCTAAAATCACTCACACTAGAAGTATGAGTTCGAATATATTTTTGAAAACATTACAAATATGGAGGAAGATTTTATATAGTTAATTTGGGGCTAAGCTTTCTTCTTAATTAAAACCAGCTAAATGGTTAGTTTATACTCAGGGACATTGGCCAGAGGTTCACACTAGCTGCTTCCACACAATTATAGCTGGCATCTTTAGCACTTTCTGGATGTTCAAGTTTCATTTTTCTTCCTCTGTCAAAATTTATATTCCTGGCTTTTCTTTGGAAAATCAGTGACTGAAATATGAGCAGAATATTTGATTGCACTGGGGTACTATCCCCATAATATCATTCGTGGTCTTTGAGAAGCAACCACCTATTCAAATACAATGTTATCCGGTTAGCATAGTCAGGGTTGAAATGGCTTGTGAAATACAGGTGGAGATAGCGCAGCATAATCAGCAGCTGTGGATCTGTTCTTTTCTACCTGTGACCTGATGAAAGAAAATTAACAAAAGGTTTTCAGGGATAAAGTTGAGGAGGTATCTGAACATTTGGGGGGAAGTTGTTTCCTGGAGAATGTTATTATGAAAGTGAAATAAGTCAAAATGAGATATCATTTTTCTGATGCTCTTAGAACAAATGTGAAAGTTCCCTTAAAAAGGACTAAAGGTTTTGGGTTTCTGCATCTCTCTAGTGATGAAGCTCCTGACCAGACATAATAATAGTCTCCTAGGATTTTCTATTATAACTCCCTAAACAGATATTCAAAGTCACACAATCTGACTTCAATCTAGTTTCAAAGGCAAGCTTAATGAAATGACATAGCATAAATTGATTATAGTATTTTCTTTGTAGTTGTACATTTAAGGAAAAACATTGCCTGATAACCAAAAGATAGGGTGATAATGAACATAAAGAATTTCAACTTTTCTTGAGGGTCACCTCAGAAGTTTAGGCTTTTAATAGAGAATGAAACAAATCTCAAAGTTTGTAAATAATCTAGCTAACTCAAGCTCTAAACCTCAGAGAGGCAATTGATAAGATGATATTACTAGTACTTAATTTACAATGGACACCTAAGCATTTATAAATTGCTTTTCTAATCTTGGATTTTATCATTGGCCAGTGTAAGGTAGCATAGTGATAGTAATAATGATCATTTGTTGAATGCTTACCATGTGCTAGACACATTATTTAATCCTTTCTGCAGCTGTTTGTGGGAGACTTTATTATAATTTTCACCTTATAAATGAGGGACGAATGCTCAGAAATGTTAAATAACTTGTTCAGGTCTGACATTTAATCAGTGGTGGAACTGGTGTTCATATTCAAGTCTCTCTGATTCCAGGTTTCCTTTGTTGTTTTTTTTGCAATATCTTTTATTGAGTGAATATTGCCAGGAATAGAAGTTTACAGGATTTCCCACTATTTCCCACTTTCCTTAGTGGTATCCTAGGGTAAAATCAAATCTCACTTTGTAGGGTACGTCATGTCAAGGTTTGATCTTTGGCAGTTAATACATTTTGAGGGATATGCACAGATGACCCCTGATTTATCTGAGAAAGGTGGAAAAGTGAACAGATGTGCATTGAGCATATACTATGTGCCAGGTTTGTAGGCACAGTATCTCCTTTGATCCTCATGACAGTCCATTTTGCAGAGAGGAAGCTGGTTCAGAAAAACTAAATGACTTGCCCAAGTTCACCACGAAGTAGGTAAAGAGTTGGGATTTGAATCCAAGGCTGTCTGACTCTAGCTCCCCCACTTCTCTCCCCTCTTGCACACTGCTCTAGGCCTCCTAATGCACAACCTCTTTTGTGGGAACCTCTGTTCTCTTTTTCTCCTGATAGAACTATTAGTATAGGTTAGAAGATGGAAAGCTACTCAGATTCTTCTGAGAGCAAGTTACTAACATAGAGGTCAAATGGATCACACCGAATAAATGATCTATTGTCTCAATGAGTATGTTTAAAATGGAGAAATTGACCCTAGGCAACATTACACATTTTCCACAGTGGAATTCAGCTATTTTCTTTAGTCAGACATTTTAGTGCAGACATTTTGTAGCTGTGAAAATGAATTTATGTGTTTTTAAAAATCCAAGGCAATAATGAGAATCATTTTTAAAAACACTGAGCTGTTCATGGGTTGGGTGTCAACCAATCAAGGATAAAAAGAAATAGGGACACTGGAAATAGTTTTTTTTTTTTTCCTCTGAGGCTTGATTAAAGGAAAGCTGGGATCTGCCTTTACTTGAATGCTTGTGGCAGTTTAAATTTGCCCTAGCATGGTTCAAGTTTCCTATGGATGAGGGGCCTCGGGTGAGCTAACAGCTCTGGGAATTGGGCCCAGATAGAAATAACAAGTATGTACTAATCTACATGAAACTTGAAGCTCTAAATTGAGCAGCTGTGTCTGATGTAATTTCTCATCCCTGTGGTGCTATTGTCCTTTGGGTATCCTATGATGTGAGACCTTGTCTCAGGAGAGCTTCTGGGCAGGTGTTGTCCCTATGAGATTAGACCTATGTCTTACCCAGCACTCAAGGAAAGGGCTAGCTGGGGTTGACCCCCATGACATCATGGATGGCTCTGACATAACATTTTAAATGGAGGTCTTGAATATAGTCCACCATTACTGATTTGTAGACATCTATAGGGCTTTTTTTTTTTTTTGCAAAACAGGAGTTGGCACAGAGGCAAACTTATAAGAGAAAACCTGAAATAAATTACATACACTTGCTGAATCTTAAATCCAAACATTATTATTTTTATTTTCTACTGAACTAAGAGATAAAACTTTTTTTTTTTATTAAACCCCAGTGGACTGGTTTGAACCTGTAACTGATTCATTAAACTGGAACCAGATTAGAACATCAAAATATTATCTAAATTTCACATGAGTCACTGAATATTATTCAGTTAGAGTCCCTGGTGCCAAGGGCTTGTTCACTATCCTATCAGAACTAAAATTCAAGTTCACAATTTTTCCCCGCCATGTGTCTATCTGTGTGGGGACCTAGATGCTATGAGATGCCTTGGTAGTAGAAAGGGGAGAGGGAATACCTACTAAACCAGTGCTTCAAACATTTTCTTTTAGCTACAGATTTTCTCCCTCCCTCCCTTCCTTCCCAAACTGACACTGCAAGTCAATGTAAGTCAGATAAATGTGGTTCTGTGCTGTTTGAAGCAGGCCCTGAGGCCCCAAGCCCAGGTGAAGGATGATCTCTGATGCCCCTCTAAGGAATACCAGCACACCATGGGACATGGTTTGAAAAGCCCTGCACTAAATGATATTGTGCAGGATTTGGGTTCTTTGGCTTCAAGCATTCCTTTGGCATAGATGATTCCTACAGTTCTGTCTTGACATCTCTCCCAAATGCTAATCTCACTTCCAGTTGCTAGCTATCCATTGTTCATATAGGGTCCTTACTGGCATTCCAAACTTGACATGTCTAATGCTGAGCTGATTTTATGTTCCTCTTACATTGGCTCTCCATGTTAACATGGCCACCATTCTTCCAGTTAACCAGACTTATAACCTGTTAATTCTTTAGTTGATTCATTAATTTATTTCTTCTCTCCAACCAAGAAAGAAAAAAATGTCCTACCTTGTTATGAAACAATTAAAGCACTCTTGGGGTCAGGTTTTGTCTGTGATGCTATGCTCAGTTTTGAAGTGAGCAGTGGGGTCAATAAGGGGTGCTTGCACAAGGAGGGACCAGCAGGTGCCTCAGAAGAGGATACAGAGCAAAGCTGAGGGAGCAGTTAAGAGGTTTTTGGAGTCATGACATGGACGGGGCTCAGACCTGCGGCAACCCAGGAGAGCATCGTCAACGGTGATTGGTTTAACCCCATGTGTGGTAATTTTCACCTGGGTTGTCTTTAAGACACTCCACGGCCTCATGCAGTCAGGGGGCTAGGTTCTTCTTTTGGCTTTACCATTTATTAGCTGTACGTCCATGAGCAAACAACTTTCTGAGCTACAGCATTCTCAAAGGTAGGGAGTAATAGTTCCTTCCCTGCTTTTGAATTTGTAGTTAGAATTAAAATAATAATGAAATATGCATCATAAGTTCTAAAGTGCTCAGTGCAGGATGGTGGTGTTAGGTAGTAAGCTCTCTGAAGTCAGCCTTTCATTTGTTCATTCAAATATTTACCAAATGCATACTGTGTCTAGGTGCTATGCTAGGCACTAGACAATACAGTAGTAACTACAAACTCTACTTTTTAAAAAAAATATATTTTTTTGAGAGAAAGAGAGAGAGAGAGACAGCAGGGGTAGGAGCAGAGGGAAAGGGAGAAGCAGACTCTGTGCTGAGTGTGGAGCCAGATGCAGGGCTCGATCCCACAACCCTGAAATCATGACCTGAGCTGAAGTCAAGAGATGCTTAACTGACTGAGCCACCCAGATGACCTACAACCTCTACTTCTTATGGACAGATTCTTCCCTACAGAATAGATGGGGAGGCATATTTTAAACAAATTGTTACTCAACTAATAGTTTTGAGATAAATTACCAGTCTTGTTCTAAGCCTTTAACTTATTTAATCCTCCTAATAACTTTATGAGAGAGGCCAATAATGTGATCCCATTTTACAGATGGGGAAATCAAGGCCAAGAGATTAAACAACATTCTTAGGGGTCTCGAAGATAGTAAGTAGTAGAGACAAGAAAAGAACTTATTCAGTCTGGCCCTAAATTCTATGTTGATACTACTAATCACTATTTCAAACTATCCCCTGTATGTGATCTGGAACATCTGGTGGGTGAGAGCAGTCACTTCCAAATTCCATTGATAACTACTTCTGTGATCTTTAGTTCCTTTGTCAGAAAATAGGGGAGAATACTACTACCTTCTTCCTGGGGTTATTTTGAGGATAAGATAATACTTGTAAAGGAATCAACACAATAACTGACATCACAAATGCACAATAAATGTTAGTTTTTAGCTGTTGATTATGATAAGTGCAATGGAGTAAAAGTGCAGGGCGCTCCAGGAAGTAAAACAGGAAGACCTAGTTTTGACTGGCTGAGAGGGGCAGGCCAGTACTCCTGGAAGAAACGCTGAAGCTGAGACCTAAAGGATGGAATAAGAACAAAAGTGTTGGAAGTACAAGGTTGGAGCGAGCATCCTGTGTAAGGACCCTGGGAAAGAAGGCTGTTAGTTCCTTCCAGGAAAACAGTGGAGATCAGTGTGGCCGAAAGAGATGGAGCCAAGAGAAAGAAAGAGTGGGAAGTTAGGCTAGAGAGGTGGGAGGGGGGACTTCTCTGTTCCTCTCTTGTCATTCCCACTGCCATCAGGCTAATGTGAACCCCATTATCTCAGGCCTAAATTATTTCTGTGACTTTCTAATTATTCTTCCTGTCTCTATTCTCTTGCATCTTCCATTCATTGTGCATATACAAGGCAGCTGAAGGTCCTAAAGCATTCCTTTGATCATGGCACTGCCCTACCAAGAAACCTTCAGAGGTTTGCCATTGCCTATCAGATCAACTCCAGACTCCTTCACCAAGCATGCAGAGGCATCTCCAGTCTAGTTTCTACCTGTTTTGGGTCTTCTCTCTTACAGCTACCTTTCGCATGCCTCAAACTCTTAGCAATCTTGCCCTACTCTTCCCTGCCTGGAATGCATCTCTCTTGCCCCTTTGTTTCCCATCTTGACTTGTAGAAGTTTCAGGTCTGCAAAAAATGTTACTTTTCCCATGAAACCATCCTACATCATGCCAGTCAGAAGTTATGCCCTTGTCTTTGAGATGCCATTGTTTTTTGGTTGTATTTCCTGGCTATAATTTTTCCTCTAAAAAGTTCACAGAAATACAAATTCATTTTTTTAAATGTAAAACCTACATGTAGAAAAGTACAAAGAGTCATCCATAATTCTATTACCCAGTCTAACTATTGTTGGCATTTTGCCATGTTTTTTTTTTTAGTTGCACATGTGGAGGTTGAGAACTTAACTCTTCTATAGTTTTCGTTATAATATCACATCCATAAAAATTCTTTCAAAATGTTATTTAAAGGGCTGCATAATATTCCAGTGTAGGAACATACCATAATATACATAACCATTCCCTGATGGGAACTTCAGTTTCTTTATCCATAAAAAGAAGGCCTATTTCCTAGGTTGCAGTAAAGATTAATTGAGACATGTATTAAAGTCCTCTCAACAGTGCCTAGTACTTGGTGGATGCTTAATAAATGATTGTTGTTCCTTTTATTTTGCCAGAAAATCTCCCCATGATTCATCTGTTCTCAGCTGAGGGAAAGAACACATATCGGGGAGGGAGGGAGTGTTCCCATAGAGGGGACTTTTCTCTGCCCCTGAAAGAAATCATAGTTCTGCCTATGAGAAGCAAAAGGCTTCCAATTCCCTCACAAGAAAAACACTCTTAGACTCAGTAAAAATTATCCAGGAAATGCACGGGTTTGTATCTTTAGCAATTTGTTGGGTCAGGGAAGGAGGTTGGAAGTTTTAGTAAAAATGTGGTTTGAAGATGGTATCATTAACTAAGTTTGCTTATGTTTTCTGTGACCCTTATTTCTGCCTATAATTGTAGATTTTATTTTTTTATTTTTTTAAGATTTTATTTATTTATCAGAGAGAGAGAGACAGAGGCAGGCAGAGGGAGAAGCAGGCTCCTTGCTGAGCAAGGAGCCGATGTGGGACTCAATCCCAGGACCCTGGGATCATGACCTGAGCCAAAGGCAGACGCTTAACTGACTGAGCCACTCAGGCGTCCCTATAATTGTAGATTTTAGACTTCAGACTTTTCTAGCTTAATTGTTACAAGCAGAAATACCTTCGGGCCTAGTTGTTTGATACTCTAATAAATCTTCATAATAAAATGTCTTACTTTATCCCTTGATTGCAAGTCCAAGAGTGATCCCATCCCTCTGGTGTTTAGAGCCCGTGAATCTTTGGTAATTCTATCTGGCAGCCATCTTTTACCAAGTTACACATTCAGTACTTTGAGTGTTTCTTTAGGTCTCTATTCTTTCAGCCACAGCTGAGCAGGCTGCTTGAGGATACTTCTGTTTTCTGCATTTCAATATCCATATGATTTCTGCCTTTTATTCTTAGCAGAGATAAGCAGTTCCATATCTTAAGTAGACCAGTAATCCCTGTAGTGGATGGAGGATAGTGTATGAGGCTCTTGAACCTTGCTCTTCTTCTTTCACCAGACTGTAAACTCTGAAGCCAGAGGCCATGTCATGCTCTCCCCTGTATCCTCAGAACCTAAACTGTATCTAATACATGGTAGCTACACAATGAGTCTGAGCCAAGAGAATTAATGATGACTGTTGTTTCCTCCTCTTAGTAGAGAAACCTTTCTAGGACATAGGCTTTAAGATCTAACAGAGCTAGGTTTTAATGACAGCTCCACCCATCGCTGGCTGTGTGTTCCCAGACAGGTCATTTATCTTCCCTTGCTCCAACTTCTCATCTAAACAGTGGGGAAAATAGTTCTTGTCTTGCCATATGACTAAAGGAGATAATATGTGTGAGCAGGCTCACCACTTAGTACACTCACAGCCAAAGAACTCGCTTTCCTTTAGGAGACATCCCAACTTAAATTTTAGATTCTTTTTACCTCTCCTCTCTCCAAGATGAAATTTAGGAGAGAGCAAAATGTGAGGGAAGGGCTGTAAAAAGAAGTGGGAAGATTGGAAAATGGCAAGGACACTGAGATTTTTTTCCAATTTTTACTTTAGTGACTTTAATTTTATAAAAATAGGTTCTTGTTTGTCAGTCAGAAAGATTAGCTTCTCTTAACCTTCCTGTTTCTCCCTTGTGAGTCATAAGTGAGAAGGAAGCATGAAGGGAGTACAGAAAGTGTCAAAACTCTCCATGCTTGTCCCCTGAATGCAAGAATGAGGCTCCCTAGGCCTGTCCTGGTAGTGACATACTTGGTCTGTCCTTCTCTTGAAATCAGGTAAGGTTAGGGAAGCGTTTGGGAGGATGGTTCAGTGCACATCTATGGTCAGATGGGTTGTGAGGATAAAATAACAGAATTCATGTAAAGAAAACTTGAGCACAGCATCAGAAACATGATGAGCCCTAAACAATAGCAATATTTATGATGGTGATTGATGATAATGATGATGGCTGGAAGGAAAGCCCCACAAAGACAGGTAAAAAAATAATTGTGTTAGTTTTGCTAATTTTCTTAAACCATTTTACTGAAACATATTTGACATGTAAAAAGTTACATGTATTTAATATTTACAACTTGAGTTTGGGGTGATTTCTTTTTATTTTGTATATCTCTTACCTTACTGCCACTTTATTATTTTTATTTTTTTAGGGTGGGTTGGGTAGGAGGGGCAGAAGGAGAGGGAGAGAGAGAATCCTAAGCAGCCTCCATGCACAGCAGGCAGACTGATGCAGGGCTCGATCTCACGACTCTGAAATCATGCTCTGAGCCGAAACCAAGAGTCAGACACTTAACCGACTGAACCACCTACGTGTTGCTGGGGTGATTTCTTTTTAAATGTAGGAAAGTAAGAATTTGAACTTGTGGAAACATAATTTGACGCTGGTTAAAGTTTTTTTTTTTTAATTTTTGATTACATATTAACTATAAGAAATAAAACTAAATTTACCTTTAAAAATACCACCTATAAAACTATTGTAATTTTATTAAAATCTATCATTTTTTTTCTATTGGTATACATTGAAATGTGCTTAGGATGATGTTTTCTTAATGTCAAGGATGCTTTCTTCTCAGTAACCTATTTTCTTTCAGGTTACTTTAAAATTTTCACTCTTGTATTTTTTGAAATTATTTAACTTTTTAAAAAAATGGTGATAACATTTCTTTAGAATAACACAATGGTTTTTAAATACAAACTAACAAACACAATTGGAAGCAAACATTTTAATATCCTAGTAATAACTAATTGCATCATAGGAATTTGGATAATTGTTACATTCTAAAAGGAACGTAGAAACAACACACAATAAAGATGACCTTAAAGAGAGCCAATATCTAAGCAAAGAGAAAAAATAAAACATGTCTGCCTCCCCTGCCCTATGCCACATTTCCCCAGTGAGATGGATAGGTGTCTGTCTAGTACTAAAATTCCTCTAGGGAAGAAAATTATTTCTTTGGTCATCCATTCTAGCCTGGTCTAGGGAGGAAGGAATGGATTGGAAGATGAGATATCTAGATCCCATTTTCCATTTTCACAAATGGTTTGGTATGAATCTGTAGGCATATCATGAAAGCGTACTCTCTTTGATTTTTCCATCTATGAAATGGGGGTGATAAAACCAACCCTACATATATTTTAGGACTGTTTTAACAATTTAATAATTGGCAATTTGAGCATTTCAATTTGCACGAAGTGTCCAGACAGGTCAAATGACATTTATCAGCCTGTGGGTGAAACTGTAAATCCCTATACATCCTTGTTCACTTTTCTTCTTGGGTTAAAAATCTCTGGGAAGTCCTGTTTTTTTTCCAAAGCATTTATGTTGTTGTTTTCCTTTAGAAGTTTAAATTTCATTTTCTTATCTCTATTTTGCTCCTGCCTCTCTCTGATCCTGTATATCCCATGACTATTTATAATTTTATTTCTCTGCAATGTGTATTTTCATGTTTGTTTCAAGTGGTTCATTATATGGACCCATATTTTTAAGCTCTCCTACCCCCTCTGTGTTCCCTGGGTCTCCCACTATATTCATATTAAAATTTTATTTAAAGGAGAACCCTAGAGCTACCACAGAAATGTCATTCCTGCAAGCTGAGTAGAAAAATGGGTCCCATGCACATCGATTGACCCTATCATTAACGCTTTTAAAGAAAATCTGGTTTTAAAGAAATGTGTTAACAAGATACCAGAGCACAGAAGGAAATTTCTCGTGTTAGGTATTCACTAGTTTGACCTTGGAAATTATGAATGATTTCTTTGTCTTCAGTATTTGCTAATAGATCAATTAGCAAAGCTGAAACATGTGAACACACACATTTTCTGCATGAACTCTGAAGGACTAATGTGAACTGAAGTAATAATGACATTTACTTTATTCTCTACCCCGGTGATCCTATCTATAAATTCTCAACTATAATAAAATACCTCCATTGCTGAGAATGAGAAACAAACACAGCTCTAATTTTAGTCCCGAAGTTTGGACACTTGAAGAATAAGTAGTAGACTGGTGTAAGCAGAGTTTTGAAGAGATGCAAAGGTATTTAAAAAACAAACACACTGGTTTTAAGCAGGCAGCAACATACCCAATCTGCAATCCTTCCTGTCTTTTGGTTTCACCATTTATTATCCACTTCCCCTCAGCTGATGACACATTTTGTGTTCTTTAGAACTCAAAGATCTTTATTCTAGGAGATACATCCCATTTGACATTGTACTGTCCCTTTCCTTATACCTGATTCACCACTGAGTTTCTGTGTTTAATCCTTAAAGTCCTTCCCCTCTTTAATACATAAACTGAGGGGCATATACTGCAGTGGGAATAGTACTGGTCTTAAATCTGACTCTGGATCTGATCCTAGAAAGCTACTTGACAGTAGGCAAAGTATTAAATCTTTTAGGGTCTCTTTTTATAGATAAGTAAAACAAGTAGGTTGAGTTTGATAATGTCTAAGCTTTTGTCAAGCTGTGATTCCGCTGGTCATAATCTCTTCTATTAGAGTCATCAGGATCCCGTGTCCTGTTGACAGCATTCTTAGGCAAGCCATATCTTAGATAGCATCTAATCATCTAATCCAATTGAGCAATTTTACTTACTAGGAAATTGATAGATGAAGAGATTTAGTTTGTGTCCAGTAAGTTAAACAACAACAGGGTAGATTCTGGGCTTTTTTACATAAGCCAAGTAACTTCAAAATAAATATCATTAGTCACTCACAAATCAAAGGAATGATTTAGTAAAGGGAATGCTAACTGGTATTGGTTAAAATGAGATTTTCTGGATTACTCTGAGTTTGAAAATCAAATCTTGTCAGCCCAAACTTGTGAATTACATTTACACTTCATTCATTAAAAAAATCCATAAAACATTCAAAATCATACTCTAGTTTTTGAACTAAAACAATATGTTACACTTAGATTGTGAGGAGAAGGTAATGGGAGATTTCAGAGACTCCAAAGCACTGGCCGAACGCTATAAAAGATTCATGGTTCTGGCTTACATGGTGTTTCCCCAGGCTTAATGGCCTCTCAGCATGCTACTGGGTTGGATGCTATTCATTTAACTGTTTGTGGCATAGTCTTTGTATTTGGGAATGCATTTCATAATTTCTCTTGATCATATCTGATTCTGTCTGTCTTGTCTCCATGCTACCTCACACTCCGTTCTAGCTGTTTGTCCATTCTGTGGTTAATTCTCGCTCTTGTCCCCACACAGCAGTGATGATGACACTTACACTTAAGGAACAGCACTCCTGTTGGGTGCCCCAGAAGGGGGAGACTGTTGGACAGGGGTGGCAGGCAGGAGGGCGTGCTGAGGATGTGATGAGAGAAACAGAAGCAGGATGCCCACGAGGGAGTGAACAGAACTGTAGCTGTTGGTTTAGCCTGCTGGGTTACTCTGGAAAAAGGCTGCCATGGTCACCGTGGGATGGTGCTGGGTCTCCTCGGTGTGAGAACTCTTGTTCTCAGGCTTTGAGCTGTGTTGCAAGCACTCTTTTCCTTTCAGACCAATATATGTGCAATGTCAGTTTCATTTGCCAGCCTCTGAGTTTGTTTTGCCATGGACATGACATTTTCAAATGTCTCTGTACATAGAATTAAGGTGCTTAAGCAAGAGAACCTGCAGTAGAGTTTCCAATCCACAAGAGGATTTCCACTGCACAGAATATGCTATCATCATGCTGGCGCTGCATCTAGTTCCCTCTCTTATCATTCAACTAAAGCGCTTTCCCCAAGGTCACCACACTTTGGTGTTTCTAAAGCCAGTGGATGCGGAGACACTCTCTTGTTTGCCCTCTCTGCATTTGTCGATCACTCCCTCCTGGAAATGCTCTCTATTTGGTACATTTCCTGGGCAGTTCTGTTTGCCTCTCTGACCATTTTGGTTTTCTTTTTTGTTTTCCTCTTGCTCATTCCTGAAATCACCATTTTTATTTCTTTTTTTCAGGATTTTGTTCTAGGGCTTCTCTTTTTATCTACCTGCTCTCTCTGGGCCATGCCTACAGCTCCAATCTCTATCTCTGTGCTTATGCTATACCTTCCCAGGACTTTAGCATATATCTCCAGCCTATTTTGCTATTTCTTTTAGCTCTCAAATAATGTACATTTGACTACCTACTTTACAAACCTTTGATACAACATCCATTTGATTATTGCTTTCTACTTACGTAACTCAAAAGCAATACTCTCAAGACACAAATGTCATTTTCTGCCCCAAATCAGCTCTTCCTTTTCCTGTGTCTCAGGGAGTAACATGATCCTCCGACTCTATACTCTGAACTCCCTGTTGACCTTGATATACAGTTTGTCACTGAGAACTCTCAATTCTACCATTTCCATACCTGCTTATCACCACTTGTACCGCTGGTCCAGGCTGCTACTAATTTCTTACTGTCACAGCCGCTTTCTAGGGAGATTTGCTTCCAGCCCCCTCCAATTGCCAACTCCACGATATTTTTTTATATTACTAGTTCTCAAAATGTGGTCCCCAGACCAGAGGCATCAGCATCACCTGGGGATTTAGCTGAACTTCAAATTCTCTAGAGCTAAAACATCAGAAACTCTGTGAGTGGGCCCAGCTGTCTGTGCTTTAATTAGCCCTTCTGGTGGCTGTGGTGCTCACTAAAGTGTGAGAACTCTACCAACCTCATTGCCTGATTGACTTCATGATCATCCTACTGAGCTCCTTACCCATCACCATGTCAGCCTCTCTCCTGCCACAGGGCCTTTGTATGTGCTGCTTCCTCTGCCTGAAACTCACTCCTCCTTTTCACCTGGCTGAGTCCTCCTCATGTCTCAGTGTTCCTACTTAGATGCAGCTTCCCCCAGAGCTCCATTAGGGGCTTGCCTTAAGCATCCCATAGCACTCTGTGGCAACATCTATTTTTCCATGGCCCCATTTATCATAATTGTTGATTTTTCCTGGCACATCCTCTAGGAACTCCCTGAGGATTTGGACCATGTTTGTTCTATTCACTGAAGCTCTCCCAGCAACCAGAATTATTCCAGGCACATAGTAGGTGACCCACAAAAAAGATTTTTGGACAAATGATTTTGGTTTGAGCCCGGTATCTCTGTGGCTTCATGCTGCCCTATAGCTATTCCAGATTGGCCACCTTTTCAAACTCCCCGAACCTGCACTTCACCCTGTATTCCGGGCCTCTGCCATATCAGTCAAGGCATCTGAGCTGGTGGTCAGGGCATTATCATGGATCTATCCTTCTTACATAACCCTCCTCCCAACCATATGAAGACCATCAGTAAGCCTGTTGAGGAAGAATTATGCAGAACCCTGTTATTAATTATAGAGACATCTAATAATTCAGTCTGGCAGAAACCCTTCAATTCAGCTACTCTCCTCCATTTTTTGCCAAGGCTACTCAAGGTGGGCAGGCAATTACTGACCAGATATTTGCATAATGGCTTTCCTTCTGTTGCCTTTGTTCTTTTCTGGCCCCAACAAATTGAGAGCACCACTATTAGTCCTCCACTTCTTCTGATAGGAAGCTTTCCTACTGATGTGTAAAATTTAGGTAACTTGCTTTTTCAAAGCACAGTGCAGAATTTACTATTGGTGCTATCAATTTTGGAATATGAGAGGAGGAAACAAGGCCTCCAGGTGAAATAGAATGAGGACCCTTTATGTTTATTTTCTTTACCTTGTGACCTAAATAGAGGGCCTACTGAGAAGAGGCTAGGAAAATAATGCAGTTTTTTGCTTTTCTATAATCTTTATACTGGCTTTCCTTCTGAGTCAGCTGTGGAAAGACATTCGCTGACCCCAAGTTTATGCGATCCAAAGAGTTTTGTGTTATTTTCATTCAACCCAGGGCTCCCCACAGGGCCACAATCATTAAAGAGTAGGGGGGCACCCAGAGACCTTGACACAATCACCTTCTTCACCTCTTATCTCTTCCTGCTCCTGCTTCTCTATTCCTACCATTTCTGCCTTGTGGTCTGCCCACCAACCCCCCCCCCCCAAAGCAGCAGATTCCTCCCCAATTAACTTTTCTAAATTCTTAAGCAGAATTCTGTTTTTTTAGACGAACGAAGCTGCTTTTTATAAGGGTGTGTAGATTTTACTTACTAAAAGTCAATGTATTCCTCAAAAAATTAAAAATAGAATTACCATATGATCCAGCAATCCTACTTCAGAGCATGTATCCCAAAGAACTGAAAGGGTCTTGAAGAGATATTTGCACACCCATGTTGACAGTAGCGCTATTGACAGTAGCCAAGAGGTGGAAGCAACCCAAATGTTCATCAGTAGGTGAATAGATAAACAAAATATGGAATGTACATACAATGGAATATCATTCATCTTTAAAAAGGCCGCATGCTACAACATGGATAAACCTTGAGGACATTAGGTTAAGTGAAATAAGCTAGTCACAAGAAGAAAAGTACTATATGATACTACTTACATGAGGTACCTATAGAAGTCAAATTCATAGAAACAAAGAATGATGGCTACCAGGAGCTGGGGGTAGAGGATAATGGGGAGTTATTGTTTAATGGAAATAGAGTTTCAGTTGCAAAATGAAAAAGTTCTGAGATTGGTTGCACAACAAAAGAATAGACAACACTACTGGACTGCCCAGTTAAAAATGGTTAAGATAGTAATTTTCATTGTATGTGTATTTTGCCACAATTTTTAAAAAAGTAAATGCACAAGAAAAAGTCAATGTATGAGAATGAATTTGAGAAATGCAGATATTTGAAATCTTGTGTCTTAGGTGGCTATTCCTTCTTAATATTCAACATATGTTCTGTTTTTTTGTATGATATTAAAAAAAAAATCCTGTGGACTGGTGACTCTCCCATATCCCCCTTTAAAACAACTCACCTTATAATTCCAGGCTATTCACCAATTAATGATCTCAGGAGAATATTGAATTAAATTTGAAACATAAATTCAACCATTGTTGATGTGCTAAAATTTGATTTATGTCACATTGGAATTTTTGTCAATTATTTTTTTAACAGTAATTAAACAAATGTTTTTAAAAACAAATTGAAGGCAAATGTTTTATAACCTTTGCAAAAACTCCATAAACCCTAGAGTTTTGGTGAACCACAGTTTGAACACTATTGCTCCAATAGACCGTTAGTTTTTACCTGGTTTCCACCTCTCTCCAATTCTCCACACATCTGCTAGACTTATCTTTCTAACACAGAAATGACCTTGACATTTCTCTGCTTAAACATTCTTGGCATAACTTCATCCCTGTAGTGTGGTGCTCAGCCCCAGCTGTACCTGGATAGCATTGAAAATTGCCACTTCAGGACCTTCCCCAAACCAAATAAATTGAATCTCTTAGGATGGATCAGAGTATATTTCAGAAGCTCCTCAAGTGTAATGTGCAACCAGAATTTAGAACAACTGACTTAGAAGAAAGTATATATACTCCTTAACACGCCTCACAATACCCTGATAATCTGATCTTTCCCCAATTATGCTTAACGTCAACATGGGCCTGCACACCTTGGATCACATGAGGTTCCTGGGCATGTGCACACTCGAATTCCTTCTTCCTGCTTGGGCTGCTCCCTCTGACTCTAGCCTTTTCCATTCTATCCCCTGACAGATTGGCATTCCACCTTGAAAACAGTTCAAGTATCACCAATTTCATGTTGGTTCCTCCCTTCCATTACCCTTCCCTCTCTCCCTCCCTCAACTGATCAATGAACAAGCTCTACTGCAACTATAGCTTTTTCTTTTAATCTCTCCCTCACTAACTGTCTGGCTTATTGTTGATGTTTATCACTGGGATAAGTTTCCTTACCAGAATGAATGAATGAATGAATGAATGAACAAATGAATAAATAGAATATCTAACAGATTCCCAGAAAGTATGATCACTGTACCTTTATGTACCAATTAAAATTCTGTAGTGCTTTACAGAATTTTATTATCTATAATTTGCATCTCAGAAAAGTGATGCTGTTTAGTTATCACTTGACTGGACTCAACCCCAGGGTCCTCTATAAATCCCAAGCTCATCCTACCAAGCTCTTTCCTACCGAACTATTCCCTGGGTTCAAATGGAGAGAGTATAGCTAAAAGGTCGGGTAATATGAGCTCATGACTGTGTACTCTGTAGAGATTTTGAGCTGGTGTTAGACTCTAATGAGAAACTTAAGGTCTGTATACCTCATCTGTTGTCCTGTATTTTTCTAGATTCCTTGTCATCAAACTAACCTCCTCCAAAATTTTAAGAATCTGATTTCTTATTAAGGCTTCATGATTTGCTTTCCATGCCATTTCTTCTCTTCCCAGAATTTAATATTTGAAATATTGCAGAGCCAACACAAAAGAGAGAATTGCAGCCAAGGAGATTATAAATGGGGTCAGTTTTTTACTAGTGTAGCTTGGCCAGAGATGGAAAGATGAAAATGAGTGCCAAAATGCCTTGTCCATAGCCATGTAAAACAGTACCCATGGCAGTCTGGAAAATGAAGGGTGAATGGCCCATTGTTCAAGTACATTAATGTGAAATTACTGACATGGTGGTGCTCCAGCACCTCCAAGATTTCTGCTTCAGGAGTCTTAATGCAATTCATGGTGAATGCCGTGTTTGTTGTATCACTACGTTAGTAATGGAAATGACATGTGACTTTGTCCCCACTTCCATGCTTTGCATGCCAATTTTATCACAATCAAAATTTTCCCCTTGATTATTCTGTGGGCCTGGCTGTGCAAATTCAGTGTTGTGTGCATTTCATGAGGAATGAAGCTGGGGAGAGGCAAGTGGCTTTTAGATGCTAGAATACTTATAAGTGAGCTTTACTTTCTCCAGTACTGTGTCCTTATGGGTCATTTTCTCTGTCATAATGATGATATTGGAAACAAACTTTAAACTAGACATTAATGGAATGGTTATTGAGCTTCACATTGTGTATCTTTGTACCTATTAACATCACAATCAACATAACATTCCAAAGTGCCCTGCAATCATAATTGATTCAGCAAGGCAATGATTTCCAACTGGCTGAGGAGCCTCCTTTATGATGTGATAAAAATCCATTATGGGCAAGAGGCATAAGAATGTCAGCTTGTGACCTAAACTCCTCCCCATGATGCCTGTTTAGGGCAGGTAGCTCGAGACTGTGTGACTAACCCTGTTCCTTTATGAGTGTTAAGTGTCCACAGGATGTCTGGCACTGTGTAGAGAAGAACAGCAGGCATACCTGTGAAGCCTGAGCCTCAGGATGGAAACCCCACTGCCCCTCTTCTCTTCTCTCCAGCCATAAGCCACATTGAAACCTTGATTTGAAGCAAACAATGGAGTAGATGTGTTAACTGGAAGAAGTTCTCTTATAAATTGCATCCTTTGATTTTGGTACAGATTTATAGGAGCTGTTTGGGAAACAGATTTGGAGCCCGATACAAAATTGGATCTTTTGTCTTTTAGACACATGGAAGTTCTTTTCAATCTGGCTGTTGTTCAGTAGTTACAACACTGTTTTGACAATCTCCAGGGTGGTGGTCGTCAGTGGGGCAGGGGGTGGGCAAAGGGATAGAGGCTGGGAGAAGACCATGAAATATTCTGAGGGATCGTTTAAGGGAGAAACAAGAAGCAGTTAACCTCATCCAGAGCGGGGGGAAAGAACAGACAATAATTTAACTTGTGTTGATGTTGTCCCATGGAGAGTGGGACAAGGTCATGAGGAGGGGAGGTGGTAGTGCAGAATTAAGGAAAGAGTTTGGACTTTGGATTAATATAGACTTGGGTTCATATCTCAATTCTTCCAGTTACTAGCAGCTATGTGACCATAAGAATTGGGTCATGTCATTCTGAGTTTGTTTCCTCATTTGTAAAATAGAAAATGTCTTTCTGGTTAGAATTATTATATAGTTTAGATAACATGGGGAAAGGCCAAGTGTGTAGCAAGTATAAAAATCAATGGTCTTTGTTCTTATTCTGCATTGTTGTTGTTGAGGAGAGGTTATTAAAATAGATCATCTGCATCTGGATACAGGGGAGTTTGTGAGTAGGACTCAGAAACTTAGTTCATAAAGGGAAGGTGTCCAAGATGGGAGGCTAATGATGGAGAGATGTCAAATCTGAGTGGGGAGCAAATATATGCCTTGACATCTGAAGGTACAAATCCAAGCACAGAGGTGGCAGGGTTTGACAAAAGGGTGAGGTGGTTGAGTGGAAGGTGAGTCCAGACACATTCTCAGGCACATTTTTCTCTTCCGTGGTGCTGCTTCGGAAGGCCCAGGTTTCCATACCTGAGGATGTTTCTAGAGATTTAACCCAGATCCAAAACATACATAGTGCTGCTGACCTGCTGGTTGGTAGCCAGTAAGGACCATTTATTTTTTTCAGTCTTCACTATGAAATGGAAAAGGACTCATGCTTCTCATCCTGTGAAAGTTTTATTGTTCTGCAGCTAAAGCCGGGGCAGACTTCAGGCTCCTCAGGGAGGTGACAAATAGAAGTGGCACGTGCATTTGTTGTAACTGCAAACTGATAAAGATTGTAAACTGTAAACCATCATGTGATGATATGAGAAGTTTTTAATGTGCCCAAAGACCTCTTTTGGCTGTGATATCCATCTAAAACTCAACAGCCTCATCATATTGATATACTGATTTTTGTTTCTTTTTGCAAATATATGACCACTGAGGTGTAGAATTAGAAGACTCAGTAATTCCATGTTTAAGCTGATAATTGTATTCACCATATCTATAATGAATAGTCTAATAAATAACTTCATTAGTTGTATGTTCTTGGAAATGAGAGTTGCCAACAAGTTTTCCGTAAGAGAATAAAGTGAAGAATGAAATTTCTTTTAAACGATACTGTTATGAGACTTTTGTATTATTTACTTTACTCTGCAAATTGGTATCTCAATCAGCATAATTAATTCAATTATTCATTTATCTCAGTTTTTAAAGTGTTTTTATGTTAACATTCCTCTTTTATATTTATATTCACTTATAAATAATGCCTACAGTTGACAACTTACAAATGAATTTCTCTAGATGTAATCTCTCCCTTAAAGTCTAAATCCAACCTCCTACAGTACATCCCCACTTTAGTGTCCAATGACCATCTCAAATTCAACATCCCTAAGACTGAACTTCTAATTTGCTACCATCCCCTGTAAATGTGTTTCTTCTGCTATATCTCAATAAATGGCTACTCCATTTTTCCAATTGCTCTGACCTCCTACTTGGAGGTCATCCTTGATTTCGTCTTTCTGTCATACCCTACATGAATTCATCAGCAAATCCTATTGACTCTAGTTTCAAAATATATTCAGGCTCTGGCTACTTTCCACCATCTCCACTGTTTCCAAACTAATTTCTTGCTCAGACAGTTTCTTCCTAATTAATCTCTCTGCTTCTATTCTTCTCACACTTCCTTGCACCCACAGACCATTCTCACCACAGCAGCCAGAGTGAGCTCTATGTTAGGTACAAAACATATCATGCCACTCCTTTGCTATGATCCTTTCAATTATATTCCATCTAACTCGAGTATAAAGTCCTATATGATCTGCCCTATTTTCTACCTCCTACATATCTCCTAATATTCTTCTCCCTGATCACTTTGCTCTTGCCTCAGTGGCCTCTCTGCTATGGATCAAACATCACACATATTGGGTACATAAAGAGGGAGGGAGGAAGCATCCCAGAAGAAGAGAACAGCATCCTCAAGGTCTTGGTCCTCAAAGAACTTAGCATGATTGGAATTTCAGTGCCTCTGGGGGGGTGAGTCTATACAAAGATATGGGCTTAGAGCCAGGGAACGAATGATCTGGTATGTGATGTCCAAGAGTATGGAAGATGATCAACAGTATTTCAGGAAGTAAAACTTGACAAACTACAGACATTAAATAGCCAAAGGTCAAAAAAAGTAAGCCTTTTCCAAAAACCAATAGAATAAAAGTTTGTCATCAGCTGGTTTTCAGAGTAGATCTCAATGGGAAAAAAAAATCAGATCAACGACTCAAAAAACTACTTAGAAACCAGTTTAGGAACCTTAACTTAATTCAACAGAAAAGCAGACTCATAAAGGACCAAGTCATGTTTTTTTGAAACCGTGTTCTCTGGCTAGACTCTATAGTATATTTAATTGTGGATTTCAAGACAAAGCTCATTCAGTTGCCCCTCTAGGAGGAACTGAGTCAGGTGATATATAACTTCTTCCTGGTTTGCTTATTTTATTGGACACTTTTTTCATTTCTATTTCTTGTTCCCAGATGTATCATTTTCCATTTCACATATCATAAATATGTACATAAATATTTTAAAAGTTTCTGTTTCTTCCAGGTTGAATATATGCCATTTAATAGATATTAGTTCTAACTGAAGAGTACCTAAGGGGATAAACTGCTCTGGCCTTTAAGCTTAAGTTAACCCAAATAGCATCAGGAATAGCATGTTCGAGTTGGCAGGGAACTTAAGAGATCATCTACAACATCCCCACCCCAGAGACTCCACTGTCCCTACTTCCTTTAAAAAGAAAAAAATCCAATAGCAAGGAGACTTGCCAAACCTCATAACTGTGGAGGCCAATGATTCGGAACACACAAATGATGTTTTCTGAGGCCCTATTACGGTAAAGCGGTCACACACACAAAATAAAAGGAACTGGTGTGCACTAGAAGCCCTGGAAAACATGCTAACAACACAGGCCCTTCTTATAAGATTCTGATTCAGTAGAAATTTTCACTTTTCTAAAATGAAATTTTCACTTTTCCCCGCCATGATGCGAATGCAGATGGCCTGTGTACTACGGTTTGAAAGTGGCTTAAATGAAACAAAATAGGCAGGCACAAACAATGAGTTTACCAAAACATAGAGACTTTCTAGGATTCTAGTATTACCCAGATGCTAGACTGATCAATACTACACTAAAAAAATTCTTCGCTACTAACATCTTCTGTTTACAGAAAATACATATAGGCCTTCACAGCACTCTTTGTGGCTGATGCCAACATAACATGATAATTGCAAATCCAGCTGTCCCTTTCCAGCAATTTGAGTATCAAGCTCTTGATGCATTTCACATATGTGTCATTCCTTAAGACTGTGAGATAAACATTAAATAATGTCAGTGTCTTCAATGAACCTGTGTCTTAGGAAACTAGATATGATCCCTTCTTTGGGGGAGGCAGAAGCTGATCAGTAATACCTTTGTGTTCCACCTAGGACTCTTGGTTTCCCAGAGTCTGAAATAATGTGGTCAAACTATGCCTTTGAAAACGCTGTGTGAAGACTAAGTGAAAGATCACACATTATGTAGCTTGAACATGATCTGCAGGTACCCGTATGATTAAGATAATTCAGACCTTCCATAAATATTGCCAGTAAAAGCAATAAGCCCTCCCCACCGCCAAAAAAAAAAAAAAGCTTGTGGAAAACAGTGTATACTACAGATGTGAGGAGGATGTACTCTTTTGGCTTCACATGAAATATACACATGAAATATACAAGCTTGAACTGGGTTATTATATATATATATAAAAAAAAAGATTGCATAGAACTGAAGCAGACTTTAGGAATCATCCAATCCAGTGATTTTTACAAAAAAAAAAAATTGTAACTGCAGACTTTTTTTTTTTCAAATGAAGTTTTATATAGAACCCCCAAATATAAAAAGATAAAGGCAGAGATGCTCTGAATGAAGCCAGGGTGCAGGGAGAGGCTGGTCTGATCTTCTCAAGCTGCTGACTGTTGGACTGGATATCCTACATCAGAGCCCCAGGGCTTCAACAGAAGAGCACTGTTTGAGTCCATGCCTTCTTTTTTTAGAGCAGTAACTGACCATAGAAGTTAGGGATTTGCCCATAGCAGGAAGGGGTGGAGCAAGATTTTAACAACTCATCCCGACAGTCTCTTTGTACTTGGAAGAAGGGCTGGCTAAGTGCTGCTAAATTCCCCGGGTTTCTTCTGGGAAATTGGTCTACAGCAAGGAAGACAGGAGCGCTACCTCCCCGCCAGGAAGGTCTAAGGCTGAGAAGCCACAAGCTCCTCGTTTATGCATACCTTGAAGCTCCCTCGATAGAGTTTACGGTTCTACAACAAGAATGCGCTCTGGAAAAGGAAAAAGCAGTGAAAACCCGGTGATCTTTGCAATTCGAAGACAAGGGGTATGAAACATCACAGTCAGCCCTTCCTTTAGGCAGACTTGTATATATGTTGACACCTCAAACGAATTTTTATTATTTTAGCATTGCATCTTGATTGTATGTGGGAAGTCTGAGATTTTCCTCTGGCAGTTCTCAGGTGTGTGGGACTGACAGAGAAGAGGGGAATCACTTTAAATAGAGACCCCTTAGAAGGGGATTTGAGAGACATCAGCCTCCTCTCCATTCTAGAACATACCATGTTTTATAAGTTTCCTCTGCAAAATCCTGAAGCCATTTGCTTTCAGTCACTAATCTTACGTTTTTTTAGTGGTTTGTGCAACATCATTCAACACAGTGAAATGAAGTTACTAGACTTGCCTTTTTTCCCCTTCAAATAGAGACCAGGAAATCTCCCTGTTTGGGGGAAGAAGAGTGTACTAGTTCTGTTCCAAAACTATAAGTGCGGTATGATTTAACTCTACAGTGGACCTTTGAACAACATGGGTTTGAACTGCGTGGGTCCAATTCTACAAAGATTTTTTTTTTCAACAAATACAGTACACTACTGTAAATGCATTTTCTCTTATGATTTTCTTAACAGTTTCTTTTCTTTAGCTTTATCGTAAGAATACAGTTTAGATACATATGACATGCAAAATATGTGTTAATTGCTTATGTTATTGGTAAGGCTTCTGATCAACAGTAGTAAGCTATTAGTATATGTGGATGTTCAACTGCATGAGGACAGGGGGTTTGTTTAGAGGTCAACTTTATTTTAAAAAGTGATTAAAGTATTAGATGAAAGGAGGATGGTTGAGGGCATGAGCATTGGAATCAGACTCTGAGTACTGTTTTAACCAATTATAAGCTGTGTGACTCTGGCAAATAACTACTCTGTGCCTTAATTTCAACTACAGAGAGAAGATAATAATAGTACTTATTTTATAGTGTTGTTATTTTATAAACTACAATCCTATAGTTTATAGGATTAAACAAGGTAATGTACAAAGCTCTTGGTGAAGTGTCTGCCACATAGAAAGTTTTCAGTTAAGTCGTCAGCTATTATTAGTTCTGAGTGGTGGGACAATGGGTGATGTTCTCCCTTAATTGTCCAAAAATAATTTAATGCAATTACATGTTATGGTATGACAGAAACTGAAGTTACAAACATAAAACAAAAAGCACCCATTTTTGAAAAATTGAAAAATTTGAAAGCTCCTCCCTTTCCCAAATTCAGTGTCAACCAAACCGATGTTTAATTTTTAAATGTAATAGTGTTTATGAAGGGGAGAAAAAAGGAATAAGGTGAATGGACAGGTAAAATTGTCCCACCCACTCTTCTTGAAAATATCCCTTCTCCCTTTTTTCCTCTCAACTGCCCGTTTGTGTCTCTGTCTTTTTGGCACCAAACAAGGGAGGGAAGTGGGAATAAGAGGAAGAATGAGAAAGGTGACATGCAATTTTTCTGGTTAAATGTTCCCAAGGTTTAAATCTAAGGGGATGGCATTTTAATTTCAGGCCAACCCTCCTCTCTGTCACACTTGTGGGCTGTTTTGAGTGTATGGATATGGAAGCGGATCTGACTTGATCTCATCTTTTGATAAGTTTAGATAAAAAGATCATTAAAAAGTTTCTGGCTCATAATGAACAATTTAAAATGTTAGGACTTTCTTCAGGCCTCTTGCTTTAGAGAATGGCAGAAGGGAGTTCAGTGACGAGGCTTTCACTTTGCCCTGCCATTTCGGTCAATTAACCAGGAGGTATCTATGGAATGGCTACTCTGGGCCGTGGTCATAAAACTGATCTGAATGGGTCTCTGCCTTTCCAGAGGGCCTCACACAGTCCTTTTTCAGATGGGAGTGGACCCTGATTGGGCTCGCTGAATGAAGGCCGTGGTCTGAGTCCCCACCTGTGATGTGGAGGCTGTTTCTGCCTGGGGATTATGGACGGGGATTGTCTGTGGGCTCCTTAAGCGGCTCCAGTCGAATCAGCACAATCTCAGGGTTTGAATGTGGGCTCAGGCAGAGCCACGTGTGCTGGCAAAACCAAATGCTTTTTAGTGCTTTTATCAGAAATCTGGGGTCTAGGGGTGCCCGGGTGGCTCAGATGGTTAAGCATCTGCCTTCGGCTCAGGTCATGATCCCAGGGTCTTGGGATTGAGCCTCGCATCAGGCTCCTGGCTCAGTAGGGAGCCTGCTTCTCCTTCTCCCTCTGCCTCTCTCCCTGCTCATGCTCTCTCTCTCTCTGTATCTCTGTGTCTCAAATGAATAAATAAAATCTTAAAAAAAAAAGAAAAGAAACCTGGGGTCTAGAAACCTGCTGTTGACCTGACTGGCAGGCTTGGAAGGTGAGAGCTGAGTGGTTGGAATGTTGGAGTAAAAACCTATTATATTTATTTGTAATGAGCTTGTATTTTAAATCATTTTCTTTTTAGATAAACTTGCTTTTATTTTTATAAAGGGCCTTTTTTAAAGGCTGTAGAAGATGGTTTGAAAACAAAACAACCTAATAAGTATTTAGTGTTTGATTTGAGCCTGAGGGGAATCACTTTATGCAGAGACCTATCGGGCCACTTAGTTGTATGACCCGAATGGTTATTAGCTGTTGAGTACTTTCTAGGAGCCGGGCCCTCTGCTGCCTGTTTTATAGCCATTAGCTCAAAAATTACTCATGGTAGTCCATTGCAGGACCCTCCTCTTTTCTCCACGAGGAGCCCGAGGCTGAGAGTGGCGTAGTAATGCCTACGACAGCCATGATGTTGGGGGGAAGCTCAGCCTCCGTGTCTTCAAATGTGAAATGAAAATCGTAATAGCTACCTTCGAGGGTGCTTGTCATGAAGAAATTAAGATACACACACACACACACATTAAAATATAAATTATATGTAAACTGTATTATATATAAATTAAAATATTAAAAATTATATGTATACACGCATACATATGTGTGTCTGGTACATAATAAACATTTAATAAATATCATTATTTTAACAGAGGTCTCCTTTCTACAAAGACCAGTTTGCTTCTGTAGAGGATATGTCGTGAGAAGTGAACAAAGAAGCTTTCATTTGGTTTGTTAACACACTCCTAGGGGACAGTTTAGGTACCTTCTATCATCTCCTTGCTCAAAGTTTCCTGAAAATCCTTTCTCTCTCCTATCAGTGAAATGAATTATTCACTCACAGGAAACTTCTGCTTTTCCTTCAGGTGATAGTGGCAGGGATTTGAACCTCTCATTCAACTCCAAGTTAGAATGAGCCCCTCTTCTATCTGGGTGCCTTTTTTTCCTGCTAGGCTCTGACCGACTAAAAGGCAGGGCCTGATTTTGGTGAAGATTATATTCCTTGGCTTCTTCAGGTGTTCTGTTACTTGCCATGGCCTAGTGGCAGAGTCACCTGGACCCTCAGACAGAAAGATCACTGGAAAGTGGAGTGAACCCACAGAATTCTGTTTGTTGAGGAAGAAAGATCCTCGGATTCCAGGGTTTCTTTCTTCCATCCTGGATTTCCCAGCACTTCCCCGGCCTTAGCTCAGACTGGGATAATCCATCTCTATTGGAAAATTTATTAGGAATTATTTATTAAAGATGGTTAAATGAATGGGGTGCCTGGGTGGCTCAGATGGTTAAGCGTCTGCCTTCAGCTCAGGTCATGATCTCCAGGTCCTGGGATTGAGCCCCATGTGGGGCTCCCAGCTCAGTGGGGAGTCTTTCTCCCTCTGCCTCTCCCCCTGCTTGTGCTCTCTCTCTTTCTCTCTCTCAAATGAATACATAAAATCTTTAAAACAAAAATCTTTAAGTGAAGATTTTCCCTCGTAGAAAAATGTACAAAAACTGAAGAAGTTAACACCCATATGGTATTAGTAGAGGAATAGATAAATAGACCAACGGAGCAGAATAGGGTGCAAATCATGCCCTCCAACCCATCTACTATGCTTATGTGATAAATGTGGCATTGTAAATCAGGAAAGGAAGAGGAGACTGTTAGGCCCATTTGGAGAAAAATAAAAAACAATATTCCTCTGATATCATCCAAAACAAATTCCAGGTTGATTAATATTCTAAACACAAAAAACTCTATTATCCTAGAAAAAGTATAAAGGAATATTGTTTTAATCTTGACATCAAACCTGGAAACCATAAGGGAAAAGATTGGTGTATTTCCTGTAAAAAAATAAAAACCGTGACATAAAATATATGTAAATGTAGAAAAAATATTAAAAAACATGTTAGTAGTGGTTACTTTTTGTGTAAGTAATGCAAAGGGCATGTGGTCATATATTACTTGGGCTACTAGAGAAACATTGAAAAGAAAAATGTTTAGTGAGAATGTATTTGTATTTAGCTATTGATGTATCTGAAAAAATGATAGGGTTTTTAATCACTACACAATTTTATCACACAATTGTATCAGTCCTATTTCTTTTATTAGGAGAGATTATTTTTTCATCTTTTTTTTTTTTTCCACATGCTTCTAGAAAAACTCCCACCCCTTACCCCTTTCTCATCTTCTGAGAAAGATTGTAATAGAAGAGACTGCCTTCAAAAACTGACTTCTAAAGACCCAGGATTTATTTTAAGCTGAAATAAAATGTTGACTAAAATAGTCCTTCCTCAGACTCCCTGTTTAACCTGTTACCACAATTCCTGCTTTCCGCCCCCCCCGCCGACTGTCCACTTGAATATCACAAAATTCCTTTTTAACTGGGATCTCCACTGGTGTTTGCAGCTGGAAATTATTTCTATCTCTCAGGGCAGGCGAAAGTCAGGGTTGGAGGGAACCTTAGAATTCATCTAGTCATAATCCTCCATCCCAAACTTGGTTCCCCTCCCAGTATCCCCTCTTGGTCCCTGAAGCTGCCCCAGTCTGAAGAGGCAGAGGAGATGGAGCAGAGAAACTGGGGGAAGGGAAGCTGTGGCAATCTTTACACCCTAAAATCATACCAAGTTTTATATATCACTCTACGATTTAGAGAAAAAAAAATCAATTAAAGATCATTTTATAAAAGACTTTACTTTCTGGATAGAACTTCTGTTCCACCATACGTACTAAGCAATAAACTTACATGGTGGTGTTGGAGCATTTATGAGAATGAATCATTCCTAAATTCTCAGCTTACATTATCATATAAATGATCACTTTTGTTTTCTTTCCCAATAGTGCTATAATCTCTAATAAAGCAGTTTATACACGTTTTAAGCGAGACCATAGTGCCCCAGAAAACTAGCATCATACTGCTCTAATAATAAAGATGCAAAATTATTCAGGCAGCTTCCATCGGATGCCTGTCTCTGGATCAAGTCCCAGTGAGTCTACCCTATGTCTGTAAGGAAAACAAGTCCAACTGAAACCCGAATACAGAACTGTATGAAGTGTCCCCAGCTTGGCATATTTACAGAGCCAGATCAGACTGCTGATGATAGAATCTGCTCCCGGTCTCAGACACTCTCCTCTTCCCAACCCTAAAAACTCCTCCTATAAGAATTTGGTTCTCTAGAAGAGAAAATAAGTGGAAAATAATGGTCCTACCTTTGATGCATGTTGGCCATGATATGGACAATTAAAAAGAAGTTCTCTAGTCTAGTGAAAAGGTTGGCTAATGTAATAGTTTGAACTTAAGTGATGCAGATTGGCTCTGTGGAAAAAAAAAAAAAAAAGAAATGACCCTGAGGGGGGAAAACAGACCTTCCTAAATTTGATCATATATCATGTGGGACAAAAGAGCCATTGAAATTAGTGTTTGTACAACTGTATTATGATGATGCTATTTTCAGCAAGTTGTGCCAAAATCTTGAAACCACAAGCACTTTTAGAGTTGATAATTGCCTGAAGAGATAATCTACTTTCTGTTCACTGAAATTTAAGTGAAGGAAAGCGTATACTGTCTAGAGAGTTTTAATTGGCCTGAAAGCCTTAATCAGATGATGAATTTTCCTCTGTGGGCCCCTTTCTTAGTCTGTCAAGAAGAGACTTGCTGCTAAATACGAAAATGTTGGCAGACAAACATTCCTTAATAGAAGTAAGAACATTGTAGATAGGTGCACACAAATACCATATACAAATAATGGCTCTGTCTCAGATGGTTTCTGTTTGTTTTTTTGAGGAGGATGGGGGAAGGGGAGGATTGCAGTCTTTTGACAGTGGGAAAGAGCAGGTGTAATAATCAACTTGCCTTTCTGTCAAGAGAGTGCATTTGAGTGGGTCCCGTTTACCTGGTATTAACCTGGTAGAAATCTGACCATTTGGTCCAAAATCAGGAATTAGGGATTTTTTTTTTTTTAAGTACAGACTTTGGCTCTTGGAGGGTGGGGGAGAGAGAGAAGTTCGGGAGATTGAGCAGGCTTTCTCCTGTAACATCAGAACAAGCATTGCCTGGGGCAAAGTACCCTGCAATGTCTCCCATTAAGCCTCACCAATTTATCTTGGCCTATAAATGTAAAAATCCTCTAATACTCCAACCTTGGACCAATTTCTCATTCTTGCTCAGGGATTTTTATGGTGGACAGTGGGCTACTCTGGAGCCACTAAACTTATCTGTTGGTTGGGATGTGAGTACCATGAGCCACCCCTTTCCTCACCTTCTAGAAGTGGAGATGCTAACGCCACCAGCCAGGACAACCTCTTGGCTAGCTGCCTTTTGTCTTCCATACGTCTCCTTTGTGAGTCCCCTTGCAGAAGCTGGACATCACAAAACATCACAAAGATAACATTGTTTTTGGTAAAATAAGTGATTTGAACCCAGGTTTTCCTGGCTGCTGATGGCAGATGGTTTCGTCTGGAGCTTCACAGACCTCAGGTTTCTACTCTCCTCCTGCTATTGTATTACGTTTCAGGCATGAGAACAGATAATTATAATACTGGGGAGTGCAGTGAACAGCCAGCTATGGGAACAAAAAGATAGGAGCCACTACTCTGCCCAGTTTCTTCCAACCTGTTTCAGTGTTTCAGAGTTTTCTGAGTGCTTTTATGTGCATCATTTCATTTGGTCCTCAAAAATAGCTGTGAAGGAAGTGGAGTAGACATTATTACTAGTCTTACAAATGAGAGTTCCGTGCCTCAGAAAAGTTAGGTAACTTTCCAGGATCACACAGTTAGAAAATTTTTAACCTCGAGAAGGGAATTTATATTCTGCTTCCAAATTCTAGCCTCTTGAGATCATCATGGTGAGAGAGCCAATCAAAGGCAAATCATTATTGTTTTAACACTTTGTGACTCAGTCATATTGGAAAATAATAGTTCAGATTTCTGAACTGAATATTTATGATCACAAAACATTGTCTCCACCGAATTAAATAATGTGTTTGATAAATTCTCAGCCAAAAAGAGACTGAAACTAAGCATTATTGAGTTTCCTCTTTATATAACTTAATTCTAGTTTAGATGAGAAAATGAGGTTTAGCCAATGAGTAGTATAAAATTAGCCAAAGAAGAAAATGTAATTGCTCATGTTACTTTGTGAAATGCAAATAGCAGATGGATCATATTTAAACAGACAAGTATCCTGTAAGTATTTTATAGCAATTTTTATAATAACTTCTACATTTCTGAAACATGTATTTTGATATGTATTAATATGTCTAAGGTAGCCATTTTATCCACCAAGTAAATAATGTGCACTCTAAGACTGTTCATGTTAAGTTCTAAACCATGTATTATACTGAACTCAGAGTACATTATTTTTCCTCCTATAATCAATTGGACACTTAGAAAATTATGCCACCCTGAAAGAGGACTAAGTTCACTAAGTTCTTAATTTGTGCCCCAAATTTTACATACACCATCTCTCTTAATCATAAATTTTATCATTGAGGAGCTGAGCTTCAGAAAAGTTAAATAATTTGCTTATAGTCACTCAACTATTTATGGTAAAAATATTTAATGCAGGTCTTTTTTCTGCACTATGCTGTTTCCCAAGAGAAATTATTGTTTAATTCTTATAAATGTACATACAAACCAAATCATATAAAAAGTCCTATTTCTGGAACATCTAAAGAATGGATGTAGAAAAAAGATCATTCTGCAGAAGAAAGCTCAATGTAAACTAATTGGTGAAGGGGAATTAGTGATGGATGTAGGAAAAGGTCAGTCAAAAAAAGTGACCTACTGAACAATTTCCACCAGTATTTGTAAAATTAGACAAGCCGTGACTGGTAATTACATGATCCTGCCTACGATAAAAAAACAAAGAAACAAAATATTTTAGTCATGCTACTTACCTGTTTTTATGTGAATTTAGGATGATGTAGAAAGATGGCAGGATCTGAGAATGTAACCTTTAAACTGAGGAAAACTTCTGACAAATATTATATTTTTGTGAGATATAGGTGTGGAAATTATAGTGCATTTAAGCTAAATAAATGGTAAAGTGAAAGGATTTTGATTTTAAATAATGTTCCTAACAGGGATGGCATGAATATATGCACATAAAGTGTTTTTCCTAGTGAAATTCAGGCTTGGGAATGTTCTCTCTATTGAACACCATGTGTACATATTGTAAGCATTTTTGGATTACTCACAATTTCCAAAAAGTGGGATTGATTGATGCCTACCTGGCTTGGGATTCAATGTCCTTTCTTCCTCTCTATTTGATAATAGTAAGATCATGATCCCTTATATGTAAAATTGGCTTTACATCCTTCATTTTGTATTGGCTTTTCCCTATCAATAATCTTATGGAGTAGGAATCCTACCTGATTTATCATAATTTCTAGTAAGAAATCTATCACTGAATGGTCATTTTATTATCTTGGATTTGTGCTTCTACATACTTATAAGTTGATTCTTCACAGCTCATAATAGCTAGTATATATAATTTAAACTTGATAAGTTAATTTTGAGCTTGGTTGGGAGGGGGACTGGTATAATAACTTAGCAATCTTGGTATATTTTTCTTATGGTATGCGATATAACTCACTATTGACCACACTAGTGACTCAACTCCTCCTCTCACAGGGCACCCCTTCCTTCTGTAACCACCCAGCCAGTTAGCATCTCTTCCCCTCCCCACTCCTGGTCAATCTTATTATACATCCTAATACTTCTACAGCATTTATCACCAATTGAATTGGTCTTGCTTGTTTATTTTCTTACTTTTACTATTATCACTCCAACTAGAAGGAAAGCATCATGAGGACAAAAACTTTAACACAAATCTTGTTTACATTGTATCATCTAGTACATAAAACAACAGGAGAGTGAATGAATGAAGGTGTGAATGAAAGAAGACAACTAAATGATCAACTTTGAACCAGAGTCCTTTCCCCCTGATCAAAGCTGACTGGACAATGAATGGTTGGCACCTGAGTCAAGGCAGGGGAGGGGTGGCAATCCTTAAGCTGCACAGGGATATCTGATATGGCCTGGTTTGGAAAAGATAAATATATAGAGAGCAGCCCTAAGGTAGAGTCCAAGGTGGGTAAAGACAAGTGGAATCTGTTGGAGAAATGCTCACAAAGCAGAGCAAGAAAAGATAGGCAGGGGAGAAAGCAAGCTCACATGTTTCTGTAGCAAAAGGAAGAGAATCCCTGTGAAGAGCTAAGTTAAAGTGGTGGAGACAAGGAGTGAAAAGGCACAAGCTCTGCTGATCGGGTCCTCAGTGCTACCTTGATTTCCAAATAAGCTTCAGCTTCCAGCTCTTCCTCCACGAGGACCTGCTTTGTCTGGCATCTCCTCGTCTGTGGTATAATGTACTTCCTTGGTTTCTGTACCCTTAGCAGACCTCTGTTTTTACATCTAAAAGTGCCTAATCCAAATATCCTCCTTGATGTCTAATTTAGAGTGCAACATGTTCCATTCTGCTCTTAGAAAAAACATCTAACGATGTAACAGGATTTTACAGTTTATGGAGTGCTTTAATGTATATTTTGCCATTTTGCCTGACAGCAACTCTTCTCTGTGAAGTGGTTCTTGATTTCCTCTAGGTGGGAAATTTCTCTCTTCTGTACTTTGTTATCACTTTAATCTCTTTTAGCATGTATCACAGGCTTTATTTGTGTAAATGCTTTACCTTTGCTACTAAATACTAAGCATCTAGAAGGCAGAGACTATGTCCTATTTATTTCATCCCTCACAGTGTTTAGTATCATGCCTTCTATAATGTTGTTGCTAAATAAAATCTTTGTTCAAATACTGAACTGGTTTTAAGACTGAATATAATTTGATTCCATGAACTCTGATTGCACTTATCTATCTTAATGAATTAGACCTTAAATTATACATTTTGGGGTTATTTAAAATATTTATTTCCTCAAATATATTTGTATATAAATATAAAAAATATTTATATTTGTGATTATATTTGTATTATAATCCACAGAGTCCACAACAGTTTCTGGACAATGTTCCACAAAAATTGCTGTATGGATTTGTAAATAAAGGATCAAAAAGAACATTTACAATAGGCATCCAACTATAAAATTAGTAACTTAGTTCCAGATCTATTTATTTTAGTTAATCCAAGCCTTTGTTTAGATTTTTATTCTTTAAGATTATAACTTTTCATAGTATGTCTCCATGAGGTTCTTCAGATTTGGGGATTGCTTTTCCTACTATGCAAGTAGCATTTTGAGGATCGAATCTCAAGTGAATAAGGTTATTATCCATGGGATCCACATTTGCCTCAAAAATGCTAGAATTTCCTTTTGTTTCATTTTGCTATTTTGTCTTTAAATATTCAGAACTGAAGAGGGGAGAATAAAAGCAGACCAACAACAGAAATGCACAAGATTACAATTTTTGCTCAAGGACAGTAGTGATAGCCCTAGAATTTTGCATAAGATAAATAAATCTCCCTTTCTGTTCTCACTGGGTATAAGGTTCTAGGCAACTATATTATTATATGCTGAGGTCATATGTTTGAGATCCTTGGTACTTTTACATGAATATTAGTTAGAATAGGACATAGGAAAGATCAGACAAGATAACATTTGGTGTTTGGATGATTCTGCCCTTTAAAAAAAATCAGTGAATTTCTGTTTCCTTAGCTACTCTGTTAACTGGGATATTTACACATTCATTGATCATTCAATACACATTTATTGAGCACCTACTGTATCTTGCTAGGTACCATGCCAGGAACAGAGGCAATAAGATAAAACATGGGAGGAGACACACAAACAACTGACTACAGAATCCTGTGGTAGGTACCAAGGCAGAACCTGACAATTTACTGCAATTGAGATACGCCCAACAAAGGAGGATCATCAACCCTGCTTTGTAAGGGATTAGAAAGATTGCTCAAGGAGTTTTATGGACTGATGCTTGAACTAAGTTGAAGAAAAAATGGAGTTTTCAGATAGAAAAGTCATATAAGGACCTTTCAGAAAGAAGGGAGATTATGGGCAAAGACACAGTAATGTAAAATGGGCTCTACTGGGTAACTGCACAGTTGTTCAGTTTAGCTGAAAAGAGAAAGTAGAGTGTTGGGGAAGGATTTTGGAGAGGAAAGGAAAAGTAGATAATGGATGGCTTGTAACATCATCCTAAGGAATTTATCCTTTATTGTGGGGGTAGTAGGGAGCCATAGTAGGGAGAGATTAAGAATATAATAGCAATGCTGGAGTTTAACTGTGTGAAATATAATTTGGGGGAAGTAAGGTTGGGATAGTGAAATGATTTCTCAAGTTGATACATACATATTGTTAGAGCATTTGAAAGCAGCAATTGAAAGAAGTGAAATAATATCTTGCTATCAACTGCTATTCCTATTCTTCACATGAATAGCAATTTTAAAGTTCAGAAATTATTGGCTAAAGCAAATTTAAGCACATGGTTAAATACCATTCCAGAAAGCACATTATACCTAGCTGTCTACCTGCCTATTTTATTCTTTACTTCAAAGGAAAATATAGATACATTGCAGAATACATGAACACAAGTGAAAAGAGAGGCAAGTGGATTATTATCCACCTTCATGGAAGAGGTGTTTCCAATACATGTGTCCAAAGGAACATGAGGAGTAGTGGTGTAGAATAGAGCTTGAGTCAGAGGAACTGTGTTTTTTTTTTAAAAATTTTTTAAATATATTTTTTTAAAGATTTCATTTATTTGACAGAGAGAGACACAGCGAAAGAGGGAACACAAGCAGGGGGAGTGGGAGAGAGAAAGCAGGCCTCCCGAGGAGCGGGGAGCCCGGGGCGGGGCTCGATCCCAGGACGCTGGGACCACGACCTGAGCCGAAGTCAGATGCTCAATGACTGAGCCACCCAGGCGCCCCAGGAACTGTGTTTGAGACCCAGTTCTAACATGTTAGTCATATGACTTTGAAAAGTTAATTGATTTCTCGGATCTTCAATTTGCTCATTCTTAAAATGGGGTAACAAATTCGTGCCTTAACTATTTTGTAAGGTTACTGTGAGAATCTGTTGAGACAATGTTGTAAGTACAAAAGTGCTTAATTTATATGTATTTTCCAAACAAGGAATCCTGAGAAATGCCAATAGCAAGAGATCATAAGTCATTATTAGAGAAACTTTCTTCAAAATGCTTACACATATCCACTCTAGAAACTATCTCCAGGCTCACCCCTCTCTGTTCTGTTTTCCATTCTGTAATGCAAATGTAAGAATTTATTTTTATGAACTGATGGTGCCTGAATTGGAAATTTTACCATTATGAATGTTACACGATGATTATTTCTCCAAGCAAATAGTACATTTTCCAGGACTAGCCTCATGGAATATATACTAAAGAAGTGTGGTTGGGTCAGTGCACATGGTTTATTTTTAATTAAAAATTTTAAGGAATAATAGTTTAGTACAGAGGAAAGAGAATTTTGAGTGGAATCATTTCACTTGTTCATTTAACTGGCTTAATTAGGCTATGAAATTATATCCATAGGGAAAATATAGATTCACATATTCACATAGTTCACCTCACTTACAAATATTCAATTACCAAATATTTATTTAACATATTATTAGAGGTTGTTTGGGAAGATAGATTAGCAATATTAGAATTGGAACTTCAAAGCACTTCCAGTGGAACTTCAAAGCATCTGCAACTCTGGCAAACTCAAAAGCTTGGCTATTTTTTATGCCCTCTTTATCCACAAAGTAATTACTATGGCAGGATAATACAGACCTGATTAGAGTCCAAGGAAAGAGCACTGTTGAGCTCTGTCAGTTAATTGTTCAGGGTTGTAAGAACTGGCTGGCTGTCCTGTTTGAGGGAACTGGAATGAGTATCCATAGACCCCACTATGGTGAAAAAAAAAAAAACTGTCCACAGAGAAAGGATCACAAAATATTTTCTTTTTCCTCTTCATCTTAGAATCTGAAAACTCCAACTAACTGTACCAAGATTGCTCAGGTTCCTGGCCAGTAGATGGCTATTTTTTTTTTTTTTTTTTAAGCCAAGATGCTGTCCAATGTACTGAATTTAGTATAGGTTGAGAATAACGTACAAAGATAACTGAAATAATGGAACTTATGTTTTGAGGCCATTTTTTTTCAGTAGTTAGGTGAACTTGAATGGAGAGAACTGTTGGGTTGAGTGTTTTAAGTGGCTCTTTCTCTTCCTGTCATTATAATTAGAATGTAAGCTCAGTGAGTCCTTTCATGCACATTTACACAGATTTTTCCTTCTGCAGTTATTTCTCATCCATGCTGCAAATTGATGATAAAATTGTGTTAGATCTATATCATCTAATTGTAGGCAATGCTGACATATTTCACTGCATAGCATACTTTTTTCAATTCTTATACAATACTACTAAATGCCTATCATGAGAAAAGATGACTTGTTTTATTGCATAACCATAATTTATATCCCATCTAATCCTCAATACATAAATTATTAGGTGTCATCTACATTTTAGATTGTTATATATGAAAACAATGAATCATGGATCACTACATCAAAAACTAATGATGTATGGTGATTAACATAACATAATAAAATAAAATTAAATTAAAAAATAAATAAAAGAGAAGCTATAGAAAAATGAGAAGTAAAACTATAATCTAGACATATATATGTGGGACAACTAAAAAGTAGAAAGAATGAAACTATAATGAATTAGAGATTTTATTCAAAGGGCATATAGGGCCTCAGTATTTATAAAATATATGGTTAATTTATTGAAGTAACCAAGGCAGATGTGGTGTTATGGAAACAGTACAAAATGTTTAAATGAGAAGATGGCTGGCTTTCTCTCTTGGGAAAACACTTCAAGTCTGAATTGCAGTTTCCTAATCTGCAAAGTGATAATATAATATTTACTACATAACTTTGTTGAATTGTTACACTCTATGAGGTGATATAAGTAAAACTTTTGTGTAAATTGTAATGCAAGATAGCTTACATTTTTGATCAAAGCTCCTTTTCTTCTTGGTAGAGTCCATGGATTCTATTACTCATTTCCTTCTTTTTTTGTAAAAAAAATAACACTGATGCATTTTATATTTCTTTTGATGGTCATTTCTTTGTGAGGAGATTTTGCTGTATTAGTTGGTGTTTTCTGCTCTTCTTTCCACTTTTTGCTCCAGAATCAAGTATTCAGGCTTTTTCCCCCTCCACAATAGCTAGTGACAATTAGGAATTGAGGGATAAAGCCTTTGTAATTCTGAGTTATTAACAAAAGAAACTTTTATTTTAGCAAGAGCAAAAAGACATCATTACTATTGGTCACTGTCCAGAGAGAGCTTGGAAATATTTTAATTATAGTGAACTTCTATTGCAGCAGTGTTCATTTTAATGAGACTTGACTTTCTAGTCTTATCTTTACTGAAATATTTTCACATTTTCTCCACTCACTTTTTCCTTTTTCAGACCAAATACAAATGTACTTTTAGGAGCATTTTTTTTGGTGATTAAAAAATGATGATTAAAACATGGTCTTCCTTTAGAGGGTTATAATTTTTCTTCCTAACATAATTATAAATACATGAAAACCAGAAAGCCTTGAGAGAGAAGCTTAGATATGTAATTTTAGAAAAATTGGTGAGAGACTTAACTTTCAAGATAGTGAAATTTCAAGATAGTGATGACTTGTAAAGGGCTGAAAGTATATTGAGTGGCCACAAACCACTTCACTCTGAGTATTAAGGGAAACATCATTTACAGGAGAAAGAGCCAATGCAAGCCAGCCTAGATGTGATAACTAACACAAAGGAAAACAGATGTGGCTACTTTTCAGGTATCTTGTTCAATGCCAGGAACAGGGAAACAGTATTACAGTGGGTACTATTACCTGGAAATATAACTTGTATAACATGATATTTTATCTTCAGCCTCTTTTTGATGTGAATGAGGAAAAATGGCATGCAATAAAAAGATGTAAGTTGAAGGAAGCATAGATGCAGAAGCCATTGTCAGAAGCAGTCCTGCATCATCTCCTAAAATCACTGAATTTTAAGATAGAAGTTCTGATGTTTTTAACTCTATGAGAAGGTCAAAGACAAGTCCATGGCTCTAAATATTTACATTTGTATAATTCTTGATTATTTGCAGTTTAAATGTATAAAAATATACATTTGTATAATTCTTTACAATATAAGATTTTTTTGTAAGTTATTCCTTTAAATTAGTGAGTGCTCACAATGTCTAATGAACCACATCCTGAGAAAAACACATCCTTTACCCTGAGAGAGCTTAAGTCCTGGTGAGGTCTGGGGCATGTAAACCACTGAGTATAATATTACAGAGGCTCAAGGAAGGAACCAAGAGAGGATATTAAAGTAATTTATTGTAGGGAACTCTAGTTGGCATCTACCATTTTGTCTTTCCTACATCTTTCTTTTGGAAATTGTCCCTTTTTCTCATCATATGTTTCTGGTAGGGCTATCAATCACAGAGCACTGCTCCCCACCCCACTCCAGATGTGGTCACATGAACCAAGGTGGCAAATTAGAATGCTGTGATCCGTGCAGGGCCAGTCAAATCTAAGCAGGGTCATGTGGAGTCCCTTTCTGGGTAATTACTTGGATGTTTGAGAGCCTTTCTGTCTTTCTGAGGGCAAAGTCTATCTATTCTTAACACATGGAGAGAAATTTCTGGAAGATGCAGCCAACCCAAAAGACAAGAAGCCAAGAAATGAAGAGAGGACATTTTTGAGCAGCAGATCTAGCTATGCCAAAAGTAGTCAACTTCTGACATTTTTACTTATATGAGCCAATACATTTTATATTTGTTTGGTTGTGTTTGAGCTGTATTTTTGTCATTTATATCCAGAATTCTGAATAATAGGCTCAGCTCTTTTGAACCAAGTCCTAATTTTATCTATCTATTATCTTAAAGATTTCTCTGTACATTCCAGTTAGGATAGATATATTTACTAACTCAATAGGGATTTCTTGAGTGTCTTTCAAGTGCTAGAGAGGCACTGGTTATTCCATACTTCTCTCCCTTTCTTTTTACCATTCCTCATAAGAGCTGTGGAATACTATGGCTATTAAACCGATTGAATGTGTCCAAGGTCATAGCATGAATGTCATCAGAAGGTTTTGTACTCTTTCAAAGAGGAATTCTTTCCTCTGCCATTGTAGATGCTCAAGATATCACTGGCATTTATAAGAGTATATTTGGAGGAATTCACATTTTGTCTGTGATTTTAAATGGACAAACAGAGAAATGTCATGGAAGAAACACTGGAAATATACTTCCAAGCTAGGACAGTTGCACTTACAGAAGTGCAGTGATTGGTCCAGTTTCAACAATTTTTCAACAGCCTTTTAAGTCTGAGACATTTGTGAACTTACTTTCACCCAGATAAAGGGAAAAAAAGACATTGTTCTTTCTTTCTGCCTTTTGGTTACATATCTTCTCCTTCACCTGTGTCTGATTATATATTATATTATAAACCAACTTTTCATATTCATGGAAGCATCATGTAGGAATAGGCTTTCCGTATATTCATTTTTTAGATAACTGAAAATTATCCTCTTACATGACAAAATTGATTTATAGAATTAAACTATTTGAAAGGGATCTTTTAAAGTTAATTATGTATTTTCATGTTTTTTCAAAGCAAGGTGTAATAATAATATAGCTACCATTTTAAAAAATATTTAAGTAATCTCTACACTCACCATGGGGCTCAAACTCTTGACCCCGAGATCAAGAGTTGCATGCTCTTCTGACTGAGCCAGCCAGGCGCCCTTATAGCTGCCATTTAATAAGTGGATTCCATGTGGTGATCCCTTTGTTAGCCATTTATAATTTACATCTCATTTAGAGTTATCATGGAAGAGATACAATCCTTACTTAATAGAGGAGTGAGCTGAGGATCAGAATGGTTAACTAACTTAACTAAGATCACAAAACCATAAGGAGGTAGAGCTGGGACTTGAACTCAGATCTGACTCCGTGGCTACTATTCTTATCACGGTGTCATCATTAAGAACATAAAGTGTATGCTTTGCAAAGATTACACGTGATCTCCCTGGCCTCAGATCCTCTAAACTATGCATCCTGGTGTAAATGGCCACACTTCTTTCCTATTGATTTATGTCTGACATTTATAATTTTCTCCCTTATTGTCAGAATGCTAACTGTAACTCTTTAGTATTTTAAGTAGGTTTGGCAGAAGCAAAATGTGTCTTCCATTTCAGTTGATTGCTTCTTAGCTGCATTAAATTTGAGTACATTTTCTAGGATAACTGATCCCAGGTCCTCTGTAGCCATGTGGAGACAATGATGATAATGGTAGTAATATGGTGATCATTTACTGAATACCTTCTATAAGCCACTAGATGTATTACATATATGGTCTACTTTATCTTTACTTTTAGACCTTTCTTTTGGTTGCTCAGGACTTTTCCTGCTTATTTTCTAGGTCTTAGGTAAATTTCAAACAGATAATATTGACTAATGGGTAAATGATACCTTGTTTAAGTGAGCTACTTAGACATATATATTCACATATATGCACACTCTGAAGCTCTGATTATTTACATTGAACTTTTTACCTCTGGTCAAATATTGGCAAGGGTAAAGATGGGATGAGAAAACCCAGAATGGTGATATGCCAAGAACACTTTTGATATAGTCATGATGTGCTGGCTGGAAAATAACTACTTATGTTAAGTGCTGAAAGGTTTGAAGGCATCTTATTAATTCATGTGATTACTTGTTATTATGCATCCTCAGTACCTACAGCTCCAAGAGGTAGGAAGTTTATCTCTAAATGAACGCTTCTCAATTGTACTAACACCAGTGTGTTTTGGTGTAATTTTTCGTGTGGAGCCATCAGGTGGTTAATCTGTAGAATATAGTGGTACATTTTAAAGCACAAATCTGCTTGATAACATTTGCAGTTTGCATTGTAAATGATCTTCAGTAAAATGATTTTTGCTGAAATATCCCCACCTGAGGAAATTTCATATGAAGTTTTCTTGATTTTTACACTCTTTTTTTTTTTTTTTAAAGATTTTATTTATTTATTTGAGAGAGAGAGAATGAGAGACAGAGAGCACAAGAGGGAAGAGGGTCAGAGGGAGAAGCAGACCCCCCGCTGAGCAGGGAGCCCGATGCGGGACTCGATCCCAGGACTCCAGGATCATGACCTGAGCCGAAGGCAGTCGCTTAACCAACTGAGCCACCCAGGCGCCCTGATTTTTACACTCTTATCTAAATGTAAGTCAAGGGATGGATTTTGATGTTTGTCTTTTTTTTTTTTTTTGTAATTATTCAATACTCTGCTCCTCTCTGACATTGGGTTCAAAATAGAAAATAGAGGGGTGCTTGACTGGCTCAGTTGGTAGAGCATGTGACTCTTGATCTCAGGGTCATGAGTTTGAGCCCCATGTTGGGTGTAGAGATTACTTAAAAACAAAAACAAAAACAACAACAATAACAACAAAAAACAAAATAGAAAACAGAGAGACAGTAGTTTTCTGGAAGGAGACAGGATATATTACCCAGATGGGCTGACCTGTTCATTTTCATTTGGGTTTGGATACATTTTTTTAGGTGACTTGTATGTTAGTCTCTAGGAGTTTTCTCCCTGAGGTGAAATTGCCACGTAGGTATGTATGTGTGTACAAGCATGCATGTATGTTTGTGCGATGGGTCAGGATACTGCCTACTTGAATGCTATAACCATTGAACTTTCAGATGTGACTTCAGTTTGTATTTGAACCTACATCTATAAGTAGCTAACAGGGGTTCTCATGATGGAGTGATTCTCATAATAGAGTTATTCTCATGATACTTCCCCACTCATAAGAGTCCATCCTACTCTAAAGAGATTATTCATTATCACTTTGTTTTATTTGTCCACTCTCAGTATCCTTGGAACTTCAGAAATATTTTTAAGTGTTTATATTCATTGTTCTACTGTGTCCTAGTTGCATTGTTTCAAGGATCTGTACCTCATTAATATTTATAATCAAGAGTGTTGTTAAATACTGTGGTATTTCTTAAAATTCAATTCTTTTGCCTGCCATGGAATTTATGCTATGAGGATGTGATTTACTAGAATCCTGATTTTCAGCATGATGCTGCCTGAGAAAAGCCAGAGGAGATGCTGAAGGTTTAAGTTTGGAGATATAAATGCCTTGAATGGAGTATGTGGAAGTGGTATAATCAGGGAGAGCTAGGTGTATCTGACCATGTCTGCTGGGGTAACTTCATAGAATAGTTGGAACTGCTGTAAAGAGCTGCACTCTCAGAAAAACCAGCTGATGTGACATGACACTGTCTAGTACAGATCTCCATGTCTAGAAGTGTGTATTCTTTGGCAGGGAAGTGCATTTATAGTTGCTGTCATGGCCCCCATCCATGCTCGAATCGATTTTCCCTGGAAAGTTTTCACTCTTTCTGTCAGGTAATTCTACTTTGCATCGTTTTGCACCCTAGATAGAGTAAACTCCTATCAGGAAGTTTGCAAACTCCAAATTGCAAACTTAGAAGTAGGTTCTGGAGGAAGCATTGTGCTGAATTCTGCCTGCCAGCCACTGCTTGTGTGACTTTGGGCCCACTAGGACTTTCCATCTTCTTAAAAATGGAACAGCACATATCTGTTTAAAATAATACAGAAGAGCAGAAAGTAGAAAGTGGTCCCTTCCACCCTAGCTCCTCATTCTCATTCTCTAGATATAACTACTATCAATCACTCAGTATGTATTATTCCAGACCTTCCACTATGTACATACAGATGTAGGTATATTTTATTAATAAAAAGTTGACTTTGCTACATATATTTTGTATCTTGATATTTACACTCAAAAATATTTCTGAGAGATCTTTCTGAATGAGTTTAACTTCATCTACTTCATTCTTTTTATTGCATTCAAAGTGTTCTAGAATATAGTGGTATCCTAAGTTATTTTACTGAAGAACCTTTAGATTGTCCCCAGATTGTCAATATTACTAATAATGCTACAGTGAAGACAATTGCACATAATATCCTTGCACACTTGTGAAAGTCTTTCTGGGGAATAAATGGCTACAAATGGAATTGCTGAGGTAATAAGTTTGCTCCTTAAAATTTTTGATAGATTCTGCTGAATTACTCTTCAGAAAGTTTTTATTGATTTATAATCCCTCAAAAGTGTATGTAAGAGTAGAATGAGTTTATTAAATTGAACTCTGATTTTCTTTTGTATAAAATGGGACTAAATTACCTTTTTCTTAAGGTTAGCCTGAGAATTAGATATAACACAGATAAAGCATCTCGCACTACGCCTGACCAAAAGTGGATACTTAATAAATCTTTATTTTCTCCAACTGCTCCACGTTACACAAAGCAATAATGAAACAATTTTTAAATGAATCCAGTTTTTCCACCTGGATTATACACAGTGTTCCCAGCCCTCTGGCACTCATATCTACATCAGTACTGAGTTTCTTAACTTAGTAAGAGTTAGTTCTGGTCACTGTTGTCTTTATATTATTGGTCATTAACCTTCTATGACACATGGTGCCCATTGTAATCAGAATTTCAGTATTTTAAAAGTACTTTGCAAATGTCTTCTCAGTCTTTTGTTATACCTCTTTGTTTCCATGGATTTGGAGTTTTGAGACATGGATTTCTGTTTTGAATGATAAAACATGGAAGTGCTCACATCTGTTTGGTCTGACAAAAAATCATAAAGGAGGGTTTGAGAGATTTGCAGATCCTAAATTCTGATGCTTTTTTGTTGGAGGACTCTGGGGGCATTCTGGCAGTTCCTTTCCAAAGTCCCCACACTTCCACTGAGCCCTCCTTTACTTGATAGGATTGTATATACCTCCCATGTACTTCAGTTGATTCTTATCTCAAAGCTGGGATGAATCTTGTCTGAGAAATGAGATGCGATGCATGACCATTTGGTTAGAGGAGAAGTGTCTTTCACTTCTTTTTTTTTTTTTTTTTTTTATGCACATGCAACTGAATCCAAGTTTACAAGTTACCTTAGAGAACCATCCAGACCTGGACACTGGTAATCTCCAAGTCTCGGTGGACTTTGTGTCAGAATACTGCCGCCCAATCATCCCCACGAGGTGCCCACCGTCCAATCACCCACCACAGAGCTCATTTAAGTTTTGGACAGCTCTGAATATCAAGTCCATTTTATTTAACTTAATAGACACTTCTGCATTTCTTACTCTGTGCAGACACTGTTCTGGGTGCTTTATAAATATTAACTTATTTAATCCTTACTGGCTGCCCCTGTTTTTCTGGTTCCAACCCTTAAGGAAAGATAAAATATTTCTAATACCTTCTCTGTAAAACAGCCTTCAAATACTTTGAAGACAATCACCAGGTTCCCCAGGGCCTACTCTTTTTCAAAAAAAGAATTCCAGTTCACTCAGTTGTTCACATACTGCACGATTCTGAGTTATTTTATATCCTGACCACTCTCCTCTGAATGTCCTCTGATTTGTTAATGACTCTTTCAGAGATTGTAAGCTGTCTGGTTCTGGCCCACAGATGTGTTTTGCTTGGCACAATGTCTTTTTTCTTTATTTTGTTTTTAACTAAAACAGAAAAAGCAAGAGAAAATGGAATGCCTTTCCACCGGATATGCATTCTCCAGCTTCCAAGTTTCTATTAGCACCTTTGTTTTAGTCCTGGCTTCACTCAACTTGGCCCCTCAAGCTGTCTGCATTTGGGACCCCTGCTGAAATGTAATATCCAGAACTGAACTGAACTGCAGTCTGGCCACAGCGCAGAAGAGGGGATCCTTCCTTCTATCAATATTGCAGATGCAGAGTTCTCTCTCACACAACATATTTCCTTGCAATGCATCTTTAACCCATAGATCAGCCATTCCTCCACACAGCTTCTGAGGCAGGATTTGATCGTTTTTCCTTCAGAATAAAGAATTTACCTGCACCAAGTCATTATTGAAGAGTATACACTTTCTTGACAGTTGAGAGATGGAGGCAAGGAGAGAGTTTAAAAAACCCAGCATTTCCCTTTGGGTCTCTTCCCTAGCCTGACAGTTTTTGGGGTTTCCTATCTCCTCATGCCTTCTTTCAGCACCAGCATGTAACTTGACTGCCCCCTGCATCCTTTCCCAGAGTCCTCTTTCAGGGGTTTCTCGATCTCTTTCCTTAATAACACAGAACAACTTAGTCCTGGGCCAGTTGTGCCAACCCTGGTGGTCACAACTATTGTTTTCTCAGCCAACAAACAGAGCCTCTGCTTATCAGGAACTACTTTCCAAAGAAGGCAGCAAGTGACTGCTGTAACCAAATGTATTTTTTTCCTACCGCAAGAGGATCACTTGTTTTAGAGCTAGGCAACACATCCAATCCTGTGCTCTCTTCCTACAGATGGAGAAACCCAGATCTGGAAAGGTCACATTCATTAACCAAGAGAGCACAGCTAACAGGAAGGTAGATCTCTGAAGCCAGCAGGTCTGTATAGATTAAATTGTCCTATATATGATCTTACTAAAAACTCTGTATTTATAAAGTAGCAGTGACTAATCCTAAGTGCAGTAAGTCTTGGTGATATTTTAGATTTGACCTTGTCTTCTCCAGAGCGGATCATTAAATTTCGTCTCCCCTACACACACACTATTGTTGCTGCATCCCAACTTGTGGCTAAAAGGCTGCTGTATTCCTTCCCCTACTGAGTTTTGCCATGAAGTGCCTTTGGGTTTCCTGACAGAGCATCTTGAGAAAGGTGAAAGAAAAATCACAAAGTGAGCATTTCCGGCTACACTAACACTGGAATCTAATGTAACAAAATTACAGAATGATGGGATTTTAGGGTTGGAAGACCTTATCTATCATCCAATCTGATCCTCCCCTACTTTTAACCCTGAGGAGGTTTAGACCCGAAGGGATCAGCCTTTGCCGAGAGCCATAGAACCATTTACTTTCAGAACCAATAGTAGAACCAGGCTGTTCTAACTAGTCTAGTTGGGTAAGTCCATACTGCTTTCATGTAAAAACAAACAAGAAAGCCTACTTCTCAGCATTGCTTTGTGTTGATTGATAGTAGAGGGGATCATGTGCCACTTACAGTAATCTCTTAAGATTTTATAATAATCCTTACATTATCCTGTTAAACTGGTTGTAGCTCTGTGCTTAATAAATTGAAATCTATTATTCATAATGCCATCTTGTTCTGTTCAGATAACATTATCCTTATGACTAAAATTTTATGGATTCATACTCCATTTCATAGCACAGTGAGAGGATAAAGTATTAGAACAAAGAGTTTTCATTTGTGAATTCAAGTCAGTAGGTATTTTTCAAGTACCTACTGTGTGCCTAGCATTATCTTTGATACTTGTGGTAGTCCAGAGGCAATATATCACATGACTTTTAGCCTCAGAGAACTAATGTTCTATTGTGGGTGTTGAGTATCCAGAGACATCCGGAGAATAGTGCACTATTGTCTCTAAGGAGGTGGGATGGTGGATCAGGTGGAGGCATGGACTTGAGATCAGGCAGCATTGGGTTTGCACCTTGGTTCTTTTATGTATTAGCTGTGGTATCTTAGTTAAGTCTCAGTGTCCTCCTCTGCGAACAAAAATAACACTTACTTCATAGGGTTATTTCCAAGATTCTGTTAAAAGACAAGACCGAAATCACTTAGCACATGCCTGACAGATATTGCTCAAAAATGTTACGGAGGGCATCACTTGAACAGGTAGAATCAAGATGGAGGGGTACAAGTGGGAGAGCCCTGCCCTTGGTGAGTTGTGGACGATTGCTGTGGGGCCTTTACGACAGGTGTCATGGGTGGTAGTATCTTTCAAGCAACTAAAGGTTTTGCAATTCTCCAGTGGGAGTAAACCACAGACTACGAGAGAGTTTGATAGCCATTAAAACCAGGGCTCCTCAGTTGGGAAATTTAAAAAAGAAAGAAAGAAAAATATTGGCTGATGTTTAAAATCTTTATTATTTTGTGCCAATAAAGTCACTTTCTTCAAAGCATGTTAGAGAGAAAAACCAAATCTCTCAACACATTTCTGGGAGGGAAACTTGGGCTATAGGTCTGAAATATTTAGACTTTATTGGTTGATTGACTACTGGTTGATGGATTGGTTGAGTTCCATTTCTGCAGGTCAGCATAGCCAATTTGCCCACAACAGCAATCTCAAGCCTTGAGGAAGAATCCTAAGAGTAAAGTTGGGAAGAGCAGTCATCTCACTGGGGCATTATCTTCAATTTAATTTTGAATTATTTGTTCTTGTGAGAAGTGTCCTCAAGATAGACGTCTCCCCTTCCTTTGACTGTCAGCATTTCCTGTTCACTTTAGGTTCTCAGACGAAGGCCTCCTGATTGGTTGTCAGTTACCTGTGTTCCCACCCTGACTTATCTTGAACACCCTCTGTTGTTGCTAACAAATTAGCCACTCAGAGGAATACATTTGAACCAAATGGTACAAAGTACTTTGGAAAGACTTGAAACATTCTGTTTGGTGATCTAAGATAGTCCAATGAACTTCCTAATTACTTGCTGTATCTTGCTTCCTTCCTTCCAAGTTCTTTTGGTCATCATTATATATGTTTTCTCCTTTTTTTTTTAAGGATTATTTATTTATTTATTTGAGAGAGAGAGAGAGAGCAAGCATGAGAGAACAGGGAGAGAAGCAGGAGGGGGACAAGCAGACTCTGTGCTGAGTGCAGAGCCTGACATGGGGCTTGATCCCACGACCCTGAGATCATGCCCTGAGCCAAGATCAAGAGTCAGGCACTCCACCGACTGAGCCACCCAGGCGCCCCTCTCCTTTTCTTTCTTTCTTTCTTTTTTTTAAACAGAGAAAATAAACCAAATGTGGGGAGGGAAAATGGCTTTAACAATGCACCTGTATAATCTGAAAGAAAAAGATTATGCCTAATTTGAAATGAAATGTTTCCCAAACAACTTCACAGTCAAGCTGTTAATAATAATTTTGCAAAGCTGGTGACAAATATTAGAGCACATTGAAATATTAGGGATCCGTGAATTGCTGTCAGTTTGAATTTGTACATATTTTCTCATCACTAAAATTACTATGATCTAGTTTGCAGAGGAAGAAAATCTGTGAAGTAATACTATTGTCAAATATGTTTGTGTGAGACCATTTGTATGTATGCAAAATTAGAGATCTCAACACAGACTTGGATAGTTAATACTAGTAAAGATCAAAGACTTGTTGCCTAAAACAATCAATTAGGATACTTTTTCTAGAGTTCTCTACATGTTTGTATCCATTCTCCAATTCAGTTTGCATGCCTAGACAGAGCTTTTTTTGGAAAATTGATCAAATAGAAGAAAATTCTGGTAGTAAAATAATTGAGCATTTGAAAGGCTGAGAAAAATCCTACAATTCCATTACATTAGAGCTGAAACCTACAACTTGTGAATGAACCCCACACCATTTTTTAAAATATGAGAAAATATACACTAGAATCAAGAAACACCATGGATCCAACAGAGGGAAGAAAAATTAGTTCTCTATGAAAGGAAGCAATGCTTCCTTTCCCAGTTATCAGTTATCAGCTCCCTGTACTCCAGAGTTTTTGGTCCTACAGATCATTCCAAAGCCAGGAAGCATCGCCTTTTCCACTTTTCCATCTTCTAGCCATTCTCTGACACATCCAAACCAATACTGTTCTCTTTAATTGTAGCTTCTTTCTGCATTCTAACCGTCACCAATTCCTCTGCTAACTCAGGAGGATGAATGCAAAATAAACACACTTCTCTGGGAGAGTCTAGCTTACCTACAGTACATGTCACCCAGTCACTCTGCTCCGTCAGTTCTTCCCAACATGCCCACAGGGCTCCTGAGATGACCCAAGAGCACACTGCACACTCGGATAGGTTAAAAGAAAAGGAGGAAAAGAGAAAGGTGCTCCGGGATGTTTGTGTTCGTTGGTCAGTGCCCTCCCTAGCTGTGCGGGTTGTGGGAACAGAGCATTCAGCCGTGTAGGGTAAATAGCAACTAGCCTAGTGCCTGGCACAGCTGACCAAAGGTAGTGAAAAGGCCACTGATGCACAGAGCTGAGAGGGAACCATATTTACTCCAGTGCTTTCCTACTTTACACATAAGAGACCGGAAGTTGAGACATGCCTTTATTTAATTAGATTAATTTTAAAAAAATTATATAAAAAAAACCCATGGAACTGTGATCCATGAGATATTCTATGTATTTTGTTTTAAACTATTTCAGAATATTTTTTGTGGAGGATGACGGTGACAATGAAAATTCAGTCAGAGATGGAAGGGACTTGAGAAGTGACTGAATTTGTTCTTCTCACTTTATAGATGAACAACCCCAGGCCCTGAGCATTCTGGCCACTGTCCACGTACTGAGGCCATGCGGTGCAGGGGACCCACTGACCTTGTTAGCACATACTGCCCCTTCTTAATTACCTGGAATATGTCTTTTTACAGTTTTACAGGCTCTTTCTTGCTACTTCTCTAGGCTTGCAAGTTTTCCTCCTCCTCTTCGGTTGTATTTCAAACAAGGTACTGAGTGTGGCGACTGAATTATTACAGTTATCTCTGTATTCTATGGGCAATTTAAAATTGGCTTGGGTTAAAATGGGAAACTTCACACTAGTCGTAAGAAACTCTTAAGAGACACAGCAATTCAATCTGGTTCACATAATAATAGCAATAAAGAAGAAACTGAACATTTTTTTTCCCCTCTCTTGCAACGAGCTAAAAACAATTTTCTTATTAACCCTCACAAAAGAGCTGCAGCCATTTTTCTCACTGAGGACCTTAACCATAGAGGTCATGAGGCAGAGTGCATAGTGCAGAGTGCTGGTGTGGGAACAGAGGACTTTGTTTCAGGGTCCCTTGGTGGTACTAACGTGCTATTTGGTCTGGTTGAGTCACAGAATTCTCTGAATCTCTGTCCACTCATCATTTAAACAGGAGGAGTTGGGCAAGGTGATTTCCAAGATGCCTTCGTGGGCGGGTTCTAAGTGATTTCACAGACATTGGAGTCTACAGTTTAGATTTTCTCCCGTTTGATACCCCTACTTAAACAAGTCTTCCTTAAGGCTCTGTAACTTTACTATTCTTCCAGATCTTTCCTATTTATAAATTTTCTTTTTTCTTCTCCTTTTCCTAAGAGGAATGGGAAAGACAGTAATGCCTTTTTTTTGTGTCTGGAGGTCACCAACCAAAAAAGATAGAATAAGGCAGTAAATGGACAGTTACTTTATTTATCCTTGGTGGAATGCTATGGTTGTTTGGGATTTGAAGTTTCTTTCATGAAAACGTCAATCCTGCCCCTTCCTCCAAGTGTCTCACATTCTACTTTATCAGACTGAAACCATCCATTATTTCTTTCAAAGTTCTTTCTTCAAAATGTTTCTATTCTTAATTCATCCTTTCCTTTCTCCTCCACCCCAATACAAACATAACCCATTTTAGAGGAAGAAGAGCACCTTTGACATCCAAAAGCAACCTTTATTGTGGCCTTAATCTAATGTCCAATTCTTCTGAGTCAGTGGTTCTTCTATCTGGATACATATTAGAATCACCTGGAAGAACTAAGAAATAATACAGGTGCCTGTCCTACCCCAAAACAATTTAATCAGAATCTCTGCAGATCAGACTAGGCATAAGTATTATTATAAGGGTCCTAGGTGAGTTTAATGTTCAGAAAGGCTTGATAACCAGTGCTCCAGGGTCTCAAAACATTAATTAGCCTTTATTCTTCAGCTGTAATCCATTTTACTGGCTCCTTCGTCAATCTGCAAATGTGCTCAGCCTTCTGTTATCTTAATAAAAACACCTTCTCTTGTCCCTCAAGCAATGATTCCATGTATCATCTTTCCTCCCACTTTACCCTCTCATTTGTTCTGCTCTGGGGTCATTCCTGAAATAGCTTTCTTTGAGGTCACCACAATGGCCAAAATAGTCCCTCTGTCTTCACCGTCCCCAGGCTCTCTGCAGGGCCTGACATTCCTGATCATCATTGTCTCTGTGAAATTCTGTCTTCCCTTGGCGTCTGTGATTCTGAATTCTCTTGGTTTCTTTCCCAGGTCCCCAAAGGTTCCTTTAAAATTATACCTCAAAGTGGCCCTAAAGTGTAGCTGCTTCTCACAGTTTTATCCTAGTTACTTGTAAATTCTTGATTTGTTCTTTCCCCCAGGTGATTGCCTAAGTTTAAATGATCACAGTCGTGAAAATGGCTCTGAAATCTACATGCCCCTCCTGAGTTGCAATTTATATCTCACAAGGAGACATTCTTACGTGGATGTCTTTCCTCCATTTCAAACTCAATGTGTTCCAAACCGAGCTCATCCTCTTCTACCAATTCTATTCCTTCTCTGTGATCCCTCAACCAACCCTGTCTTCCCAGTTTTCTGGGCTTAAAAAGTATGGTTATCTGTCATGTTTCTCTCTCTTATTTAATCCCCATATCCCACAAATCCCCAAATTGAATCTTTCCTCTGTCATTTATAAGACCTCTGTTTCTCCTTCTCACTTCTAATTCTTATCCAAGTCCTTGTCTTAAGCTACAGATCAAATATCCAGTCTTTTATTTGCTGTCCCAAATTCCCAGTCAAAATTAGCCTTTCCTTTTGTGGTGGTTCCAAAGCACTTTGTGGGTCTAGTATGAAATTTAGCACATTCTGCTTTTTACTACATCACTGTGTGTACAGTTTTCATTACTTAATTGTAACTCCTGAATGTCAGAGACCATATCCTTTTGGATGGAACTAATATTAAACCTAGAGACTTACAATTTATCTGAGTAAACCAGACACACACACATACACACACACGTACAATACAATGGAAGTGGTTATGCACCATAAAGTTTAATGGTGGCACAAGGCTTTGTGAACATAGGTGATACTTTTATTGCCATGACCAGTTTGAATTGATCACCCATCATACCAACACATATTTTATATATGCCATTTCATTCAAACTCCCAACAAACCTGCAAGGTCAATATTATGACAATTCATTTTATAGATGCAGAAACACACTGAAAACATGAAATGACTTGCCCAAGGTAACACAGCTAATAATGGAAGAACAGGGGTCAAATCAGATATAGAACCTCATAGTCTTCACACTGTGTGTGTCCCTCAGATTCAGTCCTACCCTGTGCTCACACACTGTGAGATGATGGGCCAGGGAAGAAGAGACTTGGCTAGGGAAAGTTACGTGGATAGTGAAGAGCCGTTTTATTGCTGAAAAATAGTAAGATGTTCTGCTTGTTCTTTCTTTTGACTCTCATCGCTCTTGTAATTTCCCAATTGTAGAGTGAACCTGAGCAGCAGGCAGTGTGGGGGGCTTTCAGTGGGCATGGAGGAAGTCACTCTTTTGCTCTGCCAGCTCCTCTGGTCTGTCAGTCCCTCACTTACATCATCTCTTTCCTTCCTGAAGGCACAGTCTCTAACAAATACCAATTAAAATGACAAGAACTGGGCGCCTGGGTGGCTCAGATGGTTAAAATGACAAGAACAGGGGCGCCTGGGTGGCTCAGTTGGTTAAGTGTTTGCCTTGGACTCAGGTCATGATCTTAGGGTCTTAAGATTGAGATCAGGCCCTGCATCAGGCTCCCTGCTTAGCAGGGAGTCTGCTTCTCCCTCTCCCTCTCCCCTTCCCCCTGCTTGTGTGCTCTTTTTTTCTCTCTCTCTCTCAGATAAATAAATAAAATCTTAAAAAAAATAAAATGACAAGAACCTTGGACTTGGTCATATGTTCTGATCAGCTGACTCCTGAGAAAGAATTTGTTTGACAGCCTCATGAGGTCCTCTCCAGAGAACTCCTGTTCGTGATCAGGTCACTTGCAAAGGGCAGGGGCCTGGGTCCTTCACACAACCCCCATATGCCTTTGGAAACTCAGCAGTACTTTCTTTGAAGTAGTCATAAGTATTAGTCTGCAAACAATTTGAGGGCAAAAGAGCCTGTCCTTTTTATTAATCTTTATATCTTCCTAGGCTACTGACTCTGAATGTGAATAATGCTTATTTCATGGCAATAGTGTGAATTTGAGTTCTTTATTTTTAAGGAGAAACAAAAGCATAAGTGCTTCCTCTCAAAAGGGGCCCAATAATTGATTGTTCACAAGAACTGAATTAAACTGATTTGTGGTTGGGTCATTTCCACATCAGAGGAAAAGGAAAGGATTGTTTTTTCTAATAAGGTTCTGTGAGACCCTGATAAGAAAGAAATGTTTTTTCTTTAAACATAAATTTTTATATACTCTCAAAATCTTACTATAATTTCAAGTTCTATTCTGTAACAACAGATGAGGAAAAGGTATGGTATTTTGGTATCAGTTGTAGTTTCAAGATCTGCCTCTAATAAACATTTCAGGTTTGAAAACTTGTAAGTTCATTCAAATTTACCTACGACCATAATGCTCTGAAAGTTGTTATTTTAAATGCAAACTGCTTTGGAATTTCTTGGTAATGGTGATTAAGAGTATAGACTCTGGAATCAGGATTGGATCATCTGAGGTTGAATCAAGGTCGTAACACTTACTAACTGTAACTTTGGACAAGTTGCCAGACCTCTCTGTGCCGCAGTTTCTTTATCTGAAAAATAGAGATAATAAAACCTATTCATAAGTTTGTCAACAGAATGAGATGACAGAGCATAGTGCTTGATTCATGAATAAGTAATCAGAAGATGTTAGCCATTATTAATTGTAATAGTTTCTGATAAAATAGTTTGGCCCTGGCACACTCCTTTTCAATGACTTCTTCCAATTATCTACTCTTTTTCTCCACCTACTCTTACTCCCTCTCAAGTTTTCATTTTGGGGTAAACCAATTTGAACAATGCCTGGTAATAAAAGAATCTCTGAAGCTATCAGTAAATGCTCATTCCTATCCTCAGCCAAGAACTCTGTCCCTTTCTGTCTCTGAGGCACTCTCCCCATCATTACTTGCATTTGAGTGGCTTGCCCATACATCTGTTTTTTTATTTTGTTTTCAACAGGTCTTCCTAAAAGTCTGCACTGGCCAATATCTAGTTCATCTTGCACGATTTTTTCATCAAATCCTATAAGCACATCTAGACCAAGACTAGCCCCAAACTGGATTTCTTGTTTTTTTTTTTCTTCTTCTTTTTTTTTTTCCCCTAGCACGGTGCCAGATGGCACTCAGGTTATGATAATAAAGGAAATCTGTTTTCTTCCTCATATTTTCTGTCTCTGTCATAAATCTTAACTGAATTTAGATGAACAGGAATTTAGAAGTTCAAGTTTTAGGTGAAGCTTCAGTTTGAATTTCACTTTAAATTTTTATTAAAAATGATTTGCTTTTGCAAATTGAATTAATTCAATGTCATTTTAGTGGAAGCGTTTTGACAAACAGTGATAAAAATCCAGCCAAGATAACACTTTGGCATAGGGCAGTTTTGTTTTGTTTTGCTTATCTTTATTGAAGAACTACCAGTAAGAAACTCCTTAGCTCTTATTATGCCTTTGAAACATGGATAACATCAGACTGCACTACCTAGGAAAGAAGAAAGAAATCTGAACACCATTAAAGGTGCTGTCAGAATTCACAAATCTAGCAGACTGCTGAGGCATAAAATGTGTAACTTATTAGGTCATTGCTTCCGAATACAAATTATAATAATTTCAGGGTAATAGAGTGTTTAAATATCTACAATTGAAGGGAAGCAAAAGCCAGGAAAATTATTATATTTGCTTGAGTTAAAACAGTTACAGACTACAACAAAACAACAGCAGCAACAACAAAAACTTACAGAAATGGGAGGACCTGTGATCCAAAATCTACCTAAACTAAGGAAAGGTGATTTTATAGGAAAGCAGCTCATGTACTACATTGGTGAGATCAAGACTGATTTGGGGAAAATGGGGTGGGAAGGAAATAAAGCTTATAATGCCACTGCTCTATATTAGTTTATGGAAAGTATTATGCAAAGAGAATTGGGACATAATTTATATTTTATCAGAAATGGGTTGTCAACCTGAATTATCTGAGAGATTGGTGGCAGAAGAATGAAATCACTTTTTAGGCTTTGTTATTCAAAAGCTAAGACCGCAGGAAAATAGAAAAACAATTTGATTTTATGTTAAGGAAAATATGTGAGGTCTGTTACAAAACATTGTGCTCATTTGCTTAACTCTCCCTTCCCTTTTGCTCCTTCTCAGTATGGAAGCTTGTAATGGGAACAGTGTCAAATCATTCTTCCACAGTTAGTATTTGGAATCATATCTGTAAACGTTGCTCAGCATCTGGATGAGGGCCAGCACTGTGCTTTAGGGGTTTACTTAGTGGGTAAGGAGAGAGCAGAGATAGATGTTAATCCACAGGAAAGCAGATTGTCCTGGTCAGACCTGTGTCCGTGAGTCACGTGCTTCCCTCTGTTTCCTAGGGCTCTGGGCATGACCCTCTTGGGACCTCACAGTCCAGGCCTGTGCAGACTGGCACCTGAGCAGAAAGTATGTCAAATGCAGTGCTTGAAAATTTGGGAGTCAGCCTGGCGTCCGGTTGAACCCCAGTTTTGCCACCTACAAGTTGTGTTACCTTGGGCAAACGCATTACTCTTTCTGAGCCTCAGTTTTCTCAAGTATAAAATGGGAATAATAGGAGCACTTGGGTCTTTCTGAGCTGAAAATGAGAAAATGCTTAGCAAATGCCTAGCATCATGCCATAATCTTGCTAGGGGTTCACAAGCTACAGGTGACATTATTATGTAAAGGGCCTATCACTTACAAAGTGCTCAGTAAAGGTCTTGTTAGCAGTGACCATATCAAAAAAGGGCAGCTATTTCTCCATGGTTGTTGTCCCCCAAATCCTCTCTGGAAAGGTCCATGTCTTGGTGAAACAGTCTCCAGAAGCAGAGGTGATGTGTTCATAGTGAAGTGAGGCAGTGTGGCTTGGGGTCTGGAGTCAGAGGAACTGGCTCAAAGTCTAGCTCTGACATTACTTGCTGTGGGACTTGGGACAGGCCTTTTAGTGTCTTTGAGCTTTAGTTTTCCTGTCTTAAAAACCTCCATTTTATGGTGATGCCTCCTACACTGAGTTGTAGGACTCAGATGAATTCTGTGTGAATTCCATGTGTAACGTACAAAATGAAGTAAGATGCAAGTTCACCAACTACCAAGAAGCCCTCATGACCCTCCTTTCAAAAGAAAGGGTATCTAAACCACTCTTGCATCCTTACTGGCTCTTTATCAACTGCCCTCACTCCTGCTTAACTTTTTGAGGAAAAATTCTTTTAAAGAATGGCCTGCTTCCTCACCATCTGCTTGGTCTTTTAATGATATTGAACCTAATTTTGATGCTTAACCTTGTTTTGGAACGTGAGCTCTCATTTCACCAGTGAATTCGTAAAATCCAAATCACAAATACAAAGCCCTCCCTATTTGAACTGTTTGTAACATTTGACATGATAACCCGCTCCCACCTTAATCATAACAGCAGGCAACATTTCTTGAAAGGCTACTTCCTACTGCACTGTACTAGCCACCTGCCTCTGGGTGGCAGGTATTAAGGCTTCACTTTATTTAGGAGGAAACTGAGGCACAGAGATGTTAATTAACTTGCTCAATGTCACAGAACTGCCACATAAGTATCAAAAAGAAAAGAAAAAGAGAGGTAGATTGGAACCCTGTTAATACTGATGCTTCTTCTTGGAGCTTTATCCTTTTCTTAGCTTTGATTTATAATCTTTCTCTATGAAAATTACCCAAAGCACTGTGTACCTTTCTTATGGCATCTGTCTCACTCCTAACCCCTGGAATGTGATATATAATCTATAATCTCTTCGAGGACATCCTTTAGCATAACGCCTTGTTGGGACAAATTATTTTTTAACAGAGTGAGCATTAGACAAAGACTCTTTCCTTGGACTGATAAATCTGAAGAGTGAACACTAAGTAGGAACGTGAAAACATCAATTCCTTCCTGGCTCGTATACAAACAACGTAACACTGACTTTCTCAAGCTCAGAGTTCCCTTAGGGTGAATTGGTCAAGAGGTTTCTCCTTACTATTGCAGGGGTAGAGAAACAGAGCTGAAGCGCCCAGATGTGTACACTTTGTTTAGAAGTTGCATTTGGAAGCCTCATTGCTGTTCTGATTGATGACAAACGATCCCAGGCAGGGGAAGTATAATGTGAGTTAGATAAACTCTAGGTAAGGTAATGCTCAGGAGAGGAATTTGAGCAAGTTTGTGTGATGCCCAGAAGGACCATAAACAAGAGACAATGAGTGTTGTTACATTTCCTGCTGACCTTTATTTAACAGAACTTTCGTATTAGAAAAGAGCTTGCTTTAGCTTATTCTTAAAATTGCTGTTTGTTCACCTGCTTTGAAAAAGGAACAGGCAAGAGTAAGCATGGAGGTAGATTAAGAGTTTGCCTACTTGGTGGAGTGTTCTCTTGATCTCTTTTCTAAGATTATAATTATATGAATATAATGAATATATATAATATATACATAATATTATATAAATATACACATATATATTGGGCGAAGGGGCTGATATATGAAGTAGATGCAAGGCACAGTGTGGGACACAATGGTATTTTAAAGGAAAATGTACTAAAATAGAGGAGGACTGCTAGATATAATGAAATTTCGATTTTTATAAGTAAAAATAATTGAATATAAGCAATTCATATGGTTCAGCTTTTTACAAGATACCTCAACTTATACTTACTCAAATCCTATAATGTAAGTGACACTATCCCACTTAACAGAGACGAAGCTCAGAGAAGTTAAATGGTTTTCCCAAGGGCATGCACTAGATGAATTTTGAACTCAGGTCAACTTTCTTTTTACTCCATAGAAGTATCTTTTTATAAATGTGTCTCTTCATGAAATTTAAAAGTAGAATTAAAAAAAAAAGAAAAATAATGTATGTGTATAACTATGTAATAAGTAAGTAGCAAAATATAAAACCTGCTGAAAGAGCTCAAATCCTGGAGAGGTCCCCTCTAGCTTGGGGGACAATGAATGGGAAGGGAGAGGGAAAATGGAAAGGGTTGAGAGAAGGTTCTATCCAGAAGGTGACATTGGAGAGTGGGTACGAGTTTGACAGGTGGAAATGGAAAGGGGGGCACATTTCTTGGGTGTTTGAAGTGCATCGGGCCAAGGGACAGAGGCATGAGGATGTTGTGATAGGTATGTTTGAGGGGTGGCAAGTGGTACAGTTCAGTTGTAATATAGGGTGAGAAAGGCAAGGCAAAGATTAGCCTGGACAACTTGGAGGACTGTGATCATCTGTCCTGTTGGATGAGACTTGATTTGCTTGGCCAAGCAATAGGCACTGAAGAGCTGTGATGACAGAAGTTCCATGATCAAGGTCATGCTTTGGAGCTACTCATTAGGAAAGGCTAGAGGGAGAAAATAGGGTGGGAAGAGATTAGAACAGTTTTTTCTTTTTTGTGATAATTTATATATGATTGGTCTACCCAGGATGTTTATTAAAGTTGCAGGCCTTACCCAAAAAGATTCTGATTGAATACAGGCCACATGAACTGGTATTTTTAAAAAGCTCCCCAGGTAATTCTTCTGCCAGAGATTTAAGGATAGAACTTTGAAAAAAAAAAAATCAGACCAAAGGCAAGGAGACTGGTGAGCAAACTATCATAATAACCAAGGTGTGAGAACAAAGGGGCTTTATTCGTATAGGGAGGAATAAAGATACAGACACATAAGATTTTTGAAGGAAGACTCGATAGGACTTAGGCCAATTGGGTCTATAGTTGGGGAAGGATTCAAAGAATAGTTGGCTTTAGAAGCTGGGCCATCAGTAGCACAATGAATAGAAACCGGAGGCAGAGTAGGTTTATTAGGTCTTACTAGGAGTTCAGTTCTGCCAAGTGAGTTTGGAAGTGTAGACAGCAGCCATAGGGAAATGTCTACCAGGTGGCAGGCAATGTGGGACTTGGGTTGGGGAGCAAGGTCACAGTTGAAGAGATTGTTTGGGATGAAAGTAGAGACAGCATTTTCTTTTTCTTTCTTTTTTTTAAGTCTCATGCTTTTTTTTTTTTTTAAAGATTTTATTTATTTGAGAGAGAGAGCATGCGAGCAGGCGGAGGGGCAGAGGGAGAGGGAGGAGCAGACTCCATGCTGAGCGGGGAGCCTGATGAGGGATTCCATCCCAGGACCCTGGTATCATCACCTTAGCTGGAGGCAGACGCTTAACTGACTGAGCCACCCAGGCGCCCTGAGACAGTATTTTCAATTACTGAAAAGTATAACAAAAAATAAGGAAAGGAAAAAGAGGATCCAGCAAAGAGGAAAGATAGGAAAGAACTGTAAAGTAGGAGGGACCTGGGAAATTAAACAATTAAAATCAAGGAAAGAGAGGATTTCAAGAAAAAAAAAATCAATCATTCTGTGTGTGTGTATGTGTATTATATACATATAATACACATACACGGAATGATTGATTTTTTTAATTATATATATATATATAATACACATACACACACACATATATAAAATATAAAATGACTGAGGGTCATGAGGACTGTGAAAAAGCCAAATTGGGTGACTTTTCCTGCAATCACAGGAAACCAATGTGGTCATAATTCATACACCAGTGCTTTAAAAAAAAAAATGAATGGGGAGCAAGGAAGTGGAGGTGGTAAATATAGACTACAATTTCAAGATGTTTTTTGATCAAAGAGAGCTCTAGTCATGTTCCAGGGTTCATAACCTCACCATCTATCCAGTTACTCAAGTCAGAAATCTAAAATTGTCCTCGACACCTCCTTCTTTACCCACGTCCTCTCAGATTTAGCCCATCACCAACTCTCTGATAAGACTTCTTGAACATGGCTCCTTCTGGCCACTTGTCTGCCATTTCACTGCTACCTGGTCTAAGCCACCCTCATCTGGATTATTACAATAGCCTTTCCATTGACTTCTCTGTATCCACTTGCTCACCTCCATTTTGATCACCACATTGTAGCACCTCAATGGCCGAGATAACTTTGCAAAGCACAAATATCTTCTCAGCTTTCTGCTTAATACCTTGGATGACTTTCCATTGCTCTTTGCATAAGGAGCAAACTTCTTCACAGGACCTGTAAGAGCTCACCTAGCCAGATGCTTTTTTCCCTCTTCAACCTCATCTTTAACCACATGCTGCTTAATCCCTGTTCTCCAGCCACACTGGCCCTTCCTCAGAGCACAGTCCCCATTTACTCTCTGTAATAGGCTTCCTTTCTATCTCATTCATTAATTTAAAAAATTGATTGCCTTTCACTAGAGTGCAAGCGCCATAAGAGCAGGAAATTCCCACCCCTCACCCTTTCCCACACGCAGGTGTGACACTTGATAAATGTTGAATAAATGAGGGTGCCATGCTTTAGCCTTGCACATGCTTTTTCTCTGCCTAGAAAGCTTTTCCTCTAATCCCTGCGGCTTTCACACTTGCTTTTTCTTTTTTTCCCCCACTTTCATGCTTTTTCATTTAGCATCTTAGTCCTTTCTTTTTCAGAGAAGCTTTCCCGGATATTCTTGACTACACTAATGTCTCTAATTAAATAATCTCTTAGCACTTATTACATTCATAATTTTACATTTATTTCTGGGACTATTAGAAAAATATCTTTCTCATCCAGGACTGTAACCTCCATGGTTAGGGATGAGGTCATTTGTGAGCTGGCTCAACATTGTAACCCCAATACCAGACATAGCGCCTAGTCCACAGTGGATACTCAGTAAATATTCATTGAATAAATGAATGGGTAGTTGAATGAATGCAGACATGAAATGAGGACTGATCAATTAAGGGCTAGCAGAATGGAAAGTAGATTATAGATTTTTTAATGTGGACACCTGAGCACATCAGTCTAGGGTAAGAATCTTCTTCCAGTAAATGAACTAAACACCATATGAAATCGAAATTACATGCAAGGCAACTTTTCATATAGGCATATAAATCAAAGCATATCTCCTATTTTTTATACCATTTTTTTCACAGTTTCATTTCAGCAGACACTAGATCTACTTGTCAGGGGGGAAATTGGCCTAGAAGATTGAGAAGCAGGTTGTAACAGACATTATTTTTTTATGATTTTATTTATTTGTTTGATAGAGAGTAAGCTCAAAGCAGGGGGAGTGGCAGGCAGAGGGAGAGGGAGAAGCCAACTCCTGCTGAGCAGGGAGCCTGATGCGGGGCTGGATCCCAGGACCCCAGGATCATGACCTGAGCCGAAGGCAGACGCTTAACCAACTGAGCCACCCAGGTGCCCCTGTAATAGACAATCTTTGGCTAGTTTTCTTTGTACCAGGGCTATTGTTATCTTTTATACACCCAAAGAGATCTTCTCAAATTTGGTAACATATTATCTAAGCCATCCTTCTCCTTTAGATATGAACTTTCTCTCTCTCAACTTTTTTTTTTTTTTTATCATTCCAACAGAGAATTGAGTCCTGTACTGTTCTATTTTTATGTTTTTAAAGCAAATAGTTACCTTGAGTTGTCTACACAGAAGCCCCACATGACTGTTGCCAAGCACCACACAGGATCAAATAAAACTGCTAGGAAGTGAGGTTAAAACAGTCATTGGTTATTTCCACAGAGAGGAAGAAACAGGATCAATCCCGTTAGAGTTTTGCCTCTAAAGTTAGGTATTATTTTCTTCCAGATGTCAGGTTGTTTCTCCCCCCGCCTTAATTTCTTCATTTGGAATATACCAGGAAATGAAGAAAAAAAAATCCAAAGAAGTCAGTGGCTCCAGATTTACTACAGAAATACAGTCCCTCTGAGGAAATTCCAGTTCACTTTGATGGAGCTACCAATCCTTCAGATGGTCAGAAATTTTCGAATGATTGTACAAAACCAAGCTCAAGACATTCAAGAATTATCTTATGGGCAAGATTTACCAAGTGCGGGGCATCTGGGTGGCTCAGTCAGTAGTCGGTTAAGCCTCTGCCTTTGGCTCAGGTCATGATCTCTAGGTCCTGGGATGGAACCCCACGCCCTTGGGCTCCTTGCTCAGCAGGGAGTCTACTGGAGAATTCTCTCTTTCCCTTTCCCTCTGCTCCCCCCCTACTCATGCTCTCTCTCTTTCTGTCAAATAAATAAAATCTTTAAAAAACGAAGATTTACCAAGTGCTTCTCTCTCTACCTCATGAAGTGCTGTATGCAGCACAGCTAGAATGATCCTCTGCAACTATGAGAAGCAACAAAGATTCTAGATTTGCCTTTTTTTTTTTTTTTTAACTTCCTAAGAGTTTCACTTTGAAAGATAGTTTACTTTTGTGGATAAGAGTTATGGATACTAATAAGGTCAGATACTTGACCTTATTAAATTTCCAGTGAAAAATTTAATAATTAAAAGACTTAAAAAAAAAAGTTTAACCAAACTCATTATTTATAAAGTCCTGAACTATGTCACAAAGTACAATGGAATTCCCCAGACACATGCAGTGTCATAAGGGCTTTATTTTGACAAAGTTCCAAATTGAATCCTCCTTCGGTAGAAGCCTACGTGGATTGGTTTTATAAATTATTTCCAATGACAGAGATGTCTGTGAGTAATATAATTCTATGGATAAACAGGCAACATCAGAACTCACAAACCCCCTTTTCCTTCCTGTTCCTTATATGAGAGCCCTGTCTGCACCACAGTGCACAAAGGGGATTCAGTGCAATTAAGATTTGTGTGGTTTCTAGAACCTTACATCTCCAGTCAGGCAGCCTAGTAAATAATGATAAGACATTTACCTGATTTCTGTACTACGGCTCTACCTCAGGGAATAGGGTGAAGAGAGAGAGTATATAAATCAAAAAGTTATTTTTAAAAAAATCATATATATTTAATACAGCTCTGTTCACCTAAGAACTATAAAAATGTCATGTCTGCTCTCAAGGAGTTTGCAACCTAATTATCTGGGCTAAAAATTATACTTTAAAAATTAGTTACATATTTTACTACTTGCCTGACTATTCTTATTTACACACTGAGTGGGTTTGTTGAAAACTGAAAATGAGCTTCCATGTCCAGAATATTCTGGAGTTTTAATTTCACACTCAGGAATACACCAAAGTGACAAGGAACCTGCATGTGGGATTCATCTGACATTTTCCCTATTTAGTACAAATGCTGGCAAATGTAAACCAAAGCCCTGCTGTCTGGTGGTGTAAGCATCTTCTCTCTCTTTCCTAGGAAGTCAGCAGGCTTGACATTTTGGCAGCTGATTTATTTTTCCCCTCCCCCTGAGCTGAAAATCTCACCCAGGCTCATCTGTCACCCTGGCTTTGATGAGGGAGGGGGTTAAGGTGTTTGCTGTCTGAGGCTGTCAGACTTGAAGTTGGCTTCAAATGAAAAGCTCCACCATACTCTTTAGAAAGCCAGGGTAGCGGCTGTGGGCAGACAGAAGAGCAGAGGAGGGATGGGGGAATAGTCAGCCAATAGAAGCCAGAGAATATGAAGAGAAGAGATGAAGAGGACAGGTAAACGAGAAGTTAGTAAGCACAGGGCAGGTCCAGGTGCATGGTTTATTTGTCCACTTGGTCATTTACCCTTCTTAGGTCAAACTGGACACTAAGAAATCTAGCATAGACCTCCTTCCTTCGTTCCTTCCTTCGTTCCTTCGTTCCTTCGTTCCTTCCTTCGTTCCTTCATTCCTTCCTTCGTTCCTTCATTCCTTCCTTCGTTCCTTCGTTCCTTCGTTCTTTCCTTCGTTCCTTCCTTCGTTCCTTCATTCCTTCCTTCGTTCCTTCGTTCCTTCGTTCCTTCCTTCGTTCCTTCATTCCTTCCTTCGTTCCTTCGTTCCTTCGTTCCTTCCTTCGTTCCTTCGTTCCTTCGTTCCTTCCTTCGTTCCTTCGTTCCTTCGTTCCTTCCTTCGTTCCTTCCTTCGTTCCTTCGTTCCTTCCTTCGTTCCTTCGTTCCTTCGTTCCTTCCTTCGTTCCTTCGTTCCTTCCTTCGTTCCTTCCTTCCTTCCTTCCTTCTTTCCTTCATGAATTACTTCTAGAGCATTAACTACTTGCTAAGAACTCTACCAGGCCCTGGAAATACTGAGGTGACTATGACCCAGTCCTCAACCTCCAGGGACTTAAAATTTAACTGGGGAGGAGGGGAGCAGATTAGTGAACCAAAGATCACAGCACAGTGTGCTAAGGGCCATGGCAGGACCATGCACAGAGTGTTCTTAAAGCAAAGAGGAGCAATATCCTGTGAAGATTTAAAACACAAATCAAACCTTGAAAGTCTGTGACATTTTAATGACAATGGCACATCCACACTGTTGGAGAGAGGCGGTACTGCTGGGACCAGTTGCACTTAAGGAGGTGAGTTTGAGGAATGACGCAATATTAAAGGAAACGCAAATGCACAAATGTGATCATTAGTGATACAAACCGACCTTCAAGAATCTGAAATTGGAGTTGTTTGGTGTCAGATGATGTTCAGAACTGATGAAAGAAAAATTTAGCTTATGTAGTAGATTTGTATTTGAGAATGTCTTCCAATAGTTTAATTGGAGGTGCTACTTTTTATTAGGCAATGAAAGGAAATTGAATTCCTTTGTATTAAGAAATTGGTAATGTTAAATCTAGAATAACTGATGATGCCAATTGCCAATTTCAGGCATGTCTCTCCCTGAAGTCCTATTACATGATGTGTTCATGGATGGGTTTAGAAATAATAAAGCCCGGGTAGTCAGAGTTGGAGTGGAGACAGGAGTGTTGAAAATGGAGCCTGATAAAGCTGAGGGGAGGCATTCAGATAAAGTTCGTTCTTTCTTTCTTTCTTTCTTTTTTTTTTTAAAGGTTTTATTTATTTATTTGACAGAGAGAGAGAGCACAGACAGGGAGAGCGGCAGGTAGAGGGAGAGGGAGAAGCAGGCTCCCTGCTGAGCAAGGAGCCTGATGCCAGGTTGGATCCCAGGACCCTGGGATCATGACCCAAGCTGAAGACAGACACTTAACCAACTGAGCCACCTAGGTGTCCCAGATAAAGTTCTTTTAACATGAATCTATAAAATTGGGTTTGGTATCTCAGAAAAGCTGGTATTTTCTTGATTTTTCCAGAATTGCTTCTTGCATTTTGGGTCTAATCAGAAATGAGCAAATGTGAATTATTTCCAGAAATTCTGTTTCTGGTGCTGGCCAGGTGCTCAAACACCTTGAGCTTTTACGTGATACCTTAATGCTTACCTGGTTCTTAAATGGTATCTACGGGCTGACTTTAGCAGCATGCGATGCCAAGAAATAAGACCTAAAGGACATACTTGAAACCAAATCTCTCAGTGCCATGATATATATACAATGTTTAAAAGTTTCATTTAAGATAATAGATAAAGGGAAGATAGGTACTATGTGTTATGCACATGCATGGTGTTAAGAGCTATGCACAGACTACCCCATTTAATCTTCACAACCCCGTAAATGATGTGCTATTTCTACCTATGTTTCTGCTGAAGCAAAGGAGGCTCAGGGAGGTTTTGACAACTGGCAACGGGCAGAAGTGGGATTCAAACCAAAGTCTTCAGGGCTGTGAAGCTGGGGTTTCAACATTCCCTTATACTGCATGTCTAAAGACTGAGGTCTTCTTAATGAGTAAATTAGTGTTCATTTAACTTGTTTCACAGGAGTTTAAATCTCCTTTTTGTTTGGGGAAGGAATACATGAAGCACCCACATTGTTCACAGAGGAAAGAAAAATCTTTTCTTCAGATTCTGCCTTTTAAAAAATTCCCCTAATTACTGGCAGCCTTTAGTCACTAAATACATTAAAGAAGGTTAATCTGTCATTCTATTTGTGAGGAGTCTCTGTGGCTAAAGGGAGAATAAATTTCGATAGCTTATGAGTTCTTTGACCTTGAACAGTTTGAGTAACTTTTACACCTTAGTTTTCTTGGCTGTTCAGTGAAAAATATAGTATCTACTATTTGAGCATACTGTGAGGATAAAATGACAATAACAATGAGAACACTATTACTTTTTAAACATCTCCTCTGTGCCAAATACTCTAACGAGGCACTGATTCACATGATCACATTTAATCTCTAATCCAAAGAGGTACCAGTGAGGTAACTGAGGCTCCGTAAGATTTTAAAAAATTGCTCCTAGTCACATAACTATGAAGTAGAGAAGGTGAGAGTCAGATCAAGCCTATCTCTTCCTACAGCCTGTACTTGTCTTAGACGCTGTGTCCTTTTCACGTCACACTACCTCTCTAGAAATATTGGACTTTACTATTTGTACCCACTTTGGACTAAAAGATTATTTGATTATACTTTAATTATTTGAAGACATGTACTTTATGAATGCTAGAGAGGTCACTATTAACAAGACCGTGAGACTAACCATGCTGATTCTGAGAGCAATGAATGGAATGTAAATGACTAGTACCATTATTAGTTAATGTTAGTTGATTCCTATTGCTAAATAAAGTACTGGGACTTGTATGCTCAGAAAGGGGTACTGAGCCCAATTTTATCTTCCAACCTGGTTTTGCCATCCTTTCTCTCATCACTAGCAGAGAACAAAGAAAAATATAGAACATGTTTATGTCCGTAGTTATTTGTACAGATCTGTGAAGATGTCTTTTTGAAAAAGAAGTTATCTTCGGATAAGATGAAGTTAAGGCAAATTGAATTTTTATTTGCTTTGACATAGATTGGAATCAGTGATGTGATATTTTTTTCCCTCCTGTGTAGAGAGGAGAAAGAAAATCTTGATAAATCTCCTTGACTTTCCTCAAGGTGTTCAGTATCTTTCTCTTTGGAAAAGGCAACAGGGCATTTTGACACGGCTTTGACCCTCAGGTTGATAAACTTATGCTTGTAGCCTATTGCTACCAAGATTTTGACGGGGACAAATATTCAGTTCCTATATTCATTAGTTTATTCATTCGACAATCAATGCTATAGATACATCTGGGAACACAACAAAGTCGCTGTTCTCATAGAGTTTACATTCTAGCAGGAGAGACACAGACAATAACAACTCAACATATAGTAAGTTGGGGGATAATTTGGTATGCTATGGAGAAAAAGCAGGGACTTGGAATAGGAAGCGTGCAAGAGGGTATGATTTAAAAAACTTTTAGGGAAGTCTTCTCTGATAAAGGGACATTTGGCAGAGACCTGAAGAAAGTGAGAGACTGAGTCATGTGGCTGTGTAGGGGAAAAGTTTTCCAGGTAGTGGCCATAGGCCCTGAGGTTTGAGAGTACATGGCAGGCTCGAGGAAGAACCAGAAAGCCAGTGTGGCTGAAGTAAAGTGCTAAAGGGAGAATGGAAGGCAAGTGGTGAGTGAAGAACCCTGGACTGATCACACATAGCCTGTGGACCACTGTGAGGATCTGGCTCTTATCTGTAGTCAGATGGGAAGATGTTGGAGGCTTTCGAGCAGAAGATACTATGATTTAACTTCAATACGGGAAGAGCCACTGGTATTGGATACAGAATAGAACGTGTGGGAGCAGGGGAGACAGAAGCAAAAGCTCAATGAATGGTGAACGTATTGCTATAATCTGATGGTTGGTGGTAACTTGCCCAGAGTGGTAGCAGTGGGAATAATAATTAAATTCTAGGTACAGTTTGAAGGTAGAAGCAATGGGATTTTCTGTTCCATGTGAAGGGAAGAAAAGATTCAAAGAGCATTCCAAAAATTTTCTTCTGAGAAAGTGGAAGAATCGAGTTTCCATTTCCATACATAGGGGAAAATAGGAGAGGAGGACATTTGGTGTGGAAATTCGATTTTGAACATGTTGTGTGAAGTGTCTATGAGACATTTAAGTGGAAATGTTATATAGGTAGTTGAATTTGTAAGTTTGGCGGTTAGGGGAAAAATCCAGGTTAGGGATTAGAATTTATGAACTCTCTGTGTATGGTTAGTTTCTAAGGTCTTGAGATGAGGTTGGAGTCATTTAAGAAGTAAGTATAGATAAAGAAGAGATTTACAGTTGAGCCATGGACCACTCCAACATTTAAAGATTTAGAAGACAATTAGGAGCCAGCAAAGGAGATTGAAAAATTCTCTACCTATAAAGTAGGGAGAATTACACACACACACACACACACACACACACACACACTCCTTTTCTGGTAAACCTGGGTTAAGAAGTAGGAGGCATCAGTCTACTAGAAAGGATGATGCCAAGTTTTTGTGATGTGACAACCAAGAAACCCAAGGAGAAAGGGCCTCTGATGATAGGCGAATAGCACTTCTGCCCAATCTTGCTCAGACCAACAAATGACTTTAGAATTTGGGGTGAAGATAAAGTGGATGATATGAAGTATGATAATGGGGAAAAGATGGCAACATGGTTGCAAAAGGAGATAAAACTGCATAAGTCTCCTTGTGACTATTAATATAATACCTGCTTTTTGAAAAAAATTGGTAACTATAAGTAAATAAAAAGAATAAAATGCACCATTAATACACACTAAGAGAACTTCTAACATTTTGGTATACTTTTTTTCTAGTTTTTTCATACACACATATGTATAAAAATTAGGATTATATTGTATAGACATTATTATAGTCTTTTTAATTTGATATAATAACAAGACTATTTTTGGAAGATTCATTTTTTATCATCTTTTGGTAAGAGGAGAAAGCTGATCAAATAGAAGATTGTGTTACTTGAGAAATGTCTGGTCCAATATCAACCAATAAAGTAGAGTATGAGTGTGTGTGTGTGTATATGAGAGAGACAGAGAATTAGGGTGATTGTGGACTTGGTGAATTGTGTCTTGGTGACTGAGACCTTGGCTGTGTTACCTCTAGGGACTGAGAAAACAAGGCTGACTAAAGCTTTGCTTATTTTTTATGTCTGGGTGGATTCTGGACTTGTTTTCTGGATAGCTGGAGAATTGTTGGTTTTTCATTACTAGATTACAGCACAAACTGAAAGGGAAAAATATGTGTAAATGCTTTGGTTGATATCTACCAATGTAAAGAGGTAATGAAATTAATTTGTGATACAAAGTAGGTTGTTTTTTTTTTGTTTTTTGTTTTTTTAAAGATTTTATTTATTTGACAGAGAGAGACACAGTGAGAGAGGGAACACAAGCAGGGGGAGTGGGAGAGGGAGAAGCAGGCTTCCCGCGGAGCAGGGAGCCCGATGCGGGCTCGATCCCAGGACCCTGGGATCATGACCTGAGCCGAAGGCAGACGCGTAACGACTAAGCCACCCAGGCGCCCCCAAAGTAGGTTGTTTTGACTAAATTACTTAGTTTGGTTTTCCCCACATCTTACAAAGAAAATAAATTCCATATTTCCCCTATGTTTTTCATGTTGTGGGTCCAGTCTAGACACATATACCTTGAAGATTTAATATGGGAATTTTTCCATAAATCTGTGAAAATTGTGAAGAGTCATTTTAGTTTATCAGTAAAGTGTTATGAGCATGATGACAGCAAAATGATTTTTCCTATTGACAACTTTTATGGCACAGACTGA
>NC_138369.1:113974275-114057251 GCF_054177405.1 Leptonychotes weddellii | reverse complement strand
TTTTTTTTAAAGATTTTATTTATTTATTTGACAGAGACAGAGACAGCGAGAGCAGGAACACAAGCAGGGGGAGTGGGAGAGGGAGAAGCAGGCTTCCTGCTGAGCCGGGAGCCCGATGTGGGACTCGATCCCAGGACCCTGGGATCATGACCTGAGCCGAAGGCAGTCGCTTAACCAACTGAGCCACCCAGGCGCCCGGCACAGACTGATTCTAAAATAAATGCTTGATGAGATTAGATTCAGAAGATATTGGCAAGACGAGAGCCAGTGAAAATCTCTTTCAAATAAATATAATTAATGAAAACAATAGAAATAACATTCAGTTGTAAACTTCTGACAGCAGTATGTAAAGTGTGTGCCTGTGTGTGGGTGGGTGGGTGTGTATTTCTGTTTGTGTATCACAAGCTCTCTTGTTATGTATGGGTTCTTGATTGGTGAGCACAATTGGCTAGAGGATGGGACTTTACAAGGTCAAGGTCACACATTCCACTGGCCACATAGAGGCAGAAAACTATGTCACAGTCATCAATTGCATCAGAAATTTTATACAGTCGTTTCATGGCCATGTATTCTTGGTCACAAAACAACTGGACAAGAGAGTTGGGCTGGCTCAATAATATTAATCACAGTATTAGGAAAAATAGGCATACAACTTTCAGCATAGATGCCATACCTTACAGGGCAATGATTTCCACTTTGTGAATGGCAGAATATACACAGACGCTCACAAATGTACAAACTCAACTGCATTAGACGAGAGAAAAAGCCCTACTTAGCCTTAACTCCAATATTTAGCTGAAAACAAGCATACCATAACTGTCTCTCACTTTTTTCCTAGTTAATACTGCATTAATATCAAAGTTTTAAAGAATATTAACATTCTTTTATAAATATACCATTATTCTTTGTATCTTTATTATTCATTATAATCAAATCAGTGCATCAGAATCTAGGGCTTTTCAAAATCTAAAGCAACATCTTTACATTTTGGCGTTTGGGAAGTCCATCGGGGGAAACAGTGCAACAGCACCGAGAAATGCACTCACGACAGTTCTGCCACTTCACACTGAGGGTCATATGCAATGACAAATGCTGAAACTTGCACCATAGATCAAGTTGGGGAAACATTAGTTCCTGACTATTGCATTTTTGCTTTAAAAATCTCAGCCTACGATCTCCTGACATTGCCTTTTCTGATCGAGCTATACCGATCCCATAATAAAGTACAAAACAGTGTAAGTTCCTCTGCAAACCCACTCACGATCTGCTCGACTTTGGAACCCAACTGCCCTCTCATCTTTCAAGGAGAATTGTGCTTTTATGGTATTCGTTAAAAAAAGGAGAAGAAAAGAAAAAGGTACAACGTCAAGTCCATAACCTCTAACGAATCACTATTTCCATCTGCAGCCTGGCAATATGCTAAAAGCAGGAACAGGAAGAGAAAACCCCTTCTTTTAATCTAAAACTCTTGCAAAACCGTTAACACAAACAGTGTGGATCAGCCTTTCAATATGCAAAATGGACGAAGGTACCCAATTTTCTTTGATAATAAATTAAATCTGAAGTAGTTCCCTATTGGGGACATCCGTTGTAATCTTTCAGTTTCCCTCTTTAAAAATTAGATGCTGGCTATCAAAGCACATTGGCCATGGGAATAAAATATTTATCTAACAGGTTTCAAGTCTCAACGACCACTTCCTCTTCTTGATTTTTCTTAGACCTTTATGCCTCCCACCTACCACAGTCTTCCCTCAACCCTATTGACAGCCTAGCTGGCACCACAGATAAGAAGCGAACTGTTTTTTCCGTGACCTCTAAGCATTCTACTCCAAGGGAAAAGCAACGTGGAATGCACACTCAGCAGGCTACGAGCCTGGAGCCAGTTTGTCCTCAAGGCATTTCTGCCATAAAATCTAATACTATTCACTGTGTTTTGCTCTAAGCTGATCCGTCCTCCACTCCCCTCTCTCCCCTTCCTGCTCTCACTCCGCACCTGGCTGCAATTCTTGACCCACAGGCACACAGCAAACAAAAGCCCGAAACAGCAACAGATTCCTTTGTTTTACATGCAAATCCTACCTCCGGTAGTTGTCACATCTTCCTCAAAAGCCACGCTTAATTTCTAATGACAGCGATCCAGTGCAGTCCTCCAAAGAGCCACCGGTAATCATCATTGCCTCGCGTGCCTAAAGCCTTTCTGGACCATTAATGTCACAACCCTTGCTAACTCATAGCTTTAATACTCTCTGCTCAAAATGTCTGAAAGAGTTTGGGAGGACAATAGGAGTGACAGGCACGCTAGACAGCCATGCTTGAAATTAGTTATCAGAAGCTCCGTGAAAGCTGCTTCACACTGTTTTTAAAGCGTGCAGGAGGTAGGATTTATTAGCCTATGATAGGCATGCTGTTTCTGTTTTTATTAAATACTGTAATAGGCTGTCTGTTAGCAATGCTGTGATAGGTCCAACATCACTTCCCACTGCTTTCGAATTCTCGTATTAAAAAGGGAGAGAGGGCTCAGACTTCCTTAGGAGACCGAGGCGGACACCACCCTGCCTACTGGATCAGGTCCAGATCCTCTATAACTACAGGGGAAAGAATTCCTTGTGCAAGTGCTATTTTTATGTGGAAAGTGAAGTTGGGAATAAACACTTTAGGGTTCCCCAGACAATTCTCTCACTCCCAGCAAGGGACTCCTGCTCTCCCCAGTTACAAAAAATAAGTGTCCTCTGGAGTTAGATAAGAGAATCAGTCTCCATAAGAAAATGTTCCTCATCATTACTGAGGAAGGATTCAGGGTATGCCTAGATGCCAAAATCTCAAATGATGTATCAAATGGGCTGAATGGATCAATGGGCACATTCATTATTTCAGGCTAACTTACAGAGCTTTGTGTTCCCGTTTGAAGCAATCGTGGGTTCACTTTTGACAGCAAAAGTGCGAAGAACGAAGGGTGAGTGGAAGGGGAGGGGGTGATCCATGCTGGGCAGTCATGGTCATGGAAGATGGAAGAAGGATTTCTTACCAATGGTCAGAGATGAGGCTGGAAGTGCTACTCAGAAAAGTTGCTAAGTACTTTTCCAATAGGGAAACAGAAAAAGTTCTTGGTAGTTCACAGTAACAGAGAGAATGTGTTCTGCTTCAACTACCTAGATTTTGTCCTTTTTTTCCTACTGTTCTTTCTCTCCTGCTATCCCAGGAGCAATAGTTATGTAGTAGTTGCTATGGAAACTGAGTGGTCGCTCCAGCAGAGGGGCTGAGGAAGGGCAGCAGATGGAAAGCGGACAGAAATGTACTATGGCTGGCCTATAGAATTGAAAATAGGGAGTTAATGAACACACAAAAACTACTACAAAACAAAAGCCGGAAGGAATGATTGTAAATCACCATTATTTAATTACTGGTCGTTTTGTTATCTGGAAGTACTATTACGATCACAGCTTCCATTATTAGATTATATGTAAGAACTGAATATCTGATAAAAGAAAGATACTTTTTTTTTCGCTTTTTTTTTTTTTTCTTTAAACTCCTGGTTGTCAGTTTGAATATGCCTTGATTGTATGTGAATTTTAGTTATTTCTTGACTGGTCACAATTTCTGCTCAGGAATAAAGTGTGATTTAGTGGGAAAATCTCCTTGTATCACAGACTATAAGCATGTTTCATTCTGAATGAACATCCTTGTAGTGGTTTCTCTGAAGCAAAACCCAAATCAAAAAATACTGTAATTTGAAATTCAATAACTATTTCTGCTCCCATTATGTTGGTAGGACAGAGGAGATTTTTTTTTTTAAAATTTTTCACATTCGCAGTTCCTCAGATAGGGGGGAAAAGATTTTTTTTTTTGTATTCCAGGTCCCAAACCTTCCACCAGCCTTGTGATCATGCAAAAGAAACTAGAGTTTCTTACCAGAGTAATTAAAATTTCACGGTTGTAAGGAGTCCGGGGAATTTTCGTCTTTAGTGCCTCAGTTTGTAATTGGAGTGACTGACAGTACTGAAGGGAGAACACAAACATTCCAAAATAAAATTGTTGGGAGGCCATTCTTCAAGATTTTATGCAAATCCTCTTCTTAAATAGGCAGGCATATCATCCAAAAATTTGTAATGGAAGAAGGATTATTTCAGGGGGAAAGGATTTATGATATTCTCTTAAAAAATGAGAGGGTAGTATTATAAATTGAATATCCCAATTATTTTTTTCAAATGTCAGAAAGTATTTAATGGCAACATATGACAACCTAAACACCATTAACAACACCATGTATCATTTGTGGGGAGGGAGGGAGAGAGAGAGAGGGAGAGGGAGACGGAGGGGGGAGGGGGAGAGGGAAAAAGAGTGTCAGAAAACTCCCCAGTTGAATATTTCCCTCCAATTCTATGTATGGTTAATTCAGGAGTAGCTGCTGCTCCTACAGGAGACAAATAGGTAAGATTTGGATCCTGGGATGGAGGGAGAGGGCTGGTCTGAGGGCAGGGATGGTTAGTGCTGCTTTAGCGAGGTTCTGTCCCTGGCAGAGCAAAGATTACACGACTTCTCTGAAGATGAAGGGGGATTACCGAAAGGACCCATCAGATGGGAGTGGGGTCAGGTGCAAAGTGGTTTGTTGGAGGTCCTGGAGGCTGAGCAGAGAATGAGGAAAGGAAGCTCAAGGGAGGGAAAGAAGAGGGAGAGGGATCTATGAGGGAGGAAGGAAGGAATTTCTTGAGGTGGCCTGATGTTAGAACAGGACACAGGCTTTGAAATAAGGAGGCTTGATTTCAACCCTCAGTTCTGTGAGCCCATTTGGGGTCTCGTGTAAAATGGGATGCTAAAATGGCTGTTGTAAGACCACCATGACAAGGGACATGACGAGGGAGGAGTACGGCTCTTCGTTAACTGAATGCTGAAGTAAGTGCTAGTTCTACCTGAGCAGCGAGAAGGAGGGGCCAGGAGGAGGAGGTGGTACAGTGGGAAAGAGGAGGAGTGAAGGAAGGAAGGGCAGGAAGAGAAGGAGAGAAGGAGGTGGGGCTGGGGAAGAGAATGGTGGGGGGAGTAGAAGAGAAGTTTTCCTGTGGACTCATAGAAGATAGAATTTCTTATTTGCTTTGTTTTCTGGATCACATGCCAATAACTGCTGTTGCATTTTGGTTCTCCCCCTATAAAAAAGTTTCAGATAATAAAGTGTTCGGAGCTCATATCCTTTTCAACAATAGAAAAACTTATGCTGAACTTGTTGAAAAGCATGTTCTACCATCTCGGAAACAGCTGATCTGAGGATTGAATTTAGTCGTTCTTAGCATCGCTGTTTTGGATGGTTCCCTGGAGAATGAAGTTTGGGGCAGCAGAAGGCAGGAACTGGAGTGATATTTCAGAGCTATATTGCCAAACACATTCAGCCGGAGTACCCTGTGCATCTGTAACTTGACAACATTTTCAACAACATCTGCTCTCTGAATGCACATAAAAAAAACTTGTTCTGGAGAGAATTTGTGTATGTTAACAAATATTAGGTGCAAAACTGAAGCCTGTGCAAGAGTGTTGTGATCACATAGGCAGAGAGTTTACAGTTGACACACACAGCCTGCAAGTGAAACCATTTAATGAATGGAACGAAGAATGCATAATTTCATTATGAGTCATCACTATTAAAAAAAAAAAAATGATAGATACATAACCAGAAAGTGTAGCTATCTGTTCCAGATACAAGAGCTAATTATATTTTGGAGTATATAATTTATGCTCTGAGTAACTGCTTTTCCTTTGTTGTGACTATTTTTCTAGGAACAACAGGAAAGTTACTGTAGAAACCACTTCCTTCCTGTTATATTCCTGTCAATGCTGAAGCTGACTCACTCTGAAGTCCAAGTTTAGATCCTTGAAAGAGGCACTCTCTAGTATAAACGTGAAATTTTGGCCCTAGAAAATAATGACAAGAAAACAGTTGAAGACAATGTGACATTTAAAGCACGTGTCTGATTTCCAAGACACAATGAAATGCCGTTCATTGGTCTACCTCACTTTTCATGAAGATATTCCTTCTGATTAGAGGTTAAAAAAAGTTCAGTAAGGGGCGCCTGGGTGGCTCAGTTGGTTAGGCGACTGCCTTCGGCTCAGGTCGTGATCCTGGAGTCCCCGGATCGAGTCCCGCATCGGGCTCCCTGCTCGGCGGGGAGTCTGCTTCTCCCTCTGACCCTCCCCCCTCTCATGTGCTCTCTCTCGGATAAATAAATAAAATCTTAAAAAAAAAAAAAAAAAAAAAGTTCAGTAAGGATATGATAATTTCTGAAACTTTACATGTATATATATTCAAACACATCATATTTGATCATCAGAACAAAGTTATTGGGAGGCAGGGCAGATATGAATAGTCCCATTTCCATCTGGACGACTGAGGATGAGGGAGGTCAAATGATTTTCCTAAGATCACATAGCCTGTAAGTAGGTCTTCTAATGCACAATCCAGTGCAATTTTTACTTCATGAAAGTTTACACTTAGCTCCGAATATTTGTCCTGAAATATTCAGAAATATAAGCACTAGAAGAATTTTTTTAACCTTTATAAAGTATAAATTGGAGCTTACTGCCATGTTTTTTTTTTTTTTCTTTCCATCTGGCATATATTCAAGCTGGGTTTTTCACTTTTTTGTTTTGCAGCCCTTTATGTTTTTAAGGTAGAGTTGGTAAACCTTTTAAAAAGATAAACAATAAATTTTTACAATTCTGCTGACTACAGAATGGACACTGAATAGGATTTCCTGTTAATGGCAGCAGCAGAACAGGACTCTGATCTATGGGCCTAGAAGCACGAACCCACCTAGTAAGGCCATGATTTGGATTGTCATCCTGAATTCTTTGATTGCATTTCTATCTGCTTAAAAATTAGAGAAAGGCCTGCAGAAACTCCTAGCCCCACCTTCTGTCAGCACTTAGTCCTTTCTGTAGGTTCCCGTAAATGACCATTCTGTATGCTTGTAGTTGAAATGGGAAAAGGAGGTAGACAATTATAGAATATATACCTCGATGAATTTATCTGAATTTTCAGAGTAGTAGAAAAACATGCCCTCTCTACCTCTCTACCATGCCCCCTCCCAGCAAACACAGATAGAGATGCCCAAGCCTCGCCCGGATGCCCATGAGAAAGCACTGGTACCAGCTAGTTTAACCAGCTTTCTGAAGCCATCATTCTTTAGCTGAGCCATTGCATTTGGCGGACAGCTTATTGGGGCTGCCTTTCCATCTTTCTGAAGCCTGTCAGAGTATTGGACATAAATCAGCTTAAAAATAAAACGTAAGATAGAACATTGACAATTGTTGGAGTTTTATTTCATTTGGATTCTCCTGCTTCCCAGGGCCTCGCTGCAATTTTCCTGCTTACTGGAAACAGGTACTAGAGCATGGTAACCCTCAGGGCACAGTGCATCCGTGTGTAACCAATGAGAAGATGATCGCTAGTTACCGTTATTATTATTATTATTATTATTATTATGACTTATGGTGTTGCAGTAATGTGTACACCATATAGCATTAGACACAATACCTCCTGCTTTCAATGCAAGTTAATTAAAAGACCTCTGTCTTAAAAACAAGACAAACAAATCCCTTTTATGCAGAAGACTCCAAGATTAGGTACAAAGGACAAAGATTCACATGTATGTTGGTGTTTACATTCATTTGTATATTTTAATAACTTACTTTATGTGGCTAGATTCTTAGGGTGGGGAAAGAAAGACTTGGCAAAAACACTTGAACATTGATTGTAAAAGGTCCTACTTTACAAAACTACAGCAAAATCCTGATAAATCTATTAGGCCTTTATTAGCTGGAGAATTTCTAAGTGTTTACTCAATGTTAGACTAGGAAACTTTTCCTAAATATTTCCACATTTCATAATTTACTTAGACTAAGAGTCAGCAAAATGGATGTCAACAAATACATTTGTATACTGAAATGTATTTGTGAAGTTACTTTTATCAAGGGTGTCATATCAAGGTTAGACATGATAGTGACTTCACGGCATTTCCCACTTTTCTCCTTAAATACAAAACACTGTTGAGTTCTGATGATTTAAAAAGTGACATATGCTCGTGGTTGCAAAATTGGAGTATATAGAGAATATAAACGAAAGTCTTCTGTGATTCTATAATCCACAGGTGATTTCTATTAATAGTTAAAAACTAGGATTATATAGCATATGTACATTTACATGTTAATTTTCCCCTTCACTTTATAACATTTTCCATGTTATTTTGAAATCTTCAAATCTTTTTTAAGGGATGCATAATATTTTGTCATATGGATCTTCCCTTATTTTAAAAAAGCCTGTTATTGGGGCACCTGGGTGGCTCAGTTGGTTAGACAGCTGCCTTCGGCTCCGGTCATGATCCCGGGGTCCTGGGATCGAGCCCCGCTTGGGCTCCCTGCTCAGCGGGGACCCTGCTTCTCCTGCTCCCTCTACTGTTCCCCTGCTTGTGTTCTCTGGCGCTCTCTCTGTCAAATAAATAAATAGAAAAGAAAAAGAAAAAAGAAAAAAAAAGCCTGTTATTGGACACACAAGTTACTTATTTTTTCTTTAGCGTAATGATTTACTGAAGGTCTTTTTACATAAATCTTAGGCTATATCTCTGGTTCTCTAGTTATATGTATTTAGGACAGATTGCCACATCTGTATCATTGGCCTGAAAGGTCTGACCATTTCAAAGCCTCTTGGTGTGTATTGCTAAGCTGCTCTCTTAAAAGGTTGTACCATTTTCAAAGTTCCACTGTGGCACGCCCTCCCCATGGCAGAGTAGTCCTTGGAGTGGGAAGAGGGGGCTTTGTTCTCTTTCACACGGAGAGGTTTATTTCCCTTTCATTTTGCTTGTGGGACGGAAGTAGAAGTCAGGAGCCAGGGAAAAGAGGGAAAAGGAAGAGGTTTAATAATGTGAGAATTTTTGTTTCAATTTCCTGAAGTGGAACCGTTTTTATTCCCACTGTGGGGAGAGGGAAAGTGGAGAACTACTGCAAGGTCTAGGGCTTACATTCATGTTGTTCCTACTGCTCAGAGCAGAATCTCTCCCCAGCGGTGGCCTTTGAAGCCTGGGATATTCCTACTCCCAGGAGATGCTGTTGTAGTCACAAATACACAATTTACATCTGGTGTGTCTTTCTGAAAGTCCATTCGCTTAAAGATTTTGGAGGCAGGGGTTTTGAATTTTCGTGTTCTGTCAAGTTTTAGCACAGGTATAAATAAGTAGAATTGCTTTTCCAACATCATTAAACCTGGAATTTTTTAGATAAGCTCAGCAAACAGTATTTTTATGAAATGGAAATTAGTGGAAATCTGGAACTTTCTTTGTCTTTAAGGAACTCTTGAGGCATTCATCAAAATGAATAGAGAACATACCCTTAGTTAGAACTGATGATGCTAATACAGAAGGGTGGGAGCATATCATTTCTTGGTAAGTAAGAGGAGAACTTTGTTGCTTGTTATATGAAAATGGAGTTTGTTACCTTTCTAAGAATTCAGTAGTTTTTGGATGTCACACATGCAAAAATGGCTCCCACACAAATCAGATCAACATCCTGCCAAAATTTCATTCAATCAAATCTTAATTTACACAGGAGTTCATGTTTTAATTCCTGCCAGTGAAGTAACTCAGATTGTGTGTGCGTATGTGTGTGTGTGTGTGTGTGTGTGTGTGTCTGTGGTTGGGGGGGATAGATTTTAATGCTATTCCTAATTTATCTTTTAAAAGTATACTAATTCTAAAATTATGTTTTCAACTGGGATCACTGACTGGTAGTTAAACAGAGTATATACTCTTTTTAAGTGAGCCTGAAATATCAGAAAATATGCAAGATAAGGAAGGAAATTCAGAATAACCTGAAATCATTGAGACATGTGTCAGAGCCAACATCCCTAAAGTTCACCAGAAAGCACTTGATAGCGACAGGGCTGATAACATTACCCAACTATGTCTGGTAAATGTGTAATAAAAAGCTGCAGTCAATCAAAACAGAAGTATAGAATGTACCCAAATGTTTGTTTAAAACATGGTTTTATTACTATAGAGATGGAAAATGACCTTTTCTCTTCTTCAAGATAACACTGGATAAGTATTCCATGAAGTCATCACTTCGGCAGGGAAATTTAAATACTAATCATACAAGTTTAGAAGGAAAAACTCCCCAGAATTTTGCCACTTAAAAACAAAGTCTTAGTTAGATTACTATAATGCATTGCATTGTAAAAATCAAGCAAGCCATTCAAAAGTGCTTGACGTTATCCTGAAGTTCAAAACATTATCTTTTCCATTTCCTTTGGAGGATGAAGCTCATGGGAGAGAAGACAATTTGGTAAAATTTTAACTATGGACATGGCCAGATGGCTGTTTGTGAAAATTAGAAAAAAAAAAAACTACCCCTTCATCAGGACATTTGTGAACCACCTACTAGAAAATTGTACTGACAAGTAGAAAAAAAAAAAAACCAAAAACAACAACCTAGGATTTCTGTGAAATGAATGATAGCCCCATGATCATAGACTAGAAAGCCAGCATGACCACATATGGTGGCTTTGTATATCTGAACCAAAAAGAGGTAGCATAGGAAATTTAATGCTGCAAAATTTTTGTTTAAAAAGAATGAGATTAACCCTACTGTTTTTTTTATTAAAAAATATCAAGTTGTAACTGACATACATTACATTAGTTTCAAGTGCACAACGTGATTCAATATTTGTATATATTGCAAGATGATTACCACAGTAAGTCTAGTTTAGTTGTCATCATACATAAAGAATTTTTTTTCTCGTGATGACAACTTTTAAGATCTACTTTCTTAGCAACTTTCAAATATGCAATGCAATATTAATAACTGTAGGTGCCATGTGTAGATTACACACCCATGACTTATTTATGTTATAACTAGAAGTCTGTACCCTTCTACTTGTTTACCAATTTTTGTACCCCTCCTCACCTCTAGCAACCATCAGTCTGTATCTATAAGCTTGGCTACTTTTGTTTTTAGATTCCACATATAAGTGAAATTATATGGTATTTGTTTTTCTCTGTCTGACTTATTCACTTAGCATATAATGCCCTTAAGATTCATCCATGTTGTCACAAATGGCAAAATTTCATTCTTTTTTATGGCTGAGTAGTATTCCATTGTTATATATACCACATTTTCTTCATCTATTCATCCATTGATGAACACTTAGGTTGTTTCCATATCTTGGCTATTGTAAGTACCGCTACAATGAACATGGGGGTGCGTGTATCTGTCTGAGTTAGTGTTTTCATTTTTTTCTGAAAAATACCCAGAAGTGGAATTGCTGGATTGTATCATGGTTCTATTTTTAGTCTTTTGAGGAACTTCCACAGTGGTTGCACCAATTTACATTCCCATCAACAGTGTAGAAGGGTTCCCTTTTCTCTTCATATTCACCATTTGCTATTTCTTATCTTTTTGATAATAGCTATTCTAACAGCTACAAGGTGATATTTTATTGTGGTTTTGATTTGCATTTCCCTGATGATGAGTGACGTTGAACATTTTTTCATGTGCCTATTGGCCATCTGTCTTTTTTGGAAAAATGTCTATTCAAGCCCTCTGCCCATTTTTAAATTGGATTATTTTTGTTATTGAATTGTAAGAGTTCTTTATATATTTTGGATATTAACCCCTTATTAGATATATGATTTACAGATATCTTCACCCATTAAGTCGGTTGCCTTTTCATTTTGTTGATGGTTTTCTTTCCTGTGCAAAAGCTTTATATTTTAATGTAGTCCCACTTGCTTATTTTTGCATTTGTTGCCTTTGCTTTTGGTGCCAAATCCAAAAAATCACTGCCAAGACCAATGTCAAGGAGCTTACATCTATGTTTCCCTCTATTTTTTTTATGGTTTCAGGTTTTACATTCAAGTCTTTAATCCATTTTGAGTTAATTTTTGTATATGGTGAACGTTACCCTTTTCCTTATATTTTCATGATAACTTGGATGTTATTATTCATTTTTATTTGATCCTTCATTATTAGTGATATTAATTTCTGTGATATTGATTTGAAAATTACTTAATGGTAAAATACATGATGAACAATCAGTTAGCAATGTTTTTAGCAAAAACAATAGTAAGTACAAAAATGTATAGATGAAGAGGAGATTCTAAGACTCTATATAGTAAGCCGAGTACAGCTCACTTCTCCATTCCTTTCTCCAATCTGCTAATAGTTCTATGCAGGTATGGCTTTAAGTTCTGTTGGATGTCCTGTGGAGAAAACTCCAAGGAATGGTTAAATGCCTGGAAACTGACTTCTGGAAGTCATGGGGTGGGGACAAGAAAAATTGCACGTCCTGGAAGGCATGACCCATGGGACCTATGAATTCCTAAGGAAAGTCCTTGTTGGAATGTTTGTCTTTTATATTCCAAGGAAAGAAAAAGCAAAACATGCGGGTTGACTCCTCTCTGGCCCTGAGCCTGGGAGAGAGTACAAAGGTATCTGAAAGCAAGGAGGCCTCTTTCAGGTGCCCAAGGAGGCACTCTCTGCCCACTTCTACACCAAAGTCCTATGGGAGTAGAGACCACCTGCCCAGGAGTGCTGCTACTTGGCTTCTCCAAGGATCATATGTAAGCCCCAGTCAGCCAGCAGAGAAAATAACAAATCCCTAAGGGAATTTAGCAGTTAGAGGGAAAAAGATGATTTCAAACAAACTGAATAATGATGAAGAGACGAATGATAATATATTTATATGGAGAGAGAGAGAGAGAGCACATGAGCAAGAGCACACTAAATAGATGATTTTCCATCTAAACTATTTTCCTGGATATCGAAGAGGCTTGGCTGGTCACTATTACAATGAAAGATCAAGTGCAAGATACATTCAAAGCACAGAAAAAAAAATACATATATAAGAGTTGGGGATTTAATCCAGAAAATCAAAGAGGTAAAAACAGGGGTTACAGGGGCAGAAGATGGAAAAGTCAAAAAAGAGGCAATGATTTTTTTTTAAAGTACCAAGAAATTGTTTTCCTTGAGCAGAAGAAAGATTTGAAATCTGTTGCAGGTAAGACTTACAGTATTTTTCATGATTGTCTTAAAATAGTAGTACCCCTGTGGATCTTTGTTTAATAAATGAGTATGTATTGAAAGAACCAAACAATCAGTGGAGGCAGAAAAAGAAGACATGGTACATAGTGACACCTGATGCACAAACATACCCACACAACTGGATAGGGGAAGGCTGACTGGCAATATATTGTCAAAGTGCCCTGTGAGGACACGTGAAGCAGAATGGTCATGCCGAAAGGAATTCTGATAAAAGCCTGGAATGGAGAGGGAGAGGATTAAGTAGAAGCATTCTGAAGGATTCCTTCTTGGGGAAGGGAAGAGAGAGTCAAGTATTTTAAATCTCCTATTGCAGAGGACAGGGGAGGAGACAAATTGATGAGTAATATAGCATCTTGGTTGTGGAAACAGAATGTTCTGGTGGGAAAATATTTAATATTTAAAAATAGTGAGTGTGGGAAGGCAAGATAACCATTGATGGAATGGAATAGTGCAGTAAAACTCCCAAATTAACATCATCAAAAATCCATGACAGCATGATTAAACTAGTATAAATTGGAAAAAGAAAAAAAAAAAAAGAAACACCAATATAAAATAAATAAGATAACGTGGCAAGGAATTAAGTATACTGGTTATTTTATTATTTGTAAATAGAACTTTAGAAGACTGAAACTATCAGATTGGGTTAAAAACAAATTCAACTCATGTATATACTATATATAGGAAAATAAAATTAAAGTGATAAAGGTTGAAAATGAAGAGGTAGAAAAAGAGATACCAAGCAAATACAAGCTAAAAGAAAGTGTGTGGGAGGGCAATATTAATGAAAGTCAATATATTTGAACTTAAAAACACTGTACAGGATAAGACAAGACATTATATCATGATAAAATGATAATTTTTGAAGGAGTAATTGTCATAAACTTATATTACTCTCCTATCAAGTATAAAACATAAATCAGCAAATTCATAAAACAAAAATTATAGAAATTCAGGGGAACACTTTTAAATGTTTTAACAGGGGACCTTATATTAAGTGATTGACAGTACTCTCTAAGAACTGGACAGATTGAATATACAAAACAAAAAAAAATAAGTAAAGCCATGCTGTCTTTTTTGCCTTCTGTGCCTGCTCATGCCTCTTTCATTTTCACCTGAGCAAGTCCTCATGTTTAAGACCCAACTCCTACCCTCCCATAAAGGTCTGTGCATTTCTCTAATACTGTTCTTGAGAAATGCTGCATGAACACAGAAATGTGGTCCAGTTTTCCTTTGTGCATCCAGTGTCTAGCACTGTGCCTGACACACAGAACATATGCAATAAAAGTTAACTCCTGTATGAAGAGATGAACCCATGAATACTGTGGATTCTGTTGCTTAGCTTCCTTTGCTTTTGTCCTCCCTAGTGACAGTGATGGGGGTGACTTCCCGCCCAGAGACCTACTTGTGATGATGACAAAACCTGTGCCTTTGTAGATAGATGACTTTTGTTTATGATCCACACGCATAGTTGCTGAATGATGCTGTGAATGCACTTCACTTACGTTCCACTTCCTGAACTGACAACTGTGTCCGTGTCTGCAAGATTATTTGTTCCTTTGTTCTGGCCATTGTATGATGATAGTATGGGGGGTTAGAGTGGGGGCAGAAGAAATGTTCCAGAAGCTCTATTAAGTGACCCAGAAGAGGTCTTTACCTTGCAGATGGTGTTTCATATGAATTTTCTAGTGTCCTGCTGGGAAGCCCTCCTTGGCTGATGACTCCTGGAACATTTGGACAAGCATTGCCTTGTAGCATAAACACCTTAGTACTTGAACTGCATTTCTTGAGATTGTCTAGGGGGAAATTAATCCCGAATGGATTCAGGGAAGTTCGTTTGGTGAGCTTGACTCTGCAGCTGCTAGAATTGCCTCTTCTTTTAGTTTTTTGTTTTTTGTTTTTTTTAAATTCTAGCTTCTGCCATCTGCTAGCATAGCCCAGGTGTGCAGGATTTTCTTGTTCTCCTGTAAACATGACTCTGTCATCCCCTTTATTTGTCTGGTCATTAGTTATCAGATGGTTGATGTTTGATCATTCCTCAAAACATCTGCCCCAGATACTACTTCTCCAAGGGAAATGAAGAATAGCTAATATGGTTGGCAGTTAGTAGGTTAGGTTTAATTGCTTTCTTCTAATTTCAGTCAACTTGCACAATTTTTAATCTATGTAATTCATACTCAGTCGTCCAGTTTATTTGGGTGTGTAAAATGTGCCACATGGAAATCAACATCATAGTCCTCTACCTTCAAAGCTCATGTCAAGTACCATGTTCTCAGGTCTCCTCTGACTCTATAGAGAATGAGTTAGGATTTCCTCTTCTATTCATATCTGTATTTTATTAGGTGCCACTTTTCACTGTAGTTGTTTCTATCCCTTTTACTGAGAGGTGGAGTTGGGTTGGATATGTCACTTAACAGTGCAACCTCATTTATTGATACAACTGGCAAGTTCTTAGAAATTAGCAGATGCTCAGTAGAGACATACAGCCTGACTGATCTGCTACCATAATTTGAACTCCTTGTACCACTCTGGTGAGTCCTCAAAGAACGCAGGAAAACAGCAGTAGGGAATACTCTAATAGGAAATTTTCAGTAATGTTTCTGTAGAAGACTAGTTTAGAGGTAAGAGCACTGGATTTGTAGTTGGAAAATCTGTGTTTCATTGGCATGTCTGCCATTTTTGAACTATGGCTCCTTGGAAAAGTCGTGTACGTTCAGCTTTCCTATCTGTCGTATGGAGGTTCTAATATATCATGGCCACCTCAGAAAGTGTTGTGAGAACCAAATCAGAGGGCATTTGATAAAATGTGAAGCACTATGCAGAAGAAAGCTGTTGCAGTCTCTTCTGCTCAAGATATAGGTCATATGATATTAATTTTTTACACTTAAATACCGTTAGAAAAAATGATTTGTCACATATGCTATATTCAGCAATCCAAAAGAGATGATGAAAGTGATTTGCCTTCTGAGCCTAACCAAGGCTTTAGTAATCCCTCAAAGATGGAAATATGGCAGGTTACAAAAAAAAATGAAAAGCAAGAAAGTAATTGGAGCATTCTTTTGCAAAACTGGTTGCTGACTCTCTTTAGTTCTGAAACTAAATGGGAATCCTCGCATTCATATATTGCAGAACACATCTGACCAAATCAGGTCGTCTATATAAGAATTTTATAGAATAATTCCAAAGAAATCTCACATTCTTGCCCTTCTTGATATGAGGTCAAAGAATTCACTTGGTTTCAAAGAGACCCATGTGGCTTTTAGGAAGTTGCTTCAGCTTCCCCACCTTCTGCATATTCTCCTGGGCTTCAAAGAATGCCTACTGGCCTTCCATTTGTCGAGGGATGGATTACTGACTCAGCACCATCTCTCTGACGGCGCCTAGAATGACTTAGAAAACTTCAAATTCTACTTCCGTTTGGGAGTCCCACAATCACTACCTGCTTTACTAATTTCCCCAAAGCCTTCAAATAGCAATTACTGCTGTTCCTTTTTTGGGGTAATCAAAAGCAGCTTAGAGACTGAATTATTCACCTCTCTTCTGGAAAATTTGGTGCGCAGGGGCCTTTATTGGGACCTATACTGCTTTCTTCATCATCTAGGACAGGCATTTTTTTGCCTATGACCTTGAATCAATTTTTTGTCAACTAGTTGTACTTACCCCAAAGTATTGGAGCTAATTTGTTTCTTTAATCTGAAAAAAGATTCAAGGTCTATTATAGTGATGGCAAGGTAATTGGCAACATGATGTCTGGAAGCTACGGTTACAGCATCCAGAGGCATCTGGCATTTGCTAATGTCCCTGTAAAGCTAAGTAAAGTAGGACAACAAGTGGAAGTTGAACCATTAGACAAAAATTACCCAGCAGCCATCATATAGGAACACTTGATATTGATGGAACCAGCCAGAAACTAGCTTCAGAAAAAAGGTTGAAAGGATTAAATTTGAAAAAGACCTTCAGCAGGCAACTGAAGTATGTTTGCTATATGACTGTACCCAAAATCATAACCGATTTTGGGGGGAATATGAGAAACCACGAATTCATTTCAAAATCATCAAAATGTAGACTTAAAATGTTTCTCAAGTCTTTCCTACAATTTTTTCAAATTTAAAATTCAATTAAAAAAATTTTTACATCTCGTTCTCATATTGTCTTTTTCAGTTACAACTACTTAGTGTTTTCTAACCAATATACTAAAAACTGAACATAATAAAAAGAAATACAGACCAGTTTTTTGGAAAAGAACAGAGAAAGCCAACTGAAGGGCAGAAACAAAAATGGAGTAAAGATGGACCCAAAGAAAGATTTGTAAAAATGTTACACATTTCTTCCCTGACCCCTTTGGGATGTCATTGATTCAAATATTACTTACCCTGGTCATAAGACTTCATTCTACCGAACATCCCTTGATACATTCTTAGGCTAGCATTATTTTCAAAGATCATTCTCTGCTTATGTTTCTTGTCTGAAAAGTTGTGCTGACTTATATTCCAGGACCTGTTATTCTAGGCACCTGTTTTTGATGGGATATTAGCCCAATTAATGGGAATTAATAAAAGTCTGGGAACACGAATTAGATAAAATGGGAAATTACAGGCCTATATAACTCTAACTTTTTAAGAGGAAACTATTATAAAATTCATTTTTCCAGAACCCTAGAGCTGATATAGAATTTAGCCTAGGAATACCTGCCTTCAAATCTGAGTTTTGCCACTTACTTTCTTGTGAATTACAGCAAGCCTCTCAACTTCTGGTCTCTCCTCTATCAAATGGGACCTCACAGAGTTACCATTAAAGTTCAGTTATGTGAAGGTCCTTCTAATACTCTAAAGCACAAATGCTAGTTAGCATCACGGTTACTGTTTATCAATCAAGCTCTCTCTGAAAAACCGAATCTCATTTAAGGCAAGAGGACACCTGTTTTCATTCCCATAGATGTTCTTTCCCCTGGCCTTGGTAAAGTTTTTCAATTGATCTTTGTAATGTAGTATCAACCTTTATGGAATTATGGCTAGGAACAGGTGCAGTTCCCCAGTATGTTTCTAACATCTGACCGGAATCACAATCTGAGAATGATTCTTGAAAATAAGTGGTAGTCCAGGGACGTAATAAGCAATGTTCAATAGGAAGAAGTACTGGGACCAGGATAAGTCACAATTCAATCAACGACAGAGTAAATACTCCAATGAGACTATTAAGTTATTTATGCTGATGACAAGATTGTATAACCTGGGTTTTACTCCTATCACAAAAGATAGGTTCGGAATTCAAAGTGACCTTGGGGATTTAGAAAGGAGATCAGAAATAGACACAATACAGTTGTGTCTGCCTCGTTGCAGAGGTAGATGCAGGATGAGGAGAGGGCCGGAATGTGCCCAGAGTTCTGGTGGAAAGACCTGGCTGCATGTGAGGACGCAGGAAGAGAGTGAGAGGTCCTGGGTAGTTCTCAGATGGCCTGTGAGTCAGCAATGCGGCTGCAGTTAGAAAGCAAGCTGAGTGCTGCAGGGCCCGGCAGGAAGGTGGCGTGGAGCGGAACCCGCAGGGGCAGCTCTTCTTACGGGGACAACTGGACAGGCCACATTTGGATGCCTTATCTGGGGAGCTCTGTGGACTACTTGGCTCAGGGTTTTGTCTCTGATGAAACACCTGTAAATATTTATTTTAGACACCCTCATTACCTTTGCAGAGGGTTAAGGTGGCTTTACTCTTTCAGATGGGAGCCATAGAGATGATTTACATATTAGACACAGCAGTTATGTGAAAGGCGAATTCTATAGCTCCAACTATCTTAACCCCCTTTATTAAAAGAGTATTTGTGAGTGGTTTAGGGATATTTCAAATCTTGTGAGGACCTCTAACTTTCAGCCCTTATCATCTCTTGTATTAGTATTTCCATAAGTTGCCCACTCAGAAGGGTGCTGTGCATTGCCCTGCCTGTCTGGTCGAAGCTCCCTCCCTTCCTGGACAGCCCTGTTCCCGTTTGCCTGCCTGCCCAACTGCTCCTCATCCTTCGGCCTCAGCTGAAGCCTCACCGCTGTGTGAAGCCCTTTGTGACCTTCCTGGGGAGAGTTACATCCTCTGTGCTTCCTCTGCTGTGTCTTGCACATTTCTTTGTTAAAGGCTCATTAATCACACCAGATAGAATTAGAATGTGAGCTTCTCGAAGGTACGGATAAAATCTTATTCATCTTTGTATTTTCATTACCTAGAAGGGTCCCTGGCACATGGTGCCTGCTCAATAAATATTTATTGAATGATAAAATGAAGGAGGGAATGAAGATAAACATATTAGTATAAAATCTAGTAAATACGTGAAAAAAAAAAAAAAGCCCGGTATTTAGCCTGAAGAAGGACCCTCTAACTTTGTGCATTGCATAGTGTGTACCCTTCAGGTTTATAGGGAATTATATTTGAAGCTGAATTTTTAGAGTTTCCAGTGAGCTATAAGGAAGAAGTCTTTGCCAGTAACACCTACCAGAGCCCTTTCTCTCCTCACCTACAGGGGAAGAGCTAGACTAAGTCCCTTTTAATTTTAAGATACTTGATTACTTCATGCTAAGCTCCAGCACTTTCTATTCTTTGGCCTGGACCAGTTTCCTGAGGGTCCACGATGGAGACAGAATCAATGTGAAGAGCACAATTCCACCTTCAGTAACTTGCTAGGGGCTTCCTCTGTTGAAATGATCCAAAAGTTTAATGAGTGAAGGAATTTTCATATTGTCCCATATTCATTTAATAATGAAGAGCCATGTGAAGCCAGCACTTGTGGTTTTCAAAGCTGTAATACATAAATGTGTCTTTTTGATTCTGTAAGTCTCTCTTTTCAAGTAAGTTTGATCAGAGGGAAACAAAAAATCTTTACTATAGCATTGTCTCCAAATGTTCTGCTTCTGTCATTCGAGTGACGCATTTGATGCCTGTTGATGATTTTAATGATCTCTTCCTCTCTGAAAGATGCTGGTCTCTAAGATGTGATCCCCTCCATCCACCAGCATTTTTGGTTCAGAAATAAACAAAGCAACAAAACCTGCATCATTTGTTTGCCTAATGGCATGTATTTAAAAAAAAAAAAAAACCTCCCTCCTTTCCTCCCGCCTGTTTTTAATATTTATCTTTCCATGAGTACATGCAGCTGTCTTCAGTGTTGTCAACATGTTCCTAAGCAGGCTGACTGGGGTGTTGGCAAACGTCAACAGCAGGAAACCTCCAGCCCCTGACAGTTAGAGAAGACTCCCCTCTGAGCGGTGAGTTTAAAAAGCACTGATTGTTAATTTTTTTAAACCTTAGACTCTCAATACGTTTATTAATGTCATGATTTAATTGTCTATTTTAAAATATTATGATTGCCACAGTGCCTCATGATTTTATTAGTTTTTTTTAATTAACAAACGAGTTACGGATATTTTAATTGATAGCTTAATTTTTAAGAGTCTAGACGCTATATAGTCTGTAAGTCAGAGACCTCAAGACCTCAGTGAGACATATGGTAGGGGTGAGAGCATAAGCTTGGGAACCAGGCTCACTTGAATCTGAATTATGACTCTGCCATGTCCGAGCTTTGTGACTGGGGAATGAGCGGCTCTGTGCCTCAGTTTCCTCATTTATGACATAAGATTGACTTTATCTCCTTTGTAGAGTTATCATTAAAATTAAATGAGTTCCGGGGTGCCTGGTGGCTCAGTCTGTTAAGCTTCTACCTTCAGCTCAGGTCCTGACCTCAGGGTCCTGGGATCAAGCCCCGTATTGGGCTCCCAGCTCAGTGGGGAGCCTGCTTCTCTCTCTCACTCTCCCTCTGTACTCTCTCTCTCTCTCAAATAAATAAACAAAAAATCTTAAAAAAAATTAAGTTACTACATGTAAATCTCTTAGTACAATTTGAGATACATAGTGAATTTTTGATAAATGGTAATGAGCAACAGTGATGATGGAGAATCTTGAAGACGCCATTTTTCAGCAGGTGGCGTTTGTCCTGTTTCAGAGAACTCAAATCCTTATTTGTAAAAACAAACTTCCCCTCCTAGGATAGGAAAGACTTAAAGGTTTTCACTGTGTTGTCAAATTTCTTGAAAAGCACAAAACAGCTGAAAGCTTCGTTCAGACTTTGTAATAGCAGCACTGACATTTTAAAGCCCATTCTATGTAAATCTAGACACTGCATTTATCATTTATTTTCTGATTCTTTAACTACGTGTCTTGGGCCTTTATTTATATACTTGGGTGACAATTAAATTGCAGGAGTATCCATGGCCATTTTTGTTTGGGTGACCTTCACTTAGTTTCAAATACTTTGCAGACGTAGATTCTGACAAACAGCAATATTTGGGAGAAATTTACAAAAGAGGAAAGGATCAGTGGGAAAAAAAGGTATTACTATTTTAAGGTAATTAATATTTTGGTTTTCTTGGCAGTAAAAATAGGACTTCACCAGATGGCAGATGTCTTTTTGGTTGGTAATGTCGTGCTGTATTTTGAATGAAGGATGGCAGGGGGAGGCGCTGTTTAAACACAGCTTTTTCAGATCATACCAAGGCATGCAATCTGGGCTTTGGGAACAGGGAGGAAATGAGTGAACAAGTAAGGTATTTTTATTGCGTAAGCACACGGACTTCTTTGTTTTCTTGAGAAAATGTGACTTTTTCAGGTGAAATTGGGCACATGAGGGCTGTGGAATTCTGTGAGACGTGCATGTGTTGGAAATGGAGCAACATGAGGACAATATAATTCCTGACGTCTCAGAGCAGTCATCTGCAGGGTAGTTAGGAGAATGCCTCCCTGAGGAGACTTGCAGGGACAGAATGGAGTGACAGGGCAGACAGGTGTCCCTTACTCTAGACTCCTCTGTTGTGTGTTTTCCTTTTATCGCTCATGGACCGATTTGAGCCTCCTTTAAGCCCCTAGGAAAGGCACTGGGGAAACAAAAGTATCCCCAGTGTAGCTCACAGCCTGGTGGAGACAGAAGCCAAGGCCAGAGTAAGGTAAGAGCAAGGCCAAGGTCTCTTAACTATGGCAGCTAGTGGCAGTTAGACCTGAGTCCAAGCTTTTTCTCAATTTTATACTCCCAGTGCTCTCCACATTGTTTTCTGGGGGCACCAGGGGACCAAACGGCTGAACCAAGAATGGGCCTCAGAGATGATAATAACTGACATTTATTGAATACCTACTGTGTGCCAGGACCCTTACCTGTGTAATCTCTGCTCCCTTGTTAAGCCCTCAAGACAGGTATTTCTCCATTGCATTGGAACTACAGGATCATAGTGGCTGAGGAACTAGATCAAAGTTACACAGAACTGTCACTGAAGCTCATATCTTTCTGGAGCCAAAGCCCATGTTCTTCACATGCTATTGCAGGGTTCTTTAGGGCATGCCTATGTCTTCTGGATTGTTCTCATTTTCTTTAGCACCAAGGTGAGGATGAAAGGAAATATATATAGTTATAAGATTATATATCCAGATTTTAATGGGCCCCAAAACATGATAAAGTATGTACTATTATTATTTCCTATCTTTTTTTTTTTTTTTGCTATGCCAAAGAAGGGTGGTATGTGAAAAGGACGCTATTCTGGAAGGTAGGTCGTGCAGATTTTAGTCTGAGTTGTACCACTACAAAGCTGTGGTCCTGGGTAAATCATTTAACCCCCCTGATCCCAGTTACTTCAATAAAAATGAGGAGTAGACTAAATTACTGTTTGTCTAAATTTTCTTCCAGATCTAATACTCAATGATATTTTATTATTTTATTTTATTTATTGAGAGAGAGAGAGATAGCAACAGAGATAGTGAGAGAGAGCGTAATCAGGGAGGAGAGGGAGAAGCAGGCTCCCTGCTAAGTAGGGAGTCTGATGTGGGGCTTGATCCCAGGACCCTGGGATCATGACCTTAGCCAAAGGCAGATGTTTAACTCACTGAGCCACCCAGATGCCCCTACTCAATGATTTTTTAAAAGGCCTCAAAATCCTTCACTAACATGAACTTGCACTCCCTACCAACCACCCTGTTTTTATGTGAAATGTTAGGGTACACATACAGCAGATAACTTATTTTGGATCCTCTTTGAGCGCAAATAGACTCTTGCCCTCCTGATTGAGTCCTTGGTCATGCTACTAGTAGATTCAGAAGCACACTTCCCAAATAATTACCAATATTCATGGAGATAATTAACTTACACAGACAATGCTTGGAAATATCATCTGATGCCAGGAATGTTTACTGAAGATTCGTTTATTTCCCCAATCAGCTGAGGCATGAGGGGGAAAGAGAAGATGCTTTCATGGTTTTATGTGCTCTGTGGGTATATTCTTGGAAGTCTCCCTAGCTTTATTATTTGCTTCCTAGACTCATTAATTCTGTTGAGAAAATTAAAGAAGCAAATGCTAGTAAAAGAATTGAAAACTCTAAAATTCTCACATCAACATATGTTATCATGAAGAGACTGTTAGTAGCTGCTGATTTGTTGAGTACCTCCTAAGCACAGATGCTCCACACCTATCATGACCACTTTTCATGGTGAACTTTTTAGGTAGGCATTGCCTTTTATTTTTTCTAATCAGCTTTAATGAGATATAATTCACATTATCATCTTTCTTTTTATCAGCATGGATAAAAAAAATCTTACAGAATTTTTGCTATGTGCTCTAAAGAACCTTTTATTTATGATAAAAATACTACATGAGCCCAAATATATTTTGTTAAAAGGACTGTGTTTTCCATTATGTTCCCTTCAAAGGAGAGAACATGATCGTGGGAGGTCAATAAGGCATTAACTGTTGTGAGATTAGTGATCTAGCTCGTTCTGTACGTGCAGATGGTGGCGCTCCTCAGCCAGAGCGTGGGTGCTTGTGATGGGCTGCAGAGGGGCACGGTTTCCAGCTGTACGCTGCTGTTCTATAAGCATTTACCTTAAATCCTGTACAGGTGTTTTTAAAGATTTTCTTTTGCTCATTGTCCACTGTTTCAGAATCTTAGAACCACCCAGATTTAGAGCTTATCTGATTCAAGCTTCAATTTTCCAAATGAGACAAAGGACACTCAGGCAGAGGAAGTAACTTGCTCAAGGCCACATGCTCATCTAAGGTGGACTTGAGATAGAATCTAGACAGCCCTATTTAATTTGCTGCACTCTATAACCCTCGTTTTCATCCATGTTAATACTTGATCTGAGTGACTGTAGGGTGAACTCAGGCCTTTGGAGCCATGGTAATACCAAAGTTTGTCCCTGCCATGTAATAGAAGTGCAAGTACATGTCATGAATAAAACCTTTAGACATTATCTTGTTATAGGGAAAAAAGTTTGTTACATTAGGTCTAATCTAGGTATCTTTTAGAACGAAGAAGGCATCTTCCACTATTGCTTCTAGCAGAATAAACTTAGTAGGAAGTCCATAATTTAAATATATTAAACAATTTGGAATATAGTTTGCGAGAGAGAGAGCGCACGCACGTGCAATTGCGCACAAGCAGGAGAGGGGCAGAGGGAGCAGCAGACTCCCCACTGAGTGGGAAGCCAGATACGGGACTCATTTCCAGGACCCTGGGATCATGACCTGAATGGAAGCCAGATGCTTAACCGACTGAGCCACCCAGGCACCCAAGGAATACAGTGGTTTCTATCTAAAGATAGACCGACACAAATTTTCTCACCTGGAACATTTATATTCTCTCTACGTTATAGATACTCAGTATGATCAACAATTTCATGTTACTTGATTAACCCATACTTCTGATATTTTAGGAAAATACTCTTATTATGCTCCTAATTATCCTCCTAAATTCTTGACTCTGCTTCTTTTGCTCTGGCCTCTGTTTTTGTTCTACTTGTTTTCTTTAACACACACACACACACACACACACACACACACACACATGCCCCTTCCATAATATAAATGAAAATAATTTGAAACTTTTTGTACTTGATATATGATATATGATTAAGATTGTTTTTTACTCTTTATTTCAGGGCGTGCCACATTTCTGTTTAATATTTTCAAGTTCCTTTTGTATTAAATACTGTTACAAGTTGGCTTCTCTGGCAGTAAATGCTGAGATGGAGTTTGGAATGTGTATCTGTTTCCTAGGGCTGTAATGACAAAATACCACAAACTGGGTGGCTTAAACAATAGAAATGTATTGTCTCACAGTTCTGGAGGCTCAGAGTCTGAGATTAAGGTGTGGCAGGGTTGGTTCCTTCTGAGGCTGAGGGAAGGATCTGTTCCAGGCTGCTCCCCAGCTTCTTGTAATTTTCTGGCAATGTTGGCATTCCCTGGCTGTGACAGCATCACCCCAATTTCTGCCTTCAGGTTCACATGCCATTCTCCTTGTGCGTGTCTCTGTGTCCAAGTTTTCCCTTTTATAAGTCCTCCAGTCATGTTGGATTAAATCCCGCCTTTCTTCAGTATGACCCCATCATATCTAGTTACATCAGCAATGAATCTATTTCCAGATAAAGCCACGTTCTGACGTACTAGGGGTTAGGGCTTCAACATATGAATTTTGAGGGTACTCAATCCAACCTATCCAGGGTACAAAATGTATACCTCCAAGGGAAAGGTACAAGAAGCAGAGGAAGAGGTTAAACCACTGGGCAGAGGAAGAGGTTAAACCACCATGCAGGCCCCACAAAGCCTGAGACGATCCGGCAACAAGCTTCGGGACAAATATTGCCCATTGGCAAGTCCCTCTGAGAGGACTTTATACCCTACCTCTCTCAGTCATCAGGTATGGATTGCCTGGGAAGGACTTCCTTTGGGTAAGCCATCTTCTGAATAAAGGCAGGCTCTGAAGGAACTGATAGCTAAAGTCTGGCTGTAGATTATACTCCTCATCTGGACAGCAAATCTTTCTATGAAGGGGTATCTTGGTGGTGCATCTCCACGTCTATCACAAATACGTAAGTATTACTGACCTCTTTATGGTTAAAAAAAAAAACACCAAAAACTTGATCTGAAAAAAAAAAAATGCTAATCTTATAAAAATATCTATCTTTCCTACTTAAATACCTTGAATGTTCTCCATGGCCAGGTTAAGGTATAAATCCCCTAATCTAACACTTAAGGCACTCTGCCATTGGACTCAAATTTATGTTTCAGTCTCTGTACTCTGCAACAGAATCCTCTGTTCTAGCCAAGCTGATTTTTCTCTGTGTAGGGTATGGAACTCAAGTGCAGCTTCTTCCTTAATATCTTTTACCTATTGAGAAGTACAGAGATATTAGAAAGGTAGATTACAGTCCAATTGGAAAAGTCTTGAAGCCAGACTAAAAGGGCTGTAATTAAATCTATAGTCTAAACCAAGAATTGACGAAGTATAGCATGCAGAACAAATCCAGCCTGCCATCTGTTACTGTAAATAAAGTTTTATTGGAACACAGCCATGCCCTTTCTCTTGCATGTAGTCAGTGGCTATTATTATGGTTCAATTCTGCAGAACTGAGTAGTTGCCACAGATACTGTGTAGCCCACAAAACCTAAAATATTGACTATCTGGTCCTTTACAGAATAAGTTTGCTGGCTCTTTTATCCAACCCTTCTTTTGTAGTAGAAGAAGTATGGCTTTTCTCTTGAAGTTTTCTGGATGGTTCCTGTTCGGACTGATCTTTACAATCTTTAAACTCATAAGGCACATAGTGGTTTTCCTATGTCAGGATTTGTGCTTCTAAGGTCTATGTCCCTGTGAAATTGTGATTTGTAATAAGAAACATATATATATGTGTACACATATTTTTATATATATATATAGTATATATATTTTTGGTTTTCATCTATTTCTTGGACAGAGCTTCTAAAATCTTTGAAGTTTCCAAGTGATGAAAGAATCAAGATGTCTTTGTTTTGACTTTGGAAAGCCCCTAGGTTCCCTAGGGGCTCGTTGCCGGGGTGGGGGGAACAAACCAGGTGATTAGAAGGTTGGAATTTCAGCCCTCCACCCACCCCCAATGGGCAATGATTTAATCAATTTTGTCCGTGTAATGAAGCCTCGATAAAAACTCCAAAGAATGGGGTTGGAGATCTTCCAAGATGGTGAACATGTGGAGATTTGGGGAGAGTGGCAAACTCAGAGAACATGAAAGCTCTGTCCCCTTTCCCCATACCTTGCCCTAAGCATCTCTTCCATCTGGCTGTTCCTGAGTCATATCCGTTTATAATAAACTGGCAATGTAGTAAGTAAATGTTTCTCTGAGTTCTGTGAGGCACTCTAGCAAATTAATCAAACCCAAGGAGTTGGGGGTAGGGGGTTGGAACCTCCAAATTATAGCCCATTATTCAGAAGTACAGTTGACAGCCTGGATTTGCAACTGGTGTCTGAAGTCAGGGTTGGCGGCAGTCTCCTGTGACTGACTCCCTTAACCTGTGGAATTTGCTGCTATCTCCTGGTAGATAGTGTCAGAACTGAGTTATAGGACACCCCGCCTAATGTCAGCGGATTGCTTGGTGGAAGGAAAAAAACCCAAACATCAGAACTGCTGTCAGAATCTTAGTCTCACAGCCCTAAGCAGATTGTGAGCGTGTGAGCACAGGCTGTGCCTTCATTTTATTTTGGATTTTCCACAGTGTTTCACAGGGAGTATCTCTTAATGACATGGAGATTTGTTATCACTTGCTTGAGAGGCAGTTTGTTGGAATGTGGAAAAATGGTCTTTGGAGTCCAGTAGATCCAGCTCCTCTGTCTTATGTGTGTCACCTCGGGAAAGACCTAATTTCTCTCAGCCTCAGACTTTTGCTCAGCCCTGGTATGGCAGTCACAATTTTGAGGCTACAAGTGTCTTACAGATGGTACTTGACCTAGGAGATAGACTTTTGTTCCAGGCTAAAGCGAGTGAGATATACAACAGTTCTCACACTAAAGCAGAGCTAGGGAGAGGGCATCACGCGGAAGGCATTATAGGAGTGATTCATCTACCTCAGGCAAGAACAAAGAGGAACAGATAGAGCTCTATGCTTTTCCCTGGGGCGTTAGTGGCATTTGGGGAGTGATAGTCTTCTGAGGTGAGGGAGTGTCCCTCTCTTTGTAAGATGTTTGTCTTCTCTGTTCCCCTTCCACTTCTAGTAGTGTCCCTGCCCGCCATTCATTCAGCCATAACAAGCCAAACACAGTTCCAAATGTCCCTTGAAGGTCACTACTATTTTGGCTGAGAACCACAGCATACTTCCAATAGTGCTAGGGGTCTTGCGTGTGTTTTAGAGAATACTGAGGAAAGCAAGTTGGGGCTGTGGAGACGCCCACAGAATAGCTGTACTCAGCTCTGTTTTACATGACTGAGATTTTGTTTGAGAAGATACCTATAGCTAAAGGTTTTGAAAATAGAAGTGCAGTTCTACAGTTGAAGTCAAACATTGCTTAACTGTAAAGGCTGAACTACGAACAGTATCAGATCAAAGCTGAGAAAGAGTCCATTCAACTCAAGGAGGCACGGAGCTGGAAAAGAAAAGAATAAAGGGGTCCTGCCCTATCAAGGCCAATACAGACCATCCCCTACCCTCTAGGAGTGGACACAAACGCTGGCAACCTAGTGCGATCATAATGACAATACTGTCCATTCATTTAGCACCTGCTGTGAGCTACACACTACATATATACAATTTCTACACTTACAACTATGTCACGTGATAGGTAGCAGGCAAAAATAGTCTCATGGTAGTTGAGCCATGTCTCTATACTCACACAGCTAGTTAGTGACTGAACCTGGATTCAAATCCATGTTTTTTTTTTAATTTTTTTTAAAGATTATATTTATTTATTTGACAGAGAGTTAGCGAGAGCAGGAACACAAGCAGGGGGAGTGGGAGAGGGAGAAGCAGGCCTCCCGCCAAGCAGGGAGCCTGATGCGGGGCTCGATCCCAGGACCCCGGGATCATGACCTGAGCCAAAAGCAGACGCTTAACGGCTGAGCCACCCAGGCGCCTCTAAATCCATGTTTTACTATAAAAGCTTACCAAGCTACGATATGATATTATTTGTAATTTGTTCTTCACCTAACATTTCAAATTAACAAATATTTGTGTTGGGCTCCTCCTGTTTGCTGTGCTTATGCTTAAATGCTAAAAGATTGTATGTGACATTGCATATAGGAATTTATTTTCTTCCAGTTAATCCATTGTTTGTCCTTTTAAAGGCTGCCTTCATGTAGTTAAGTGTGGCACTTGCCTTGGGGTGACTTGGACATGCTGAGCACAGGGCATCTCCTCTAGAAGGGCATTCAAGGGGGCCCTCTTCCTGTGTCACTTACTACTCGGGGTTGATATAATATCCGAATCAAACATCTCCCCAGGGGACAGTTTTTCTTTCTAGCAAGTCTTAGGAATGGTTCTGGGAGGCAAATAAAACACTGTTTGAAAACTGGGGACTTGTGATTTTCTTAGGCAGAATAAATGTGTGCCCTTACAAGAGCTCTGTATCATGCCTGAAATGATTAAGTGGATTGCTATTGTTAAATAAATAGGACCAGCAAATTGATTCCCATCAATGAGATACAGGAGTCTATCTTGTAAAATCAGCTAAAATACCTAATCATGCACAGAAGTTAGATATGAAACCTTTATGTATACATCAAAAATAAGTCATTTTTATGAAAGGCAGATACCAGGGTTCCTCTTCTTTTGCTCATAACACTTTCCTCCCATATGTCCCACCTTTGACAACATACAACACAGCCAGAGGTCTGCACTATTTCTCACTTATTTTCTGGCTTATCACATAGATCAGTTGTCTGTGAAATGCCGTAAGGACGTTTCTCTGTATTTACTTAAAGTGCTTATACAAATTGCTCCATTGCTTCAGGATATGAAGTTCTATAGGAATCTGTAGTTTTTACGTCTGTCTTAGGGTGTGGTATCTTGGAGTTTCCTTGTCTTCTTTTTTAAAGTAAAGTATGTGATAATGAATTGGTTCAACCCACCCTAGACAAAACCATTTTGGTGAAAACATCAGGGGTTTTACATCCCCCCCACCCCGCCACGTTCATGTGGTTACAGCGAAAAGTGGTCTGATAAAATGAAATCAAATTGTGACATGGATGAAGACATTAAGGGGAGAAGCACACCACACTCTCAGCCTAGGAAACTGGATATTCTTTGCTCCTCATGCCATCGTCTGACTTCTAGGCTGCTTGAGTGGCATTGGGCAAACCATTGTTAGTCTGAGCTAAGGTGTTCTCAGCTGCGAGATGAGTGTGTTGAACAGGGGCAGCGGCACTTGGCAAGTGCATCGCCACGCCCTTGTCTGGCATCTACGCTGGAGGGTGTGGATCGGGTATGGCTATAGCGCCCACAGGACCAAAGTCTGGTTTTGTTGTCCTTTTTAATATGGGGCTCTAGGCAGTATTTCCAAATGATTAATTAAATGCAGGTTGTCATCTCTAGTGGAAGGACTGGTGGGCTCTTTCCAGCTCCCCTTAATGAGCTACCACGTGAAGCCCTTCTAGAGATTTTTACATATGCAAAAAACTATGGGGAGTATAATATTTAATGAAAAATAATGACTTTCTGACAATAAAAAGTTACCAGAATAGAAGAGAAAATTTGGATGAGGATAGATGGATGGTTGAGACTTTATTGATAACCTTCAAATCATATGCCTTAAATACCACCCTACACTGTCTCTGAAAGCTCATTCCATTTAGACATTTAAAAAACTAAGGAACTCAGTTGCTAACCTACAGTTAAAAGTTTTCCTATTACTTTAAAGAAATTGAATAAAGATTTTAAATGTTTTTTATTTAAATCAAAATTCTGACCACTATTTGATAAATATCCTAAGAGTCTCATTAGAAATAATTACAGCCCACCCCACTTTTTTGGGGTAGTGGGTGAGAGAAGAATTTCTGTTTTTTTTTTTTTTAAGATTTTATTTATTTGACAGAGAGAATTAGTGAGAGCCAGAACACAAGCAGGGGGAGTGGGAGAGGGAGAAGCAGGTTTCCCGCGGAGCAGGGTGCCCGATGCAGGGCTCGATCCCAGGACCCTGGGATCATGACCTGAGCCGAAGGCAGACGCTTCACGACTGAGCCACCCAGGCACCCTGAGAGAATTTCTAAAATATAAAGTGCCAGTAAAATAGACATGCTTTTATATTTTCATTTTGACTTTTTGGCTAATGTTCAAATGGTATGGAAAACACAGTGAAAATCCTCATGAACGATTTATAGCATCATTTAAATCGTTTTATTGAATGAGAGACAGATATTTCTAAATGGGCATGATACAGTCTTCCATATAAAATAATAAATTAAAAAAAAGTTCCTTAATGTTGTTTAGTAGTTTATGATAGAAAAATGTGGTCTAATAGGTTTGTTTTATTGGATTACCTTTTCATTTATTTAATCAACCAGGAGCCTATCGCACTTCACAATAACGTTTTTTAATTAGTTTTTATTTTTTGTTTTTTTATTTTTTAAAGATTTTATTTATTTGAGAAAGAGAGAGAGAGCACACAAGCAGGGGGAGGAGCAGAGGGAGATGGATCAGACTCCCCGCTGAGCAGAGAACCCGATGTGGGGCTCAATCCAGGACCCCAGGATCATGACCTGAGCCAAAGACAGATGCTCAACCAACTGAGCCTCCCATGTGCCCCAGTAATGTTATTTTAGAAAAGAGGAAAATTATGGGTTCAGGGACTAGGCTAACTGCCCAAGGTCTCATCTCTACAATGTTCTGGAAAAGAACTTGGATTTAAGTTTCTTGACCTTCTGTTCTAAGCTCTTTAGCCTACATTCTGTGCTTTTTTTTTCCAAAAATTTTATTTTTGGGTTAAATTACTTAGAAACAATTTACTTTTTATTTTTTTAAAGATTTTATTTATTAGAGAGAGAGTGTGCACAAGCGGGGGGAGGCACAGAGGGAGAGGAAGAAGCAGACTCCCCACTGAGCAGGGAGCCCGAGGCAGGGCTTGATGCCAGGACCCCGAGATCGAGATCATGACCTGAGCTGAAGGCAGATGCTTAACTGACTGACTCACCCAGGAATCCCTATAAACAATTTAAATATGAATAAGAAGCAATGGTTTTAGCGGCAATAAAATAGAAGGAATACTAAAAAACTGCAACATTTTGGACAAATGTAAGAAGTTTTTATTGTGGTTGGGTTTCTTAATTTACAAAGATCTGGTGCTTGCCTCAAACCCTCCACTGATAGGATTTTCACAGATGACATGCTCTTTGTATTTATTGTTAACCATGTAAACATGCTGGGGACACACACACACACACACAGAACCCCCTCCCCATTCATATTCATTCTTTCTCTCTCTCACACACCCCTTTCCCCCAATCCTGTATCCCGTTCCTATTCTTTCTCTGTTGGGGGAGTTATATTAGAGCTGGTCACAAGAAACACATATTCTCAGGTTGCCATTTATCTTGTACCTATTGGCAGACTTGCTTATTTTTCCTTTTGATGAGATTGTAATCTTTTGTAAATGGTAAGCAGGACAGAAGAAAGCACCTGTTCTGTTTCCATGTGTTTGTTTCTCTCAAACTACAGCTCTCCTTTAAACTTAATTTAGCCAAATGACTCATGTAATGTTATAATGATATCACCCCCAAACAAGCTCACTTCTCACAGTCATACCAAATCTTTGCTACCAGGAGCCTGTGAACTTCCCTGTATCCTCACTGGGATTTGATCCATAATAAATACTGGCCACATTCGTTGACTTGAATAGAGCCCATTGTTATAAAAGACATAAAAGTGTGCAAAAAAGGAAGCGCCATAAAGAAGAGAGTTCAAGCGGTGGAACTAGACAGATCAAGGGGTTTACTTTTGGCTCTATCGTTTCCTAGCTTGCCTTATACAAATACTTTAACTTTTTTGAGACTCAGCTTTCCCATCTGGAAAATAGGAATAATAATCTTACTGAACAGCACCTAGCAAAGTTTCTAATACAAAGCGGATGCTCATAAGTGGTTGTGATTTTTATTATGTTATTGTTGTTATGATTATTAATTGTTATTAGCAAAAACCCCAAATAAGGGAGAATCATAGAACTTGGCTGTTTCTGTTTTGGCTGGGTTGGGAATGAAACATTTCCTGTAGGGAGAGCTTCTATAAGGTCTGCTTTTAATTCGTAAGGTAAAGAGAATCCTGTACCAGTATATGGAGAGAAATTTGATTTAAAATATTATATGGATTAAATTTATACCGACCCATAGACTTAATCAGCCTCATTAGTACTCTTCCTGGAGCCAGTTAGTACAAGCAGCACAGCAAAATCCATTAACTCCCATTTTAATCTAATTGTAATGTAACAGTCGATGAGCAAATGATGTTGACTGTATGGAATTTTGCTGTACATCCTCCATGACTGAAACCAACTACTTATGGTGACAGAGGGATCCTGAGGTCAGTGAAATTTCCCTTTCTGGTTTACTTTTACAGATTGATGTATAGTGCTATGAGAAACACTTAAACCTGTCCCACCACATGAGATATCCAGACTCTTCATTCATTCACTCTATATTTTATTCAGAAACAACCATTGTTTTGAGTCTTGACAACAATAATGATTATCAGCTAGTATTTGTGAAATGGTTACCTTGCTCACTTCATTAGCACAGGAGAACAAAAGACAGCTTGGGCATGGGCTTGGCCTTCCTGTTGCTTACTGTCTAGTAGCGAAAGACAAATGAGAGTAATAAGGTGTTACAGACTCTCTGATGGCATTGTCTAAGGACCAGGGAGAGTTTGAAGGCAGGAGTAGTTAATCCCAAATTTTGTATGGGGCATTCAAAGCCCTTTGTGATTGCACCAGCCTAATCCTTCTGCCTCATCCTTCACCATTTCCCCACCCCACCCCATAATACATACACATCCGTACTCCATGGTGTATTAAACTGTACTCATTGCTCCCCTGTATTACTTATATTTTTCTGTACACCCCTTCACAGTTGAGTTATTTGAATTTTATGATGACCTGAGAGTATCTCTAACTTGGTAGGAAGCCTAGATCTTGGCTGAGACTTAAATCAAGGCATCTATGGAAAAAAGGTTAACATCTTCCAGGCGAGCGAGTCCTTCCTCATTGAAAATTTTGGGGAGTCACATCTCTAAAGAACTGTCTAATCAGTACCTGGTTTCTTGAGTGTAGTGCCTGAGGGAAAAGCCTAAAGAACTCCATTTTATTAACCAATCCAAATTGCTGGCAAATGTTTTCCCTGAAGGATTTTCTAAAAAGTAGGGATTGAAGTCTCAGTGGTGAAGAACATGAACACATGGACTCCAGCAAAACATTTTCTCCTGTAGGGCAATTGGAGGCAGTAGGCCTGAAAACAACACCTATATAATTTCCATCACAGATTTTTGACTCTTGCATCTGATGTGAATCTGACTAAGAAATCCAGGGCAACAACTTTATACCCTGATCTCAAGAGTCATGTTTTGCAGAACTATAGTCTCAGAGGAACACATTTGTAATGCTAGGCTTATAAGTATACCTCTGTGCCAGAAGAATTCAAGCCTGGCAAGTCTCCTTTTTACTCTTCATTTATTCCACAATCTTTGATGACTTACTGTGTCTTAGGTAACGCTTGAAGAAACAAGCCAAGTTGCTGCGTCGACTTGGATGACTATTAAACCTGCTCAAGCCTTGACTCACCTAGATAGTGAGAAGGCAGTGGTTAGGTTTTGATGGTCAAGTCCACAGCTGCTGTCTGAAGAGTGAGCACATACTAAAGTTCTGGTGATTTTTCTTGAGGGTAACAAGGACTCTTTCCCATCATTCCAGGAGGGTTTCTGCTAGACTCTATTACTGAACATGGTTCTGATAGGAGATTTGTCAAAGGAAGCCAGCCTGGCTAAAGTTTTCCATTATCTGACTCACTTCCTTAAAATATAGTTTACTAAATTAAAAAAAATTTTTTTTTGACTTCCCTTTAATGATGACCATGGTATAGTATCAAATTTTACAAGGAATAGTAAGATGTCCCCAAAGTTGTAAAATGAAGAAAGCCAGATCAAGAAATACTGGCAATTTTTGCTAGACGAATTCCTAGTTTGAGAGAAGTGAGAGCTAAAGAGAAGGGTGAAGGGTAAGATCCCTGGCTGGTGCTGGAGATGGTTCTGGGGTCTGTTAGTCACATATTTCCAGGGAATGTGTAAGTCAGAAATAATTACCTAAATACTAAAAAACGAAACAAAACAAAAGCCCAGCAAGATGATTTAATGAGGACTGAAGCACATATAGCCATAACATCCCTACATCTTTGCAGACTGCAGCTTTGAGCCATGTCTGGATGGGCAAGGATTTATTTCTAGGCTTTTCATATGCCAAAGGGGTCTGGCAGGGTGGGGTTGGGTGGGGGAAGAAAGGATGTGTTTCAGGGCCAACAAAAGGTCCATAACTCTGGAATATGGAGAAGAGGTTAGGAAGGGTGGCACAGGAAGTGAAAGCTCATAAATTGAGATTTAATGGGAAAGGTTAGGTTTCCGAGAAGTGATACACGTAGAGAGAGCCAAGCTGGTTCCTAATTTCTCTCACATACTCAGAGGACTTGAAATTAAAGAGAAGTTTCTATTGCTCTCATTATTTATGTGACCTTGAGCAAGTGATTGAACCTTTGTAAAGATCAGTTTCCTCCTCTGGAAAATAAAGGGATTGAATTAAATAATCTTTAAGGTCTCTTGCAGCTCTGCTATCTATGAGATTAGAATCACTGATACTTAAAGGGATTAAAAGTGTTATCTATCCACTTCCCTTCTCCCCAACAAAAACAAACAAAAATAGACTATAACCCCCATAGAAATTCTACACTCAGATGGTTAGATTGCTAGTGAGTTATTAACAAATACATCAAGCACTTTGTCATTAGGTAAAAAAGAAATCTTAACAGGATCTCTTAAGGTCTGCTCTGAACTGGGTTATAGAGCCAGCTCATCCCTGTCTCACTGTGCCCTGTGCCTCTTTGCTCCCCCATCCTATCTGAAGAGCTGTGGTTCCTGCAGCAGCATGACCTTCTGTCTCACCTTCATGCCTTGGTGCCCCAACCAGTGCCTGGCTGATTCTTAACACTTAGGACTCACCATAACAACAGATTCCACCAGGAAATCTGCCAGGCACCTTATTTCCCACTCCCAAAGAAAATGAAGTCTTATTTAGTTGGCCCTATGTTTTTTCTTTTTCCTCTCTAGTATCTGAGCATATCTCCATTACTGTAATTTTGTTTATTTACCCTTCTCCTTACTAGTCTGCAAACTCCTTGAGGGTAAGTGTCTTATTTATCTTTGAATTGCAAGACTGAGTGCTTTGTTTGGCACAAGGAAATGCTCAATCAATGTTGCTGAATCAATGAGTGCATAAATAATTTAACACTATTCAGGGAAAGATGCAGAGACAAAGCAACATCTTTAAAAGACAACCCAGACACATGTCTGCTTTTTGTAATAGTCAATTGCAAATGAATGCTCTGTCACCTTCCCATTGGGAAGAGTCTAACAGCAGAGGTAATACTAATCACTTCCCATTTGCATGAAATTGCCAATTTTCCTGAGTCGTGTTTAGCTGGTAGCAACGGAGTCTAATCTGGTCCCGTCCATTGGAGAGCATTCCATTCTAATAGCTGCCTTGCCATAAGTTGGAAATGCATCACGCACAAGCTACTTGTTTCTGCATCATAAACTTCTAATGTTTCTTTAGGCTGATAGAGTTTTGTATGTCTTGAAGTCTGGAGATGAGCCAAATATTCTTCTTTGTTGACGATGTCTTAGATTGCCCCCTCCTCTTGTGCCATCCTCCTGTCCCAGTGCTCAGTGGAAGCCTGGATTTTTGGAGTTAGCAGATATCTTCTCCAAGATGCAGTTTTCTTCTTAAAATCAGATCGAAGTTTCCAGATGCTGACTATAGTTAAGTGGTCATCCGTCCTTGGAGCTTATGCCTCAGGGGGTTGCCCAGGTCTCCGTTCTGGGGATTTGACACTTTAGTCAATCCATACTACCCCTCTCTGCCTCACAACCTCCCAATCCTCCTCCCTCTATTTCCCTGGGTGTGTGGGAGTAAGTGCATGATGGTGGCAGGAGGTGGAGAGTGGCCGGCCCTCTGCACGGAGCCACTGATGGCTCAGGACGCATCCCAAGGCAAGGTATTGAGATGGGCCTGGGAACGCAGAAATGAATAGGACATAGTTCTGAACCCCAGGAAGATTACAATATAACAAGGAGATAGATAATTAAATTACCGTATGGTGTGATAAATGTAAACCTAGGGGCAAGCACAGACTGTTTCATGCCATTTCTTATCCCCTGGACACCAGAGTGGAGCAGTGCAGTTTGTAAAATGTGGTCCCCTACTGCCCTAGAAGGCCTCTTTTCATTTGTTCCTTCTGAGGCATTACATGTGTGAGGTGCCAACGCCACAGGAAGGAGACTCCCATGTCTTTGCCCTCTCAGGGCTCACGGTCTGGTGGGGGAGATAGACATTTAATATGTTTGCCGTCTAACCTTTCTTGACATGGTGGCAATATTTACAGGGCATAGTGAGGACAGCGGTCTGCACTGGAGGGCACATGAATGAAAGGGAGGGGGAGAGGGAGAAGGCTTTTTTGAACTGAGACTGGAGAGATGAATAGATGTTTACCAGGCTCACCAGACAACAAAATGGCTGACTCTAGGTGGGATGGGCATCAGCAGTGCAATGCCAGGGGTTCAATGGGTGGATGGAGTTACAGAGGTGGTAAATCCAGGTGGTCTGAACCCAAGAGGAAGCACACGAACCTGCAGGGCCTTGGACACCAAAAGAGCTGTAAGGTAAACGTCATCTTACTTCTGCAGAGGGGGGATGTCAAGGCAGAATGTGGCCTTTAGGAATCCTAGGTAGGGGGTGCCCCGAGGATTTATTTCATATTCAAGTCATAAAGAATGAAAAATAATATTTTAGGTCTGTTCCTTTCTGGTGTGTCTGGGAAATCAAAGGTGAACATTGTTCTTACTGAGGAGGGAGGGGAAGGGTTTTACCAGTGGCATACTGGTGATGTGCAGGAACACAGCAATCCTCGGCAGATACCCACATCTTTTCTTCAGGAGGTTAGAGAAAAATTTGAAAATTCAGTGTCGGAGTACTGAAAATGTGAAGGAAAATCTTGCTGAGTTCCATAGATTGGGTCAAGGGTACAGTTGCTCTTTCTGCTGAAACTCCTATAAAGTGGCTCAGCTGGAATTGGCTCAGGAGCTGCAGAGAAGCGATGAGAGTCCCACAAGTGGAGACACGGGTTGGCAGAGGCAGAGGGGAATTTTCTTAAATCACCACTTGCAGCATGTTAGTCCTTCTCAAAGACTTAGATGAGTCAGAGATGCCTTCCACTTGAAGCTCAAATTCCCCTGAGTGGCCAGCTAGGACCTACAAGTTGGCCCCATGCTCCCTCTTTACTCTTATTTATCACTGAAAAAAAATCTCAGAAATTTTTATTTTGGGGGCACCTGGGTGACTCAGTCATTAAGCGTCTGCCTTTGGCTCAGGTCATGATCCCAGGGTTCTGGGATTGAGCCCCACATTGGACTCCCTGCTTGGCAGGAAGCCTGCTTCTCCTTCTCCCACTCCCCCTGCTTGTGTTCCTGTTCTCGCTATCTCTCTCTCTGTCAAATAAATAAATAAAATCTTAAAAAAAAAGAAAAAAAGAATTTTGGTTTTGTCTTCTCTTCTACTTGAAATAGCTTCTTCATTATTTATGAAATGGACAATCATCATGAAAGACCTAGTCGGGTCTTTTCTTGCCCACTCTTAACCTCTGCTTCTTTTCTCTCAACATTTCCAGTCTACTCCAGCCCAAACTTACTGCACTCACTGATACTTTCTACCAAGTCATTTACAGTCAGGATTATCCTTGTGTGTATTTATCCTGTGATGGTTTTGTAGATGTTGGCTTTATCTCCTAGATAGATAATAAGTTACTATGGGAAGTTTCCTAGTACCTAGCACAATACTGGGACACCATGTGGAGCTAAATATAGGCATGCAGATTGTGCAGGTGCTTCAGATAGTTTAAAGAGGTGGATTTGAGTTCCACTGGATACCTAATGCCTTATATTGAGTTTGAAAAGTTGTAGGGCCTTGTTTGCATTCTAGCCAGTCATATCAGTTTTCATGGTTTATCATGATTTTTTTAAAACCAATCACAAACATTTTTTGGCATTCCTTAGTATGGTTTGTGTGGGTCTGGGGCTTTCATTTTACTTTAAAAATATTGTCAACAACAAAAAGTTTGGAGTAAAGAAGGAAACGTTGACAGGTAACAAGAAAAAAGTTTATTTCTCCCTTCTTGTTTGAAGCATTTGCTCCATTGGGTTATGCAACTCAGACCTCAAAAGCCATTTGGGAGCCTGAGAATTTAAAAATCATTCTCATTCTTGGTCTAGTAGCTGAGGGTTTCCTCTAAGTAAGAGGAAAAGTTTTCTTTTATGATAATTCCAGGTGAAAATAAAGGTCTATCAATGACAGTGATGGTTTTTAGGAGCCTTGGGTTGTAAATGTCATGGTCAATGGTCAATCTGTTCAGCTCTTTTATTTCAACAGCTCTGGATTACATGTGTTATTAACTTCCTCAGTCTTGTAGGCGTCTAAAATCCATCAAAACGGCCTGTGACATGGAAAACAATAAGCAAAAGGTGACACTTTGGGAGAGGTGACAACTCTGGCATCTTAGTCACATTCACCAAATATCATCCCATTTTGTTGCTGTCCATTTACAGGGCTGCGTAAGGCAGCTTGGGAAGAGATGAGTGTGGGATGGGCAGACCTGGTGGGTATCCCATCCCACCACTTCCTAGCTTTCTGACTGAGAGCAAATCACTTAATCTTACTGATCATCAGTTTAGGGATCAGCACCATGCAAGATGGGAATAACACACACTCTGCAAAATGATTATGTATGTTTCTGCACAGCCTAGCACAACAGCTGGTATTACTAGACACTCCGGGAGCTAATGATTACAGGGCTAGGTTCAGAGGCAGCATGATACTGGGGATAGAACAGAGGCTTTGGAGCAGGATCTGGTTTTCAGTTCTGGTTCTTCCACTTATTAGCAGCAAAAATGGATAAATTATGTATCCACTCTGGGCTTTAGATTCTTTACTTGTAAAATGGGATAGCAAACATACCTACCTTAAAGGGCTGTTATGCAGACTTAAAGAGTAGTAAGGCACGTGAAGAGTAAGGTCCTGAGTCTAATAGTGTCTGGCACATGGTGCGCATATGACCATGTTATTTTATTTCATATTCAAGTCATAAAGAATGAAAAATAATATTTTAGGTCTGTTCCTTTCTGGCGTGTCTGGGAAATCAAAGGTGAACATTGTTCTTACTGAGGAGGGAGGGGAAGGGTTTTACCAGCGGCATACTGGTGAATGTTTAACAACTGCCTATCCTTACCGGCCGCCATGCTGCCGCTCCCCCCGCCGCCGCCCCCCCCACACACTCCGTGTCCTTGAAAGGCCTAATCTGTAGCATTTGCTGGTGTCCATGGTGTAGATTCTCCAGCCTGGCCACTCCAACTACCAATATGACAGCAGCGAGCACAGAACTGAGAAGAGGTACTCGTAAATGGCTTTGCTGGCTGTTGTTACTGCTGCCTCGAGCCCATCACTGGGGCTTGCTTCTTCCTGAGCACATGTAAAACACAACGGCTAGAGGATCCTGCCACCTGGGTTGCTCTGTACATATTGGCAGTGTCCCTCAGCATCCTTGACTGTCATCATATCCTCACAGAACTGGGAAGTCAGGAGACTGGGGTCCTCGTTCTGACTTTCCAGGAAACCTGTGACTTTGGAAAAGTCCCACCTAACCCCTTTGAGACTCAACAAAGTCCGACCCCTGCAGGGTTTCTAAGACTTTCCAACTCTAAAAGTCATTATTCAATTATTTCAAAGATAGATCTTTTCCATGGCTTTTTTCTAGGTCACATGTCTTTTTGTCTTGGAGCAGAATGGAGAGGCCTTGGATTTTAACAAGCTCTGTAGGAAAAAAAAAGTGCTCTTTATCTTTATTGGTCCTGATGAATATTTGTTCTCTGTGAAAGGGATTTTATTGGTCATTACAAGAACACATTCTGAAAAGAACCTTGTCAGTGATTAGATATTTGAATAAAGTGGGTTTTACCTTCCTTTCAGAGTTATTATGCGGTTTAATGAGATAATGCAGCACGGGAATACAGTTTGGAGTAGAAAGTGCTGACCACTCTTAAGGTATTATTTTAAAAAGGCCTTTCCTATTTGCAAAAGTGTAGCTATGAGAGAATACAAGTAGGTATTTGAAAAAAGTATTTAAAAAATATCTACTATAAGCTGCAGTATATGCTGTTTACAATCTCTGCCTACAAAATAAATGATTGCATGCCACATGATGCCATATTTTATTCCTTTTTATTTTTAAACTTGAATTTTTATTTTATTTTATTTTTTAAAGATTTTATTTATTTGAGAAAGAGAGAGAGAGCACACAAGCAGGGGGAGGAGCAGAGGGAGACGGAGCTGGAACACAAGCAGGGGGAGTGGGAGACGGATAAGCAGGCTTCCTGCGGAGCAGGGAGCCCGTTGCGGGGCTCAATCTCAGGACCCTGGGACCATGACCCAAGCTGAAGGCAGTCACTTAACCGACTGAGCCACCCAGGTGCCCCTAAAATTTTATTTTTTTATTGGAGTATAGTTGACACACAATGTTACATAATTTCAGGTGAACAACATAGTGATTGAACATCTCTTATAGATTATGCTATGCTCACTGCAAGTGTAGCTCCCGTCTGTCACCACACAATGCTATTACAATATCACTGACTGTATTCCCTGTGCTATATCTTTCATCCCTATGACTTACTCATTCCATAACTGGAGACTATTCCTCCCACTCTCCTTTAGCCATTTTGCCCATTTCCCAGTGATACATTAAATAATTAATGATCTACACTTTACTATCAGAAATATACAGATATGTTGCTTTACAGAGATTTTCACAAAGCTATAGAATTAAAACTTAATAGGAGTCCATTTTATTTTATTTTGTATTAGAATAATGCCATGAGGCACTCCAGCCCCCCTGACACTGCAGGATTTAGAACACTAAACCTGAGAGAAGAACCTGCATGGAAACATACAAAAAATTCTCTTTGATTGAAAAGCAAAAAGTGTCTAGATAAAGAATTTAAAAGGATGTGAAAAGTACCAACTCTTAATTTATCTGGCTTAGAGGTTTATACCAGAAATCCACCAATTGTTATCTTTACCTTTTTGCACCAGCAATGCTTAAGAGCTTTATCTTGGCAACACCAAAGCATCCACTGACTGTGTTATTTCAGACTAATGTTCTGTTCATTCAGTGAATAGTTTGTGAATGGTTAGGGTTGAATGAACATTTCTGGTTATTCATCCCTTCCACAGTTTTGTCGCACACCCACTATGTAAGATGCTGCGGGGATATAGAGAGAGCTCAGACTTGAGAATTCTGTAGGAGGTTGAATGGTGCCCCTCCCCCCCCAAAAGAAATGTCTGTGTCCTAACTCCCCAAACCTGTGATTGTGATGTTAATCGTATTTGCAAAAACCCTTTTTCCAAATAAAGTAAGAATCTGAAGATGAGGAAATAATCCCAGGTTATTCAGGTGGGCCCTCAATCCAGTACGTGTCTTGATGTGAGAAAGGCAGAGGAGGACTTGACTCAGACAGGAGAGGAGACAGTGTGAGCACAGAGGAGGCAGGGATTGGCGTAATGTGGCTGCAAGTCAAGGAATGGTGACAGCTACCAGATGTTAAAAGAGGAAAAAAGTAAATTCTACCCTGGAGCCTTGAGAGGGAGTGTGGCCCTGCCAACACCTTGATTTTAAGCTTCTGATTTCCAGGACTGTGATGGAATGAATTTATGTTGCTTAAATTAGATTAGATTAGATTTTTGATATGTGCTGTTATTTGCTCTTCTAGATACAGTTGTGGCTCACCTCAGTATAAAGATACACAGCTTAATTTCATGACCTCCCCAAAGGAGTTGTACCATTGCCATGAAAGCATGGTGCCTCCTAAGGCACAAGAACAATACCAGTTTTATAGTTGCTATAATATTGCTTCTTTCCAGGATATTAAACAGGATCTCTTCTGGTTCATAAGCTCCATGCATTTTGCTCCTGCATTCTTGATCATAAATAATGATATAGGACAAATGCTACCTTCAGGTCTTTGTTGATTGAGTAATGAAATATGCCCATTGCCTGAGCTTCTGGGCATCCAGACACAGTCATTCATCTCGATCCTCCTCTTCCTAACCTGTCCAAAATTTACCCATCAGTCAGGTTAATGCCTGATTAAGCATATGGACTTGCGCTGAAGGTGAACAGCAGTTGGGAAGTAAATGAAACAGATATGGACCAATCTTGTAGTTAATATTGCAGGTTTCTAACTGAGAAGAAAATATTTCTGGGACATCAGGATGGAGTGTTATAAAGTGACTCATCAAAATACAGCAGGAGCCCTAATGGATGCCCCCTCAGGGTGCCTGGGGTGGTAAGTTTGATGTTTTTGGCCCTCTACAGTGGGGAATTTACAACTTACGGAAAGCAAAGGAGATAAGAAAACTCAGAGTAGTCTTAACATTTTTCCCATTTACACATTTCTTTTTTTTTCAAGTCTCAAGGGAGACTCAGCTATGTTGCGTAACCCTGGGCTGCATGTTATGGTCAGCCATAAAGCTGACTGAATCTGCCGAGCATCCAGCACCACCCTATTTGTTCTGGGGGAGAAGGAAAAATCTAGGCTCTTATGGAGCTGATGATTAATCTGGGAGGCAGGCCACATACTTAATACCTTATCAATTATTATAAGTTAGTGTGGAACAGACTGAGCTAAAGTTGGCTAATTTGCTATGGGGTATTAGATGGCACTGATTATTTTATAATATTTACTCAAGAATGAACCAAGTGAGGTGGGAGCCATCCCTGTGCCAAAGAGCTCTTTGGTCAGTTAAGCACACAAGAATTACTTAAGTGAAATAGCCACGTAATAAGAAACAGTGCCCAGATGAGTGGTGGTGCTCTGTATGTGCTTGAGAATTAGGAATTTCAGAAAATTAAGAGGACTATATAAGCCAATTTAGTTGTAGGAGGCTTCAAGGAAAGTAGTGTTTGGGATACTCATGAATTCACTTATTATTCATCCACTTTCCATTCACACAGCAAATATAATAACTTGTATACAATGTTTCAGGTTCTGACAAAACAATGAAGACAGACATGGTTTGTATCCTTATGGAGCTTACAGTCTAATGTGAGATAAAAGTCCATAATTGCATGATATTAATTATAAACGGTGATGAGTGCTTTGAAAGGAAATTATTAGGCGGAGTTGTCTGGAGGAATGGGTAGTTAGAGTGATGCTGAATCAAGCACCCAAAGGATGAGTAAGAGAATTAGGCAGTGGAGGTGGGAAGTACTCTAGGTAGAGAACATAGTATGTGCAGAGACTTGAGGTGGAGAAGGCACTGCCCAGCTGCAGAAAGGCAAGAAAGCCAGTGTATCTGGAGCATAGTTACCAGGGAGAATGGCATCCAGTGGGATGAAAAGATAATACTTGTTGCTGATGTTTTGGGGATCATGAACATCTTTAAAGATCTGTTGAAAGCTATGCATCCTCTCTCCAGAAACACGCACGTACGTTTCCAGTTCAGGAAGTCCACAGATTTCCAGAAGCCTCTTTGTGAATTTCAGCATAAGAAATCCTACCTTAGGGACAGGTATGATTGGAACCGGCTCTCAGGAGGAGAAAGGGTTTTCGCAGTGAGAGAGAGGTTGAGAATGAGCAGTGTTTTCAGGATTGTGGGAGGCAGGAAGTTTTCATGAGGCAGGGTTATCAGTCTTCCTCCAGTTCCATTGCATGCTCTCAATTCACAGAAGTCAAAGTGAATAATAGGGGACGGGATATTGCTATGCTTGTATGCATCTTGAATTTGCTTGCAATGCTGATAGTGGCATTTGGCCTTTAGATAATGACTTCTCTCCTTCTCCTGGCAGCTCTCCTCCCAGTGTGGTTCCCATCCCCACCAGTGAGTCTGTACAGTGTCTGAGGCTATGGCAGAGAAGTAGACTCCATGGCATTGACTTTCTGACTCAACGGGCTTCAAAAACATCAACACGAAGCTGTTGAATACAAACCATCTCCTAGTGCATTTTTAATTAGTATTTGGCCAGTTAAGTTAATCAATTTGTAAAATATGTGAAAGGAAAGGCCTATTAAAATAGAAGCCATGTTTGGTGAGGTAAACCTTTCCATAAACTATAAACCAGATACTTCCTCCAGATGGAAAATGTGGGCAGGCAGGTAAACAGATCCCCTGCAGAGCCTATTTTCTATATTAATTATCTTGCTGTGCCTTAAATGGTTTTTGTTTGGGTGTTAAAAGGTTTGTGAAGATGAGATTATTTAAATGGCAAAAATCAATTTTCCTGAACCTGGACAGTCTTTTGCAGTCAACTGTAAAAAAGCCAAAGGAGTGGAGAGAGGGGGTAGTTTTATACATCTCATTTGTTCTTTTTAAATGGGAAAACAAAATGAATTGTTAGTGCAAAGAAAATCAGGGTGCGCATGAGAGGAAAGGAGTAGGTATCCGACACGGTTGACTGTCTTAGGCAGATGCTGGTCTGGGTGGTGGGGTCATCCAGTTGTGGTGGCCATGGCCCAAAGCCTCATCATGAACTGTACTCTCTGAGATGGGAAGCTGCTTAGTTCAGGTGTCAGGAGGGTGCAGGCAGAAAATGAGAGAGAAAAGGGTGCAGCATCACTGCTCAGAGAAGGAGCTGTAACATGTCCTGAGAAGAGGGAATGCCATCTGTCAAGCTGCAAATGCTTTCCCCTTCCCCAGGGTGAAGGTGTAGCTTGAACAGAGTTTGATTTTAGTTCAGCAGATGAGTACGACTCTCGTCTGCCAAAGGCCTGTGCTCAGCTCTGAGCTGGATCTGTCCACAAAGAGCTTCCCTATGGGTGGAGGAGAGAAGCCTTGTGCATCGTATAATGGAGGCAGAGCAGGCTGTGCTATGGAGGGACCATGATCAAGATGCCCACAGTATAGTAAGCTTGCAGTACAAGTTTGGTGAGTGTTATTAGTCAACTAGGATTGCCATAACAAGATGCCACATACTATTTTTTTTAAAGATTTTATTTATTTATTTGAGAGAGAGAGAGAATGAGAGCGAGAGCAGGAGAGGGGGGAGGATCAGAGGGAGAAGAAGACTCCCTGCCGAGCAGGGAGCCCGATGCGGGACTCGATCCCGGGACTCCAGGATCATGACCTGAGCCGAAGGCAGTCGCTTAACCAACTGAGCCACCCAGGCGCCCAAGATGCCACATACTGGATGGCTTAGACAATACAATTTATTTTCTCCATAGTTATGGAGGCTACAAGTCCAAGATCAAAGTGCCAGCAGGTTTGGTTTCTCTGGAAGCTTCTCTCCTTGGCTTGCCAATACACCCCTTCTTGTTATGTGCTCACATGGCCCTTTCTCTGTGTGCATACACCTCTGGTGTCTCCTCTTCTTCTTACGAGGAGACCAGTCCTATTGGATTAGGGTCCTATCCTTATGATTTATTACTTGATGAGTCTTTTTCGTCTTTTCTTTAGGAATCCCTTCATCTCCTTTTTCTCTTACTTCTCTCTGCCTCTTCATCCAATTTAGTAATAACCAGTTGAATAGTAAAATGATAAATGAAATTTCTCTTGATGTGAAATTCTCATGTGAAAATATCATTCAAATTTACCTAATTCAAACTTATGCTAATCCTATATTTCATGACCTTAATTACCTCCTTAAAGACCCTATCTCCAAATATAGTCACACTGAGAGTTAAGGCTTCTACATAGAATTTGAAGAGGTGGCATGGGACACAATTCAGTCCATGACAGTGAGCAAATAGATGACTGATTGAATGAAAGAGGGAATAAAAAATATAAGTCTGGAGTGCTATGAAAATTTTGAGAAGAAAAGATTAATTTTGACTTGAAGAATTAAGAGACAGTTTTTAGATTTGTAATTTGAGCTAGGTCCTGAATAATGGTGGGCATGTTGCTAGGACAGTATGATAGTAGGGAAGGGAGGCTATGTCGTGCAGAGGACACTGGGGGCTTACAAAAGTCCATACTTTTAAGAAAATCTTCCCTTGTAACTCTCACTTTAATGTTCTCCATACAGGAGAAAGATTACAAATTGAATATAAAACCTCATCATATATTGAAATTGCTGAAATATGTAGTTTTAATTTCATATTATGGTAAATTGAAAAGCAAAGGGGGAATAGGAAATTTTAAAAGATGGTAAAATACACATATAGGTGCATACAGAAGAGAGAAGAAGAAAACAGGATGCCTGGCTGGCTCAGTCAGTAGAGCATGCGACTCCTGATCTTGGGGTTGTAAGTTTGAGCCCCAAGTCGGATATAGAGATTGCTTAAAAATAAAAAAATCTTAAAGAAAATAGAAAGTTTCTTTAGGAAAAAAAAGTGAGAATGGATCCTTCCATCCCCTTGGATTCTGTCTTCTGGAATCATGAAGGGAGGCAAGCATTAAGCTCATTTCTTAATCATTCATTCCTCCTGAGAATTTGAAAACACATCCAATTTATCTCTAGGGAAAACGGAGTGTTGTGAAGTACGTTTGAATGATATTTTCAAATCATAAGGATTTATCACTTTTTTTTAAATCAAAACCAGGTAAAAACCAGCCCCCAAACAAACCCTTAAAGGCAGTTTTGAAGGAAAGTTTACCTTCCAGCAGAGACTGTAGAGAAGCAGGGAGGGTCCTTCCTGACTTTGTTTTGGATATGGTGGGAGGCTTAGGGGCTGATTGAATATTTTTAAGCTTCAAGTAATACTTGGTCCCACTTGGTGAGCTGTCTTTTCTGTCTTGGCAGTCCCCTTGCCCTTTGCTTAACTACAGGCCTCTCAGATCATGGCCATGTTGATCATAGTCTCCAAATCCAAGAGTGTTCCTTAAAACAGTACAGATAACGGCTGGCTGATTCACCCACTCAAGGGAAAGTGACAAAATTGGAGTCTAGGTAGAAGAAGCATTAAAAGCAAGCACTTGCAGGAGAAATTTCCCAACTGATTTTAAAAAGACATTATTTGTTGAAACAATAGATTTTTAGGTGGATTGAGAATGCTTCTCTATTTCTCTCCATTTTCCTATCATACAGATGTCAGCCTTTCCTAAAGGGGCTGTTTCCATTAGTGTTGCATTTTATTGAGATCACTGCCTCTCACCAGTGGGTTAGAGCCATTAGTGCTCTGATTTTTAGCCATCATGACCTCTCATTACCCAAGCTGTTTTGCCTCATGATCACAGAAAGCACGTAATAATAGAACCACTGGCATTTTAGATTTCATTCCAATTCATATTTTGTTTAGCACTTTCCCCCCCTTTACACTTTAATTTCTGTGCATGGCTGAACTGCCTCATTCCCACAGAAATGAAGTTAGACCCAAAGGCTGCAGGCGCTTTGGTTCTGGAGGTGATGATTCATTTCTGAGCTTCTGTGTCTTTCTACGCCCAGTGGGACAAGCACATGGTACACAGAGTGCTTTATCTTTTTCAGACTGTGTTGTTTTCATTATTGTTCCTAAAAGTAGATATGGAAATAAATCTTTGCTCAATTATTTTTAAGGCCAAGGGCCATTAGAAGTCATAGAGCTTGGGGTGCCTGGGTGGCTCAGTCATTAAGCATCTGCCTTCGGCTCAGGTTATGATCCCAGGGTCCTGGGATCAAGGCCCGTGTTGGGCTCCCTGCTCAGTGGGGAGTCTGCCTCCCATCCCTCCCGGCTCATGCTCTCTCCCCGCCTCTCAAATAAATAAATAAAACCTTTAGGAAAAAAGTCATAGAGCAAGAGCATCTAAGTGCATTCTGGGCGATAACCAAAGACTCATTTTTTTTAATGGATATCTGCTACTTTTGGTTGAGTACATATATGTACACATATGTACATAATTTCAACCTTTTTTTTTTTTTTTACACTGAATTGACTATTGACTATTTCTTAATGGGTCACTAAATTGATCAGTGCCTGCTTGCTGAATGAAATGACCATTCCCCACCCCACACCCTGACTTTGTTTGATCTATCAGTAGAATACTGGCTTGGGTGTATGGACAAAACTTTAGCTGCATGTTAAAAATACCTTTGCCTTTCTTATTGTTTTTGTGGTTGTATAAAGAGTATCAATAAAATCTGAACATAATCCTTCTGAGTGAAGTAAAGTCGTGACCTCATATGCTGCCTCTATGGGAAACATTTGTTTTTTCTCATTTAAGTAGTGTGAGACTTGTAGAGCTTCCTCCTGCTACCACCTTTGGGGTCGCACCACAGGTGAAGGCTCTGACATTCCTTTTAACATGTGTTCATAAGGACTGCTCATCTTCAGAAAAACCATAAGAAAGAGTGAGCCTAGGCTGCCTCTATTTTAGCACCACAGTCAGATCTTTGTCTTTCCTATTTCATGCTACTGTTTCAGCCACCAGAACACCTGGATTTGAGGCCTTTTACTTGCTTTGTCTTTAGTTTTGTCCAGCACTTTAGATTTGGCTCATTTCCTCTTAGCCCTTCATTGAGTTTCCTGCTCAATCCTTTTCATCTTGTTGAACTTCCTTAACTTTTGGCCAATTGGGACTTCAAACATCTTCTCTAATCCAAAACAATGCCTAGATCTTTGAACTTATTCCACCACAAATATGAATTCAGTTAAATGTGAGTTCAAGACACTGAGAGGAAGGGTTTGGTAAATTTCTGGAAGATGAAAAGTAGGTGAGAAAGATTGCTGGGTAAACGAGCAGAGGGAGCCAGAGTTAAGAGCACCTACAGGGAAAGTATAATGGAGGCAAGAATCACTTTTTAAGGGAGGGCTTCCCCAAAGGGGTGATGGGGGGTATAAGGAGCTGAAGCAGGGTGAAGGATGAAAATCAAGGAGATTGCTTGGAAATCTCTCTCTTAAATGGCTACACAAGTGAGTCTTCTCACTGTAGTTTCTTGATTTGCCTCTTGGCAAGCATAAGCATTTCCCTCTAATGAGATAGAGAAGGCTAAATGAGAAACAGAGGTCCAAAGAAGTCCTTCTTTTTTAATTAATTAATTAATTTTTGTCACTTTGAGAGTTTTCCAACCTGCCTGCCCCTGATCCACATGTGCAACACAATGGAAGCCTGCTAGTAAAAAGGCCCTGCCAACGTGCAGATCTTTCCATCAGGGTGGAGTCAGAGAGGGGCTCTGAGATTAGTGACGGGATATGTCTTTTTTTTTTTTTTTCAGTTTCAGAGGTAGAATTTAGTGATTCATCATTTGCATATAACACTCAATGCTCATTATATCAAGTGCCCTCCTTAATGTCCATCACCCAGTTACCCCATTCCTCCATGAGATCCTCTCCAGCAACGCTCAGTTTGTTTCCTATAGTTAAGAGCCTTATGGTTTGTCTCCCTTGTCTTCCTCTCTGTTTTTGTCTTCTTTATATTTCCTTCCCTTCCCCTATGTTCATCTATTTTGTTTCTTAAATTCCACATATGAGTGAAATCATGTGGTATTTGTCTTTCTTTGACTGACTTTGTTTAGCATAATACATTCTAGTTCCATCCACATTGTTGCTTTAACACTCCTCTCACAGCAATGGACAGATCATCTAAGCAGAAGATCAACAAGGAAATAAGGACTTTAAATGACACACTGGACCAGATGGACTTAACAGACATATTCAAAGCATTTCATCCTAAAGCAACAGAACACACATTCTTCTCAAGTGCACATGGAACATTCTTCAGAATAGATCACATACTGGGTCACAAATCAGGTCTCAACCAGTATAAAAAGATTGAGATTATACCACGCATATTTTCAGACCACAATGCTTTAAACTTGAGCTCAATCACAAGAAAAAATTTGGAAGGACCACAAATACATGGAGGTTAAAGAACATCCTACTAAAAAGAATGAATGGGTTAACCAGGAAATTAAAGAAGAGTTAGAAAAATATATGGAAACAAATGAAAATGAAAACACGATGGTTCAGAACCTTTGGGATGCAGCAAAGGCGGTCCTAAGAGGGAAGTATATAGCACTACAGGCCTTTCTCAAGAAGCAAGAAAAGTGTCAAATATACAACCTAACCTTACACCTAAAGGTGCTGGAAAAAGTACAGCAAGTAGAGCCTAAAGCCAGTGGGAGAAAAGAAATAATAAAGATTAGAGCAGAAATCAATGATCTAGAAATTAAAAACAACAACAACAACAACAACAGAACAGATCAACAAAACTAGGAACTGGTTCTTTGAAAGAATTACTAAGATCAATAAACCCTTAGCAAGACTTATCAAAAAGAGAAAGGACCCACATAAATAAAATCATGAATGAAAGAGGAGAGATCACAACCAACACCAAACGCTAAAGTAATTTCAAAAGAGATGCTGCATCTGAAAATGTGGAAATGGATGGAAAGAATGAAGGGATAGTTCAGCACATTGGAGAACATAGTAGCAAAAGACAGGGACATGGGATCAAATGTTCAGAGCTCAGAAAAGCTTTCAGTTAAATGGGAGCAGAGGGCTTAAAACACACTACTGCTTTTAAACTGGGGAACTTTGGTATAAAAGATCAAAATATAGTAAATTTATACATTTAATATATAAATATTTACTATAAATTTAAATAAAATAAATAAAATTAGGGGCAGAGGCTTACCTGTTCAGCATCTCCTTCCCTACCATTAGTCCCTGACATGGATTCTGTAGCATTTCCATCAACACTGGGGTTCCCAAAAGTACAATTTGAGATCTACTGGACCAGACTATAAAGTACTGAAGAGGAGGAGTGGAAGAATGTTTGAAGGATGAGTTGGGGAATTTACTCAGAAGGCTTCGAGTGCCGATCTAAAAAGTTTGCAGTTTTATTCTGGAGACATTGGACCACCTTGGACATTTAAAAATATGAGAATTTGGAAATAAGAGCCATACGTATATTATTATATGTATATATATATATATTTATGCTTGAGTAAGGTTGATTTTTCAGTGCAGTGTGGGACACATCAGAATGGCAACACTGGAGGTGAGCAGTCCAGGCTGGGAACTAGTAAGATTCCAGGGGGACCTGAGCCAAGATGGAAGAAGTGGGAAAGTAAAATGTAAGGTAGTGTGAGAGGTGGAAGTGATAGGACTTCGACAGAATATGTGGGGGTGGGGTGGGGGCAGGAGCCGAAACCAAAGAGGCCCTCAAGTTTCTGAATTCATGACCAGTGGTCTCAATGACTCTATTAGTAGAGCTAAGAAATGCAGCCCTAAGGAGAAATAGCAGGTCTGAGAAAGGGAATGCTTCACTTAGGGAATTTAAGGTGCAGATTTCAGAATCCAAATTACTTAGGAATCATAAGGGAGGTTAAAAACACTGTTGAGCTGAGATTTGAAAGAGGAAGTTAACAACAACAACAACAAAAGGTGGGGATGAAGAGGGGGAGCTTTCTTGCATCAAGAAAGGAACATCCTCTAGTTCAGTAAGATGGTCTGGTGAGGAAAGACCTCTTTTATAAACTTTCTTCACAATTCCAATTCCAACCCACCAGGTTCTGAGGCCTTCCAAAGAAGCCCACCATGCAGGACACTTAGCCTCAGAGGTCTGCTCGGGATTGTGGTTGTGTGGGTGGTAAAGAGAGCTGCCTCAGCAGGACTTGCTTTCAAGGTACAGGGAGGGGTTAGTGCTAAATGGATGGGGGTGGGGGCTGCTTCTCTCTGGATTGAGAGCCCAGGGTATAACCCAAGGGCATACTACTTTCCTAATACCCCACAGACCCTGCTGTGAGAAATGGTGCTATGAATTGCATGGCCTGTCAACTCTCTGAAACCTGCCTTGAAACACCATATACCTGGATAAGGGCTAAAATAAAGGAGACAATACCAAGGTTGGCAAGGATGTGGAGTATCTGAAACTTCATAATCTGCTGGTGGGGATGTGGATTGGAACAGGTCCTACAGGAATGTTTAGCATATGCACTAAAGTTGAACATCAGCTTACCTTTGACCCAACAAATCCACTTCTACTATACTCAACAAAACTGAATACACATACTCACAAAAGTACACATAGCATGTGTTCCATTCATATGAAGTTCAAAACCAGACAAAACTAATCAATAGCACTGGAAGTCAGGATAATGGTTACCTTTCGTGGCAGGGTCAGAGGGCCATCAATGACAGGAAGGAAGCATGAAGAGTCTTCTGGGGAGCTGGTAATGTTTCTTGACCTGGTCCTTGGTTAGATGGTTAGTGGTTACTGATACTGTGTTACATGGCTGTGTTGAGTTTGTGAGATTCATTAAGTTATACACTAAGTTATACACTACTTCTATATTCTATTTATGTCATACTTCAACAAAATCTATAAAACCAACAAAGTAGAACTCCTGCTGTTTTGATCATTTTACTCTCCTCCAGATAGTTCTCCACAGCTTTCAGGTTAAAGTTCAAATTCCTTAGATTCCAATATGAGTTTTTACAATCTGTCCCCATATATTTTTCCAGACCCATCTCCTACCCATCCCTGCTAAGTTCCAGCTAAATTGGAGTTTTCTAACCATGACTTTAGTCTTCCATGTACTTGTGTATCTTCAAGACTTTTCTTGTATTGTCCCCTTTGGAATATGCATCCACATTCATTAACTTGATGGTGCAGCTCAAATGAAATACTACTTCCTTCAAGAAACCTTCCCTGACTTACCCAAACAGATGTGTGTGCTTTCTCTATGTTCATATTGCTATTAAAACACACCTTGCCTAGTTCGGAGTAAATACACCTATGTATTTGCTAAATTATGATTTCTTTGTGAGCAAGGTGACCTGAAAAATGGGATTTATATTTCAAAGCATCTTGTGATGTGGATAGATACAGAGAGTGTCAGTAGGAATCATGGGCTTTACTGTTTGTCCTTGTTTACTTAGTGCTGTTGCTCCACCCCTAGCAAAGAAAGAACATCTTTTTGGGCTTCAAAACTTTTTGTGTGGCTACATTATTTTCCAGGGCTATCTCTTGATGGTTCCTGTAGCAGCTGCAAACTAAAGATAACTTTATTTTGCTCTTATCTTTTGGGGGATGGGGAGAAATAACAAAGATACATGTATTTGTTTATTACAAGTGAAAAATAATATTTTAATCTACAAAGGGTGAGCAAGAATAATATAGGGTCAAATTCTGCCATATTCTTTGGACTCTGTGCTTCTTGGGCCACATTTCATTCTTATAGTTGCATCTCCAGAGAAGTTTCTAGATGTTAAGATTTCATTTGTTAGGATTTAGGTCTTTGCGTATTAACTTGATTGCACTGTATGACTCAAAAATAATCTTCTAATGTTCCAGCCAGTTACTGCATTAGGAATAAATATATATTAGGAGATTAATATTGATTTGTGGGAATTTCCCTTATATCAAAATGCACTAATACATGTATGGAGAGAAAGGGAAAAAATAGACTACCTGAAAATTTGTTTATGAGCCCCCAGAGCTATAATAGAGAATCAGAAATTTGTGAATAAAAACTCACACTAATTTAACTGGACAACTTTTAGGTTTTTTTTTTTCTTTTTGTTTTATATACACCGATTCAAAGCTCACAGTTTCTCCAGCCTCTGCAATTATAGATGCCTAATTCTGCGTCTACCCTGGAGATATGAATGAGCAAAAAAGAGACTTTCTAATCAATTCTTATAATTATGCAGTCAGATGGAAAATACTGATAACTAAGTCTTATTCTTAGTTATGAGCTTTGCATATTTGGAAGTAGATGGGTGGGCTGCAACACAGAGTATAGCATATGCCTAGATCTGGAATATATAAGTGACCTTCCTAAGCAGACATCTTAATGAGCCTTAGTTTTCACAGGCAGTCTTAAAATATGAAAAGAGAAAAATACTGCATTAGGGTTTATATAGCACTTTTTGCATAGTTTATTTTAAGATGCCATCAGCTCATCCCCATGCAGTTGAGACCATTGTGTAACCTGACCTAGTGTGGTGAAATCTCCTCCCTAAGCAGCAACACAGGGATAAGGAATAGCCCCCTGGTGGTTGGCATCAGAGCCTGACTCAAACCAGGTCATTGACTGTTGGCTTATGCTGCTCCTCTTGACCCACTCCCACTCTTTCTACTCTTTCCATGGGCTCACGCTGTTTTAGAAAACTAAAAGGTGTTAGATACAACATATGCCCTCTGAATGTGGATTACTGTAAAGATGGTGGATACTTCGGTCTCCCATGTACCAGTAAAAAGTCCGTATCCTCCTCGTCATCCCCTTCTCCAGCCCTTGGTAGAACCTGGCTGCTGGGATGATGGCACACAGATACACTCCCCTAGTGTCTTTAAGACCCTGAGCACAAGGGGCACCTGGGTGGCTCAGTCGTTAAGCGTCTGCCTTCGGCTCAGGCCATGATCCCAGAGTCCTGGGATCAAGCCCTGCATCGGGCTCCCTGCTCAGTGGGAAGCCTGCTTCTCCCTCTCCCACTCCCCCTGCTTGTGTTCCCTCTCTCGCTGTCTCTCTCTCTCTGTCAAATAAATCAATAAAATCTTTAAAAAAAAAAAGACCCTGAGCACACTCCCATTGGACCTCCAGAACTAACAGGACTAGCTGATAAAACCAGGCAGCATTTTACTCAAGTAGTTCATGAGAGGTAACCCTCCCACATAAACCCTCCCTCTGTAATTGTTGTTCACCTATTGCAAGGGGAGTAACTTGAGGAAATAAAAAAAATTAAAAGAAATCACAGGACTCTGAAGCCCCAGAGCCCTGGGTTCTAGTCCTACCTCCACCATTTTGTACTTGCCTCTTAGAATCTTAGGCATTCCTTGAACGTACATCCCTCATGGGTTATTTGGGGATTTAGCGACACATGAAAAATTGCTTGGCACATAGCAAAAACTCAAAACCAGTTTGATCCAAAAAGTTGTGTCAATTAAGGCTTAGTAACTAATGAATCATTGAACACTACATCAAAAACTAATGATGTACTATACAGTGGCTAACTGAACATAATTATAAAAAAAAAAGAATTTCAGATTCCATGCAGATTAAAGGCACTCACGTTTTTAGTGATTCAGAATGTGCTGGGCAACTAACTCAGTCTTCCATCTTCATCTCATTTATCCTTGTCACAATGCCTTATGATTCCAGTTGGACGTTTTTGTTAAATGTATCTAGTTATATGCCAGATCTTTTCCCACCTCAAAAGTTTGCTTTTTATTCACTTTTCAACCTATGATCACAGTTTAAAAAATATATATATATATGTGTGTGTGTATATATATATATATATATACACACACACACATAGGAAAAGGCTTATGGGCTCTGGGAAGGTAGGGCTTGAGCCTATTTTGCTGTTGTTTTTACTAAGCATAGTGGTAAAGGAATGGATGAATGGCTGGGTTGGAGAGTGATGGTAATTCGTACAGTTTCATTAGCTAAAGGAAACAAAAGTCATGAAGTCACCACATACTGTCAGCGGGCCTGGGGAATCATCCTTACATTTAAAGGTCAGGGCATCCATTTTGGACTGTCAGAGTTCCAAGTTCATGTTTTGGGTCTGCTGCTGACTCACACTATGACTCTGGACAATTAAAATTAGCTTTGAAATTGGGGGGGTGGTGATATTTGTCATGGGAGGATGAACTAATTAATTTGTATGACATTATTTCATAGAAGTAAGGGGGTAATGAGTATAATCATTAAAGCAAATTAGTTAATATTTCAAAAGTGAAAGCAAAACTACTGCATGGATGAAATTTGATATTCAGGATCCTTGGGATAAAGAGCAGCATGAGGGACACGACAACCACCAGCTCATTACTTTACTGAAGCAGCACAAAGCCTTGACAAGGTTGAGCTGTCCAGAAAGAGAGAATTACTAATGTACATTTACTCCAGTTAAAAGCTGCACAAAGTCACACCAGCTCAGGGTGCCATATACATTCCTCCTTTTCTCTCTCTTTTCCTCTCTCATTCTTCTTCTCCATTTCTCTCTCTGGTTATTCCTAAGCATGACTTTTGTCCTGAGTTTGTGACGAGTTTCCTCAAAACATCAGAGACTTCCGAGGCACAGAACAAGTGATAAGAAAAGACCATGGAGGTCATGTGGTTCCACACTTTAATCTCACCAATTCTAGTCTGTTAAGAGTGACTCCTATCGTTTCTCTGCCATGGGCTTATCCATGCTACTAGCAAATGAAGTCCATCTGCCTATTCTTTGCTCATTGGTTTCAGTTTTGCCTTAGAATATTATACAGAAAAAAAACACAAAAACTGCTTTAAGTGACCTGTCCTGTCCCTATGAAGTCTGATCTCTTCTTTTTTTTTATTTAATTCATTTAGCCCACATATAGTACATCATTAGTTTCAGATGTACTGTTCAATGATTCATCAGTTGCATATAACACCCTTGTGATGTGATGAACACTGGGTGTTATAAGTCTGATCTCTTCCAGTGATAGAGTCCCAGACTTTTCATAATTCTACCTTCAGCATAGATTCCTGTCCCCTCACACTCTTCTCTTACTTCTCTGGACATGCTCCAATTTGCCCAGTTAGTCTGCAGTCAACAGCAATGACTTTGCACCGATAAAATTCTACACACTGAGTTAGCTCACTCCCTGCCTTTATATCCCTCCTGTCCCATTGCTGTGACCCTTAGGAGCCCTACCTGAGAATCTTGCCTTGAAGGGCCCTTGGGACAGTTCTGACCTTGATTAGTAGAATCCTAGGAACTCTAGTTTGGTAGCTCTTATGATTCAGCAGCAAGTCAACCTGGCTGCGGAGTCTATTCTGGGCTCTTGTGACCCAACTATAGTAAGTGGATTTCCATCAAACTCGTAAATAAGTTCTTTTCATTCATCTATCCATATTCCATTAAATGCTTATTTACAGTTTATAATGTTAGGGTCTGGGTATTTACAGATGGCTAAAACATAGCATCTGCCTTCAAGGAGTTCCTAGTCTAGTGGGAGAGATGTGTCCATCTTTATCATCACATAAGGACAGAGCTTGGTAAAGCATTTTAAGAGTGCTGTAAAAATTAGCATGGAACTCCATTTTACCCCTGCCTGGGTCTTGTTCTGCTCCTCTGGACCCAAGTTCTTGCCATCCTGGGACCCTGTCTGCTCATGGCAGGCCCTCTAGCACTGACTGCTGGCTGAGTCTACCTCCCAGCTATACCGATTAGGCAGGGGTCCTATCATTAGCTTGACTTCCCAATGCTGCCATCTCTCATCGCATGAGGGCATCCTGCCCCTTCCTGGGTATCTGTATCCTGTTCCTCTTTGTGGCTCTACCTGGTGGCCAGGTATTTATCTATATTCTCTCTAATAGGTGTTTTTTTGATGTATATTTCCATCAGGTTTCAGTTTTGTAAACATGGAGTGGCTCACATGATGTGGATTACTCTACATATTTTAATTTGCTTCCCTATTAATGATAAATTTTAGGCAAAGTATGTCTTATCTTCAACCCTTTGATCTGCTCTACTCACATTTTATGCTAAAGGAACATGTAAAGCCAACTGTGAACTCTAGTTCCTGATCCCAGGCAGGCTGTCCTCCCACTTTTCTGCTCAAGTGTCCTCTCCTGCTCTTATATTTGTTCCTTCTTCCACATCCTCCTGGTTTTGTATCCTAGCCCCTAACAACACATATCAGAATTCTAGTTCCTCACGGTATACAGATAAAAATAAAACCTGATAACAACTTCTTAGATAGGAGGCAGTGCCATGTAGTGGATGGAGCAGAAATCTTGGAATTAGATAAACTTAAGTTAATACCAGGCTGTAAAACTTTGTGTCTGTGTGAGCTTGGTTAAATTTAAATAACCCAGCTGATGTGACCTAGAGATGTCTTCTGTTAAGTGGAGATAATAACTCAGCTCATGGATTTAGGAGGTCGGTATGAGTCAACACGTATAAAGCTCTTAGAGCTTGGCAGATCCTCAATATATACTTGTCCTCCCTTTTCCTGCATATCAACACAAAAAACCCATCTGTAACTTTGTGATTGCTCTTCTGACCCTAAACTGGCGGGGAACAACCACGGCGTATCTGTGTAGTAGTTCTGACTTGGCAAAAACTGCTTTTAAGAGCCTTGGCAAGATTTTTATTTTGTCTTTAAAATATCATTGAAAACATATTTACCATTAGTCTAGGACAAGGTGTGGAATAAGGACACATATTCTTTTGGAAGAAGTTAAGGTGGAGAGAACATCAATGAAGACCATCTTTTTCCCTTTTTACCTGCTCTCAGCTCATGGTATGTATTGTTTTCTCTGAAACCAGCCCAGTATGAGTATGTCTATGTCATTGTACCAATAACATAATGGTAGGAAGCAACAATTGCATGAACCGGAAAGCTTGGGTTCAAATACCAGTTGTACCTCCAACTAGGTGAATGATTTGGGGCTCTAGTTTTTTTAACAGTAAAATATTATCAGAATGCTTCTAATAATAATATTGAATTGAGGTTGTTCTGAAGATGACCTGAGTTAATGTATATAAAGCCCTTAGAAAGGAACATGGCTCCAGTAAATGTCTTAACAGTCTTTGCTATGATTATTCTACCCTTACCAGCATTACCATTTAGGAAAAAAATCTTTGTTGGTCTATAAGCAAATATATCTTATGTTAATCCAAATTAATTTAATCATAAAAATAGATATTTTTCATTTGAGTTCTTTCTGGACTTATCATTTACATTCTTTCTTAAAATTTATATTCATATTTCCCACCCATTTGTAATTTTTACACATTAATAATTTCAAAGAAATTTTTGTGTTGATGATTATATTCCATCATCTTGTCTTTATTTTTCCTTAAACGTCTATATTTTCAACCCAGGTTAAAATTTGCTTCAAGATAGAAGACAAAGTTTATTTAAAAGTCTCTAAAGCAAAATATTGAAATTGAAATTAAAATATCCTTAGCTTTTTAGGCATTTGTCCTATATTTTATAATATTTAAGGTAACATGGCTAGCTTACACAATTGGTCATAACTGTTTAAATTGTAGCTGGTGTTTTAGTCAAGCAATCAATATCTAATTATGTATTTTATTTGACAAATAATTTCAGGGGCCTTAATCCTATCTTTACATAATATGGCCAATGTGCCACTCCAACTGTTTTTACCTAACTATATTATCATTCTTGATTTATGGCCTTCAAAATTACACAAAGCTCTTTGGCTAAAAGCATGGCAGATGAAAGGATGAATAATAAACACATGTATACTATTTTTTCCCTATGACATTTTATTTGCTGAATTTACATAAAACAATGTGATTATAACCAATTTCATATTTTAAAGTTATTTCTTCATTTAGTAAAGACTTTTCTTTGCAGTTTCCCAAACCAGCATAAGATGTAACCTTGGAACTTTTTAGAAGATATGGTATAATAATAATGATAACTAACACAGAGTTCTTACTATGTGCCAGGGACTGGTTTAAGCACATTAAACACATTTCATTTACTTAGTTCCCACAGCTAGCCTGTGTAGTTGGTGGCGTCATTCTCATTTTACAGATGAGGGAACTGAAGCATAGGAAGGTGAACTTGCCTAAGAACACTCAGCTAATAAGTGGTAGAGCAGGTCTGAACCTAAGCAGGATGATTTTAGGGCACTGATTTAGCAAATGTTTTCTGTAAAGGGTCAGATAGTAAATATTTTGGGCTTTGAGGCCGTATGTTCTCTGTTGTAGCTACTCTATAGTTGTACTACAAAAGCAGCCATAGGTAACACATAAATGAATGGCTATGTTCCAATAAACCTTTAGTCATGTACACTGAAATTTGAATTTTATATTTTCATCTTTCACAAAATATTTTCTTTTGATTTGGAAAAAAAACCCATTAGGAATATAATAAACGCTGGGTCATAGGGTAGCTCTATTCTTAACATCTTGAGGCACATGCACCCCAATGTTCAGAGCAGCAATGTCCACAATAGCCCAACTGTGGAAGGAGCTGAGATGCCCTTCAGCAGATGAATGGATAAAGAAGACATGGTCCGTATATACAATGGAATATTATTCAGCCATCAGAAAGGATGAATACCCAACATTTGCACTGACATGGACAGAACTGGAGGGGATTATGTTAAGTGAAGTAAGTCAAACAGAGAAAGACAATTATCATATGGTTTCACTCGTATGTGGAACATAAGCAATAGCATGGAGGACCACAGGGGAAGGGAGGGAAATCCAAAGGGAGAGAAATCAGAGAGATTAACCATGAGGGACTATGGACCCCGGGAAACAAACTGAAGGTTTCAGAGGGGAGGAGGGGCGGGGAGGGGTAACAGGGTGATGGGTATTGAGGAGGGCACGTGTTGTGATGAGCACTGGCTGTTATACGTAACTAATGAATCACTGAACACTACATCAAAAACTAATTATGTACTATACAGTGGCTAACTGAACATAATAAAAATAAAAAAGAATATAATGAATGTTCTTAGCATGTGGGCTGAATAAAAAGTGACAGTGAACCACACTTGGCCCCCAGGATATGCATTGCTGGCTCCTGTTCTGTAGGGCAGGATCTTAGCCTCTGTGCTTCCTCTGACTTGTACACACCAAACTGTGAGAAATCAAAGGCATGTCTCATACTATAGGTATTACCAAATAAAGGTAACTCCTTCTTATTTTATTTAGGACCAAGTTAATTACTATGATCGGAAGATACTGTTTATTAGAACAATTTTCTTTGGGATTGAAAGTTGGATCAATTGGATTCTTATACTTTCCCTGAGTGTTTGTTTCTTTCACTCTTAAAGGTGGTATAACCATCTTCAATTTGAATCTATATAGTAAAAGTGAAGACATTTTGTAATTACTGAATTGGCTTTGCTGGAGTACAGACTCAATGGAATAAATCGGAGCAAGAAAACCCAACCTTGGGTTCTGAATTATGCTACTATATCGTCTACATTTCTGAATTAACCTGATTTGTCATCAAAACAGCATTTTGCTTTGTGCTGTGTGGATAGAACCTCATTCACAGCATCAGCTTCTGGCTTGGTTTCTTTATTATAGAAAAGAAATTCCCATTAAGCCACCAGGCAGCATGGTTAAATTTTTAAAATAACATTGGCATTGTGGCAACATCATTTTAATTGTTCTCTCTGCCAGCCTAGTTTATCTGTGTGGCAACCACCTCATTCATTACCACTCTCCACCTGTCCAGAAGGTGCTCCGTGCACCCTCTCCAAGACAGTTCCAGGCAATCAAGCCAGTCATATGTCTAGACAAGTCATGTTGACACGTAATATGACTGTGGCTCCTGAGCCATCGCATAGGCAGTGACAGTGCTGCCTCTTTGAAGGTCATGAGGTTCTGTTTGAGAGGGGGAGATGGCCAGGGCCCAGAGGAGCAAGACAAGAAGTAATGTTGTTTGGGAGACAAGCTTCTCAACCTCATAAAACTTTATACACAGTCTCCACACCAGATAATATCAGAATTCCATTGATTAGCCATACCAGGAAGGTTGGAGAGATTATCTTGAAAAAATGAAGGACTATAAGAGCTTTTCAAACCAAAGGGCTTTACTTTATTGCATGGTGATAGGGGGGCTAGGTAACTTAGATCTTTGCAGCAATTGGCAATCGTGGCTGCAAAAGCTAGGTTCACTTGTTTTACGGCTCTTAGTACCTGTCAGGTGCTTTTCCATCCTTGATCATTTCGGCCCTTATAGCATAACTCAGTGAAGTGCGTGTGTGTGGAGGGGTCCTTATCCCCTTCACAGCTGAGGGAGGCAGGGCCTAGATAGAGTTTATTGATCCATCCAAAGTGACTGGACTGTTGTTCCAAATTCCTGGTCAAATACTCCTTCTGCTGTAGTACATCATCTATGCTACCTAAGAATGGTTAAATATTGTCAAAGCTACTAGCCGTTGACATAGGAAGAAGGAACAAAATGTATATTTGTTAACATTTCAATAAGAGAAAATCAAAGGCCTTGATTTCCTATTTAGGAGACAAGGATTCAAATGACCAAGTTCATACGTTCCTAGGAACACAAATCTGACCTTGTCAGTTATAATCGTGAAGTCCTCATTCCCTCTTCTGAAAGATGGGAATGATCAATCTCATTAAGTTACTGTGAGAATAGAATGGGGATAATAAATAGTAAAATGGGAATAATAAATCTCACTAAGTTACTGTGAGAATATAATGAGACAAAGTCAGCAAAAGCATCTAGTACAGCGCCTAGCACTTAGTTGATGTTTAATAAATATAAATTCCTTCCTTTTGGAATTATTCTCCAAAGCCAGGTATCCATGGATTAAGTATCAGAGAGATTTTCAGTCATCTGTACGATCTCTAAAGAACTTTCTTCAATTTTAAAGAGCTCTTGCAGGTACCACTATAATTTTAACCTTATCTTTTATTTTTAATACCTCTTTCTATCCCCAGTGAACTGAAATATGCAAACCAACAAAGAAAACCAGGATTATTTAGGAGCAGTGGGAGTTATTAAAAGCTGCTTTATATTTTTTTAGTGTTAAGTTTTTTTTCAGTGGTAAAAAAAGCATAACAAAATTTATCATCTTCACATTTTTAAGTCTAGAGTCCAGTGCATTAAGTACATTCACATTGTTTTGGAGCCATCACCACCATCCATCCTTATTTCAAAATTCCAAGCTGAAACTCTGTCCTCATTAAACAGTAACTCCCTTCCCTTCTCCCCTCAACCCCAGTATTCTATTTTCTGGCTGTATCAATTTGACTATTCTAAGTACCTCATGTGAATTGCTTTGTATCTTTAAATTTCTACTTTCACAGGCTGTTTCTTTAAAGTTCCTGGGAGCTTAACTCCTATTTTTGTTGCAGTATTGTGTAAGCTATGAAGTTATTTGATGAATTTTTCATCCCAACATTTAAAATTATATCTTTATTGTATCAAACACTAATCTTATACTGTATGTTAACTAACTGGAATTTAAATAAAAACTTTAAAAAGACCCCAAAATAGTAATCTTCCAATAGAAAGTGACAGTGGAACTGAGAAGAATGTACAAAGTAATTAAAGATTTTTCAAGAGCAAACATTGCATCAATAGTAATTATTCCCAGGACAGAATGAATACCTACAGGTGCACATGTTGGGTGGATGTGTAAAAGAAAAAAAATACTGTTACATTAGTTATCCAAAATGAAATATTAGCTGGTATTTTCATGATATTGAATATCTTATATTTGGACTTATAAAACCTAGATCATAAAGTTAACATTATTGAAAAAATTATATTCCTATTTTACATTTTTTGTAAAAAAGGGTATTTGAATATGTGGACATTTTTGGTTTACATTTTACTCTAAACAAGCATCTTTACATTCCTACATGTTTATTTAGTATGCATCAAAGTTTCTAGTGGCTCCTCAATCCCTTTTAAAACTATTCTTAAAGGGACACCTGGGTGGCTCAGTCAGTTGAGCTTCTGACTCTTGGTTTTGGCTCAGGTCCTGATCTCAGGGTCCTGGGATGAGCCTCAAGTTGGGCTTTATGCTCAGTGCAGAGACTTCATGTGATTCTCTCTTCTTCTCCCTCTGCCCCTCTCCCTGCTTGCACACACACATACACATACACACACACTCAAATAAATAAATCAATCTTAAAAAAACTCCTAAAATCAAATTAGTAATAACTACTAAATGATGTTTTAACTGGCCAATAAATTCCATTTCAGAATTTTATCGCCATGCACTTCAGATTCAACTAACAGCTTGACATGGTCTCAATTATGCAGCAACCCTGTGAAGAGAGATTATAACTTTCATTTTACAGTTGAGGACATGGAGATCCAGAGATAGTGGGTAACTTGCCTGAGTCATACCTAGCGTCCCTGTCGGGTCTGGGAATCCGACTCAGGTCCTCCCCGTCTAAGTCATGGGCTTGCTACTCTCAAGGCTGTTACATTGTTAAGCTGCAGGAGGCATTATTCAATCTACACAGATGTCCCCTTTCTCTTTTCCATATTATCATTTATTTATGGCACCTACCATCTTCCTTACATTTCTAGTAAGTACAGACATCCTCAACTTAAAATGATTCGACTTACGGTTTTTTGACTTTGGCATGGTGAGAAAGCATTACGCATTCAGTAGAAACCGTACTTTGAATTTTGATCTTTTCCCAGCATAGTCATAGTAGTGCACCCTCGCTCATGATTCTGGCTGGTGGTGGTGAACTGCAGCTGCCACTCAGCCTTGTGATCACAAGGGTAAACAACTGATACACTGATGATCATTCTGGTTTTCACTTTCAGATAATATTCAATAAATTGCATGAGATATTCACATTATTATAAACTAGGCTTTCTGTGAGAGGATTTTGTCCAACTCTAGGTTAATGTCCATGTTCTGAGCACATTCCAGGCAGGCTAGGCTGAGCTATGATGTTTGGTAGATTAGGTATATTAAATGCATTTTCCACTTACAGTATTTTCAACTTATGATGGGCTTATTGGGACTAACCCATGCTAAGCTGAGAAAGATCTGTATATTGTTTTACTACATAGTACCAAACTTTCATCTCCTTGAAGTCTGAAGTACTTTTAGTCACATTGGTATCTTCCGTGGGACCTCATGTGCCACTCACTAAATGCCTCCTAAAATGAGGCAGTGTGGAGGCAGAGTATGTCATGTGAGGCTACCTTCCTAGTGTCAAAATATTAGGACAAAAAAGTGAAAATTTTAGTCACTTATCCAGATACTTTTCTCATAAACCACTATTTGGAAGCAAATAGGGCTGTAAAACACATGGCTGCATCTTTCATTTTTCCAAACAGGAAGATTAATGATATGTAGCAACATCTTAAACATCTTCACTGTTAGCAGAGTTGAGTCTTGTTGCTGTGTAGACTATGTTGTCTTCATGATGTCTAATTAACTTTTTTTTTTAAAGATTTTTATTTGTTTATTAGAGAGAGTGAGTACAAGTAGGCAGAGAGGCAGGCAGAGGCAGAGGGAGAAGCAGGCTCCCCGCCGAGCAGGGAGCCCAATGCGGGACTCGATCCCAGGACCCTGGGATCACGACCTGAGCCGAAGGCAGACGCTTAACGACTGAGCCACCCAGGCGCCCCTCTAATTAACTTTTAAAGTCACTCTTTCATAAGATTTCAGGTAGACTACACCAACTTGGGAAAAATTCAGTTTTCTCATTGGTAGTGGCATTGATCCCCATTTATAGATCCCATTGAGATATAATGGCTGCCAAACTTGGATTTCTATTATTTAGGAACAAGAGACAGCTCATGAAATAGGTTGTCAATAGTGTGCCCGAAGACCATGGGTATTGTGAACTTAAGTTACAAATTAAATTCTGGACATTTAAGGAACTTAGGTATAAAAACTGTTTTATATTTAGGGCTCTCTTGATCATATGAGTATACTGTGTTTTTTTTTTAAATGCTTTATTTACTTATTTATTTGAGAGAGAGAGAAAGAGAGCACATAAGCAGAGGGAGGGCCAATGGGAGAGGAGAGAGCGAATCCCAAGGAGACTCCATGCTGAGTGTGGAGCCCGACATGGGGCTGGATCTCACAACCCTGAGATCATGACCTGAGCAGAAACTAAGAGTCATACGCTTAACAAACTGAGCCACCCAGATGCCCCTGAATATATTATTCATGTAAATATGTGCATATTGAGTTATGTCTTACAGTTGAAGTTTCAGATTCATCTTTCCTATAGTATGTAAAACAAATTAGGGGTATCAGCATAATGTGTTGCAAAGATGGCCCATCTGCCAGGTATTTCCCTTTTTTGGCATCTCAAGAATAGAGAAACACTGGAGATCAATTGGAGTCTATGTGTTGCATCTGCTATATGTTATTTGAGCCTATATATTCATTTAATTAAAATTTCCTAAAGCCTAAGATTATACTCTTTCCTTAGACTTTGAAAAACATGCTAGCTCCTGAATTCACTATCACTGTAATTATATCTTTTCTGCCCATAACAATGCTTTATGTTCTTTGGATTTCAGACCAGCTTTAATATGAACTTTCTCCCCAGATATTTTACAGCACCATATAACACAACTAATGAGCTAAATTTTATAAGCAGTCTTCGGTGTGATGGAGAAGGAGAAGGTGAGAGGTATTAACCATGAGGGAAGGAGATGCTTCTAGATGAGATCAGAAGGAAGACCAGGAGTCAATGTGATGCCTATCTCTCCAATATCTACAGATGTCAGCACCAGCTCCAATTAGTATTGACCTGGTAGAGGTACAACCTCCTAAAATCTTAAGTGGCCTTTGGAGAAGAGAAAGTTGTTAGCAATTCTCCAATCAGCAGAAATGGAATTCTAACAGCCTGAAACTAATTGAGGCTGAGGAACTAAGCATTTCTCTGGAGTTCTTAGGCCGAAACAGGGCAGCTGGGAAGCTCCATATGTTTTGGTACTTTGTATATTATCCTACAAGTCTCGTGCCTCCAGTGACCATCGTCCCTTAAAGGGCTCTGGCCATAGCATGCTAGCCACTGAAGGACTGTGGGTGAGGAGGTTTAATTTCCCTCTTGGCCTTTGAGAATCTGCAAACTCTCAAAGAGCTTTCATCGTGTATGTCCTCCTGGTCTTATCTACTTTTCTTCACTTCCCTCCCTTCCCCTCTTCCCTCTTCCTCAGTCAGATTTTTATGCTTAATTTTTATTCTGTATGGTGCCCTGAAGCCCAGAGTAACAGAGAGACAGGAGGGAAGTGTGCTTAGCACGGTGATGGTCAGGTTTAGTATGGGGGGAAAGTGAATCATTTTATTTATTATTATTATTTTTTAAAGATTTTATGTGACACAGAGAGAGAGAGGGAGAGAGCACACAAGCAGGGGGAGTGGCAGGCTGAGGGAGAGGGAGAAGCAGGCTCCCCGCCGAGCAGGGAGCCCGATGCGGGGCTCGATCCCAGGACCCGGGGATCATGACCTGAGCCGAAGGCAGACGCCTAACGACTGAGCCACCCAGGTGCCTGCGAACCATTTTATTTCTTTGTACTTGAACCCTAACCATGCAAATGTCTAACAGTGGCTTCGGAACCCAGCTTCACTTAGGCAGAAAAACTTCCATGATAAGAGAGACGGAGTATGAACATCTGAAAAGAATAAACTGTAGTGATGTAATGTCCACTTGACAATCTTGGGACTGTGTCAAGAAGGATGACACCTATCAACCACTTACAAAGTACTGGGTGCTATAGAATATACCTCACTGCGTTATCTCATGTAATCCTCACGCTTAACCTATAAAAGTAGGTATTACTACCATCCTCGTTTTACACATGAGGAAACATAATTAAAAAGGTGAAATTATAGTCCCCATATTTCTCTGAGTTTGGGACCTAAGTACTTACCTACTTTGTCATAACTGGCGGTTCTAGGGTCCCTTGACGTTGGTGTTTGTGACCGGGTGCTCATCCCCAGCTTCTCCTATCACTTAGCACTTTTAGTAGGGGCTTCACCCTACTTGATTTCATGTGGGACCTGACACTACTGAGATTCTAGCACACCATTATATCTACCAGCCCTATACTATTCAGATCCAGCTTAATGGTAACCTGCTCCTTTTGCGCGAAGTGGATATGTAGGGGTTTTCATCTCTTTTGCTCTGGTAATCACCTATCCTCCAGTGCATAGAGGCTTGGTAGAACAATTAATCAAGAAGCTCTTTTTCCTTATCCAAATGGTGGGAAAAGGCCCAATGAGGCCCACCAGACCTCTCTTTCCATGGAATAGGCATGTAGAACAGAAAACACAACCCTCCCCAAATTGTGGAGTGTCTATGAGAATGACTGATCCCCACGATGTAGACCTCAAGAGACCCTTTGTCCTCTTTAAATACCAATTCCCCAGTTGTCCCTTTAGTGCTGTGAATTTCCCCATATTATACCATTAGATTTTTTTAGAAACGATAGCCTGAAACAATTTTTGTTGTTTCAAGGAAAATAACCACCAGTGAAATGGGTTCAGCTGTAGAAGCTCTGGAAACTCCAGTCATACTAGTTGAGTTTCAACAAGGAAAGCCCACCATTCACATGTGCTCTCCTGCAGCATTCACCCTGAGCCTGAGCAAGGCAAGTGAGGAAAGAGCTTTTTCACTAATCACTTCTCTCTGGGGAATGGGCAAACTAGAGGAGGTCAAGTATATAGGAAAGGCATTTAAGAGACCAAGATAAATGTGAGAAAAGACAAAATTGAGAGAAAATAAAGTGTGAGAGAAATCATCAGAAATGAGAAATAGATATTTGGATGTATAGGCCTTTCAGAAAACAGCATCTCTCGTGTACTCCTCCCCACTGTGTACATCCTGTTCAATTACATGACTAACGCTGGGCTGTGTGGCCCTTACCATTTAATGCAATTTGACTGACCTAATCTATCAGAAGTGTCACGTCAAAAATGGGCCTGTCAGCTTGAGTAATTGAAAAGGAGCAGCTCTTTGAAATTTCATTTTTAAATGAACTTTGAGAATGTTGATAAACTTGATTATCAACATTAAAAGAATTTTTTTTTTTTTAAGAAAAGGTCCTTTCCTGTCTCCACTGAAAGAGACACCCAAACCAAACATTTGGGGTCTCCGATAGATGAGCTGCTTCTATGCCCAGCCTCAGTGAATTTACATATCCAGGATCCCACTCTTCCAAAAAGTTCTCCTGGTTTCATATTCTGAAATTTTCATATTCAACACATCCAGCCAGCTATTTTCTTCTCTCAGCCACTCCCCTTTTGGAGAAGAGAATTACCAAGCAAAAGATGAGCACGAAGCAGTCTCCCCTCACAACTTTTCTTTAAGTAGATGGTGTACTACCTGTAAGAGTCAACACTCCTCTCTCAGGGTCTTCCCTCACTTTGGATAAAATGCGGTTCACGCACTGATGGAACAGCAGCGTCAGGTTGTGTGTAACGGTTTAGTCTGTGCTTTGCCTGGCCAAGCCTGGCCCCGCACGTGTAGCTCTGCACACAGCTTTTGAACATCCCAGGGCAAGGCAGGTGGGGCTCTGGAAGCAGAAGGAATCTGGCTTTAGTCCTGGCCGCCTGCCCCCAATGAGATGAACTTGGTGGGAGCCTTGGACACCTGGAAGCAAAATGTACCATGGTCTTCTCTTAGCCCAGTCACATGAGCTCACCCTGACTGGCTGAACTTCTGCCTCAGTTTCTTTTATTGGACCTCTAAGTTCCTGCCACAACCACAGCCCTGTCCTTGTAGCTTCAGCCCACTTGGTTGGGACCTGGCCTTCTGCCTTGTTCTTGCTTGCTCTCCAGGGATTGATTTTTTAATTCCTAGTCACCAGATTAGGCAAAGGACTGTTCCTGCTCCAAACAGCCCTGTCTATGAGTCTTTGCACCATCTGCTGTGTGGTTTCATGGCTCTTGCATTGTCTGTGCCTCTGGAGTTGCGCCCACCTACTGAATTGGGCCTCTTGATGCTGACAGCAGAGCAATCACATTGGCCCAAGCCTTTGGATGCTGACCCTCAGGGGCAGCTCCCCCATCAGATCCATCTCTTTAGCTCTGAGCCTACTCACTGGCAGTTTCCCCCCACATTTTCCAGCAGCACAAACATTTTAATAAATCCTACATACCTTGTAGCCAGGTGCCCACCTGAGTTATGTCGGGGTCTAGCGCATCAGACTATGGAGGCAGAATCGCACACTTCAGAAAGTAAGGATGCTCCAGGAAAGTTGTTCAGAAGTATCTGTAGGGAGCATTCCAGATGGCAATTAGCAAGGACTCATTAAAAACAAAAAGTATGAATTATATCCTATGTGTGGGCATTTTACTCCTTAATCTGTACAACAGTCCTATAAAATTGCATTTTACTGGTGAGGAGAATGTGGCTGTCAGGAGTTATGGAGCCATTACCCCAGGTGTATTTTATGCACTGAGGATGTGAGCACAGGGCTCTCTGACTCTAGATCCCCAAATTCTGCACTGTTCTTCCTCCTTGTGAAGTGGCAAACTAAACTGCCGTGGCCTGTGAGTGCCTTGCTTCTTTCAGGCATGCCCCATGTTCCAGAATCTTCCTGCCACTGGTCTCAAAATCTTTCATTCAAAAATCCATCACCTTTTAAAATGAGGAACAAACCTTAGTACTCCAATAGTTCAACCTTCTCGTTTTGCTGATGAAGATACTGAGTCTCAGACTTTCTCCAGAAAATGGGCTAATCAGTAGTAGTATCTGAAGACAGTATCCTGATAGTTTTTCCTATTGGTCCCAACATTTCCCTGCCTATTTATAAGGATTCCTTAAGAAAAGCTGTCAGGTAGATTAATGTGATAATTAAAGAGAATTTCCAATTATTACTGTTCAATAGAGGCTCACAGGAATATCTGCATTTAAGACAAGTCATGAGAAAGCCTTCCAGTTAGGGAAGATCAGACTCAGAACTTTCACTTTTTTGCCTACCTCATCTCACTAGAACAAGAGTAAAAGATTTTACAAAGCATAAACCCATGAGGGCAAAAAAGAATAAAAGAGGAAAAGAATAAAATGAGGCTCTATAAAGTGTTTAGAAGACAGAAAGGAGATAGCTGGGAGAATGGCAAAAACCTAAGTACTTTCAGAACAGGATGCCAAGGGCAGGCACAGTAATTCATCCTGAAAGATGTGATAATTATTCAGGCATAGAGGCACCAGAGACCAAGGAGGGTTAAAGTGAGGCCTGGGCTAAATCCTAGAGATTTGATTGAAGGGCCCTAACAGGATAGTCAGAGCCCCAGATCCCACCCCTAATCTATGAAGCCAGGTGAATACCCCTGCCCACTTCTGCAGGACACAGTGGGCTTATACTTTGGAGAAATTTGACCAGAGACCTCCTTGTCTCAGCGAGATCAAGTGGTGGTAAGACCCAGGCTGAAAACAGGGACTTAGGTGAAAGTCTGAGTACTAAAAAGTGAAATTTCAAGCCCACTTCCCCTGATAAACTTCCAGGATATCTGTGAAAATCTTTGACCTCACTGGTTCTTTCAGGCAGAAACAGGTTGTTTTCTGGGAAAACTGGACAGCTTCAGGGAAAAGGTCTGTAAGTAGTGATATTTTGGGATTATCCAAGGAAAAATCAGCTTTCCATAGGATCTCACAGAAGTCCACCATTTGGCAAGTCCTATCTCTACACCCAGAACTTCCAATTGGCCTTTAAATGCTTCACTTTCAAATATAAACAGACAGCCAAGGATAAGCAGGCATTATTGAAAGTCTCCAATGTGGAAGACAGAAAATAAGACATAAGAAAATAAATAGGAAAAATAAAACAAACTTGCAAAAGATATATGGAAGACTAGGGGTAACTATCTCTACACATAGCTCCTACAAATCAAAGTGAAAAGATAAAGCTTTGTCTTTTGAAGCTCAGCCTTGTGGAAGAGCCGAGTAAATGGTATGGATTGGCAACTTATAAAACAAAAATAAAAATGTCCTACAAATGTAAGCATGATCAACCTACAACAGTGATTAGAAAATGTTACTTAGGACAACAAAATGCTTGTTAAGAGATCAGTTGTTTAAAAATTTTAGACTGGAAGAAGTTTTAAAAAATGGATAATGTCCAATGTTAATATGGGTGTGAGGAATTGAGCTTTCCCATATAATAGTGGGCTAAGTGCAAACTGGTATAGTATTTTGGGGGACAATTTAGTACTATTTGTATAACATTTAAAAATACTTTAAAATTATGCATATATATGGTCTCAACGAATTCACTTCTAAACCATCAGAGATACTTGCCCAAATACACAGGATATAAATACCAGGGTGCTCAGGGATGGCTTATTTGTAAGAGGCAAAACTTGGAACCAGTCTAAATATGTATTGATAGAAGAAATCATGCAATTGAATATGCCAAATTAATTCAGTGTAACGTTGAGATACATATTAAAATGATAAAAAAGATACATATAATTTAATCACAAATGTCCATGATATGTTATTAAGTGAAGAAATTATGTTACAGAACTCTGTGTGTATTTTAAGAACATTTTGTCAAAAGCAAAAATGCTACTTAGCAGTTGATATTTAAACACACACATACACACACACACACACAGAATTGACTAGAGAATTAAACAGATTACTGATAGTGAGATGGAGCAGTGGTCACAGGAAAGAGGGACACTTTCCTTTTTCTCAAGTATTTGAACTTTTTACAAGCATGTATTATTTACTTTCAAAGCACTGATGATTGTTTTAAGTTTGATCCACACGCACAACTATCAAAGCGTGTTGGGTATAGGCTAGAACAGTGCCTATCTCAAAGTAGCACCCAGTAGTTAACGTCTGAACAAATTATTTCTAATAATTATTACCAACTATTTGTAAACAGTTCACAGCCCTGCTTTAAAAAACTGTTTTTAAAAAATCCTTCATTGCATCATTATCTTTTAAAAATCACTAGCTTAACCTGAATTCCTTGTGGCTTATGGGAGCACTTTTGTTCTGAGTTGGGTCATTACACCTACCTATGTTAGCAGTATCACTAAAACCAAGAGGCGAATAGGAGGGCAGTGGAGAATGAAGCTTTACTGCAGAACCAGCAGCAGGACAAGGGAATCATGCTTCCACACCTCCATGAAGGTTGTCCAGAGGTCTTCGAGGTTCAGATGTATGTGGTCAAGTGATGAACGGCAGCTCTGGGCAGCACTGGGTTGGGGGTCCGAGCTCAGCGTGGGGCCGGAATTACACAGTGCCTTCAGCAGTTTTCTGACACACTTACTGCCAGGGAACAACTCCAGAAGGAGCCATGCACTGCCAATGATTTTCCTTTTCAGCCCTGTCTGTCCACCAGCACCTGGAACAGCCGCACTAAGAGGCGGTAATTGATGGCTTTGATTTACTGAAGAAGAATAACGTGGGCAGTTATCTAGTTCAGGGACAAGCCCTTGTGGATATGAAAACTGTGCCCTCTTGGTAACGGGGGACCATTGTAGATCTTTAAACTGTTATTTCTGCTATAAACCAAACCCGACCAAGTATGGGCTTCTCTCTGTGTATGTATTCCTGTCCCTGTCCTAGTCTGAGAACAGCTTGAAACTCACCTGACCTGCCTCAGCTGAACGCTGCACCCATTCGCTTTCTATGGCTCTCTCATGGCTTGTGATTCTATTTGGGCTGTTACTTTGCAATTTTGATGAGTTATATTGTATTATTTTCAAGCTGTGTCAAATATGCACATCTCGGTCTCCGACGTCAGAAACAACTTGCCAGAGGAAGGGCAGGAACTGTTCTGATGCTGTGTGCTAAGCAGAGCGTATTCTATCTGAAACCCTTTTGCTGAATGGCCACCACCACTTCACAGAAGTGTGATTTTTGTTGTTCTTGTTGTTAGTAGAGGATATGGTTGAGGGCATAGGCAAAGGAACTTGTGATTGCCAAATTTTTGAAAATCCTCTAACTTATATTAAAAATTCTTCTGAATTTTACATTTTTACCCATTATCTGTATATTTATTTTAATATATAAATAATAATTAAAATTCTTTAATATAGACGAAAACAGCTCCAAGAAGAGGGAGCTTTCTCTCTTGTGGCTTCTAATTTTATGCCCAGGATGCGCAAATCTTGAAGATTTGGAGAAGCCATCAAACAACAGTCCTAGAAGGAAGAGATGATTATGTCAATTTCAGAAGCAAACCAGCTGAACTTCGGCAGTATTAGATAATTTGACTAAATTAATGGACTAACGTGTGGCAAATCTGGGATCCAAATGCAAGCAGTCATTTCCCCTGGTCCACGCTGTAGAGATTCTTCTCTATTAATTTTGTTTCTTCTCTTCCCTCTCCTTTGCCTTAGCACTAAATGGAAAGCTTGTTATACTAAGTATAAAATGCTTTTCAAAAACTATTAAATAAGTTCTTTAGTAACATTTTTTTTTGAAGCCATAGATGGAGCTGGGGTAAAGCAAAGCTACATCAAAAGCCCTATGCAAAATTTTAGGAAGTGCCAGTCACTGACCCTCTGCTGAGGCTGCATTCTTTTGAGCTGACATTTCTGGCAGAGTGACTGAGTAGCAAATCACCAGATCTAAGTTCTAATTCCAGTGATGCCACTAAGTAACTTCCTATGAGCAGGGGAGTCATAAACCTCTCCTATAGCCTTCTATCATTTGTATTATTGAGGGAGTGGAGGCTGGAATCAATATTTTCGAGGTCCCAGCACTGCTGTTTTCTCCCAGTGGAAGAATTAACTGACAATGGATAGAATCCACCCCCACCAGCCTTTTCATGATATTGCATGAGCAGAATTAAGGCACAGTGTATTTTTTCAACCAATGTTTTTTTTTCTCCATAGTGATGCTATGGTGCCTACTTCACATTTTGTTTTCTTCTCTTGATTTGCCCTGGTGTCTAATGTTCTACCAGATGTAGGTGAACTGGACACCATGGTTAGTTGATCTTGATGAGGCCCCCAAATCCTGTCAGACCAATGTTTGTTCTTTGGCTCTAGTTTCCCTGGACTGTTGAATGCGCTGGCCATTCTGCAAGCTTCATCCCAGCGGCAGCAAGAGGCCCAGTGGAGTGTTGATTGGTCTTGGCTCAGATGCAGCTCATAGGCTTATTTTCACAATCAGGGAGTTCCATGTAAAGAAAGAAATTCTTCCTTCATCAGCTACCAGCTACCCCTACTGTCCAAGAACCTTTGGTTCTTCAATGATTCAGGAGGCAAAAAAGTATAATCTCTTGACCTCCCTTTTCAGCATCCTTCACTGTAGGAAAGATAATTAGGAAGGATCGGCCTTTAATTAACTTCCAGGGCCTTCAGCTCTGTTTCATATTCCTCTTTCTCCTGATTTAGTGTTTGATTTAGTACTCTTTTGGAGGGCACAATATGATCCACTGCCAGGGTTTTCTGGGGATTGATATGGGATTGTTTTTTGAGATTTATTTATTTCTCTTATAAGCAGGAGTTAACAAACCAATTGAGGTTCATCTGTTTTTGCAAATGCAGAAAACTTCAGGAAAGCATTAAGCTATACTGTTCCATGTATTCTAGATTTGGCTACAGACTATTGAATGACAATTAATTGGAAGACATTGGAATGGCCACCTTTGGTCATACTTAGTAAATCATTCAGTTAAATTCTCTTAACCAACATTCACCTAAAATCTTTGGCATCATCCTCCATTCCTTCCCTTCTCTCTCACTAGCAATGTTCAATTATACCTGGTAAAAATAATTTTATTCTTCCAAATATCTCTAGAATCTGTTTATTTATAAATTCATTAAATATTTGTGGAAAAGTAGTGGGCAAGATATTTGAAGATTTTACCAGAAAAGGCATATTAAAGGCAAATAAGAGTATGAAAAGGTGTTGAACATCACTAGTCTTTAGGGAAATGCAAATTAAAGCCACAATGAGTTACCATTAGACACCTAGTAGAATGGCTTAAAAAAATGACAATGCCAAGTGCTTGTGAGAATGTGAAGCAATTGGAGCTCTCATACAATGCTGGTGGGAACATAGAATGTTGCAAGACTTTGGGAAATAGTTTTCTAGTTTCTTGTTAATTTAAGCATATGCTTACCATATGACTCAGTACTTGAAGCTTCCCTTGACAGCCTTATCTTTGTCCTAGTGCCCCAGAGATATGTTCCTCTTCTCTTTGAGAAGGTATTTACTCAGGTTTTACCCAAATGAATGAAAAATTATGTTCACATAAAAATGTGGTTGATTTGTAATCCCCCAAACCAGAAACAACCTTAATGTCTTTCACTTGAGGCATGGATACCATGGAATACCACTCAACAATGAAAAGAAATGAGCTTCCAGGACACACAACAGCATGGATGAATCTCAGACTCAAAAGGCCATAAACCATATGTATATGGTTGCCGGGGGTTGGAGTTGAGAGATTGACTATAAAAGGGCAGCATGAGGACATTTAGGGTGTGATAAAACCATTCTACATCTTGATTGTGGTCGTGGTTACACTACAGTATACAGTTGTCACAATTTAGAAACAAGGTGAATTTTACTATATGTAAATTATTCCTTAATTTTAAAAAAGGAAGAAAACAATTTATTGAGCACCTTCTATGTGGAAAGAATCATTATTGTTCCTGCAGTGAAAAAGACCAAGTCCTTGCTCCCTAGGATCTTATATTCTAGTTTTGTGTTTACTCTGTGCTGTGTCCACTGTCAGCATTGAAGTTCATGCTCTTTTTTTCCTCTTGCCTGTTCTAACCTTCTAAATCCATCTCCATATCCCCCAGTTTTCCTCTTCTCCAATCCATTTTCTATAATGTTGCCAAAGGAATCTTTTCATGATGTAAATTTGGTTATGTTTCTTCCCTGTGGTACCAGTGTACAGTTCCATGATCTGTGGCCTCTTACCCACTTTAGAACACCTTTTCTATATTGGGAATTTCCTACATTATGGGTTCTTACTGCTTAGGTTGAGACTAGAAACTCACATTTCCAGCCTCCATTGCAGCTATGGTGCTGGCATGAGACTGTGGCTTTACCAATCAGAAGAATGTGTATAAGACTTTGATTTGAAAGATAGCAATGTGAAGAAGGAAGTGGTGTGTGGAATTCAGTTCTGTCTAGGGTGACAGAAATGGCATTCTTGGAAGGATTGGTGAGGTTTTGTCAAGTAATGCCCAGGGTCATTGGTGAGTCTGTGCTCAGTGGAGGTGACAGTGGTCTTTGCTAGAGTCTGCTCGCCTGGACTGTCCCTTCCAGAGTGTCTCTGAACTACTTAATATCCTTTAATAAATTCTTTTTTCCCCTTAAGCTAGAGCATTTACTTTTTTCATTTGTTTAGTTTGCCTCTGAATTTCAACTGATACACCTGCCTATAAACTTTTAATAACTTCTATAACCTTAGGAAAAAAAATCCATACTTTTAACCATAGCATGTAATCCCTTCAACATCCAGCTACAATGTACCTTTCAGTCTATCCTGTCCTCAATGTGCTCTACATTTCGATCACCCTGAGCTTCCAAACACAGCAAACACTGCATCCTCATTTATATATTCATGCCTTTGCAGATGATGTTCTCCTTGCTTTCTCTTTGCTTAACAACCCTCTTCACATGTTGTCTCTATTTACTCCTTACCTTTATTCATCCTTTATTCATCCCTCAAAATCCATCTAAATATCACCAACTCAAATGCCTTCTGTGAAGCTTTCCTTGACAGCCTTACCCTGGTCCTAGTGCCCCTAGAGATATTTGTTTCCTCTTCTCTTTGAGGACTTCTCATATTGTATTATAATAAATTCAATAATACTTACTGAGCAAATACCATGGGCCAGGCATGAAGGTAAAATCTGAGTGATGAGTAGGAGTTAATTAGGTAAATAATGGAGTAGAATGGGTCCGCACAGACAAACTAGCACAGAATGGTAAGCAAGCACATGGAGAGTCTGAGCATCTAAACATGGACACCCAGTGGCTAGGACATGGAGAACAGATGAGTGCCCTTCACGCTTCTATAAATCCTTTGAGGCAGGAGCCAAGTCTTACTCATCTTTGTGCCTTTAGTACAACTGAGCCAGACATGGAGTAAACACTCAATGAAGGTTTGCTAAATTAATAAATGAATGACCAGATCATGTGTGTCCCCAAGACTTTTGTCTGATGTTTGAATTGGAGCCCAATAACTTGGGCTTAATTTCCTGTTCATCAGTTTAAAGCCATGATATAGGAACTGACTTTAATTATTGAGCAAAATTTCCTATATCATCACATTAATAATCCAGTGTTTCATTGATATGATAGTGGTAAATTAACTTCAAAAATATTCTTGGATAACTATTCAGGAGCCATCAGTTTACTCATTTTTAAAAACCTATTAACACAGTATTTCTGATCTTTTTTTATCTGATCATGTCATCATAGCAACCTCACAAATCAGTTCTTTGATGTGTTCTCACATTATAACTTGGGCAAAAAGAGGCAAAATGGTTTTCTTCTCATGACACTGGAAATCAGATGCATAATCAGGAGTCATTCTTTCCCAAACCTCTCATTCACAGCTAAGTGTCATCTTGTGGTAAGAGAGGTATCAAATGAAGCAGGGGCTGCATATTTAAATAAGTCACATGTATGGTAGTGTAGATGCCTCAAGTAGCCCCACACCTCCAAGGTACAGAAGAGAGGCTTTGGTGAAGGTATAGCTGGAGGCACTGAGCTTCATGGAACTTGTAATTAAAATGCATACATGGCTGCTTTGGACAATTCTGAAAGCCTGCTCCTGCCATCAGATAGCAATCGCTTTCCTTTGATTTGGTACCAAAGTTAAGCTGAATTTTAATCACCTCCTTAATGGTTAACTTAACAGAGAAACAGACTGAGTATTAGATATCTCTTTCTGATGTTTTCAATGAACCAGAGGCACAGACTTTGCTGTCATCTTCATCCAAGGACAAATCATAATTGGCTAGACTAGCAAATTGCTTTTTCTTATTGGAAACTGCCATTGGCACATTAGATTGAGAATAAAATCCTTACTGTATGGATGTGATGTGGTTCTTCACCATGCAGCTGTAAGTGGAAAGTTGTTTTTCTAAACGAATGTTTATAGAGATAATTCAGTTTGTGATACTGAGAGATATAAATTTGGGAGATTACCGAGGATGATTCAGCCTTCATTTTTTTCTTGAACTCCTGCAATTGCCTTTTTTTCCCCCTCCTTAAACATAAAATGGTACATCCATCTTGTTAGGAGCATCCTCACAGGATATAAATGAGCAGTCTTCCTTAAGAAGAAAATGAGAATTGAAAGGAAGAATATGCCATCATCACAAATACTGTTCCCAGATGGCAGACGTGGAACTTCATATTGGCATCATTAATCATGGTGGGGTCCTGTGGCTGTGTGCCCTACAACTCTCAACTAGACACACTCCTATGTGTCTCTGAGACTTGTTTGTGGATGTTAAAGATGGTGGGCTCTGTGTTCTACTTTACTGGAAGCTCCGGTGGTGAGTGGGGACCCCTCTACTAGCTTGAACATAAGGCACTGAAAACAGTCTCCTCATTAATAAACACATTTCTGAAGCAGAATAAAAATGTTCTTCCAGTGCAACCAGCCATTCTACACCTACCTGAGAAAAATTGGCCAACTTGAATAAACCAATGATGGTGAAACTTGAACATCTGTTTTTTAGAGTCCAATTTGATACTCTCAGAACTCTTTACTGTCTTCCACATCTTCTACATCAATATCACAGATAAGCTTTATAAACAAGCATCATGGCACAGCAGAAACAGCAGAATTTGGAAGCAGACTGTGGAAATCAGGCTCTACTAAGATAGGGGTAAAATTTGTGGCTTAGGGACATTTTCCATGACATCTGGTATTCACCAAAATCTTGTACTCCAGAAAAATTTAAGTTGAGTTCAATATCCAGGTGTCACTTGGGTTGACAGTTTCTCTAAGTCCTCTTATACAGTGGGTGTTGAAGTCAGACTTGTTGGGGTTTTGATCAGGACCTCACCATTTACTACTATGTTGTTTTGGGCAAGTTATTTGGCCTCAGTTGGTTCACCTCAAAAGTGGGGACAAGAGCGTTTTTGTGAGGATTAAATTATACCTGTTAAATATTTAACACAATGCCTGGGACATGGTAAGAACTCAATGACAATAACTATTTTCTAGACCTTATAACATCTCTGCAAGTATAAGATTTGTGCCTCTAACCCCCAGTCCTATGGCTGGGTTTTGGTTTAGCTACTGTCAGTCATCCTGTTGTCATCAGGCCTATCTGATGTTTCTGAAGTGTATTAGGAGTACTGGTTAGTAAGTAGACTCATTGCCTATTTCTGTTCTTTGTACAGTATCTGAAGGCTGAAGGAACCTAAAGCACTTGATATTCACTTCCTAGGCAGGCTGTGAGACAAAGGCTACAGGTGTGTATGCATGTGTGTATATGTGTGCACATGTAGGGGCATTATACATTTGTATAAGATGTGAAATTGGATGGTCAGTAACTTGGGGCACCTTTGCGGGAAGGAACTGATTATTGTAGTAGAAGGCTAGGAGCTATTGAAAGAATCATCTAAAGTGTAAAGTTGCTACTTTGAGAAGATGTGCAGAGATGATAATACCAATTCACTAAGTACAGAAAGGGTTGGAGGTTGATTTGGGGAGTCTGCTCATCAACTGTGTAGACATTTACTGTAGGTATAGATGAGAGTAAAGCAGTGTCATCATTGCTAATTCATTTGGTTGATGATGAGCTCCTTGAGAGAAGGAACATAGCTTACTTGTCTTTGAATCCCCACTGTTGGCCTAGTGTCTGCCATAGAGTAGGTGCTCACTAAAAGTTTGTTAAATGAATTAAAGAATGAATAAGTGGGGCCCTGAGAGGGAGGATTCTCTGTAATTCACATGGGGGTTGCAGGGTGGCAAGTTTTGTTCTACTCTTGTGAACTTATCATTCCATTAACACCCTAATACCCCTGAGGGATCCAGATCTAAGTAAGTTTTTTTTTTTTTTTTTAATGTTCCTGTTTACTTGGGAAGCTGTCAACTTTGATTTTGGAGGCAGAGGCAATCTTCTGATTTGGAAATACATCATAAAACAAATTTGGAAATGGAATAAGGTCTGGAGCATCAATATAGTATTCTTAGTTACATGTTATTCAGTATGGGATTGTGTTTCATCTTGGTGGGGATTAATCCACAGAGTTCAAGTTTGGGATACCTATTGCAATTGGTATTGGCAGAGCTTTAAGTTGTTCTTTAGAGTCATCAACTCATTTTTGTAGTAAGTAGTCTTTCTTGGCAGGGGTGAGTTTAAGATTAAATGAGTTCATGAAAGTGTCTGAATTTCTGAATGAATGGAATAGAACTTCTGTGTCAGAAGAAAAATAACCAGCAGGATGCTAATACTTTGTGAACAATAGTTTAAAGAGGTTGAAGGTCCTTTGCATATTGATAAGATGGTGCTCGGCAGTAAATCAGTGATTCTTCCATACTGCCTGGTCAAAGGGACAGTTAAGGGGCGCCTGGGTGGCTCAGTTGGTTAAGCGACTGCCTTCGGCTCAGGTCATGATCCTGGAGTCCCTGGATCGAGTCCCGCATCAGGTTCCCTGCTCGGCGGGGAGTCTGCTTCTTCTCCCTCTGACCCTCCCCCCTCTCATGCTCTCTCTCTGTATCTCATTCTCTCTCTCAAATAAATAAATAAAATCTTTAAAAAAAAAAAAAAGATCTTATTAAAAAAAAAAAAAACAAAAAAAAACAAAGGGACAGTTAAGGAGCTATTTGTATACATAAACATCTTAAGTTGTCCGAATCTATCTCCCTAATGTTGAAACAATGAACCAACAATTGGTTAATGGACCAATCTGAGATTGCACAGGACTTTCTGACTCCCAGAGAGTTTTCATGTCCTCCAGAAATAGGGGCACCTTAGAACTCTGTGCTGGGTCTAAGATGATAATGAGAGTCAATTCAAATGGAGTGTGCTGATACAGGTGACAGAAGTAAAATTAGGATTTACAAATGTATGATGGTACAAAAAAATCATGGATGATGAGCTGGAAGATTTTCCATGTATTTCTCTTTCTGAGATCATATAGTTTTCTTTATCTCTTTTGGGCTTAAATTCAAACTTAATGGCCACCTTAATTAATTGGAACTGGCCCAATAATTCAGAGATCAAGAGCAATGGGTATTTTTTTACTGATGATGATTACATTTAAAACCTATAATTTCCCACCTCTCTTCTTTCTGATAATGCAAACTCATATTCCTAAAATCCTGCTGGAGAGGTTAAGGCCTATCTGGATAAACTCATGCTTCACAATTTGGACAGTTTTCTCATTTGTAAAATGAGAGAGCTGGACAGATGAGTGGGTCTAGGATTCTATGTCTCATGAAGCTCCATTTGCAGGAATATCTGAAGAACACATGTTCACAACAAGGAAGATATGCATTGGCATGATGGGTACACATTCACCTTTACAGGAGCAAGGAGTCTT
>NC_138369.1:113966087-113974175 GCF_054177405.1 Leptonychotes weddellii | reverse complement strand
TTTTTTTTTTTAAGATTTTATTTATTTATTTGACAGAGAGAGAGATAGCGAGAGCAGGAACACAAGCAGGGGGAGTGGGAGAGGGAGAAGCAGGCTTCCCGCGGAGCAGGGAGCCCGACGCGGGGCTCGATCCCAGGACCCTGGGATCATGACCTGAGCTGAAGGCAGACGCTTAACGACTGAGCCACCCAGGCGCCCCCGGAGCAAGGAGTCTTTGATTGATTGACTTAAGAATAAGACTATCAGACTATATCTTTCATTAGACTATATGTTTTCTGTTGCCTCTGGTGCTCCTGACAGTATATTGACAATCTCCACGACTGAGTAATGCTGACACAGTCAACTTGGAACAAGTCAAAGGAAAGTACTTTGAAGTTCTCTTTCTCTCTCACCCCACCCTCAGGCCCTGCCATCATCATCTCCACTATGCGGTTTCCTGATTGACTCTTCAAGAAACCAGAGCCTCGTTGTCAAAAGATTGCGCTATTACAAATCTGTTCTTTGTTACATGTACAGTGTGACTTGGTAGTTTAGGTCCACTCAATTTAAATTAGAGTCAAAATCCGAAGGTTGGAAGTTAGTAGACAGACCTATTGTGATACCTTAACTCTCTAAGAGTTTGTTAAATCATACAGCATGTGGATTAGGGATCCAGATTCAGATGTCTCCACAGAAGCACATACTTCAGTTAAAGCCTCTGCAACTGAACTAACAAAAACCGCACCCTCAGATGCTCCTTTGGACTGGGTGCATGCAGCTAGCTGGGAGAACAGGCCTGATAAATGAGTCTCTCCCCCCAGTCAGTGGAGACTGCAGATCTCAAAGGAGCTGCCTTGTATCCTCCTCTCAGAAAGGGGTTAGAGAGTGGGGAGAATAAAATCCACTGTGTGTTGATGTGAGAACTTCAGCCTAGTCTTGTCAAGAAGGTAGACTGGAGCCACATAGAAATCTGCATGGAAAATCATCCACACTGGCTCTCCTGTGCAAATCAGGCATTCAGCTCATGACCAAGACATTTTGGATGAGGCAACAAAGGATGAAATATAGGTATTATTATCCCAAAGTATTGATTTTACTTAAAATGACAAAGTCTAAAAATTTAGTAGAAAACAGTATCCTATGAAAAGGAAACATAACTTCTGAGTATCTCTTTAGAAGATAGAAATAAAGCATGCTATTTTCAGTTATAGACTCTTGGTTATTATTTCACAAATAGTAGATAACATATAGTCAAAATATTTTGGCAAGATTTCCTAAGTGAGGCAGTATGTACGTGTATTTTTAATGTGTTTGAGCATAAACATCAGTGTACACAAGATGGAAAAAGAAAATAAAGTAGGTACCACTTTTAGTCAGGTTTTCCTTTTTCTTGTTGCAAAGAAAAATAATTATATTTTTAAGATGAAACAGAATCTAATTATGCATTGTGTTTCTATAAAGTAGTGAAAAGCGCTATTTGCAATGATGATGAAGATATATGTGTCAAAGTGTAGTCAAACATGACAACCATTAAATGCTTGGTTGGAGAAAGATCTTTAATTACATAGGACATTAGATACAGTTGGCTTGAGAAGAATTATTGGCCAAGTCAACAAAATTATTTTTGAGGCTAGATCCATGTTGTACCAGTGAATGAAATCAAGGTGTACATTTTCTGGGCGCCTGGGTGGCTCAGATGGTTGGGTGTCTGCCTTCGGCTCAGGTCATGATCTCAGGGTCCTGGGATCGAGTACCGCATCGGGTTCCCTGCTCAGTACAGAGCCTGCTTCTCCCTCTCCCTCTGCCACTCCCTCTGCTTGTGCTCTTCTGTCTATCTCTCTGTCAAATAAATAAATAAAATCTTTAAAAAAAAAAAAAGGTGTACATTTTCAGCTACACTCAGATTTGAGGTTGGTGGTACACCTTCATTACTGTTCCCCATGATCACTGGCTATGCCTCCTTGAGAGGGACATTCTCATAGATAGTCACTGAGGCTTTTGGGAGTGTGAACTCTCAGAATACTTACTGATGGTTAAAAACAAAGAAATCTCAGGGTTTCTTAAATAGGAAGGCTGATGGCTTAGAAACAAGCAATATGGGAAAAGCAAGGGAAGGTAGAGGTCTGGAAGGACTCTGTCTCAGGATTTGTGGCGGGGTTTCTCTCTTGGAGAATGGATTGGCAGGAACAGAGCCATCTTCTAGTCCTGGCTACTCTGAGCTGAGTGGGTCAAGAGTAATAATATTAGCTAAAGTATATTGTGTGCTTATCCTATGCTAAACACCATGCACATACCTCATTTAATCTTCAAAATGATCTAGTAGGGTAAATATTAAGATTTTGCCCATTTTACACGTCAGGCATTGTTTACAGTTGCAGAGTTAGGAAGTGAATTTAGGGTGACTAGCCATCTGAGTTTGCCCTCAACATGTGGATTTCCTGTGACTGTGAACTTCCAGAACTGAAGCCAGAATAGTCCCAGGCAAACCAGGATGGGCTGATTATCCTGAAAGTGATGGTACTAGGGCTCAAACTCAGAGCTTGATATATTCTCCTGTTTTTTACTGCCTTTCCAAGGCAGGGATTCAGGTACAGGACAACAAGACAATGAATCCAACTGGCAAGAACCTGGTACAAAGAGAGGTTTTGTTTTGGGAATAAGGCTCAGCTACAATGCTGACCAGAATAGGCAGCAAGGTGAACTTAATGTTGTATCACCTCCTAAATGAATGAAGAGTGACCCCAAAGCCTTGGAGGGGGGCTGAGTTTGTAGGTCTGGTTAAGAAATTACAGGTGCAGAGAGGTTCCTGAGAGCAGGAAATCTTGCAGATGATTTCCCAGTCAGGAACATCTGACATTAAGTGGGATTAATGTCCATGATTTATTCTGGATATTACTTTTGACACTAATACTATATAATAATAATAATAGATGATGATCAAAACCAATAGAGTTTTATTGGAATGTCTTTTTGCAGGACTTAGATATCCTTGGGAATGGCCTTGGTGGGTATCCCTGTTGTCTTCACAAACTCAGGGCAGCTAGCTGCCAGGCTGATGCTTATTGGACCTAGTGCGGCACTCTGGCCATCCTTAGCTGACATAGACTAGAGCCTGGACCGGAGCAGGAGAGAGATCCCAGAGTTTTTGTGTCCACTCTTTGAACTCTTTTGCCTATTTTCTTTGTTTGATGTCTTCAAAATGTATGGTGAAGTAGAAATCGCACAAAATTTGAGCTCAGATAGTTCTGTCTTTGAATACTAACTCTGGCTCTTATTGGCTGCATTGGGAAGCTGACTTAACTTCATTGAATTTTGGCTTTTTCAACTGTAAAATGGGCATTTAAATTAATAGAGGGTTTTTTTAAGGATTACAAATAGTGTGTATTAAATGCCTACCACATACTAAGCAGTCAACAAATGGGACCTACTACATGACTATAGATCCAGACCTATAGGTTTCAAAATGGAGGCTAGGAATCTTTATTTTTTTTTTTAAATGAAATCTCCCAGTATTGGATTTATCATTTTAGCCCAAGACTGACACCTTGTGGAATTCTCTGACAAGTAGGAGGAACTTACTTGGTGGTTTGTATATATTACTAAATCTTTTCCGGAGGCTGAAGCAGTGATACAGGTTGAGGGGGATGTACTAGCTACTTAAGTAAGAAGAATGGACAGAGCAAAAGTAGATAAATTTAAATTTTGGAGCCCTTTTGGGAGATTATTTCAGAATTTAATTTTAATTTTTATGGTATTATTTATTTATTTAGTGTTTTCCCAGAAAGTATATTAATGCAGAATTTTAAGCCCCTACCTTTGCTTGAATTATCCAACTCCTAAATATTATTCAAAGCCTGGCAGATGTCTGTCTTCTCCATTTGTTTCCCCTGACTGCCTGTCACTCAATGACCGCCCATTTGAGAACTTCTGGGTCACTTACAGGCAAAAGCAGGAACATAATTTTAAGGCCCAGTATAAAATGAATTGAGCCCTTTGTTCAAAAATCATTAAGAATTTCAAAATGGCAATAGCAAGGCATTAAAGCAAGAGTGGGGTTCTAAGCATGGGCCATCTGTCTCTGATTAAGTACTTTTTAAAATACTTATCTACCTAGTTGGAATATAACTTTTTATTAACAGAAACAAAACATATTTTTCCTTTCTTTTATCTTAATTTCTGAGGCCATTTCCCCTTCCTCAAAGCTTCCCTATTAGAAATAAAGAAGCACTTCAGGTAAAAATTCTACTTAGGTCACATTTCTACACAGATAAAGCTTAGAGAAGACAATCTGGTTTTGGGGAAGTGTTAAGTGGTGGGTGACCTGTCTTGAAGCTGCATTAGTATAACAAGCATTTTATTTTATATTTGTATGGTTGTTTGGGGGAAAACATTGTGGGGAGTTACTGATGTAGATTACGGAGGGGCTAAATTATCTATAAACCACCCCTTGTTTGGAGTTAATATTCATCAGTGTGGAGACCAGGTTTTTCCTTTAAACCACATTGATCTAGGTGCTAGGTGGATTCAGACTTCCTGGAAGAGAATCAAAAACGCTTGTCTCAGAAGAGACAAACAGGTGGAGACTGTTCAATAGATGCATTGACCTTGGTTCATAATGATCACTTAATTCAAGTTAAAATTACTTAGGATTTTGATAGGCTCACTTATCGCTATGCTTAGAGAGCATGACAAATGCTAAGTAACTGTTGACCCAGTGGAGATAGGGATACCCAGATGGTTGAGCATGATTGTTTGGTCAGTTGAGAACCTAGATGTCACTGATTATAGCTATCCTCCAGTCCAGAGCTGGCAGGCATTTGCAGTGAGAAGAGCTGGACTGTGTGGTTAGAAGCAGATAATCTCAAATGGTGGACATGAGGGGCATTCACCCTTTTTTCCCTTCTGTTTTTCCTTAATTCTCTTTGCTCTTTATGCTCCTACAAGTCTGAACTGTCTAAAGCTCCCAGGGCACATTATTTTCTCTCTCACCTCCAGGCCTTTGCCTGGGTTGTGTCCTCTGCTTGAGTTACCCTTTTGTGGGCCCATCATCCTGGGCCCCATCCTCCTGGCTAATGCCTGCCCATCCTTTAAGCCAAAGCACAAACATCACCTCCTACTTCACTCGTTGTCATCATTATTAAGAAAAGGAAACATTTCACATAAGTTTCTCTTTATGTGGTACTGGGATAATATGCTTTTTCTTCAGTTTGAACTGTTCTTGTAGTTTTTTCTTTTTCTGGTGAGTTGTAGGAATAATATTAAAGAAAGGGAAAATGAAATTATTTTGATAGAGATTAAAATGAATTTATGTAATATTAATTTTTCTAGAATTGAATGAACTGTAAAATGAAAGAGTTTTATTAAAGGTCTTTAAGGATCCCTTCCAACTAAAAACTGTGATTATAATTCCCCCAAACGGTCTGATTTTATGTAGAATGGTTTTATGCTGTGGCCTTTATTTAATTTTCTATATATTTATTTAACTAAACCAAGGCTTAGAGTGTATTATTTGCACACTGGGAACTAGAACTAGTTCCAGAAGATGTGTAGTGAACCGCATACTGGCAAGAAAGGCACTTTTGTATTGTCCACAAACATGCCCATCCACGGCACTTCTATAATCAAAACAATAGAGCTAAAGCAGGGGAAAACACGTTTGTAACACAGTTCGGTCGGAGCCATCCCCAGAGTGCTGGAAATCGGTGGATTACTTGGCACAACAGGCAGCATTAGCCACATGTCCACATCAGTTCCCATGACCCCCCAATTCCACGGGGGCCATGGGGAGGAGTCCAGGTGGATACTGTGCTCATGGTGAGTTGTGCCACCACTGAGGAATAGTGAGCTTAGGAAACCCCCTCAGAGGGATGTAGCAAACATGCCCAACCTTTGTCCCCTGGGGACAAAGTGTACACTACCCTGGTCAGGAAACAAATCTCTCAGCCTAGGAGGGGGGCATTAGCTCTACTTTCCAAGGCTGTTTGCTGTGTACACATCTTTGAAAAGATCATTCTGAACAAAAGCTGTCACAAGACTCATAGAAATGCCGTGGAGCATTGCCTCCCATATGGTGCAAATGGAGATTAACCGACGCTGGTATGAATACGTTTAATATGTACATAATCTGTAGGTGAGCCTGGCTGTCTGACTTCGCACTGAGCCTTCCCCTGCTCCACATTCAGGCCTAAAGTTGTCCATATGCCACGGTCCTCTCCTTTGCCTTCAAAGTGTGCTTTTGCTATTTATTATTATTATTATTATTTTTTTTTTTTACCACATTCTACATGGAGTTGGGAAGTAGTGCCTCTTAGTGAACACAAAACTGGCTTCAGTTTAGACAAATCTAGGTTAGATATCACTTACCATTCATTAGCTCATTGATCTTGGGTTTAGGTTTCCTTTGTCAAATGGAGATCAACACACATACTTTTACGTAGGTTTGTAAGGATAAAATGACAAAATGTTAAGTATCTAGTCCAGAGCTCAGCTCAGAGTGGGGTACTGTTATGGTTAATAATGTGGTGGAGGAATGAGAGTTAGATGGTGTGAGTCACCCCTAGGTACTCCCCACCCCCCCATGTTGCTTAGGATAGTCTTGAATTTTTCCAGATAATGATTAAGACACAGAGAGTCCACTGATGTTGAAAAGTCCAGGCAGCACACCAGAAAATGACAGCAAAATTCCCCCATGCGTTAGCATAAGCTCCTGTCCATTCCTTCTGCACATGCACACACGCTGACTCACCCTCACTTGCAGGTGCTTCTCACTGCACAAAGGAAAGAGCGGTCCCTGAGGGGTTCTTATTCAAGTGCTTGAATTTACATTAGCATTTGGGGAATAAATACATGTTTTAATAACCCCGTGTCCTCATTGAAATAACGTAACATGCATTTGTTGATTATCTAAAGTGTAGACTGTTTATAGGAATTTATGAAAAATAGCATCTGGGGATCTGAGATCAAATAAATCACTAAAACTCTTTTCATAATGTGAATCTCTGTGGGCCAAATATGAAGAGAGGATGGTATATATTTGTTTAGTATTATTAATGATTTGGAAATCCCAAACTTCTTAAGTGGCACTTCTTAAGTTGATATTTAATGAAGTACATTCTTCTAAGGTGTAAATTAATGTCAGAGAGTAAAATAGTATCACAGATAAATATTTATTAAAGTGGAAAGACTTTTGAGTAACATAAAACCAGACAGATGGAAATGAATTAATTGTTAAATACATTTTGTTTAATTGTGAGTGGACAATTGTGGCAGGTCAACGATGATAAGTTCAAGGTTGAAGACCATAGAGGTTTTCTGATAGGATCCCCCAGCCTGCCTTCCTGGCCTGAGAGCAAACCACTTTCACCCTCATGCACACCCCCATGCTCCGTCTCTCCATTTCAAGGACCTGGTCTAGACAGTGCTATCACTCATATTCTTCTGAGTCATTGCGCATGTCTGGATTTCCCTGTACCCTTTTTCTTACACATAAGCCCCATCCCTCAAGCCTGGCACAAAGTAGGAAATAAATCTATGTTTGTTGAATGAGCCAATTCATCTATTTATTTGAGCTATAATGATTTTTAAAGCACAGTAAGAGGAGCAATTGGATGGCATTCCTGTCTCAGTCAGCTTGAGGCTGTCTCCCCAAAAACGTCACCTGAAGTTTTGCAAAAGGGATGTTATGACATCGCACACAAATGGTGTCTGTCCATCATAATGGGAGAAGGACTTTCACCTCCCTCAGGTGTTTTAATAAACATTAAATAAGTGAGTTCATATATCATTTGGGAAATATTTTCTTCCCTCTGTGTCTCATATTTGATGTTATGGCTAAAAAGATGTATTCTTTTTTTTTTTTAATTTAATTTTATTATGTTATGTTAATCACCATATATTACATCATTAGTTTTTGATGTAGGGTTCCATAATTCATTGTTTGGGTATAACACCCAGGGCTCCATTCAGTACGTGCCCTCCTTAATACCCAACACCAGGCTAACCCATCCCCCAACCCCTCTACCCTCTAGGACCCTCAGTTTGTTTCTCAGAGTCCATAGTCTCTCATGGTTCGTCTCCCCCTCCGATTTGCCCCCTTCATTTTTCCCTTCC
>NC_138369.1:113939159-113965987 GCF_054177405.1 Leptonychotes weddellii | reverse complement strand
TATATATATATATATATATACCACATCTTCTCTACCCATTCATAAAAGATGTATTCTTATTTGTAAATGAGTAGCATTTCTTCTGTGAATATTCTGTTAGTGACTTGAATAAGGGATTTGAAATCCAATATTAAAGGCATTTTTTGTGATACTTTACTAACTATAAAATTCTGCTTCATGTTACTCCTATCCTCAGAAACCTCATAAGTAATTATAATTCTGTAAATGAAATATTTATTGATTTTTCAATATTTCTCATTGCCCCATACAGATTTATATCAGTATTTCAAGAAAAAGCAAAAAAAAAAAAGGCAAAAAAATACCCAAAACCAAAACCAAATAATAAAACCCTGCTAACCTGTCTCACATTATCTTCCCTCATAAAATCCTAGAATCTCAGGCCTAGAAGGGGGCTCTGAATGTGGTCCCAGCCCTAGACTGAAGTCATTCTGGGTTGTAACTATTCTAGCCCAGTGCTTCTTGAATAGTAATGTTCATATAAATCACCAGGGGTGGTGTTAAAATGCAGCTCCTGGAATGAGACCTAAGCTCAGGGTTATTCTGAATGACACTCAGGAAAGACCCCTTCCCAGCCTCTTTTTCTTCAACTGATTGGAAAGCAAACTGAAGGACACTGAGATTAGGTTGCCAGGTGAAAATACAGGACACCTAAGTGAGTTGAATTTCAGATAAACAACAAATAATTTGTTGGTATGTCTCAAATATTGCATGGGCTATACTTATACTAAAAAACCAAAAAACAAACCAAAAAAACAAACAAAAAAACCCCCCAAAAACCCAAACCCTGTTGTTTAACAGAAATTTGAATTTAACTGGGCATCCTGTACTTTTATTAAATCTGACAACCCTAAATAGCAATAAAGAAAAAAAAAAAAAAAAAAGCCTGGGCTTTGGCATCAAGATTGAGCTGACTTTGAGTCCTGGTTTGTCATTTATTGAAGTCTTAGAATTTCAGAACCTGTTTCCTTGTCTATCTTCAAAAATAAAAATAAAAAAAGAGAGCAGGAGATAAGAGCACTTTCCATGAGGAGCTCTCATGGAAATAAGTGAGTGCGTGCGTGTGAAGTGCTAGATTCATAGTAGGTGATTAATAATGAGGCCCACGGCAATGGTAACTGATGAGGTTTGCCCATGCTCTCAGTTCTGAAAAGACAGTATTGTGTTTATCAGGACATGACATCTGTAATGTTGTACATTGTCCTCTTGCCTCAGTGTTGAAAACAATTGCCTGTCTTTCATGCCAACCTGGTTTTCTATGAATAATCTTTGTTAGTAGTTTTTTTTTTTTTTTTACATTTTAGTATGCAACAGAATTACCAGGATGGCTTGTTAAAACACAGATTACTGGGCCCCACCCCTAGAGATTGTGATTCAGCTGCTCTTGGGTAAGACTCAGGAAACTGCACTTCTGACAAGTTCCCAGGTGCTGCTGATGCTGCTGGTCTGAAAACCGAGATCTGAGAGCCACTGATCCCTATCCTAAGCATTCCAGCCTTTTCACGGCTCTCTTGCTTTGTGTGCTTCACGTGGTGCCACCTACTGGACATAATAGGAAAAATTTGCTCTAGAAGCCTAAAGCATTTTTTTTTCCATATGATCCTGAGGGTCCTGTCAAGATCTTATAAATCCTTGTGCTTTGAATGAACTGGGAATAGACAAAAAATTTTTACTGTGGCACAAGGATAATATTTTGATATTAGTGTTTCTTTTTTAAGTAAAGAAAACATGAAGATGTCCCGTTTACCGCTACATGCACGAGAGCAGTACTAATAGCAATTTGCTGTATTGCCGCCAATTGTTAATTTATAGTCCCTTCAGTTTCATAGCAGGAGGGAATACATCCTGGTGCAGTAAGCGCAAAGAGGACTCTCTCTTTGGACTTCTATTTATTCATCTAGAAAATGAGAGGATAATCTCTAACATTCTGTGATTCTACCCAAATAATAATTTGCTTCTCTAACATTCTGTGATTCTACCCAAATAATAATGTGCTTAGGTTAGCCCCAGCAAAGAGAAAAAAAAAATATCACACTTAGAATACAGGTCTGTTGGCTGACATCATATAACCCTCCTGTTGCATAAAAACTAACCTAAATGTTTTTGGGACTCCCAATTCCTTTTGCCTTTTCTTTCCAAGCCACAATTTCTGTATCAGTAAAATAATAATAATGATGCCAACTTCCCTTCTAGAATTATTTTAAGGACATAGTAGAAGAGGGAATAGTTGCATTCGTTTGCTAGGGCTGCTCTAAGTACCACAGACTGGGTGGCTTAACCGCTTGTCCTCAGGGTTGCTTCCTTCTGAGGCCTCTCTCCTTGACTCGTCGATGCTGCTTCTCTGTCTTCACAACATCTTTCCTCTGTAGCTGTCTGTGTCCAAATTTCTCCTGCCTCCAAGGATACCAGGCATTTTGGGTTAGAGCCCACCCTAATGGTCTCATTTTAACCTAATTACTTTTTAAAAGACCCTATCTCCAAATGCAGTCACATTCTGAGATACTGGGAATTAGGGCTTGAATATATGACTTTTGAGGAGACACAATTTGGCCCATAACAGTTGTGCTTAAAGCACTGTACAAATATTTTTTTATTTTTATTTTTTGTAATTTTATTTATTTATTTTTTAAGATTTATTTATTTACTTAGTGTGAGCAGGGGGTGGGGCATGGGGAGAGAGAGAGAATTTCAAGCAGACTCTGTGCTTACCACGGAGCCCCCACACGGGGCTCGATCCCACCACCCTGAGACCATGATCTGAGCTGAAACCAAGAGTCATGTGCTCAACTGATTGAGCCACCCAGGCGCCCCACAAATATTGTTTTGAAACTGGATCTTATCTCCTTGAGTTTCATTTTCTACATTTGTAAAACAAAGAAGCTTTCCTGAGGGAGTTCTGAGAACTTCCAACTATTGGGTTCTGTTGTGCTCTCCTTTCTCTACCCCTTCACAGGTGTCAGTTAAGAAGTTTCTCCAGCAGCCCCTGTGTACCAGGTCTAGGAGAGGAGACCATCTGCATTCATGTAGGATAGTGGAAATAGCATGGAGTCAGACGACTGGATTTGATTCCATCTCAGCAATTTTCATATTGAGAAACCTAGGATATAATACCCAATCTCTCTGGGCCTCAGTTTTGTCCTGTGTAAAATGGGGCAATTGCATTTGCCTAGAGTTTCTATGAAGGTAAGGGAGAGAACATGCATGGAGCACCCAGCACAAAGGTCACTTAATAATGGGGGTGCAGTAAAAGGTAGTTATACATTGCACATTCAGCCTTGTCTTGCCTCTCCTAAGGGGGATGAATCTTGCAGAAATGCCTTGATGGCATCTTGGAGACTGTGTCACATCCTTATTTCAGTTGTAGTCAGTTCTCTCTTCTGAGTCACACAGCAGATCTGGAGAGGAAAAGGCAACCCATCTCTCTCCCAATTGCAGAGCCCTAGCTCCTTCCATAGGGGCCATAGAGAACAAAGTTTATTCCAGTTATTCCAACAGCTGCCCATCACTACAACATCATGTGCTTTTGATGCAAGCCCCACAACTCCAACACCAGAACCTCACTTTAGAGCTCCCAGCAGGAAAGTAAGAAATGCTGTGTCAGCTCCAACAACAACTCTAGAGGGAAATGTTGGGAAACTCAGGCTCTAAAGAATGGATAAGGTAAATTTTCCTAAAGCCAGACCACCAACCAGAATTTTGGGGAATCTTTAACCCTCTTTCACTATTTTAAAATCACTCAAAGCACAGTCTATCCAGATACTTTCTGGGTAAGGTTGTCTTAGGAAGGGAAGCTGTCATATCATCATTAGGCAATTACAAAATTACTTAAAATGAGAAACACAAGTAAAGGCATTAATAATCCTAGCACCCCAAAACAATATCTTCACTTTCTATGCAAAAATTATCAGTCTAATGTTCACGTGTGTGTATATATACACATACACACATATATATATTTTACAAAGACTATATTATGGAAATACTTTCTGTATACTGTTTGCACTGAATCTTCGCTAAGAAGCATTTTTCCACATCTATCATTATGATGGTTGAATTATAATCTGTAGATTGGATGGACAAAAATATCCGTTCTATCTACGAACATTAGGTTGCTTCTCATTTTATAAATCATGTTGCAGTGTGCATCTCTATACGTATATATTCTGCTTCCTCCTTTTCTTGAGCTATTTCCTTAGGATAAATTTCTAGAATTGGATCTGAACATCTTTATGTAGATTGGACTTTAGAATTAAGTACCCCCAACTTTCCTGCAAAGTACTGTGTTCTTTAAAATCTTTGATCCTCTGTAAAAGACAACCTCTCATATCATAAAACCTTTCGATCTGATGCATAAGAGAGATTGCTGCCTGCTGCTTTGAAAACATTACTTCCTGCAATTTCCTGCTTATTTCCGGAGAACATGACAAGATAACAGCCCAAATAGGATCTACTCCCAGGTTGAGTATTAAATGACAGAAAAGTGTTCACTAAGTGAAGTCACACTGCCAAGTTGCCAGGCCCAGTGTAGCCTGTATTTACAGTGTAGAGTGTAGCTGGGCACTATTTCCTGCCTCCTTTGGGAAACACCAAGTTCTAATAATTGGTTGGTGGGAGCTTGTGATGCAAGGCACTGTAAACCGTGTGCTGTGCTCTGGGCTGTTGGTGGCAATGCTCAGCCTATCTTCCTCTTCTTACAAATGCAGATCCGACACCTGCATCATTACATTGCTCTTTGGTCCAGCTCTGTGCTTTGGCCATATTGCTCTAGTTGTGAAATGGCTTTTTCTCAGTAGCTTCGGATTCCAGTTAGCTTTGAAGTCTCATCTCGGTGTTCTCTTTCTCCTCCCCAGGAGCCTTCCTATCCATTTTCCTCTCCCTACTTTTTCCTATCGCTGCAGTGTCCCTTATAGTTGTTACCATGTCACCCCCATGACTGCTCTTTGATTATTATATGGGGTTTTTCTAAAGAGCAATTTGAGACTATTTTCTAGGTCACAGAAGATTCTTCATGATTTGGCTCCTGATTTATCCAGCCTTATCTCTCATAATTAATTCTTTGTTTTCAACATGCTAGGACAGCATTGTCCAACAGAAGTATGTAATTTTAAACTTTCTAATAGACATATAAAGTAGGAAAAACAAATCAAGTAACCAAACTAAATATCCTCCAACAACAAGAGGTAACCCAGAATATTGTCATTTTGACATTTGGTACCATACAGATTTCAGATGCTCAACAGACACATGTATCCCTAGCTCTAGGGGTCTTAAGCTATATATGAGTTTGGTTTCAATTTTCACGCCTTTGCACCCGCTCATCTTTATTTTTGCCTGAAATGAACTTTCTCCAGTGGGGCAAACCTTTACTCATCTTTAAAAATCCAGCACAAATATCAACTTTTCCAGCAATTCTCCCTTGACTCTGCATATGTGACTAATCTCTATTCATCTCTTCTTCTTTGTTCTACCATTCTACTTTGTACATGCTTCTGCTTTATATTTATCACTCTCTATTGTAATATATTGATTTGCATTTACAAATGATTTATTCATAGCCATATACTTGATTTTGAGCTTCTAAAGGGCAGAGGTATTTATTCACTTACCATCTCTGCATCCTGGGAGTTAAGAACAGAGCATGTTCTTACCATCATTGTACAATAAATGGATGAATATCTATTAATTGTTATCATTTGCCTATATTGAATACTTAGTCTTTATCCCCATGTCACCTTACAGGGCTTTAGTACAAGCCTGATAGAAAAATTTACCCAGAGAAGCCATTTTTTTTTTAATTGTTCTGTTTTTGCTCAGAGTTAGAAGCAAAATAAAATAACTGGAAAGAAGAGAAAAAAAAAAGGTTGATGGCTTGATTTTGACACCTATCTTCACAGTGATTTCTTGGGTGTTTATGAGAACTGGCTTTTCAGGTTAAACTGAAAACACTATTTTAAAGTATTCAAATTCGAATGTCTTCATACTTTAAATAAGGTATTTCCTTGAGAAAAGTTCCTCCTTCACAAATTCTGCTCAGATGTGTAATGAGGTGTGACTCAGCCTCATTTATAGTTAGATCAAATTCCCTTCTCATTAGAGTCTCCTTCCTATGCTTCTGGAAGAAAGCTATTGGGGAAGGCTGGAGGCAAGATTACTGACATCATACTTTGTGAAAAATATAAAATGGTTGCCTTTCTTATTTTATTCCACTTCATTTCATCTTATTTAGTATTTTTTTTTAAATGAGCACTTTCAACTCTTTAATTCCTGACAGTTTGAGTAGGAAAGAAGCAATATGACAGGTCTCATTGTATGTATCATATTATCCCTATGTAGCTATAGTCAACAACTAGTATGAATTTGTCCAAAATTATCTTTCTAATTATTTTTGAAGAGGATGTTCTAAGGTAGTATTTTCCTCATCAGTCTTATTCTGCTTCCTCTTATTTTATTATTTTAATCTATTTATCTGGCTTGGCTCTTTTTTTTAAAAATTTTTTCCCTTTTAGTGGCATCATAATTAGTCTGTTTTCATGGTGACTAATTTAATCTTCTGGAGTATGTTCCAGTGTTGGAGACTTAAAGTGCTTTTATTGCTGTCAGGTCATTATTGTTATTATGTTGATTCAGGACATCTAGGTGCTTGGTTTCCTTTCTTTTTCAGATGGTTGCCTTAGATGCTAGGTCTTTATTTCCTGTGTGTACCAGAGTCATTTTCACAGATTATTACTTATCTTTGGATTTCCTTCTTTATGGGTAAGACTGCTTACATATTCCTTCTGAGATAAACAGCAAGGTATTAGCTTCCTTTTCTAGAGGAAAAGAGATGGAGTGACTTACTTAAAGACACTCATGCTTTTGTAATTCCTGGTCCAGAGTTCTATTCTACCTTTAAATCTTACCCACACCCACAGCATCAGCTCCTGCTGCTATTGGATTGCCACTTCTACTTTGAGAAGTTCTCTCCCCTATTTCTCTGACATTCCCACTATCTTTGTACATTGTGCCATCACTCCTATCATGTCTTTTATGAACCAGTTGTGTTTTCCTTGTAATCAGCCTGTTAGAGTTTACTCCCTAGGTTTACTTCTTTCAACAGTGCAGTGATCCTCTCACAGAGTCCTATTTAACCCTTCCCCTTCTGTCAACATTTTCCCTCACAGCTTATCAACACCATTCTCTTTGCATCATTTCTCTTAGTGTCCTTTCCTTTAAGCCTCCGTTGCTACCTTTTTCTAGACAGGACTTTTGCAACAGTCTCTTAGTTTTTCAGTTCACCCTGTACTGAGCTGGATTGACCTTTATAACATTCATTCTGTATGTGTCACAGAACTCTCCAGTGGCTCAGTATTGGGGAGAATGAAGACTATGTTGGCTAACACTGAAATATCTCAAGTCTGGTTAGTGCTGTCTCTTGATCACAGTAAGCTGGGTGATTATGGACCTAGCTGACCAAGAGAAACCTGGATTGTGAGTCCGGCCAAGAGAAGATAATGCCCGTCTAGACAAACAAGGCTCTCCTAGGTCTTCTCCCTAATCATTTTAACTGCTCTTTTATTATCCTCAACATAAAACTCTTTCTTCTACTCTGTAAATTCTTTGCATAAAACTTGGAGACGCTGTGCTTATTTTACCCTGTACCTTTGCTTAAGTTGCTTTCTGATCATTCAAAAATACATTCAATACACATTTATTGAGCACTTTCAAGGCAAGAGGGATATAAAAATGAAGAAGACATGGCTTTGCCCTTAGTAGCTGAGAGGGGAGTAAGGAGGGAGGACAAATAAACAATTAATTACAATGCACTGCAATAAGTACCACTGCTTGGGAAGTGTTTAGGGGAACATAAAGAGGCCATTGCTGTGTTCAAGGCAGGCAGGAAAGCCCAGAAAGTGGAGGTGATACTTGAACTGATCTTCTTCTTCCCCTGGATCTTCCCAGAGTTGTCATGCCTCTCAAATGCCTGAGGCCTCCATTTAGGTGTCAATCTACCTTTATCACCTCTCATGACTCCCTTGGGAATTATTGTTGTTATCTCTTTTTTGGACATTGATCATTGCCTCTTACTTCACTGTCCCCTGTGTACTTTTCTCAGTTCCTCCAACTAAGTCACAAACTCTTAAACAGCACAGAGCATGTTTTGTACTCCTTAGTATCCATCTCCAGACACAGAAACTAACTCCGTGTTTATTAGAAGATTTCTTTTGATCCTTTATGTACATATTAATTTTTGTGATTAATATGCAGTCACACATTAGCGACTGCAAGCTCTGATGATGAAAATGAATTTTTCAGAGAGAAGAATGCACTCTGCTAAAGCACAGTTATAATTTCCAGCGGAACGTATCACCAAATAATTCAGGTTACACATAGCAAATCCTAAACTGATTATTATGATGGTAATGACTCTGTTATTTAGTGCTCAGGGAGAAATGTACACATGTTTAAAACAAGCACTGCAGGCAAAAGAAAGTGATGGTGTATGGTCAAAAATGTATGCAATGTTATTACAACAAACATGCTGGGTAGAATGTATATTGATTTTTTTTTCAGTCCTTAAGTAGGATTTCAGGTCTATAAAATAATTCATATTGTTTAGCAGTGTCAGGTTTCCTTAAACAAATACAGGTGACTGCTCTTTCCTGATGCCTTTTCATCAGTGATTACCAGGCTGCACCATGATATAGCCTCTTGCATTCTTCCCTAAGTACTTGAGGAAAGTGTGAGCAATGACTATTTTTGCTTCACTTGTTTAAAACAAAAATACAGATGAAACTGGACAAAACTGGGGGACTTTAAGGCAGAGGAAGTATGCATGCCTGAAAATAAATTAACCATTCAAATTTGACTCAATTTGCAGTTTAGGGAAAATTTATTTTTTTGTTTTATTTTATTTTTTTAAAGATTTTATTTATTTATTTGAAAGAGAGAGAGATAGTGAGAACAGGGACACAAGCAGGGGGAGTGGCAGAGGGAGAAACAGGCTTCCTGCCGAGCAGGGAGCCCCAATCCGGAACTCAATCCCAGGACCCTGGGATCATGACCTGAGCCGAAGGCAGACGCTTAATGACTAAGCCACCCAGGCGCCCGGCAGTTTAGGGAAAATTCAATCTAAATAAAATTCAATCTGTCTGGATTTGGATTTTCTGGATTAAATGTCCAGTTTAATAACCACCCTGTCATTAAAAAAAAAAAAAAACGTGAATCTAGTATTACTTTTAAGTGTTAGCATTGGGCAATTCCTTTGCCTTTTTAGGAAAGAACTCATAAGATAAAACTGAAGCAAAATGCTGTTTTTGCATTTTGCACAATACTTTAAAGGCATTTGATGATGTATGAATTTGTCTCTACAAGCAGTTATATCTCACGATCCATTATGGGTGAACACTAGCAAAACTTAAAGTAATAAAACTAGAATGGACTTACACTGGTTGCCCATTTGGGGATTTAAATTTATGAACAATTTCTTTAATAGACTTCTTAGAATTAAGAAACAGATGGAAAAATCTCATCTAAGACTCTTTTTTTCATTAAGCACTTTTAAATTATTATGGAAAAATACTATCAAATTTTATACAAAGTTATTAAAAAAACAGCTACTAGTTGCAGAAAAGGAAAATATTTGTAAAACCCCAGTAAGATACCTTCCTAGTTTTAATATGCATCATACTAATCCATATGTCAGGAAATTGCTTTGTATATGGGTTATAAAGGAGGGGTGGCTTCTAACCTTTTCCCCTTTTATATGCGCTAAACGTTGGAGGGCCCAAATTATGCCATGATAAATAGTGAGGTCTAGAAGTGTGACCCATTTCATCACCTCATTTCACAAGAAAACTTACACAGTTATTGCCAGCAGTGTATTGGCTATGAATTATCAGGAGCCTGGAGGCAACTCCTAAATCTACATTTTCATTTTCAGTATGCATGTGCATTTCATCCATACACATTTTCTTCTAGTGTTTGCTCTTCCACCATGGCCATTCTATTTGTTCACCTGCAGGCTTTTACGGTGAGGTTGATAACAGAGGTGTTCTCTGTTGCCTGGGACTACTTGAGTCAAAATGTTTTCATGTGTTGTGAGCCACGCTCTCACATTAAGTTCATATTGTCATGGGACTTGAAAGACAGACATAATTTTGGTTTGGGCTTACTTATCTCTATTTTCATTTGTTTCATTAACTTCTCAATACTGTTTCAAATATTTTTCAAGATAAATCAGAGGACAATAATTTTAAAGCAAGATAGCTCAAGTAAGCCTATTCTGAAATTTGCCATGTTTTGACATTTTTCACTATAATAGGTAGCACTTCCCTAATAACATGGGTTCATTTTTGGTTCTAGCACCCGATTGTTCCTAATATTAATGGAATATCTTCCAAACAAGACCTTGAACTAAAAAAGTCAACTTTTTTCTTTAATCAAATGTAATCTCACCAGATAAACAGTAAGTAAAAGGTTAAATGGCTAACTTGTAAGCTTGGGGTAGGGCGCCTGGGTGGCTCAGTCATTAAGCTTCTGCCTTCGGCTCAGATCATGATCCCAGGGTCCTGGGATTGAGCCCCACATCGGGCTCCCTGCTTGGCGGGAGGCCTGCTTCTCCCTCTCCTACTCCCCCTGCTTGTGTTCCTGCTCTCGCTCTCTCTCTCTCTGTCAAATAAATAAAATCTTAAAAAAAAAAAAAGCTTGGGGTATAAATAATTAACAAATTTGATTGCCTTTAAAGTTTTCTTATACTTTTTACTTTTCTACATAAATGGGGAAAAACACTTTACCAAATGCTCACACACCATTTTTTGTTTTGATACTACAGTTAAGTCATATTTTCCTTTTGGGAAGTAGGAAAAGTTAGTCCGGTATCCCAATAGGAATACCTTATAAGACAGTAACACTACTTCTTTTAAAAATCACTCTATTAATTAATCATTTTAAAAAATTACTTACCTAACTGTATCTGTGTGACATTCAAAGCTAAATTTCATTGTTTCTGGTAGTCGGGAAGCTTCTGTGTTGAGAATTTTCTGGCCTATTCATAAAACTGTATTAAGCAGAGTAGGAAAGCAGTGAGTAAAACAAACACAGAAACCCAGGAGAGAAGTTATGCCCTGAAGACCTGCGCTAGTGGTAACGGAGAGAGCAGGGACAGGGCTCCTCCTCTGGCACCTTCTCCTGATTCACAACCTGTGTTAGCATAAAGGACTCACAGACACACACATTTTTTAGATCTTGGAAGGCTTACCTCAGCCCAAGACATACTGAAATCTGGTTTTTCCCCCTGTCTAAGTAAAGCCCATCACACACTCGCACACCAACGTAGCATGCAGTATGCAGAGATAATAGCTTATTGATATTTCTGAATTACATAATAGCTTATTGATATCTCTGAATTACATAGAGTGATAGAAGCAGCATGAAAATGTCATCTGCTGCTGGGTTTAGTGACTGCTGGAAAAAATTTTCTTTGGTTTTCAACTCAAGTTATGAAACAGACCAACTGTTCTAAAGGCCCACTTTTCTAGCAGTTTCTGGCTGTAAGGCCTGGAAAAAAAGATCGTATAGGCAAAGTGGTTGGTCTTGAGAATAAGTTACCCCGGCAGGAAAACATGAACCAGTTTCACTGTTTTGAAATTATTGGCATCTTTGGTGTCTCCATCCATATGTAATAAGATGAAAAGGTATTTTTGTTGTGGATTTATCCCTGTTAGTAAAAAAACAAAATTCAACTGAGTAAATTTGAAGATCTAATGGGCTTTATGAAGCAATTCATGAATTGGGCAGCATTCCATTTAGCAAGTAGGGGGGTGCTCCAAGGGGTTGTACATAATGGAAGGTTTTATGAGAAAGATAGTGGGGCAAGAAGTTATTAGCAAAAGAAAGGATTGTTTCAGGTGAGGTCCCCTTCTCTTGGGGGAAAGGCAGAGGGTTTTATTAGGTGGATACTTCATCTTCCTTTGGATGTTGGAGAGCCTACGCATCAGATTACCTCATTGGTGCTGATTGGAAAATTCCTCACTCACAAGTAAAGACCACATTTCTGACACAGGTTAAAAGTGCGATTAGGTTAGGTGTTAAGTCTTGGTTTGGTGACTTGGCCTAAGTGCTGCCATTTTGGGCCTGTGGTTTTTTTTTTTTTTAACACTGTGCATGTCATTTTAAACAGAAAGACTCTGAAAATATTTTGTTACACTGGAAATAAATGAAAAAATTATCAAATTTTTATTTTTATTTATTTATTTTTTTTAGATTCTAAATCATGTTCTGTCTTCCTCATCCCCCAAAGACCAATCAGTTATGGATTTTATTTATTAGTAAAGATACTGGCCCGTTTGCTTCCTTTGTTATGCATGAGAGCCTTTAGTTTTCTTGTTAGTGGAAGATGGAGGAACGGTTGGTTGTGAAAGTGGTACCCAGGTTTAAGATCATGGGAAGTGGACAAGAAGAAGATCAGTTAACCTAGTTAGTGGGTGCTACTCTGTGCTTCACCACAGAAGATGGTAACTCTTGGAGATTTAAGAATTGCAGAAGTGGGTTTATGTTCAGAAGGTGAAAACTACTTCCCCCAGTCATTTCCATGTGGAGATGCTTTGACCCATCTCAGTAAAAAGAGAAACAAAATTTTCAGTAACACTTGGAAATTAGGAGAGGCCCATGACAGTGCTGAGAGTGTTTGAACTCCATGGAAGCAGCACAAATGGATGTGTGAGGTTGTTTGGCCTCCCACAAAGTTGGGGATCTCACTCCTAGACTGTTGCTCTGCTCCTTGCTGTTGGAAATTGGGTAGACCCAGCATAAAATGTGAATTTCACAAGGCCAAAGGTAAATGCTCTAACCTCTGTCTCCCCTTTTAGACCATGCTCCAGTTTCCTAGGACCACTAAATTCTTTTTCTAAATGTCTTCTAGGACTCTTGTGGGCCTCTTCCCAGCACCACTGAGTGGGCCTGAAGTGGTGGCCAGGAGTGGCTGTTTGTGAGAAATATGGTGGCTACTTGGACTGGGCTAGAATCTTAGTGCATACTTGTGGGAGGTCCCCTGAACCCCTTCCCTTGCACTGGAATCCTGGGATGAGAAGAGAAAGGGGTGAGCCAGGGAGCTGAAGGTCAGAGGAAGAGGCTACTTGATTTTAGGTGCACAAATCCAAAGAGCGAAAGAATTTAAAAATATAAACCTGGCCCTGGAAATATATAAAGATCCATTTGTTAAGGTCGGAGGGTAGGGTATATTTTATTCAACATTTTGCTAGCTTGATTTATAACTATCACATTTTTAGACATGATTAGGGCCTTCATTTTTGTTCTTCCAAACACCTGTATAGATTAGAGTCAGCTTTAGTATGTTTTCCCCTAACTTTTTAATTTCAAATATACAGATAAGTTGAAAAAAATACTACAAAAAAATCCAAATATCCAACATCTCAGTTCATGATTGTTAACATTTTGCAAATTTGATTATTTCTCTATTTCTTTTGCATAACCATTTTATATTAAGTGGCAGTCATCCAGTGACTTTACCCCTAAATATTTCATCAGGAATCTCCCCCAAATAATGACCATCTCCTCAACTATAATGCAATTATCTAACCTCAGAAAAATAACACTAACTTGGTAATATTTAATGTATAGTCCTTATACACATTTACTTAAATTGTACCAAAAATATCCTCTTAAGCTATTAAAAAAAAAAAAACAAAAAAAAACTAGGATTCACATAAAGCTCACATTGCATTTTCTTGGATCTGTCTCTTCAAGGTCTTTTAAGCTAGAATAGTCAACTCACTTCTCCCTCTATTTTATGGAGTTTTTGAGTTCAGTCAGTTGTTTCTTAGAATGCCCCAAGTTCTGGAATTGTCTAATTATTTCTTCATCGTGTCAGTTATCTAGTACCTCTGTCTGGTGTATCCTCAATAAATTGGAAGTTAAATTTAGTCTTGATTAGATTCAAATTAAACACTTCGGCAAAGTATTTCATAGGTTTGATGTTCATATCATATAACATAAAGAGGCATGGATATGTTGTGAGATGATGTGAGATGGCTCTATTATTAAGGATGCTAAATTTGATCATTTGAGTGACTCCATAATGAAGTCTTATTTTCCTTTTTTTAATAGTTAGTATTCTATGGGTAATACTTTGGTACCATGCGACTATCTTGTTCCTCAATAACTTTTATTGATGATTTTACAAACATTGATGACCCTTGGCTGAAATACTTATTACAGTGGGGTTGTCAATGGTGATCTTCTCATTCAATCATTCATTTTATACGATTTTAATTCAGTAAATTATGTTAATTTACCCATATATTTATGGTTTCTGTTGATCTTCATGCTTCATTCATTTAATCTGTATTTCTGAACTTATATCTGAATTCGTTTCCTTCTGCCTGAAAAATGCCCATGGGATTTTCTTTAGAGTGCTTTCATTGGTAATAGAATCTCTCCATTTTGTTTCTCTGAAAATGTCTTTATATTGCCTTCATTCCTTATATCTGGGAATAGAATTCTAGCTTAGCAGTTATTTTTCTTTCAGCACTTTTGTGTTCTAGATTCCATTGTTTTTGGTGAGCAATAAGCTGCTAATGTTACTGTTTGTTGCTCCTCTAGGATAGTATGTTATAATCCTCTGTGTGTTTTCCAACCTTTGTCTTTGTCTTTGGTTTTCATCTGTGGTTTGTTTCTTGTTTAATATTTTGTTTTTAGTCCTGCCTGGAGTTTGTAAGATCTTTCAATGGATTTCTTATTTTTCACTGGTTTTGGGAAATTCTTGGCCAGTATTCCTTTCAATACTTTCTGCCTCATTTTCTCTTTTCTCTTTTTCTGGAATTCCCATTACAATTATGCCAAACATTTTTCATCATGGTATGTTCTCTTAAGCTCTTTTCTATAATTTTCATTTTTTTCTCCCTGTTTTAGTATGGCTAATTTATTTGACCTATCTGCCAGTTTGCAAATTCCCTCCATCTGTTTTTAATCTATTTTTAAATCACTCCATTGAGTACTTAATTTCCATTATTTTTTCAGTCTTGAATTTCCATATGAATGTCCTTTATTATTTCTATTTTTTATGAATACTTTTCATTTCTTCTTTAATTTCCTGAACATATTAACCACAGAGTTTTTCCCACCTTGTCTGGACCGCCCATGGATCCATTTCAATTTTGCTGGTCCCCCACTCCCCATCCTTCTCTCTTTGCCAAACATTTTACTCTTATATATCTGAATATATTTTTATTGAGGGAGAGACATTTTACAAGACAAATTTTGGAGATTACTTGAGACTCTGTATAATGTTCTTTCTCCTGAGTGGATTTGTTTTGTTATGGTAGACAGCTTGGCAAGGGCATCCTACCTTATTCCATTCAAGAAATGAAATCATTAGAAGTTGTGTTTTAGTCCTTATAGGGACTATTTTCAGTATGCCTGTATTCCTAGAGTGCATTCCTTTGGTATTTCTAGGAAATCCTGGAATGTATACTAGGTCATCCCTGTTTCCACTCTTTAGCTCAGTGGTTTTGCTGAAAGCTCTGCTCAGCTTCTCAGACTTTCAGCCTTAGCTTTAGGAATCAGCAGTCACACCGAGGAGGAAAACATTGCCACATTGAAGTCTCACCTCTTTTGCTTATTTCATCTTCCTGACCTCAGTTCTGCAATTTCTTACTGTATTAATAATTCTCCAATGTTTTCAAATTGATTATTATATTTTGTCCCATTTTTCCAGTTAAGCTTGCCATGTGGTTTGACTGAAACAACCTAATCCCTCCCACTGTGAGCAGAGCATCTACGTCTTTTGAGGCCCCCCTTTTTTTCTCAACAAAATATCCCAGGTTCACTTTATATTTTGTGAGCTCTAGATGTGGACTCAGCCATTTCCTTAAAGACCTAGTTCCTTTTAGAAAAGATTAGCATCTTGAAATCAAGATCTGAGTGCATGTGTGTTTGTTTCTACTAGGTTGCCACCGCTTCTATGACACTTCAGTAGACAGAGATAGGAAATACACTGTTAAAAACCATGAGTTCGTGTTGATACTTCTAATTCAACTTTAATATCCGGAGTTATTTTTATAACTTCTTTTATCTTTTAATGTTTTACCTTTTATTTGGTAAACCTTGTTTCCTAGTAAAAATGCTTTATTCCTCCACATCCATAGTTTCAAATGATAATATCAACATATTACCACTGAAAATAAAATATAACTATGGATTTTTAAAATTTCTCTGCAATTTCTTTTTTGGTGTGCAGATAATATCCTGTTAAGGATGGACATGTAGAGAACTGTATCCAAAAGTCATTTGGTGTCATACTTTTTTTCTGTGTAGTTATGTTAATCAATTTGATATATAGATTTATTTGTTTTTCTTTATGATTGATTTTAGGGTTTGCTATTTTTTGCTTTTTATATTTTTATAATATGTAAAAATATTTTCTTTATTTTAAAGTAAAACTAAGTTAAAGTATGCTTAAAGAAATATTGACTCCATCCCTATTTGCTCCACCCCATTTCCATACTCATATATAGGTAACAAATTTCATGACTCTGGTTTATTTTTCCCCTGTTTTTTAGAAAAACTAGGCAAATGTGCATATAGATAGATAAATTCTTATTTCACCTTTATTCTTACACAAAATTTAGTGTTACATAAAACTCAGAGTATACTAGGGGTTCCTGGGTGGCTCAGTCAGTTAAACATCCGACTCCTGATTTCAGCTCAGGTCATGATCTCAGGGTCGTGAGATCAAGCCCCACGTGTCTTGAGTTCCTATGGAGCCTGCTTAAGATTTTCTCTCTCCCTCTTCCTCTGGCCACCCCTCTAAAAACATAAACAAACAAATAAAACTCAGAGTATACTAAATTTTGTGTAAGAATAAACTGATGTGTCATGCTTTTTATTCACTCAATATTTCCTGTAATCACTCGATCTTAGTGCATACAAATTTTCCTTCCTCTTTTTCATGATTCTATAGGATAGACCTATTGTTGCAACACTGTTTATTCAATATATCCCTTGTTACTATCCTTTATTAATTAGAATTAAATAAAATTTTCTTATTATAAATGGGACCTTATGCATATGTTGCTAGTCTTCGTGGAGTTATATTTACCATTGATGTATAAGAAGTCCTGTTTCTCTATAACCTCACTAACAAAGTATGTTTTCAAACTCTTGGATTTCTGCCAGTCTGATAGTTAACTAATGATATCTCTGTGTAATTCTGAGTTTCTGATATTTTGAGTGGTGTTAACCCTTTAGGGACCATTGACCTTTTTCTTTTATTTTCTGTGAACAGTTTATTAATGTCTTTCAACTTTAGGTACTTAAAATTATTTTTTATTTTTTAAACTATAGATGTACAAAAGAGTTGTGAAAGTAGTGCAGAGTGTTTCCATCTACCTTTCACTGAGCTTCTACATGTTAGCATTTCACATTACCATGGTACATTTACTGAAACTAAGAATTTAACCTTGATACAATACTATTCACTGAATATAGATTTTACTCAGATTTTGCCAGTTTTCCCACTAATATTATTATTTTCTGTTTCAAGATCCAATCCAGAATGCCACATTGCATTTAGTTGTCATGTCTTCTTAATCTCTTCCAGTCTTTAATTGTTCCTGAATTTGTCCTTCTTTTTCATGACGTTGACATTTTTGAAGCATACTGCTTAGGTACTTTGCTTTGTAAGATGCCTCTTGATCTGGGTTTTTCTGATACTTTCTCATGATTAGACTGGGTTTTAAATTTTTGGACAAATACTACAGAAATGAAATGTCTGCTTATTGCATCGTATCAACATGGCTTATAACTGGTGATGTTAACCTTGATCACTTGGTTAAGGCAGTTTCTGCCAGGTCTGTCTACTATAAAATTATTCCCTTCCCCTGCCATATGTTAAAAGTAAGTCACGGTATTCAGCCCACCCACAAGGGAAAGAGAATTATATTCCACCTTTTGGAGGGAAAGTATAAAAGAGTTAGTTGGATATATTTTAAAATCACCACAGTAATTAAAAAATATTTTTATAGAGATACTTTGCAGATATGAAAATATCCTGTTTCTCCTTACAATTTTACCCAGTGATTTTAGCATTTGCCTGTAGCAATTATCACATGGTATTCCAATGCTGATTTTCTATTTCCCCCATTTCATCTACATTTATTATTTGGAATTCTTCTATAAAGAAGATTTGTCTCTTTAACCCCACTTAGCTATTTATTCAACCATTTCTTTATATTAGTATGGACTCATAGATATTTATTTTAATCTATGGCTTTAATCCATCATTATTGTTATTTATTGTGTTGCTCAAATTGTTTCAGGCTGTTGGGAGTTCTTTCAGATTATCTCCTGTATTTTTTGTGTGCGTGTGTGTGTGTTTTACTACCTTATTTTCTAGCACTACAAAATACTTCAGGCTCATCTTATATTTTACCTGCCATGTTCTATAGACACATAGAATTTTTTTTTTTTATGGATTTTATTTAGACAGAGTGAGAGCACAAGCAAGGCAGAGGAGCAGAGGGAGATAATGAGCTGAGCAGGGAGCTGATGTGGGGCTCGATCCCAGGACCCTGGGATCATGACCTGAGCCCAAGGCAGACGGTCAACCGACTGAGCCACCCAGGTGCCCCAACACATGGAAGTTTTAAAAGCTTTTTTATTTTGAACTGTTTTTATGCTTACAAAAAATTTGCAAAGATAATAGAGAATTCCTCTTTAGCCTGCACCCAGCTTTTCCTAATGTTAACATCTTATATAACCATAATGCAATTATTAAAGCAAAATAGGTATTTCTTCCATCTTTCCTTATCTTTCATGAACATGACACTTTTGAAAAGTACTAGTCAGGTAGTTTGTAGAATTAGCCTCAATCTGGGTTTATCTGATACACTCTGCACTTAGACTGAGGCTATGTATTTTGGGAAAAAATGCCATGGGGTGACAAGGAACATTTTTTAAAAACATCTTTGAACCTCAGTTTCCTTATCTGTAAAATGAAATGATACAAGTACCTTCCTCATAGGTCTGATGTGGTAATTAAAAGGGCAATAAAATAACGTGTTCAGCATAAGACTTGATGCATATAAAGGTTTTGATTGATGTTAGGTATATAATCATCATTATCATAATTATGCTGGTAATTTTTTAAATTAATTTTTTCTTCAACTACTTTTTTTAGCTTCTGAAAGAGCGAGTGAGAATCCATAACCTGAAATACACATACTTTAGAAAAAAAATAATTATCACATTATAGAATGAAAATATATGCAGTTTCTAAGTTTGTTGTTAGAAAAATCAGTCTTTTGATGCAGGTGAAAGATATGTTATGAAACCATTCCTCATGGCTTTTGTATTTTTTAATTCTGCATAATTTGTGTTTTAAACTTGATACCTCATAATATACTTTCACTAAATTGTAATCTTTAATATTGTTTAATATTGTAATTTGCTTAGGGATTTCTTTTTTAAATTTTTAAAAAATTTTTGGGTGAACATCTTTTTTTTTAATTTCAGTATAGTTAACATACAATGTTATATTAGTTTCAGGTATACAATATAGTGATTCAACAATTCTATACATTACTGAGTGCTCATCACAATATGTGTACTCTCAATCCCCTTCACCTTTTTCACCCCCCCATCTCCCCTCTTATAACCATCAGTTCTCTATATTTAAGAGTCTATTGTTTTGTCTTTTTTTTTGTTCCTTTGTTTTGTTTCTTAAATTCCACATATGAGTGAAATCATATGGTATTTGTCTTTCTCTGACTGACTTCTTTCACTTAGCATTATACTCTCTAGATCCATCCATGTTGTTGCAAATGGCAAGATTTCATCTTTTTAATTGCTGAGTAATATTCCATTGTATATATATACCACCTCTTCTTTATCCATTCATCTATCAATGGCCACTTGGGTTGCTTCCATACTTTGGCTATTGTAAATAATGCTACGATAAACATAGGGGTGCATATACCTTTTTGAATTAGTGTTTTTGTATTCTTTGGATAAACACCTAGTAGTGGAACTAGTGAATCATATGATAATTCTATATTTAATTTTTTGAAGAATCTTCATACTGTTTTCCACAGTGGCTGTAGCAGTTTGCATTCCAACCAACAATGCATGAGGGTTCCTTTTTCTCCACATCCTCACCAAAACTTGTTCCTTGTGTTGTTGATGTTAGCCATTCTGACAGGTGTGAGGTGATATCTTACTGCAGTTTTGATTTGAATTTCCCTGATGATGAATGATGTTGAGTATCTTTTCATGTATCTGCTGGCCATCTGTATGTCTTCTTTGAAGAAATGTCTGTTCACATGTTCTGCCCATTTTTATTTATTTATTTTTTATTTTTTATTCTTATGTTAATCCCCATACATTACATCATTAGTTTTAGATGAAATGTTCCATGATTCATTGTTTGTGCATAACACCCAGTGCTCCATCTGCCCATTTTTAAATTGGATTATTTTATTTTTTTGATGTTGTTTAAGTTCTTTATATTATGCTGGTAATTATTAATATCACTATTGTCCTCATTTCAACATCATTATTTCAACAAATATGTATTGAACATTTTCCTGTATCTCATTTCCTATTCTCCTCAAAGCCATCCTACACATATCTAACCGAGTGATCCATAAAAAACTAAGCATATATTTGATTCATTTGATCAAATTATTCCATTCCTTAAAATGTTCCTATTATATTAAGTGACTGTCCCTTCTCTACAGGGTCAAGTTTAAACCTCTTAATGTGACATCAAAATCATTTATAACTTGGATCCTGCTACTTCTTCAGGTTTATCTCCAACTAATGCTTTGAAACATTGCTTGCAGGTTCTTACAGTAAAGATGCTATTTCTTCTCTTTGTTTCTTAACTCTTATGGTTCTCTCTGCTTGGCTACTTTCCCACAACAGCCCATATTTCCCCAACAAAGTTCCATTCATCACTAAAGACTCAAATTTTTTTTCTTTTTCAAAGATTTTATTTGACAGAGAGAGAGAGAAAGGGGGGAGAGAGAGAGAGAGAATGAGCAGGGGGGAGGAGCAAGGGGAGAGGGAAAAGCAGGCTCCCCGCTGAGTGGGGAACTCCATGCAGGACTTGATCCCAGGATGCCGAGATCATGAGCTGAAGGCAGATGCCTAACTGACTGAGTTACCCAGGCGCCCAAGACTCAACTCTTATTTAATCTCTTCCCAAAGCTCTTCTTTCCCTTTTACAACTTGTGCTAAATATCTGCTCCTTATGTTACCATAACAGCCATTTACTCATTTATAGATTCAGTAGGTATTTATTAAACACTATATTCTAGGTTGGGTGTTAACTAGAAGCCCTGATAGGAGCAACTCTATAAGAAATAGGATTGTGGGTGTCCAGCAAGAAAGCTATGGCAAGAATTATGACCAACCATATACATTCTGGTTTGTTCTCCAATCATATTGCTGGCAGAGGTAGACAAAAAAAAAAAAAAAGGAAAAGAAAATGAAAACAAAAACAAAAAACAAAACAAAAACAACTTGTTTGGACTAAGTTGAAGTTTTTTTTTTTTTTTAAAGATTTATTTAGTTATTTGAGAGAGCGAGAATGAGAGAGAGAGAGAGTACATGAGAGGGGGGAGGGTTAGAGGGAGAAGCAGGCTCCTCGCCGAGCAGGGAGCCCGATGCGGGACTCGATGCAGGGACTCCAGGATCATGACCTGAGCCGAAGGCAGTTGCTCAACCAACTGAGCCACCCAGGCGCCCCTAAGTTGAAGTTTTTAAAAGCAAGCCCATATTAGAAGTTTCTGAACTCTGGTACTCATTCTTAATATTTATTTGAGGAGAGTCAGAAATGTAAGCAGTAAGCTTTCTTTTGAAAAATTTATCCCCTAGGATTAAAGGAATGGAGGTTCCAAATTAGGGTGCAGAGCATTAACTGCACCCTTTCCTTTTAAAAGGGATATTTTTGGAACTTAAAGATCATATTCAGAAGGAATAAGATTAAAGTTAGATTGTGAAATTGTTTTCTATTAATTCAGTCCTCAATATTTTTTCTTATGCTTCTTATAAGTTAAAATAAATTACTCATTTGCTAAAGTTTCTCTATTTGTCCTCTGTGAGCACAATATTCTCATATTTCCCAACAACTATCTGATTATTTTCAAGGGACCAAGTTCACTTAGATGGAAGCCCATGTTGTTAAGAATGATGACGAGAACTTCAAGTGTCTATGGATAACTGTGGTGCCCTCAAGGGCAATTATAATTTAATAAATTATTAGAAAAATGATGTTTAATGTGTAGAGTTGAGTAGTGATGAGAAATTGGCAATAATTGCTGCTTTTTATTAAACTCCTATGTGCCAGGGACTATGCTGGGTGCTTTACATACATGATCTCACTTGATTCTTATAATAGTCCTTCAGATTAACTATTAATATATTCCTGTTGAGAAAAGCCTCAAAGATATTGTCACTTGCCTATGGTTGGCTAGTTAAATATGGATCTGGGATTTAAATCCATATATTTGGGATTTGAAATTCTGTGCTTTTTCCTTACAGAAATCTGTTGTCATAAAAATGGTGGGATGAGGACAAAAGTGTGGTTGGAATAAGATGATTGAGCAGAGAATTCCCTCACTTGGTCAAGCATCATAATGATTAGAAGCAGCTTTCCCAAGATCTACTGAGATCCCTAATCGCATTTTAAGGCTTCAGGGTGATTTAAATACATCCTTTCTATGGAACAGGGTTAAATAATTCTTGAAATGAAGTCTTAACAAAATATTTGGATTATATTGTGTAGAAAGACAAGGACACTTGTCCTTGGAGAGGGTAAACATATAGCCATAGGAGGAGAATTACATGGGAATTCTATAGAAAGAAGAAATGAAATTTAAGGCTGGGAAAATAGGTTATAATTTATTAATCTGATAATTATAGTTTTATAATCATATAATAACATTTATTAATCTAATGATTAACCTGATGATTATGATTTATTAATCTTATTTCTCAGAAGTTACTTTGAATGACTTTTGGCTATTTCAAAACATGCACCTCAGAGGGTTATAATTTACTACCACTGAAGCTATTCAATAGAATGTGCTACAGGCTGTTGGAGGTAATTCTAAATAGGAGTTTCAGAAATTGAGTGATGGGTGCTTTGTGTAGTTTCTCAAAGGAAGAGGCTAGGGCTAACTTGTATGGATCTGACAAAGGTTTCAAAAGAGCTTTTTTTTTTTTTTAAAAAAAGATTTGAATGGTTATTTCATATATATCTTATATATCTCTTCCTCAGAAAGCTTATTAAAAGATCAGAGGTAGAAAAAAAAATCATAAGTAGGCTTTTTCCCCACTGTATTTTAATTGGGGAAGTAATCTCAAAAAAGGGAAATGTAAAATATCTTGCAGCAATTCTGAGCACCTTTGGTTCCATGCTATAATTTCCCGGCTGAAAGTTACTAATTTACAAAGTTCATATGCTGAAATTTTAAAAATCAAGATACGAGTATTAGGGTGTGCTGTAGTCACACTGGTGGTGGCTCATTGTGTCGAAGTCTGAGAAATGTCTACAAAATACATTCTAGAGACATACAGGAGGAGTCCCTGTCTTGTGTTGGAGTGCCATCCAGAGACATTTGGGGAAATTGGCCTATGAGGAAGCTCATCGAAGCTACAAACAGTACAGTGAATATAACAGAAAGCCAGAGTGCCTTAGTAGCCTTTCTGACAGAAGTCTTGTCCAGGAAGCTACCATGTCATAAATCAAACAGACATCCCATTTTGATAGATTATTTCTCTTTTCAGAAAGACTTGGCTTGGCATTTTTGTCCTTTATACTATTTCTTCTCCAGATGGTTCCAACTCTCCTTTAGTTTTTAGTTCACATTCTTCTTCTTTAGCATCTGCCTAGGAATAGATACTCGTAAATCCATGTAATGAGGGATGGTGTTTACTTTGCTGTGACCCCAAAATATGCCAACTGCATGATCATCCCAGCCACCATTCCCGCATTTCCAATATTTCTGGGTAAAGAGGCAATGGACACTCTTTGAAGAGAAAATCCATGGTGTTTAGAAAAGTTGAACTTTTTAAAAAACTTGGCAGTCATCTTCATCTACAAGAAAGTTAAAGACATTGCATTTTGTAAAAGAACCTGTTTTGGTTCTTCTAGTTCAGCAGGCTTTTTGGCATGCGCTCTCTTCAGATTTTCTACCTGCTGAGTCATCATTTTAACTGCTTTACTAACCTGGCTTTCCTGATTAATAGCTCCCAATATCTAAGCCCTCCTGGCTGCTCATGATGTACACTGGCTAAGGAACATTACATTCTTCTCCAGCTTCTTAATGATCTCCTAAGCCTGGCTGTCATCTTCACAGGGTGGTGTTAAAGACTCTAATAGCTTTACGCAGTTAGATACGTTTTTCTTCAAATTTTCTTCTGCCAAGTCACAGGACCTTTCTTCAAACTTCACTATTTTTTTTTCAAGGTGAACCAGTTGCATTTAAATCCCAACAATAATCTAAGAAATTCAGCCTTCACCTCCTTCTCATTAGACATGTTGTCACTAAGCTTTTCCTATTTTTAAAACATGTTTAAAATAGTCACATAATTTCATGTTAAAAATGAATTATTAGGGCTTAATTTATAATTTAAAATGTATCCCCATGGTATAAAATAACAACATAAGGTTGAATAGTCAATTAAAAGGAAATAACAGAAATTTGACATTATAATTAAGGGATAGTAAACATGTTTAAGAGTACAAGGTTTTATTCTCTATACATCAAATAGTTTAAAGTATATAAGGTGTGATTTGTAGGACCTCAGGTCTGGGAAGGTTTTTACCCTCTAATCCTACTGCGCATTTTTTAGTTGAAAATCTTTTGAAATATCCTTGTAAGAGATGAGACAAAGTGCGATGAAACAATCCACTAATAGAAATCTCATTGTTTCATGAGAAACCCACTCAATCTCGATACAATCCTGATATAAAGATATTTCTTCTTTTGAGATTGAATCTGCTCTCTTTTGGCTTCTACTCATTGTTCTCTGTTCAGTTCCCTAATATCCTACAAACCAGATCAACTCCCTTTGCCACATTCCAACCATCAGAGGTCTGGTGACTAAAATGTTCATCCCTCTTTAGACTAATGATCTCCATTCTTTTAATTGGTCTTCATATAGCATTATTTCAAGTCACCTCAGCAATCCAGGATGTGCTCTCTTACAACAATTCTAGTTTCTCTATATTCCTCTCAAATGTGTGTATCCACAGGCATTTTGAAATTCAACAACATATATACTTCTCATCATGTGGTATCATAGTGATGCAGTATAATGTAATAGAAGGACTCCTCATTAGTATATATAGGATAATTTTTTATTATTTCTCCACTGATATCTCTCTTCCCCTATTGGACTCTTAGCTCTATGGGGTGAGGGAATAGATCTGTCTTGGTCATCATTCTATTTTCCATGCTTAGCATTATGCCTGTCTGATGTAGCATTCTGTAAGTATCCATTAATTGAATGAATGGGTGGATTCATCATTTTTCTGTGGCATCATTTTTATTTTAAATCAATAATAAATTATTTACCTATAGTTTCAGCAGGGCTCTGATAAAAACTGGTTTATGATAGTATCTCATAACTATTTCCTTCAAGAGCTGTGAAGTCTTTCTAGCATGACTTTTTACAAAGGAGAAACATTATACATCAAGAGGATGTATCATAGAGGATAAGGTGATTCTGAGATTTTGACCTGTGGAGTAGCCAAGTTATTGATGTCTATTTTTTTCCTTGTGAATTCTTTTATTGATATCACATTTTGGAAAGAGGTGCAGTGTTAGGCAATTATTGATCTGAAATAGGCTTGATAATAACATGCCTTCAATATTTTAATCAAGATTATGGATCAAGAGATTTATGAGAGGCTGATCAATATGCAAATGGCATGGATTTGGAATATACTGTGAACACTCTGGAAACTTAATCCAAATTGATCTCAGCAGATTGGATTTGTGATTCAGTTTCCTTATTTTTCACCAAAGGCACAGAAAAGATGTAAGAATAAGCCATAAATGACATAGCCAGACTTGGAAACAAGCGTTTGTGGCAGACCAGAAGCCATGAGGCAAGTAAAAGAAGGGGAACAGATAGGATGCTGCATTAGGCAGCTTAGTCTTCAGCAGTAAGCCCTGTGAGCTACTGTAGAAAGTATTGAAGGACCTCTCTGGGAGAACCTCATTCCATAAAGCAGCACAGGGTCAAACAACTGAAAGGGATGTGTACAAGCCTACAAAGGTTTTGCTAATGCTGAGAGGAGAAGAAATGCTATGTTAGGCTGCATTAATAGAATAGGGAGGCGGTAGTTCAATTTTCTGATGTTTGGAGTTTTATATTTCTTACCAGTTATTTTAAAAGCAAGTTTGAAAACCAATATATTCTGAAGAATAGCTGAGATGGAGAGGATATTTTGAATTTTATCAGTCAAAGAAGGACTAAGGAAATTAGAATAGTGGTTCTTATTTTGACATGTGCTTCATAGTCTTTGAGTTTTTTGTTTTTAATACATATACAGATAACCCTACTCCTAAGGATTCTTATTCCTTAGATCTGGAATAAAGAGATGATATGCATTTTTAAAAAATTTTACAGGGGGTTCAAATGTGTAACTCTGGTTGAGAATCATCAAATTAGAAATAGCTTGGAGAAGAATGTTAAGTGGGATATGATTGTCTACAATTGCAAAGATGACGAAGTTTTACTCCCTGAATCCCCTGGGAAACCAGTTGATGAATTTCCACCTGGGATCTTTTACTATATCC
>NC_138369.1:113850699-113939059 GCF_054177405.1 Leptonychotes weddellii | reverse complement strand
TTTTTTTTTAAAGATTTTTTATTTATTTATTTGACAGAGAGAGACATAGCGAGAGCAGGAACACAAGCAGGGGGAGTGGGAGAGGGAGAAGCAGGCTTCCCGCTGAGCAGGGAGCCCGATGTGGGACTCGATCCCAGGACCCTGGGATCATGACCTGAGCCGAAGGCAGACGCTTAACGACTGAGCCACCCAGGTGCCCCAACACTCATCTTGTACCAGGGGAACCCAGGCCTTGGGGGGTGGGATGGATCTGGACTAGCCGTGGGGTTTGGATGGGGTCTGACCTTACTTTGTACATGGTTCATAATTCAGCAAAGATACGAAATTCAGTGACTCTTTTTTTTTTTAAGATTTTATTTATTTATTTGACAGAGAGAGGCACGGTGAGAGAGGGAACACAAGTAGGGGGAGTGGGAGAGGGAGAAGCAGGCCTCCCGCTGAGCAGGGAGCCCGATGTGGGGCTCAATCCCAGGACCCTGAGATCATGACCTGAGCCAAAGGCAAACGCTTAAGGACTGAGCCACCCAGGCGCTCCTTCAGTGACTCTGATTAAAGTCTTTATTAACTCTCTTTTTCTCTCTTTCTCCCCCCTCCCTCCTCTCCTCTTCTCTCATTATTGTCTCAGCATCAGTTTTCCAAATAGGCTTTACTCATTCCAAAAAAGTTGCCACTCTTTTGTCCTGCCATCTTGGCCATTGTGCTTGAAAAATAAGATAATAATCTGCTTTGAAGAACTCTGCAAGACTTCCTATTTAGGTAGGTAAAGTTAGTCACCCAGGTCCATAACTTCTTCACTCTTCTCTCTCAGTTCACGACACTTTACTTCCATGCCTCACTAGAAGATTTTTCTAGTTGTGTTTGTGGTTTTCTGACTTTGAAAAAGAAGAAAGGTGAGCAGGCTTAGCTGTATTGATAATATTCTCTCAAATTTTTCCCCCTTGGAAAAAGAAAGGCAGGGCTCATAATCAAGTTTAGTTTAGAACCTGAATATGTTTTAGCTTATAAAACATACCATAGTCCAAACATATTTATACTCTAGTATTTGAGACCTGTCTAGAAAAGGTTTTGTTTGCTTGAATATTGGGTTGTCTTTCTAGGTAAACTACATCAGTTGAGATAGTAATGTAACAACCCAGGGAGAAAGGGACTGCTTGGATCAAGTCTTCTTCTCACACAGAGAAACAGGGTCAGAGGAAGTTTGGCGGTAGATTGGACTCCTCACATTTTGTGTTTTTGGAGGAGGCTCTGATACCCCACTATAACCTGTCACTTCCCCTAAAAGGACAAGACACACTTGAAAATAAAGGCTCAGTGCAGTCAACTAGTTGCCCAAAGAATTTTTCATGTCCCTTCTGTCATCAGACCATCCATCCTAAGGAAGAAGGAATGCCTGGCCACCCACTCTGGGACCAGAGAGATGAGGATAGGGAAGCAGATATCTGGCTACTTTGTCTTTTCCATGTTTTTCTGCAGCAAAGAAATACATAGCTCTTCCCCACTACTCCCCTTCCTTATTTTAGAGTTCAAAGGAGGTTTTTTTTTTTTTTTTTAATAATCCAGTACTTTATTCCTCAAGCTGTGAACTAGCCTCCTGCACTTTCCTTTAAGAAAGATGCTAGTAGCAGTTTTTCCCGTCTCAGGATGAATTTAAGACACAATGGGTACTTCTCTCAGGCATGTTTACATTTTAAACCTCTCATTAAAAAAAATAAACCTTAATCTTTTATTAAAGAAATTTCAGACATGGTGGACTCAGGTGGGGCTAGTGGGAGCATGGGGTATATTTTGGAAACCAAGGTTGTCTAAGGCTTCTACATTCATATCAAGAGATGGAAGCAATGCCAAGCCCTAAGGATAGCACACAGCAGACTCCTACATTAAAACTCTCTGTCACTCCTGAGCTTTTACCAGTTAAGACTCCTGATATACATAACAGTTCCCCTTAAAGCATGTAGGGATCCTCTACCACTTGCTACCACATGTACCATTTGATCACCTACCACTAGCTCCATTTCTCTATTGGAAATCTCACCCTGCAAATCTATCTCATCACTTCCAAATGATTGACAGAGACCTTTCAGATCAGTGAGGTCAGAGTACATAGTGATTTGGGGTTTGGGTCTTAAAAGTCAGAGGAACCTAGGCTTGAATCCTAACCCCTACACTGATGAGAATGACCTAGGACAAGTTACTTAACTTCCCTGATTCCCAGATTCTTTACCTATAAAATGGAGATAATGATGCTCAACCTACAAGGGAAGAGACATTAACTGCCTGCCTTAGCAGCAAGTAAATGATGGCTAATATTTTGATGGTCGCCTTACTTACTAAACTGATGGTCTGTTTGCTCCCTCTCTTCTCATTAGTAATGTCAAGGCATTAAAAGCCATAGTAATAATGACTATAACAGTTATTGATAATAACTATATTTTCACTTCACATTTACTAGAATGAAAAATTTATGGACATCATCTGGCACATAATAAATTTTCTTACCCTATGTTTCATAGCATATCTAAAAATTAAGGCTGAATATTCTAAATATAATTCACACTTACCCCCAGTGCCCCACCAGAAAGAAATACCTTACCATTTTTGAATTTCAATCCTTCTTTTCTCTTTCCTTCTTTAAACTTTTTTTTCCCCACAATGAATGCCATAAAAAAATCTAACTGTGACATAGAAGTGGAAAAAATTTTAGGGAATGATTTAAGCTGGAAACACATTTGTTTATAGCACTCACATTATCCCAGGGCATCCTGGACAGAATGAGTGCTGCCTCAGGCTACTAGCTTCTCAGGTACTCATTAATCCTGAAGAAAGCTTCATGTTGAGGCCATTACCACTTAATTACAGTTTGTGATTACTGACACATTCTTTAGTGACCTTATTCTATGTGCTAGCCTGTTTGTTCACTAGAGAATCTATGCAGCTGGAAATTTTGGCTGACTAGAAAGTATAAATGGGGATTTTGGGGAGCTTGAATTGAAACCATTCTTGCTGAAATGTCAACACATTTTTCTCCCATCTGGATATGGTTAATCACGGTGCTTGCTTTGATATACTTTTTCCATAAGCTGTGCTTTTGAGGTGTGTCTGAACTTATCAAAATGCAATTTTAAAGCAAAGCTTTGAGCAGAAGTTCTTGTCTATCATTATTTACTCTTTGTGAGCATAATAGGGGAAGTTTCTTATGAACACTTCAGCATATTAGAGCTTGCAGTCTAGGGACCATTTGATGGTCCCTAGACTATATTTCTTCCTACATAGAAACTGGAGGTAATTTTAATTCCATGATTCCTCTAAGAATAATGTTGTTCTAAAATCATAGGGAAGGAGGCCTAATCTAGTAGCAAAGAGTACTTGGTTAGGAACTGGAAAATCTGGCTGGCTTCTATGCTTAATTGTAACTGATTTTTGGGCAAAATAGTTTCACTTATTCACACATTATTCATGCCATAAATAATTAGTGTTTTCTTTGTGCCAAACACTGGGGAAGTTATTGTGGATACTGAAGTCTGTGGGGCATGGGATAATAATTTCTCTTTGTACCTATCATACCTTTCCCAGTGTGTGATAATATATAAACAAATGAGTGTGGCTGGGCTCCAATAAAATTATATTTATCAACCATGAAATTTGATTTTCATATAATTTTTTGGTATGTCATGAAATATCAGTTTTCCTTTAAGACTATTTAAAAATGTAAAAACTATTCTTAGGTCATAGGCCATTCAGAGAGAAGTATGGATTTGGCCTATGGGCTATAGTGTACCAAACACTGATTTACAACACAAACAAAATGAACAGTAGCATGATTATCATTGGCAGTAGATTTTCTGGGTTTTATGGGAGCATGTGTAACTCTTGGGTGTCCAAGTCTTTCCCAAGGATGAGTTATATAATAGGACAAAAAGGATGAGAAAGGATGAGTCAGTTGAGACCAAAGAGAAGAGTATATGCAAAGTCCCAGAGGCAAGAGAATAAATACAGTAAATGAATGACTGAAATACAGAATATAAGAAAGAAATGCAGAATATAAAAAACAGTGATAAATGTACAGTCTGCTTAAGTGAGCAGGGGCCATATTTTGAATAGTTTTATATTGCCCTATAAAGGATTTTGGAGCAACAGGAAGCCTTTGGAAAGCTTTTGGTAAGCAAGTACAAGATTAAATCTGAGACTTAAAATATCTCTGTGGATACACATGGAGGATAGAATAGACATGGCTGTGCCTCAATATGACTTTATTTACAAACATAAGTGGCAGATCAGATTTAGTCTGTGGGCTCTTTTGCTAAACCTTTCTGTAGAGTCAGACAACCTGATTGAAATCTTGTCCCATAACTAACTACTTTTTGGCAAATTACTAAATTTTTTTTAACTATTATGTTCTGTTCAGCTCTTCTTTTCCTTCAAGAAGTCCATCAGAAATCCATAAATTTAAATGAAGGGTAGAAAACCTTTCATTTGCTATGTTGAAAGAAAGCAGTAACTGGGAAGATGTTGAGACAACAGCTACTTTATTTCATTGCATTGAATGTTACTACCACCTTCCCCCAGGGATTTATCCTTCCATAGAGTAATTTGTCCCACCACTAGTTCCAACATTCCCTTTCCCGCACATCTGTATCCTGATTTCCAGCTAATGCTATTGAGGTTCCTCCATGACACTATGTTTACTTGAGTTATAAGATAACCAGTTGACCAACTTAACACCTAGTCTTAGTTTTCTAATTTCCTTGACTTCATATTCAAGTAGAGAATGGCAAAGACTGTCTGCCAGATTATTTAATTTTAAAGGCTTCTTACTGCTTTTGATATAAGAAAGAACAATTTCTCTAGTGGTGAGATCCCAAAGACAATCTAGAATACAAGCATGTATAAGAAACAAAATGACAAAGAATGATAGGTACAATGAGAACACTGGTAAAGGTAAATATAACCAAACTCTATAGAAGTAAAGACTTCCTTTTCACCAAGGGTTCAATGCAAATATCCAGGTTGAAAGTTTTGGCTATAGGAATGGAGATTAGAAATTTGAAGAGTCATGAATTCATTAACATGCTTGAAATTCTGAAAAATCTGTGTGATTATATTTCTTTTAAAAAGAGAAAGGACCCAAGAGATCTTTTCAAAGTATGTCAGTATATGTAATGTGTGGTGGAAAGACCCCAACTGGAGGTCAATATGACCAGTGTTCTAGTCCAATATCTGCAATTAAGCAGTAGCTATTTGACTTTGAACAGGTGTTATGATGTCCTATGGAATGAGAGAAAAGAGAATATCACTATTTTCTACCCCCATATTTGTTCCCTACTTTTGCCACCTTATCACCCCAGAGGAAATCTAGACTTCTCCAACATTAGTCAGTGTGTATACTTACAATATTATATTAGGACAACTATAAAAATAATAATTATTCTTAAATTAATCATTCAAAAATTTTAAAATAAATCATATATGGACTTAAAGACTCATATAGATGAAAATTCTTCCAAAATTGATCCGTAGATTTTAATCCCAATCGGAATTCTAGCAGTTAAGTTCTGCTTCTGAAAGCTGCAAAGGAATGTTGCTCCCAACCTAACAATGACAGAAAGCCAGATGGTTTACAAAATTATCATTTATCTCAAAGCCATCAGAGCGCTGAGGAAGAAAACTGAATTCTCTAAAGAGACAGATTCCTTGGCAGGAGGAGGGCAGACACAAACCTTTCAACCTTGGCCAAAGCGCAGGAAAAATATGTGGCTGCCATAGAAGCATATAAGAAAAAAATTCAGTTAATATTGTAAATACTTCTTAAAGGTCAAGAGTGGGTAAAGATTTCAGTTTAGAAAAACAGAAAGCCCCAGGCACAGGGGAGTTTGGCCTCACTCAAACCCCTCTCCATGAGTGTCATCAAGTGCTCACACAGAGTGGGTGCAGGGCAAGAGAGCCCTCCCCCACCCCAGACCTGTGATGGATCCATGTGCGGGAGGTGCCTGGATGCCAATGGCTGACAGGCAAAAAAACTGTACTCACTTCACCAGATCCTCCTATCTGAAAAAAAAGTCTTAAACCACAAAGGTGGTCAATTCATCAAGAAGATATAACAATCTTAAGTGTTTATGTACCCAGTTACATTTTTTAAATTGATAGAACTCTCAAAATAATAACAGAAAAATCTACAGAGGTAGTCAAAGATGTCAACATTCCTCTGTCAGTAATTAACAGAAAAATAGAAAATCAGAGAAATCTAATTATATATAAATTCCATTTGTAATAAGACTCTGACCTGAGAAGCACCATCAACTGCCTAATTTGACACTTAGAGAACAACCCATTTAATAACATCACAGCACACATTCCTTGCAAGTGCATGTGAAACATTTACTCAGATAGAACATATTCTTGGCTATTAAACAAAGTATGATAAATCTCAATAATGAGCTTATGCTAGAAATAAATAACAAAAATACATAAAAATTCTTGTATATTTGAAAATTAAACCATATATTTTGAAATAACTTTTCTATCAAAGGGGAAATCCTGAGAGTCATTTGAAAATAGTTTTAATTTAATGAAAAAAGCACAGCATATTAAACTTTATGGTATACAGTTAACACAGTGCTTATAGAGAAATCTGTAGCAGCAAATACTTAGAAAAGAAGAATTTGAACTGAAAAATCTAGGGTTTCAACTTATAGTAGCAAAACAAAAGCAAACCAAATCCAAAGCAAGCAAAAGGAAAGATATAATAAACTTACAAGTTTAATTCAAAACAAGAAAATAGAGAAAATCAATGAAACCAAATGCTGGTTCTTTGAAAAGACCAAATGATAAACTTCTAGATACAGATGACAAATATCAGGAAAGAAAGGACAACAGTATAGATCATACAGACCTTTCAGTACGTGCCCTCTTTAATGGAGCACTGGGTGTTATGCACAAACAATGAATCATGGAACACTACATCAAAAACTAATGATGTAATGTATAGTGATTAACATAACATAATAAAAAAAGAACATAAAAAAAGATCATACAGCCTTGAGGATATTAAAAAGGAAACATTAACACATTTATTTCAATCAATTTAATGACAGATTAAATGGACAAATTTCTAGAAGGTCATAATCTACCAAAGTTAATTCAAGAATTAGATAACTTCAATGGTCTTCTACTTAAGATAACCTATGTACAAAGTAAATTCTAAGTGAGATGGCTTCACTGATAAATTCTACCAAATGTTTATATGCTACAAAAAATTCTCCAGATAATTGAAAAAGGAGGAATACTTCTAAATTTCTTTTTTTTTTTTAAAGATTTTATTTATTTATTTGAGAGAGAGAGAATGAGAGACAGAGAGCATGAGAGGGAAGAGGGTCAGAGGGAGAAGCAGAACCCCGCTGAGCGGGGAGCCTGATGCGGGACTTGATCCCGGGACTCCAGGATCATGACCTGAGCCGAAGGCAGTCGCTTAACCAACTGAGCCACCCAGGCGCCCATACTTCTAAATTTCTGAGGCCAGTGTTACCCAAAGACATTACAAGAAAACTGCAATATTCAATATTCTTCATGAGCATAGATGCAGAAAACCTTGAAAATAAGTATCGTATTTTGTGAGCAAAAAATATCCTCATAGGGCATTTTGGTGGTTGGAACAATTTTCCAACCTCTATCAGCTCAAAACTTCTAAGAGCCAAGAGAGGAATTCAGGCTTCAACTTCAAATTTTATTTGCTAATTTCGTCTCTAATCTTATTTCCCCAAACAGATTGTAAATACTTTGTGAATACTATGAAATTGGAGATCATATCTTCTACTTAAGTTTTTTCCACTAGCATAGGAATTAGGTATTTAATTAATATTTGTTCAGTAGTTTGATGGACACAAATGTAGAACTCAATTGTATCTGTCCAGCAGATAAATTGATTACACACTGAGATTTTGATACTGATCTCAGCCTGACAGTTATCTTGGGCAGCTTCTCTCTCTCAATACATAAACTTTTCAATGCAAACCTTTAATTTAATACATCCTCAAAATTGTAGAAATAAAATGTAGCAGAATAAATTTCACAAAGTAAACCCATGTGACCAGCACCCACATTACAAGCAGAACACTACCCAGATCCCAAAAGTCCTCTTTTGTCCCCTTACAATTGCTAGACCGCTAAGAGTAACCACTCTCCTGATTTTTAACACCTTAGGCTAATTTTGTCTGTTTAGGAACTTGTATCAATAAAATTGTGACATATGCACTCTTCTGGGTCTAGCTTCTTTCGCTCTCCATCAGGTTTATCCATGTTGTTACATATATAGATTGTTCATTCTCACTGCTGAATAGTATTTATTACATAAAGACTACTATTTATATCTAGTTTATTATTGTTAGATAGTTGAGTTGCTTCCAATTTGCAGGTATTATGAACAGTGTCATTATAAACATTCTTGTGCATGTTTTCTGGGGTATATATTTCTATATTTCTATAAAGTTTGCCCTAGTAAAATAGCTGGATCAAAGATATGCATATGCTTGGCCTTAGTAGATACTGCCAAGCATTTTTCCAGTTTATAGTTCTACCGGCAGTGTATGAGAGTTCCAGTTGTTATACATTTTCCTCAACACTTGAAATTGTTATATTTTTAAATTTTAACCTTATTGGTGTGTGTAGTGGTAATTGCTTTGTGATTTAAATTCTCACTATCCTGATGATTAATGAAGTTGAATACTTTTCTTTATGATTATTGGCCAAATGGAATGTTTTTTTTGTGAAGCACTAGTTCATATCGTCTGCTCATTTGTTTTCAATTGAATCATATCGTGCATTCTTATTGATTTGTAGAAGTTATTTGTATATTCTAGTTATAAATCTTTGTTGAAAACATTACAAATATTTTCTCTCACTTTGTGGGTTGCCTTTTCTTAACGGTATCTATTTATAAGACTGCTAAAGCTTTACTCAGTCTTTTAAACTTTCTGTTTAGGTTTTAGTTTCCTGCTTGCTACTGTTCCAGAAATTGGTAACTTGTGAGACAAAACCAGCAATATGCCTGAGGCTCCCCATATAGCTATCAAAAGCTTAGTTTTTTTTTCTCTGTCCTCTAGTAGCATCGCTCTCTGGGTTCAAAACTTAGATTCTCATCCTTATGCCCATTCATAAAATTAACAGTTGCCCTAGGGCTTTTGTAAAGTGACTGCAGAAGTCTGTTTATTTCTGCTACATTCTTTCTCTCTGGAGTATGGCCCTTCCAGTTCTCTTTGCCACTGCCACCGTCTACTGACTTCAAACAGATGATTAACATATTTTATTTTGATTTTCCTTTCTGTTCTCAGTAGCAGCATTGGTCTGCCAAAATCTCCTTCCCATTTATTTTTAAGCAGAAATCTACCACAGTATGTTTTGGGTTGATAGATACTGATATCTATCAGCTACCGATCAATCAAGAAATATCAGCTAAGAAATATTTTATGTAAAATGGACTTGCAAGCATTACTCTCCTTGGTGCTGACACATTTTTGGGTAAGTGGGTGTCAGGAGACCTGAAGAGGAAGATCTCTTGATAATTAAAGGAGACCTGACTTTCATTTGCTTTTGGGAATTGAACCCTTCTTAGAAGCACTGGAAAACTAGAGTGGAGCTGATTGTCCTCATAACATGGGAAAAGTGAAATAGAAACAGATTTAAGGGTGTTTAAACACATTAGTAATGATTTTTCTCATGCATGACTAGCTTTGTTGCCGATTCAAGTAATGTTACTAAATCATGGCTTTGGGACTTTTCTCAGAAAACCGTGAAAAAGAAACTGAAAAATTACTTGGCACATCACACACAGAAAATTGTGATTTGTTCTAAAATGAATTCCTGACCTAGATTACCAGCCTGATTCTTGTTTTTGTGCCAAGGGTGGAACTTGAACCTATAATGTCATAGGTATCTGTGGCTAAGGCAAACTTTTACTGGCAAATCCCACAGCTGATGCCTGCAGATAGCAACATGAACACTCTCAGTACTCTTTACTATATCATTACTCTTATTGGTTCTTTAACTTTTTAATTAGGATTCAGCAGGGTTTGTGTAAACAATTACTTTTTAAAAGAAGATTTTATTTATTTATTTATTTGACAGAGAGAGAAAGAGAGACAGCTAGAGAGGGAACACAAGCAGAGGGAGAGGGAGAAGCAGGCTTCCCACTGAGCAAGGAGCCTGACGCGGGGCTTGATCCCAGGACCCCGAGATCATGACATGAGCCGAAGGCAGACGCTTAACATCTGAGCCAGGCGTCCCCATAATTATTTTTTTTAATCTAACTAACTGCCTTAACTCAAAGCTGAAACATTAATAATATTTTAATAGTAGTTAAGCCCTCCCAGGGAATACTTTTGGATTTCATTTTAGAACTGAGAAATTTCCAGAAGATGATCTGAAATAGTGTTTGTTTGTATGTATGTTTTTAAAGAAAATTCGTATCTAAGCATCACTCAGTAAGATCTGATACAAATAATGTGACATAAATAATAACAAAGATCTAAGTCAGAGATGTTTTCTCTGATTCTAATTTTAAAAATTACATTGACTTTTTCTGATTATAAAGATCATACTTTTCTTCTGTGCAAAACTTTAAAGAAACCATTCTTTATCATTTCACCCAGAGAAGTGTTAGTATGTGTAAAACCTTGTATTTTTATAGGATATACCCCCACACACATATACATGTTTATGCATATGTGTGTGTGTATATATATATATATATGTTTAAACTGGATTTATATTATATATTTTATAAATGGACTTTCATTTAACTATATATTTTGGGAAATTTCCCTTGTCGTTATATTTTGTATAAAATGTGATTTTAACAGGTGTATAATATAGCAAATGTATATGTTAACACACTATTGATGAACATATAAGTTCTTTGAAACTTTTCACCATGTTCTAAGAACATTCTTGTTTATGAATTTTTTATACACATCTGATCATTCTATTAGAATAGTTTCTTACAAAAGGAAATACAAGACAAAAATTCACAACTTTAAGGTTTTTTGAATCATGATATCAAACTACTTTTCAGAAGGGAAGTGAGTATATGAAAGCATCTATTTCACTGAGCATTTGCCAGTACTGAAAATTGTGCATTTATATTACATTTATTATAAAATTATATATGTATACTATAACATTATAGATTATTTTTATTGTTTTAACAAGTACCTAGGCAAAATTCAAGTCTGAATTTTATTTATTTATTTTAAAGATTTATTTATTTATGAGAGAGAGAGAGTGAGCACGAGACGGGGAAGGGGCAGAAGCAGAAGGGAGAGAGAGAATCTCAAGCAGACTCCCCTCTGAGTGTGGGGCCTGATGCGGGGCTTGATCCCAGGACCCTGAGATCCTCACCTGAGCCGAAATCAAGAGTCCGATGCTTAACTGACTGAGGCACCCAGGCGCCCTTCAAGTCTGAATTTTAAAGCCCTTGACACAGGTTCTAGTGGAGTGACAGCTACATGGTACCCACAGAATTGGAATAATACAGAAGCAGAACTCAGTCCCTCAATCTCATTGGTAAAAAAAAAAGCTTCACTGGTCCTTAGCAAAGAGTTATGCAGTCTTAGAACCAACCTAATATTCTTTGTTTGTCAAGTTCTATGTGTTATAAACTATGCCTAATTCTCATATTGCAAATTTTAGTTCTTCGCGATGAACTCTACCATTTTTACAATGTATTGCATCAAAGAATCCTTTTAGTATTGTTAGATTAGGATAGATAGATATCTAGATTAGGAGAACACAATTCTGTAGTCTGAGTAGAAAAATGAGAGCAGAATTCTCTCCTAATATGGCTGCATATTTCTCCTGCAGCTAGAAAATTCTGTTTGATGAGCTTAAGAAAATGTACCTCTTTCAAAAGAAATGTACCTCTTTCAAAAGAAATGATGACCTTTCTCTGGCCTTTATTATTCATTTAACATTTATTGAGCAAGTTTTTCACATTGCTCAGAAAAGAATAAGGAAAAGGTGAAGCAGCATATGGAGTTTATTCTGATTTTGTGAAAGATTTTTTTAAATTTGATCCTGTAAGGGTTTTTGAGGTGAATTGATGAAGTGGTAAAGTATGAAGTACAGACCTTCATCAGTGAATATCACAAATCACTTAAAACTATATTGGGGCACCTGGGTGGCTCAGTTGGTTAAGCGACTGCCTTCGGCTCAGGTCATGATCCTGGAGTCCCTGGATCGAGTCCTGCATCGGGCTCCCTGCTCGGCAGGGAGTCTGCTTCTCCCTCTGACCCTCCCCCCTCTCATGTGCTCTCTCTCATTCTCTCTCTCTAAAATAAATAAATAAAATCTTTAAAAAAAAACTATATTGGGAATCCACTGAGTTCTCCTCTTAAATGAGAACATGGTGTTTTTGAAGACAGAGTAGAGAATGGAAAATTTTCCTAGATTATTATAGAATTACAACATCACCATCAAATAGTTCAAATATACCTAAGATAATAGTAGAGATAATGGAAATGCAAGGATGATATTTTGGAAGTTCAGAATACCAGGCCGCAAACACAAATAATTGTTTTCTTTTTTAGCAAAAAGCTTTTGGCTGTTCATTTCCATTTAAGAGGCTCATACATATGGCATTACCCATTGCTCGGCAGGCATTTTCTTAATTGGAAAACATGTGTGCCTCTCTTTTAGATTCATCAGGCTACTCTGGAGAAAACATTTTACCATCCATATATGTTCACGTCTGTTCCTCTTTACCTGCATTAGAAGTTCTATGTTAACAGACCCAGTTGTGTTTGGGCGACAGCCATCACTATTTCTAGCTTAGTTAAGTGTTTGAGCTGAGAATGAGGAAGGGAAAAATCCCTAGATTATGCTTTTAAAGTCTTCACTGTATCCATTTAGAAGGAAAGATGCATGGCAAAGTCAAAGAAACAGAATGCCTGTATTTATAAAGGAAGCATTGGAAATAAGCAGAGCTTTTCAAAGGTCTCCCACTCTCTTTTTCCAGCTAGAAATGGATTCCAAAGGCCATTGTTCTCTCACAGCTGTGGCTTTGGGATTTGGGGAGGGCTCCTCTGAGAAAAGCTTACTGCTGTCCAACAACCTCTTCCTCTCATCTCCCAGCAACCTCTGGGAGAGGTGCAGGGAGGACAGTCTAGTGCTGGACTAAGGGACATCTTTGGGGATTGGTAACCCAGTTCATGCATCATGTTTCCTAACATTATTCCATTGCCCTCCAGGAGAATTGCATGTCAGGGAGTAGACATTATAACTTTTCTCTCCTAGTGCGACCACAGGAGAGTCAATCCAAGAAGTTTGTTTTGAAGGAGCTTTGTGAAATACAAGATACAAAGGTCTTACAGAATAGGGAAGATCTGTCACATCTCTTGTTCCGAAGAACTGACATTATTTGCTCAAGTTTAGTGTTTTTGTACTAGTCTTTTGTACTCCCAGTGGCTATCAGCCCAATGCTATAGAACTTGAAGGTCCTGATAACTCAGACTTGCATTAAAGCTCCCATTTAAAGGCTTCAAAGCATATTGCCTTATTTTTACACCTGTCTCCTTCTCTCCCAATTAGGTAATGCATGTTTATCTGTTGTGCTACTATTCTGGATAACTGAGGCATGGACAGCAATTAGTCTGAAGAGATTGCTTAGAGAAATTGGTCATGCTGAGAGCAGTGTGTAAGGGGTCTATCTGCCAGTCTACCTATCTCTGTCACATTTCTTCTCTGAGAGGCACCACATAGTTATAACAGAGCATGGTCTTTCTGGTCAACCTACCTGGGGTTTAATCTTAAATCTACCTGCTAGTGCTGTGACTCTGGGCAGATATTTTCATCTCTCTGTGTTTCAGTTTCATTTTCTGTGAAATGGGTTAATAAGAAGTCTACATAGACAAGTTGTGATAGTTGAGTTAATACATGAACAGCATTTGGAACAGTGTCTGACACATAGTAAGTGCTATAAGAGTTTCCTATCATTATCAGTAGGCAGGAGTTCTTCATCAGCCCAAGCTTCACTTGTTCGAACCCCCTTGAAATTGTACACAGAATCTAATGTGGCTGCTCATATATAGAATTTCTTGGCAGAGTGCTCATACTGTTCATCAAAGTCATCTCTGAAATAAAAAGGACTACTGTGCCAGACTATATAGGCATCCAAATACGAAGAGTTGGTTTCTATCATTACGAAAACTCTGTGAACCATTACTCATTTTGTTTCCTATAAATAATAATTAAATCTTCAACTAAAATAATCATTAAGAATTTATTTACAGGGTTAGTGAAAGCTATTGGTTAGGTATGCTAAGTTTGTTTTCCACAACTTCCTTTGAATTATTATTTCTTTTTTTTTAAAGATTTTATTTATTTATATGAGAGAGAGAGAATGAGAGACAGAGAGCATGAGAGGGAGGAGGGTCAGAGGGAGAAGCAGACTCCCTGCCAAGCAGGGAGCCCGATGCGGGACTCGATCCCGGGACTCCAGGATCATGACCTGAGCCGAAGGCAGTCGCTTAACCAACTGAGCCACCCAGGCGCCCTGAATTATTATTTCTTATCCACAATTACAAGCAGAGGTTAAAGAGATCAGTGGGCCAAATTAAAGAGAACACACCATATTGAATATCCCCCAAATCTGAGAATTTTTCCCAGCCTTCGAGCTGTCCTGCATTAATGCAGTGACCCACTAGATGTCAATGTTTCCATGAGAATGAGTAAAGGCATTCTGTTGTCATCCTTAAAGCAAAGGATTAATTGATTGCTATAAAAAGTTAGATGAAATAAAATGTTCTCCTTGCTCTTCACACGAAGATAAGCTAATAACTTTGGACACAATTTCACTCCTCTGCATTCACCAAATGTCCAATTACATATCCTCTCTGCCTGAACCTTCAAAACAATATAAAATTGAATGAAGGCAATGAAAGAAGTCACAGGAGGATTTCCACAGAGCACCATCCAGTTTAGAAACAAAGCAATTCAATACGTGTCTCCAAGATTTCTAAAGGCGATGACTTAGTAAGTAATGTTCTTCCTGTATTTCCCCCTATGTTCTTTTTCTTTTAGCTTTGAGACCTTTAAAAAAAGTCTCTTTATGAAAACAGTGTTTCAGCCATCTTTCTTCAAGTGGGCTTGCTTAATTGGGACAAAGATGACCCTTTTGAACCATAAATCTGTGTGGAATAGTTCTGTGTTTTCCAATGTTCCATTTTCACCACGTGAGCACATTTTAGATGCTGTGCCTCAACCGTCAGACACAGACAATTAGCAGAGCCATAAAGAGCTATCTAAAGAGGCAAGAAAACATAATGGATGGGATATAGGAAAATTATATAACCAGAATTATCTAAATGAGTAAGGACGATGCTGAGAGCATTAATTCAGAAAATACCAGCACAAGGGCTTCCTAATATCCCTGCCCTTGTGGTTTTATTCAGTACATGTCCTTTTCCCCATGAGCAGGGAGCAAAGCAAATGCGACTTTATAGCATTCTATCGCATGTTCACTGAAACTTCCCCAATGTCAAACATCACCTGGGAATTCAAAATCTACCATGTATACTAAGGAATCAAACCTAGAAAGTTTGTCAAATGCATGCTTGAGTTAAAACAGAAAGATTGATTGGGGTGGAAGTGCTTTTCTAATCAAAGCAGTACGAAAAATGTGTTCCAGGGATTCAGCATCTCAGGTTTTCAGGGCTGACAACCACAGAAAGCAGATGGCCTCAGAAGTTGTGCTGGACACTGGTTCAGAAACAACACAAGGTTAACAGTGACATATGCTGTCATCCATGAGGTACCAGATTCCAAGAAATATGCTAATTTCAGGGCCTTCTCTGAAATAGTGTTTCCTCTGTGCATTTTCTAAAAGTTAATGTAATCAAGGCTTAAAATGGCTCAGAGAAGGGAGCCATTTTATTTCCCTTGGAAGATCCCCTGGGAACTTCCACAGAATCCAACCCCTTTGCTCTCTCTTTTACAGTTTTCTCTTTCAACATGTTGAAAGTAAAAGTAATTATTTGTGAATAACGGTTTAGTATTTTCAATAAGATGGTATTTCAGTATAATAGTCTAAACATCCTAGAAATGTAATTCTTTATTTTAAAGCAATATAGATGAATTATTTATATAGACCCAGGATTGTAGACTTGAAAATATCCAGATTAATATTTATGGTGAGGTTTAAGGCTAGCGTGGCTAGCAAGGCTGTTCCCAAATAATTCCCCTTTCCCCCTCACAGCTTGTCATTGATGTCTGAAGTGACCCCATTAGAGATTCACAAGAGAAATGCCTTTGCCATCAGAGGAGAAATCCCTTCATCAAATTCCTATCATTAATGTCTTATCGTGAACTCATTTATTTGCCTCTTTCTAATGTCATGGGGAAAGATGGCAAAAAGCAAGTGTGTAGGGTTCTTCCCAGAGAGGATAGTTCAGGTGGGTTTCCCTGGATAGTGAGAGGATAAGAAAGCCCTGGAAGTGTGTGTGTGTGTGTGGGGGGGTGGTATGAGGTTAACAGAAGTATCCAAAAATTAAGAAGGATACTTAAAGTGTTAATAATAAAATCAAAGGAGAGTATATTTTATCTCCTTTTTAATTTTGTATCAGAAGATGCTAAGAACAGGGCATTGGTTCCTGAGAAGTATCTAACTGGTCTTACCTGAGAAGTGCCATTTTCTAGTGAGAAAAGGTAGAATAACAAGGACGAGGTAATTAATGGAGTTCTTGGTATGATGGTATGTTGAGTTTAGTAAGTCATTTGACCTCCAGACCTCCCTCCGAGGGGTGTGTGGAAAGACTTTGATCTCTCTCCCTTTTTCCCAGCTGTGTATCCCTTATATAGGTACAGGGTTATCATAGTTCTAGAGGCAGGCACATGGTTTTCAAGAATTGCTTTACCACTTATGTGCTGTTAACCTTGAGAATTTCACTTAACCTTTCTAAACTTCAATTTTCTCCTCCCTAAAATGGAAAAACAAAAAACAAAAAACCACCACCATAATCTGTCCAAACAAGTCATAGGGTGGTTTTTAAGTTTAAAATGACAACTAAGTGTAAATGGGTTTTGTGAACTGTGAGGTGCTTTACCTGATCTCTTGAGCATAATTATTTATATAAATAGTGTAATTATGTCCTTTTAAAGTCTTTTGGGTCATGAAAACTAAAGTAATTACAGGTAAAAATATGTCTAGTATGAACTACATTAGAAAGTGTGGGAATGTCTGTAAGAAGATTAGAAAAAAGTTATACCTCTGAGAAAGGAAAACAAAAAAGAAATGCTATGGGATTTTATTGGACTCCTGACAAGGGCACAAGCCTTACAATGTGATATTAATAGATTTGGGGTGATGGAGTGAGATTGTCAGAGTTGTGACAATATCCTTCTGGTGTTTTCTTTGGAGATGAAAGAGATAAGGTAATTTTTAAAAAGCATATCCTAAATGCTGACTTAGCTCATGACCCTTTCCAAACGTTTGTGATCACTCATTTTGATGGCCTTTCTGATGTGACTAAACCTTATGAGTTATTTTTATTAAGAACTTGCAAGGTTGCCAGATAACTAATTGCGGTGGAAAACAGCCAAGGAGCAGGGCCCAGGGTTGTGCACAGTGTGGATTCTCTCTCTAGCCTGCTAGTTACCAGCTTCCCCAATCATTCTAACAAATTCCTTTTAAAACTGAACACACCTATTTCTGTATATTCTTCTTTTATTTATTTTGTCTGTGTCATGTATGTGTCTGTATAGTGCTTGTGTCTTATTATCTCCGCCTCAACACAGACTGTATTTTTTATTATCTTTGAGACTACTTGCAGGGTCTAATGTACTTAGACACATGGGTGTTGCTCTGATATATGGTCTTTCACTGTTAGGGAAAGAAAGATGGGTTCTAGATTCAACTGAGCTCCTTACTAGATGTACAAATTTTATAATTATCTATACAAAATTGGATCTTTATCTTCTCATGGGGACCCAAGAGAAGAGAGGAAACTTAGCTTATTCCTTCATATTAATTCATTCATCAAATGCTATCAAGTGCATATTGCATGCCAAGGCTCTGTGTAGGGACTGGACTTACCTGGCAAATGTGACCAGAATTCTGTCATTGAAGAGTAGAATAAGGATTTCAGAGAAGGAGAAACTCAGAGAAGGAGCATTTCAACTGGATGAGGTCACGGGAAGGAAGACCCCAGCTGCTGAGCTTTAAGATTCAGATATATTTATAATTCGTATCCTTTATCCTGACCCTTTTTTAAAGACGACATTCCAGAGACATTCCGTTTTGTCCTCACACTTGGTTTTCTGATGGTGAAACTCATTATCAATAGTAGGACACTATTGAGATTATTATCTATCTTAGGTATCTCCTTACCCTTAAGCTTGGCTTGCCCAAAAATTCTTCATAGTGTAGGATATAGATTCTTGGTCCAGCTAAGAAGGCCGCACTGAGACAGGACTCCATCATCAAAGAATACAAAGGGTGATTAATTAAGAGATTTAGGGATTTGGCAGAGATGATAAAAGATAAGATTAATGAGAAGAGGGGAAGGCACTGAATGTATAGAAGTTCTCAATACCAGTGTACAGGTAGACTCAGGTGAAGTAAAGCAGAGGCTAGAGGTGAAGAAAGGGAGCAGTCATTAACCTAAATCCTAGGCACCAAGATGTTTTATGGATAGTGTGGGAAAGTGAATAAACTTTTTGTCACCGTTTTCCTCTTCTTAAACTTTCCTCCAATCCTCCAAGTCCCTCCATCAGTGACAGCTGAAAATAATTTTTGGCTAAGAGTTATATCTGAAGGTAAAGCATTAAGGGACTGATATTTTAAAATATTGGGATGGTATAAGGAACTGCAAAAGTCATCTGGAAAGCTCTCATTGTTGATTATTTAGATGGGGGAATGAAGCTATGTTCTTAACATGCCCTTTAAAAGGTCCAAAGTGATGGCAGACATAATGGTAGAGGTGTTCCTCCTATATTTGCACAGGTGGTTGAAATGGTTTGTTGGTCCAGATGTTAATACCATTCTGTTGGCTCTTCATCTGATGGTTGTGGCTCAGGGTAGGCACTGGTTGGCATACTAATTGAACCATTAATTCCAGATTAAGCTATCCTTAGATAGATAGATAGATAGATAGATAGATAGATAGATAGATAGAAATCCTCAGTGACAGATCAAAGTGAAGAACATCTGGAATGTGTGTGAGACAAATGAGACATCTATATATAGAGAAGGTCAGGGCATGAGATGACTAATCTTACCCAAGGAAGAAACTCAGTCTTCGTGAATAAATATACCAATACTTATAGAAGCAAAAATATACCAGTATATATAGAATTAAATTTATTACGGTATCTTTTAAAACAGGAAATTGTTGGAAAGCACATAAATATCTTCCATGAAAATCATGTACACCTACATTGTAATCCTTAATGGATGCTATTTCATTTTATGCTTTTATGTATGTCTAATTTTTTTCCTTAGGATAAACTTGAAAGAGAGTTACTGTGTCAAAGGATATAGATGTATTAATTGATTCAATATATTTTGTAATCTACATGCCAGAAAGGTTTTAAAACATTTAATTCTTTGAGTGATATTTTAATAATTTATACTCCCACCAGCAGAGTATGAAAGTCCTTATTTCTTCATCTCTTGGACATTAGGTATCTTTATTTTCCTACAACCTAATAGGTAAATATTGACTTTTCTTGGCTTTATAATTTTTATTTCTTTGATTATTAATGGCTCTGAGCATTTAAAATGCTCACTGGTCATTTTTATTTCTTCTTTGCTGGTTACTTCTTCATGTCCCATTCAAGGCCATTTTAGGGGATGCTTTTGTGTCTTTTTCATAATCTTTTTAGGAACTGTTTTTGTCTTTGCATCATATGCGTCCCAAATACTTTGAGCAGTTTTTGTTTGCATTTAATTATTTCCTTTGTTATATGGGATGCTCTAATTTTTAGGTTATTGCATTGATCAGTTTTTTACTTTCAGTTTCTGCTTTCAGTATGATGCCTGGAAAGATTTTCTCCACTATGATGTCATATAAAGTAAACACATATTTTTTCCTACTACTAGTATGGCTTACTCTCTTTATATATAATTCTCTTAACCTGATGAAATTTATAATGGTAAAAAGTAGGAATCTAACTTTTTCTTTCCAAATAGCTAGTTTTCCCAATACCACTCATTGGGATATCTTCTGGATTACATTCTAAGTTTTTCTGCATGCTTCTGTTTCAGAACTGTTTGTACACTCAGTACCACACTGTTCAGATATTATAGTTATAAACTACACTAATATATGATAGATGATCTCCACACCATATCACTCATTTTTTTGTGTGTTTTAGTACTTCTTATCCAATTATAGGAAGAAACTAAAATATCAGAAAATAACAATCAAAAGGTCTTAGTGTTAAAGAACTAGCTCTTGTCAGAAGGAGAAGTGAAGTATCAGAGAGTTTTTGGATGATTTCAAAAAGGATAAAACATATCTAGCAGAGGAATCCCATTCTGATTCAACTTCAGATTCTCTAGACTCTGTTGATCCAGTTAATCCTATAATAACTGCCACTTCAACAGATTTGGAAAGCAATTTGATAGCCTACATAAAGCTGCCTTGTAATACCCAAGACCAAAATAACTACTGGTTGGCAAGACATTCAATTAAAATAGGTAATGTTCATACAAATGATGCAGTCGGACATAAGGTACTCAAACCTTATATTTCATGACCAGTGGTAATGAGCTATTTCCATTTAAAAAAAGTAAGGTACTGCTAGTGACCATATGGTACCTAATGTGTAAGGAGGCCCAGGCCTGTACTTGGGGATTCATCATCATTGCCCTTGCTATTTGTTCAGAGTGAAATCTTTGGCACAGGTAGGAGAAATGGACTTTCAAAAAATATCTGAGACCAAGACTCTACTAGGAGCTTAAGGAACTAAAGAGACCTATTACACCCTAATCCCAAAGATGTGCATATTTATTGCTCACTAGGGATTCGCCTTCTCATAACCTTACCATCAAAAACAATTCCCAGTATAGATAACATAGCATAATTTTAAAACTGTAAAATGCTAACTTTATGACTTCTCAATATGAAAACAATCAATAAGATTAATTCTTCTGAAAGACTCAGATTAATAGATTTAACCTAACTTTATACAAGAGCTGAAGGCCCCATTAGGGGAACTCTAACCAACTCTAAGTTCAGGGTCTATTTGAATATTTCCAGAGTCAGGAAGCTCATACTTTTCTAAGGAAGCCCATTCTGTTCATTTTTATTAGGTCAAAATATCTCTTCCTATAACTTCTGTGGTTCTATCTTCTGGAGCCTTCATAACACACATCTACCCTCTCTTTGACAAGACAGCTCTTTAAATGTTGGAAAAGAGCAAGTGCCTGAAGGATTTTCAAGCTGCAACTGCTCCTTCCATGGTGCTATTCTCAGAACTTTTCATTTTTTCCTTTCTGGTATCAGAATCTGGAGTTCTGAACCAAAGGCAAATTCTGATTCAGATTCAATCAACATAGACTAGAGTGAGATGAATCATTTTAAAGATCGGATATATTTCTCTTTGTATTCCCAGTGCATAGCACAGAGCTCAGTAAGTATGTAATAGGTGCTTATTAAATATTTGAAGGCATAAGTGAATTAATGAGACACCTTGGATCCTTTTTTGATAATTTTAACAAAAAATAGGTTGTGTTTTCTTAACAGAATGAAATTGTTTTTGTACATACGCCTGTATTCCTTGAAATGTGTGGGAAAAATCATTCTAGAACAGGTTAGATTTTGTTTAGGTAGCTTCAAGTGTTATACAGAGTTTATTTTTATTTTGTTTATAGTTCTAGACCCAGAGCAGAGGTTTGGTTCGTGGCAGCTCCATGTATCTCACGAAGGAACATTTCCTGTGGAAAGTTCCTGCAATGTCCCGGTGCACAGACATTGCTCTTGTTTAGTGTGCTGGTGCTAGAGGATGTGCGCCTCTTTGTTTAATGACCTGGCAGTTTATTTCTCAGCTGCGGGCTGCTTGTGTTAGTGTTCCTGCCATTGCCAGAGGCAGTTCTGTTGAACCTGGCATCTGTTCGTGCACTTTCTCCAAAACCGAAAGCTAATTTAGGCTTTGTAGTGTATGAAGGCCTGCTAGCTCTTTCCATTTCTGATTTTTTTTTTTTGGCCCCAAATTGACACTGTAATGAGGCCATTTTTAATTTTTTTCCCCAAATGATTTATTTTTCCTAGTGAAGTTTTTCCTTCTGGAATCTGACCTTGTACATCTGTGTTTGAGTTTTATTGGGAGTACCTTCTATTAATACTCCATGACTTCGCCAATTCTTGTCTGCCCTTTTCCCATCTCAACTTCTTGCTCTCATTTGCGTCCTTTGTCCATAACTGAGAATTGGATCTCTACCTTACACTGACTCATAACTACTCAAACAGCATATTGTGGACTGTTCTAGGCTGAAAAGAGACCCTTCCCCAGGAAGTGAAATTAATTAGCTGCAATATAAAGTAACAGTGACAGTCTCAAAATTTCTATATGGAGAAGTTTAGGGGTGATAATCTGGTTGAAAGAATTGGAGGAAGAGTATGTCTGGACGGTTGTGTTGAAGCTGTATTTGCATTAAAGCAAACTTTCTACTTAAAACTGATTGTATCTTTTTTTTTTTGAGAGAGAGAGAGAGAAGAGAGAGAGAGCATTGGAGGGGAGGGGCAGAGGAAGAGGGAGAGAGAGAATCTTAAGTAGACCCCCAGCTGAGCAGGGAGCTCAACATGAGGCTGGATCTCATAACCCTGAGATCACAAGCTGAGCTGGAATCAAGAGTCAGACACTTAACCGACTGAGCCACTCAGGCACCCCAGAACTGATTTTATCTTTATTGAGGGGAGGACATAAGAATTACTGTGACAACCAAAGCCATCTTAGCTAGCCCTCTGCACCACTCTTATGCCTTCATTCCAGATATTAAATCATCTGAGAGAGAGCCCTCTTGAATGCTTGCTGCCTCCTCTCCATTCATTCCTTCTCCAGGATCTGCTTTCCTCCAGTTTTATGACAAGGCTGGGAGAGACAAAGACAGCTCAACAAAGGAAATGAGAATTCAGGAATCTAGTTTCTGCCTTGGCTCCAGATTTTCAAGATGCAAGCCCGCCTTCCCCCATTCCTTTAGCCCACCTTCCTAGACTCATGCCCCTTTAGAGTGGTGCTCCGGGCATGTGCTTTGGTAAGAAGGAAGACACATTGGCCCAAGTGGATGCCTGTTTTGGGATTCTGGCTGTGGCACCTATGATTGTGAGGAACCTGAGCAGGTTATTTAGAATCCCTGAGCTTCAGGTACCTTTATTTGAGAAATGGGGATTTAAAAACAACAACAACAAAACAAAACAAAACAAAAAAACAACAAAAAAACCTACCTTTTAATTTTATCAGTGAGTAGGGAGACTGAACCAGATATTGTTTGTGATTTGTATTAGAAAGTGTTGAACAAACACTATCTCTCCAAGGAAACAATGAAAAATATGTAGCAATCTGAGAAATATAAAGAACATTCTCCTTTTCCTGGTTGCGTTTAATTCAGTTTCATTCATAAACTCTTTAACTGGGTTGCTATAGCTAATGGAAAGGTTGTGTATGGAGAGGGATCCAGACTTACTGATGGTGCTTCCTTAGCATTAACTTGGCATGAAGGATTGTACTTGTTCAAAATTCAGTAAAAACATTTCATAATAATATAATTAATAATTTACAAGTAAGCTGCTTGCTAGGAAGTAAATCCAGTGATGGAGTTTTGCATAGCGTGTGTATGCATGTGAGCATTGTATCCATTAAGGGGGCATCACTTCTTCTACCCAAATAGTGTGTGTGTGTGTGTTTTTCTATGTTTTTCTCTACATAAAGACCTCATGTCCTACCACTTCACAGGCATGCACATAGGTAGTGATATTATGAGCACACTCAGTGATACTATAGGTTGTATTCAGGTATATGCTACTCTAAAGAAGGGCCAGGCCTTTAGCAAGATGAACTTTCCTCTAGTCTGAATGTTTTTGAATTCTATCTCTACCACTAATGTGCTATCTGACCTGATAAATCATCTTCCTGATTTCACTTTCTTGACTGTAAAGTAAGAGATTTTTAATTGAAATTTCAAGTATTCACCTTGTAGGGTTTGGGAGAGATCTCAAATAATAGAGGTGAAAAAGATTTGTAAATAAGAGTGCTATATATGTGCTAGTTTTATTAATTAAGGCTGGGGATGCTCCTTGGGTGATGATCCAGCTTTGCTTTCCCAAAGGCAGAAGCCATGATGGCACTATTAGGGAATCAAAAGTTGATGCCCTGTAGGGACTTGTCCTGGAAGCCAGAGGGAGAACAGCTTCTCCCTACTGAGGATTTCCCCTTCCATTTACTTACACACTTACATAGTGAACGCAGTAGTGATAGCAGAAAGACTATCCGAAATGGGAAGCTTCCTTAAAAAGCCCACAAGGTCACTCATTAGGATCTTATCACACTGAGTGAAATAAAGAAGAAAAAAAAAGTGTTAATTTTAACACATCTTAATTGTAGCATGCTATACCTCTTTTATGTGTGAATCATGTGAAATCTTGCACTGACCCCTAAAAGGAGACAGTCACATACAAGTATATGAAAAGTCATGCTTCAAATAGAGGGAAAACTGTCATTGTAATGTTTTCTTTTTCCTTATGTAAGTACGATTATTCTATAGAAGAAGTACTTCCAACCTTGTCAGAATGGGGCTCTGTGAGTTTTCATGTAAAAGAGTAGATTAGTAAACTTGAACTCAAAATGACATTGATAATATTAACCACAGATGGCATTTATTAGATATGTGTGGGGAAAGAGTAGCTTTACATATGCATTAAGTGATTTTTTTAAAGATTTTATTTATTTATTTATTTGAGCGAGAGAGAATGAGAGACAGAGAGCACGAGAGGGAAGAGGGTCAGAGGGAGAAGCGGACCCCCTGCCGAGCAGGGAGCCCGATGCGGGACTCGATCCTGGGACTCCAGGATCATGACCTGAGCCGAAGGCAGTCGCTTAACCAACTGAGCCACCCAGGCGCCCCTGCATTAAGTGATTTTAAAATAAACTTCCATTTGGATGAATTTACTCCTCTCAAATATAGGTATGTTAGATTGGGAAATATTTGCATTTATTAGATTTGAGGAAGATTTGCATTATTTTTACTATGTACAGTTGAGTGTTTTACTTTTGCTCAAAATGTGCAAAGGGAGAGTTCCCATCATGATCCTGTGCAGGTGGCTGTGAAACTTGGATGTGATCAGGGATGCAAGATAGGCTCACTGGTCTGTAAGGTCCAGGTCAGGGAAGCACTGAATGAACAGACGGTCATGAGGGAACTTCTCGCATGAGGCAATGGACAACACTGTAGTTGCATTCAAGAGGGGATGTCATATGCCACAGACATCCATCTATGGGTTCAGAGGCAAGATTCTAAACATGTTGCTGAAAGCACCTTTAACAATTCTGCCAAATGGCCCTAGTCAGTTGTTTTTACAGAACTGTGTGCACACCAGTAATGTTTACTCTGGGGCATCTTATTTTCAGCTAAATGAGGATGAGGTTTAGAAGGAGGGCTGTAATGATGCCAGATGTAGGCCTCTGGAGAAAATATATACAAAATGAAAAAGAATGGCACAAAAGGAGAAAGGAGGGGATGTTAGATAATTTTTTTCCCTGAGCCAGCAGTTACCCCTTCCTTCTTTCTAGAGGACCACGTTATAATAATGAATCTCCTAACTAAAGCTGCTTTGGGGCTATAGAGTGTAAACAGTATGGAAAGATAGGTCCTCACTCCCCATAAGGGGCAGATTTAGGATTTGTATAACCTCACATTGTTCTCATTCTTATACAGTAAATGGGTCGATCCATACATTAGGATTTTATAAAACATGAATATTCTCTGGGAGAAGGTCAAAGTCTCTTAAATGAGACAGTTTTGGGGTGAGTGCTATTTGTGGCACACTAACTTTGGAACCAGCCTTCCCAAAGTGACACTATTTAGAATATGTAAGATGGTGGTAGGTAAATGACAGCTTTTTTAATCAATAGAATTTTTTTTAGGATCAAATTAGCTAGCATGTATAAAAAAATCTCTATACACAGTAAATACAAGTGTTATATATTATTATTTATGTGATTTTGGATTGCCATGCCACCATGCCCCACTAAATTACAATCTGAAAGTGGTAATGCAGCTCCCCTATGCTTCTAATTAATTTCTCAAATGTAGTTTACTTATGACACACTCTAAAACAGCGAGGTAGGATCTGTCTCATCCAATTTCCTCAAAGCCTTAAACAGTCTATGCAAAAATACAAAATAATGTTCTAGGTTCCCCTGAACTTGCCTTTAAATCTTTTTATAGTTTATGTTTTCAGACAGTTGGATTAAATCACATATGGGACTGACCCAAGATGTAGTTAAATCTAATTTCTCTCTGTTCCACACAAAGTGGTAGATGGTGCAGCACCTAGCCAAGTGTGTAGGAATTTCAGGTGGTGTTCCTTTCGTCAAGCACTCATGGCTAACTAGCATGCTTCTTTGTGTTTGCTGGGATTAGAAACATATACTGATATCTTTATCTAAATGAGATCAGCATGCCTGGTAGAATGCTCTACAACATTATGGACTGCAACCATAAATGTCCAGCATGTGACCTTCTAGTAGAGCATGTGGAGCCAGTGGACATGGAGAAAGCATAGGGAATAATAACTTAGTCAACTTTGGTTGAATACTGTGTATAAGGCCCTGTCCTTTCCGTAGCAGATATTATCACCACCCACAAGAATCTCAAGAAGTAGGTATTACTATTATTTCTATTTTACAAGTGAGAAATAGGGGGCTAGTTAGTTTAAGTGATTTTCCCATGGCCAAGTTGTGAGGTGGGTACAGAACATCAATCATCTGACTGCAGAATCATGTCCTTAACCATCACCTGTTTCAACTTTTTGTTCCTGGCCTTTAGACATTTGAATGTTTGATCCATTTGTCTAATAACATCTCTTCTTCATATGCCTGTGTCACCAATCCCTTAGGGAAAAAAAATCTGGACATTAAGAAACTGGTTATCTACCATTTCCTGGTGTAAATAGCCCACTAGAACATTAACCAAAATCAAAGTAAAACAAAGCTAAACAAAACAAAAAATCAGGCTGGAAATTTTAACCTTGAACTACCGATCAAAACAGACACATTCTGTGTTTTAATCTATTGTTTTATCCTGAAGGTTCTTCTTCCAACAGAATCTTCATGAAGAGAGGTAAAGATAAGCAATTTTAAAACAAATGGAACAGTAAGACATAAGGGTTTCTGGGCAGAAAGCATATATTTAGGAAAACCTTCCTGTTTAATACATAAAATTCAGTTTCGATCCTGATGTTTTATATCTAACATAATTTGCAATTAAGATGCTTGAAAGTAATTAACTATAATAACCCTTGCATATGAAGCAGTATAACATAATATTTAAAATCATGAACTCTGGAGTCAGGCAACTTGGATTCAAATCCCAGATTTGCCACTGTTTGTGTGGCCTTGCACAATTCACTTAACCTGTCTAAAGCCCTTGTTTCTTCCTCTGTAAAATGAAAATAATTATGTACTTCAAGAGTTTGGAGGAACAAATTAAACATTTGTAATGTTCTAAGCTCAGTTCCTGTATTGTAATAAGCAAGCAGTAAGTAATCATAATTATGTAACTCTGTGATGCTTGGGACAATATTTAGGATAATGATCAGACATGAGTATCAGAGTCATATATATATTAGTTATTGCCATGAGTTTAGGTTTATTTCTTCAGGGATTATGACTAAGGTAAAAAGAACAGACGATGAACCATTTAGGGTAGAAGAATAAGGAAGAAATAGCCCATGAGGAAGATTAAGGGATGGCTGGAGAAATAGAAAAATAGAAACATAGGAAAGAGGGAGTGTATTAGGGTATTGAAAGGACTAAATATATATGAGGATGTTTATTATAGGAATTGGCTCATGTGATTCTGGAAGCCAGAAATTCCCACAGTCTATCCTCTGCAAGCTGCAGAAGCAGGAAAGCTGGTGGTGTCAGTCAGTTTGAGCTCAAGGACCTGAGAACCAGGGGAGCCAATATTATAAGTCTGATTCCAAAGACTTGATAATCTGGGGACTGATGGCATAAATACTGATTTGAGTCAGAAGGCTTGAGAATTAAGAATGGTGATGTCTAAGACCAGGATGAGAGAGATGTCCCAGCTCAAGCAAAAAGAACAGATTAGCCCTTCCTCCACCTTTTTGTTCTACGCAGGTGGATTGGATGATGCCTGTCTATGTGAATGAAGATGATCTTTACTCATTCTACTGATTCCAAAGCTAATCTCTTCTGGAAACACCCTCATAAACTCAGAAATAATGTTTTACCAGCTATCCCTTAGCCCAATCAAGTTGACAAATAAAATTAACCTTCACAGTACACCCCTTGCCAACTTGGCACCTGTATTTGTCAAATTAAACCATTATCCAATCTCCAAATAAAGTTAATTAAGAAGGCCATAATTCTGTCTAACATGAGACAAATTTTCTGCATACAACAGAAAATGCACTAATCCTTTCCTGAGAAAGGAGGTAAAGTCCTTTAGTGGTGTTTATTCTTCTCCTGATATCCCATAACTTAAATACTTTGATGTAAAATTAACAATATTTAAATACTGATAAAATGTCAATACATCTTATGTTACATCATAAAGAAAACAAAGACTGCTTTAATATATGTATATATACACACAGATATATTCAGAACAAAGTAAGAAATATTCATGACAGTTACAGTCCTTAATTCTGTAACTGGTCATGTGGTCTTAGCTGGTGTTTATAACTACCTTCTTCTACTACCCATTCTGTATTCCCTTTGCCTTTAGTAAGCACCTAAACTGGTCAGTTATTCACCTGACAGGGTGATTCAAATCTTCAATCTTGAAGGGTCTGGACCATTAGTAGTCCTGCCTGGATTGGGTTGTTGTAGTTTCCATTGACCTTAGTCACAGGGATGGAAATACTGGGAGATGGCCTATATTCCAGACATACTTTTCTCTATTTCCATTGTGGAGTAGCAGTCCAATTTCTCCTCGGTAGTCAGGATTGGTCTCCCCAGCCAACACCACAATTGCCTTCTTTGCCTATTGATTCAGATGCTTTAGAAGCCCCAAATGACTGGGTGGCAGTCTTAACTTCCAATTCAGTAGAATCATTGTGTCGCCTGGTAGATCTATTATTTTCTATGGAACTAAGACCTTAGACCAGCAGAACATCAAGTGACAAAAACAAGAAATAAAAATTTTGCTAGTGGATTACCAGAGGTAATAGTGAATGGTGCCACTTCCATTTCCACCTTGATTCCTGGACCCCTGAACCCTGGCTATCAGAGAATCCACACCATATATTAGATGCTGATTGAAAGCATAAAGAGCCCTCCTGAGAACCTTTCTCCAGCTCTGCAAGGAATTGTCATCTAGCTGGTGCTGTAACTGAGTCTTCAAAAGGTCATTTTACCATTCTATCAAGCCAATTGCTTCAGGATGGTAGAGACCATAGTAAGACCAGTGAATTCCATGAGCATGGTCCCATTTGCCACACTTCTTTTACTGGGAAGTGTTTTTGGATCAGAAGTAGTTCTTTGTGGAATATTTACAGGAAAATGAGATTCACGGCCCCAAAGGAAGTCCAGTAGTCTAGTAAGGTGAGGAAGAAATATGCCCATTGACTGACAATTATATATGTTATGGGCAATTTACAAATTTTAGTTTATAGTAGATAGAAGTGGCATTCCAAGTGTGAATGACAAGTGTGCCACTTAAAGGGGAAAATGTTGGTAGCTAAAGAATCAAAGGAAGAGTTTTCTGTTGTTGCTATTAGTTGTTTTTGTTCTTTAGGTAGGAAAAAGCATGTGCTGAATGCCAAAGGGCCAGTACTAGTAAGAAAATGGTTTAAAATATAAAGGAGAGGGGCACCTGGGTGGCTCAGTTGGTTAAGCGGCTGCCTTCGGCTCAGGTCATGATCCCAGCGTCCTGGGATCCAGCCCCACATCGGGCTCTCTGCTCAGCAGGGAGCCTGCTTCTCCCTCTCCCTGTGCCTGCCGCTCCCCCTGCTTGTGCTCTCTCTCTCTGTCAAATAAATAAATAATATCTTTGAAAAAAAATATAAAGGAGAAAGTGAGTTATAATCCCTTGAAGGGAACGAAGGCCTGGGATACAGAGCCCAGGTTCATTCATGCATTCCTTTATTATTATTCTGCCAACACAGAATGGTCAGGCAGCAAAACAGGTACTGGAGACACTTGGCAAACCAGAGGGATGTGACTCTCTTCGTCATGAAGATTTCACTTTAGAGTTTGGATTTTATCCCAAGCCCAATGAAAAGTCCCTGAAGGAATTTAAGAAGATAAATTGTATGATTTGTTGCACGGCATTAGTGGATCAATGGCTCAATGATACATAAGGAATAGAGTAACATGTTAAAATCATCCACAGGGAAGTATCAGAAACATAAAAATGGTTCTGGGTGGCTCATGGTCTAGTAAGGAGAAAACCTGGGTTCTTTGCATCAGCTCTTCCATCTGCCTGGGACCTCTTTCCCCCAGTATTTGCAAGGCTGATTCCTTCTTGTGATTCATTTAGCAGCTTAGACTTCACTCTGTTAGAGAAGCCTTTCTTAATTCCTCAATCTAAAATACCTACCAAGTTGCTATTTAATACCCAATCTTAGCTCTTTGTATACATTTATCTAGCTTTATATTTTTATACAGATACTTATTTTATTGATTCTCTTTCTCAATTGGAATCTAAATTCCATGAGGGCAGGGTTATTGTGTGAATTTCACAACTGTGTCCCTGCATTTGGAATAGGGCCTGGCACATCAAGCAGTTGCCTAATGAATGGATATCATGAATAAATACACAAAAGCATAATATAATGTAGCTGCTGAAACAGAGATGTACACCAAACACTATATAATACAGAAAAAGAAAATCTGCAGACTAAGTATCATTTGTGTATCAGTAGACCAAGGGGCCCAGGTTCTATCTTAAACCAGGGTTGTGAACAATTAATAACTCACCACACTTCTAGTAAATAATAGAGGTGGGATTTGAACTCAAGTTGGAGTGGGTCCAGAGTTGACACTCTTTACACCCCTCCGTACTGCCTTTCCTTTCTTCCATGGGTGAAAACAGGGTGGTTTTTATTACCTTCTTGTAGACAAAAGGAACAAATTTCTCTAGTTATCAATATTGAAGGCAATTTAATATGATCATCTCTGAAATGAGACAGACCTGTGTTTGAAGCCCGACTCAGCTGCCTACCAGCGGCGTGGCCTAACCAACTCATTTAATCTCTCTGTGCCTTTCATTTCTTCATAGTCATTGTAAGGATTAAATGAGATGATACATATCAAGTATCTAACACAGCCAATAGTACAGTTCATAACTGTTGGCTATTTTTAATTATAATGGTCTCATTAACATGGGTATTATTGTTACGACTCACTTGAAAGAAAAGCTGCAACTCTAAGAAAAGAAACTAGGCTAACTGTATCTAGATTCTTCTGTCATCGGTTACAGAAAGCTTGGAACTTGGAGGAAGCAGCATCTGAAAATTGCTTGGCTGAGTCTTAAAGAGCTAGGTTTGTGCTGTATCATGGCACTTGTCCCTTGCACCAAGGATGTCAGTGATTAAGTATGAGTGAGATGCTTAGACTAAGTATGACAGGAATCAGGAGGGAAAGAATTCCGTGAACCAGAGTAGGGTCTTTCTAGGCTGGGCACAGTAGAAGCAGAGGCATGGAAGAGGTAAAAATGTAGGTTGTGTTCACGGAATGGTGAGTAGGGAGGTTTGGCTAGAGTGGAGGGATTGTTCTAGGGAGCTGATGTTAGAGAAATGGAGCTCAGACAAGACCTAGATCAGATCTAGGTATGAGAACATTATCTTGTCAAAAACCAAATGTATCTATAATCACTTTACCTGCTTTGAAGAGTTTTCTTTCAAGGAAAGTAGTCATTCTGCAATTAGGAATTATATGTGATTTTTCTTAGCTCTGCTTAAATATATTTTGGAAAAATGCCATTTAAAACATATTAGCCTCCTCCTCATCAACAAAGTGTTCTGTCAACACCCAAAGTGATCCTGTTGTTCCTCTCCCATGCTTGTTTTAATGAGCTCTTTTTATCTCTGAAACTCTATAAACCTTCCCCAACACCATGTGAAAGCCTTTAATTTGTTGCATTTTTACCCAAGAATCTTGTCTCCTATGCCCTTGTGTCAGGAATCATATGTAACTATGTTCAGTCTACTATTGTTTGTAATCACAAAAGATAGTACATAACCTTAATGTCCATAAGTAAGGATGTCAAGTCAAATGTGGTATGGTTACATAATAGAAAACTATTCAGTAGTAAAATAAGGCTAAATGAATCTAAAGGATTTTAAAAAAAACAGTGTTAAAGTTTAGAAAGCAAGGTACCAAGTTATGTCTAGAGTATAATAGCATGTGTATAAATTTGAAAATTCACACAAAACAATAAGCCGTTTATGGAGACATAAATAAAAGCATTAAAACATGGATTAGGAAGATATAGATCAAACTCATGGTAATACTTGTGTCTTGAGGAGGTGTGGAAACCGGAATTGGAGAAGAGCTCAACGAGCCCTCATTGTTAACCAAAACACTGTTTCTTTTATAAAATAAACTATGTAAAAAGTGACAAAATATGAGCATTTATTCATTTAGGGAGGGTTTACATGTAGGTTGTTATATTTTTCTTTGTAGTTTTCTGTATTTTTTTCCATCCTATCAAGAACAAAAATTAAAGATAAAAATGATTAAGAAATAGATTAGAATCCAAAATCTCACACTGTCTACCTTCCAAAACCCCTTTTGTTATTCTTGATCCCTCATCAATGGACTTTGTATTTAGAAAGATTTTGTTCGACAAGTTATATTTATTTAGCATAATTCATATCCTCATTTTCTTTTAAAAAATGTAATTGCCAATAAGAGCTTATCCTCAGCCTGAGAAAAATGTTCACGGAGGTATATAACACAGTGACTGTCATTTTGCCCAGATTTATACTTGTATGAACATTGTGAGGTTGTGGATGAAGGGGCTGGTAGGGGAGCCTGGGTGATTGTCCAGTTGCTCCTCTCCAGGCAGCACTGCTGCTCCTTGCTCTTCATTAGCCAGTTGATGAATCTTGTAAAGGGATTACATACTTCATCTTATCATAAAATCATCTATATTCAAGGTTAATGTTATAATCCTGACTATGCTGTGTAATGAAGTTCAGAGTTTATTGGGGGATGTGTGGGAATTTATGCTGATAGCTATAATGAAGCATTCGAAAATTAATTAAGGATATGTAAGGCTATATCTTTAGTTATAATATGCAGCATATTAGGAGATATTATATAATATAACATACCCATGGATTGGAGGAATTACCTTGGGAATGCCATAGGTATAATATCACTCTAGACAAAGCAAAGAAACTTGACATTTTAGTTAGCCTATATCATCTCATTTGGGGCAAATACCTGATTACTATTTTAATTTTTGAAATATTTAAAGCAATTTGAAGATTTTCATTAATATCTTTGTGAGGGCCTAAGAAGTGAGGGATTTCACATTGAGGATAACTACTCTCATGGGAATCCAATTTTTTTTTTTTTGAATCAATGAAACAGTTTCCTTTTATCTCTAGGAAAGTTCAATCCCTTCACAAGTATTACTACTTCTTCATTTAGTACAAATTTAGGAGTTCTATGGAAAAGCATTAAATCACAAAAAGACAAATTTTGGCATGAGAAAATGGAATATAAGGCACATGAAGATGTGCCATTTTTGTGAAAGAAAGACTGAGTCTGGGGTTGAAAATCCATTAGTATGATAAGGTCTGATTTGGGGTAAGTATTAAGATCACCATGGTAAAACTGAAAAGGTAGACCAAGAGAGCTGAGGCCATAGTTTCCCACAGAAATTCTGAACTGACTAAAGGATACCATTACTATTTGCAAGTCACCCTAACTTAACCATTATTCCTATCTCTGGTAAATACTTGGCAATGCATGGGATGCCTACCAATAATGTTGGCTGAGAAGAGAGAACATTCGTGGCAGGGTTAAGATACTGTGCCAGATTTCAGAGGTAATTTCAGGTCATCAGATCCAAGCCAAATATCCCCACTTGAGGAAGACTGTTTAAGGCACTAATGGGGGAAGGGGACCCATAAGCCTCCAAACTCTATCAGGGCTCCTCCAACAGTTTTACTTCAGTTAGATTTCTTTCTATGGCTCCAGAAAGCTGGAATGAAAAATCTGCTTGCTAATGACAACTCATTTAGTTGAATGACAGTTGTTTGATGTTCCCAGGGAATGAAGCAAGCATTGCCTGGTGTATGCTATACCCTCTTTTAACAGCTTTGTTGCAAAAGGATCTTTACTACTCTGAGCGCTAGAATTAAATGTGAGCTATTAATGAAGGGAAATCTCTCACTACCAGATAATAACCTAAAAAAGTGTGAGAGAGAAGAAAACTCTGAGAAATAATATAATGCTTCACTCTGGTCTCCTATGTGAATTGATTGCTACAACATTCAAATCTATGGGGTACCTGTGCAATAGGGGTTTTGGGCCACAGATACAGCAACATAAACCCTTATTTACATTCATTTAAAAATCCATAGGACTACTTGTCATAGGAAATATGGCTCTTTTAGGCTCTCAATCCGTGTGCATGCATGCTCTTACATACAATAGCATTTGTACAATTTAGAATTTAGGTAGCGGTAAGTCTGGAGTCTGAATAGCTTTATGTACACTTTAAGAAAATTGCAAACATGGATTCTATAATACCATTTTGGTTACCATATTCGATTGATTTTCTTTGATGAGATTTTGTAGAGTACTTTGATATACTGTTTCTTGAACCCATCAAAACAGGGCTGGAGATGAAAGGATAGTGACTACTGACATCTCTGCGGCTCTGCTCGGCTCATCAAAGTGATTTGATCTGTACACAGAACTCCGTTTTGTTTGGCTGCTTGAGGGATGAGTATTACAAGACTTTCACAAAACGTTAAGAATTGTTATTCAAATTTTATATTTCAGGGAAGAGTGATTTGTTCAGGAATTTACATTTTGGTGAAAAAAAATGTTGCTTCTCTTTTAGACCTCAGATGCCTTTTTGTAGCAATGTACAGTTGGCTACATGAGCATAAACAAATGTGAAACCACCCACTGGGAGATGCTACATTAAGAAAGTGAAATAAATTCAATACAAAGTCAGGAAATACCATTCTCTGTCACTCTCTGAAGGAAAGGGTAATGTGTTTCTTTGTGCCAGAGTCCTCTCAGCATAAAAGACATAGAATACATCTTTGTGCTATTCATTACCTCTCTTCCTCTGAGCCTTCATTCATAAACCTGAGAAAGTTAGGTGTTTTTACTGCCTTATATTGCCCTATTCTTATTTACTCTATGACAAGGTGTTTTTTTTTTAAATGCTTAAAACCAGTTGTTATGGTCCCTTACTAACAATCTAGCAGTTTCCTTTTTGGAAAGTACTAAAGAAATCTTCCTGCTTTCTATGTCCTGGTTGGAGACCTTTGCTGGATTAATTCCTTTATTAAGAGTGACTGCCTTCGGCTCAGGTTATGATCCTGGAGTCCTGGGATGGAGTCCCACATCGGGCTCCCTGCTCGGCAGGGAGTCTGCTTCTCCCTCTGACCCTCCTCCTTCTCATGCTCTCTGTCTCTCATTCTCTCTCTCGCAAATAAATAAGAAATCTTAAAAAATAAATAAATTAATAATAATAATAAAAAAAAAAGAATGAAAGCCTCGAGGGAACCAAGTAGGTAGAGTGTCAGTCACTACGGTATTCCTTAAAGAGAAATAACTCACCCTTGATCTCCTGTCAGGAAGTGATCTCTTCTCTCAAGGTGAAATCTATTTATCCTGTTACTTCTGTTTTATAACACTTTTTAGAAGACCATGGGGGGCTCTAGCACATCCTTCTGCACTCTAGTTACATGTGCATATAATGAGGATAGGTATGTAAAGATGATTTGCTGGCTCCCTTTTGCCACAGGGTGTTCCCACTTATTCTTTTCATTGTTTTTAATAAAAATTGTGTGTGTGTGTGTATATGGGTTTGAACTGTGTGGGTCCACTTATACTCTGCTTTTTTGTAGTATGGTGCAGTAAATTTATTTTCTCTTCCTTAGATTTTCTTTTCTCTAGCTTATCTTATTGCCAGGATTCAGTATATAATGCATATAACATACAGAATATGTGTTAATTGACTATGCTATCAGTAAGGCCTCTGGCCAACAGTACGTTATTAGTTGTTTCGTTTTAGGGAAGTTAGAAGTTGTACATGGATTTTCAACTATACAGGGGTCAGTGCCCCTAAACCCCCATGTTGTTCAAGAGTCAACTGTATATATAAACTGTACAACATGATGATTATATATATATATATACATATATGTATATATACATATATAGTGAAATGATTACCACCATCATGCTAATTAATATATAATTTTCTCAATAGTTACCATTATTTAAATTGAGGTATAACTGACATAAGATTATATTAGTTTCAGTGCACAACATGATAGTTTGATATTTGTATACATTGCAAAATGATCACTACAGTAAGTCTAGTTAACATCTGTCACTGTACATAGTTGCAAAGAAAATTGTTTTCTTGTGATGAGAACTTTTAAGATTTACTCTATGATATACAGTATTAATAAGTATAGTCACCATGCTGTACATTACATCCCCATGACTTATTTATTTTGTAATTGGAAGTTTCTACCTTTTAATCCACTATTCCCATTTTACCCACACCTGCCCCCTGGCCTCTGCTCTAACAACCTCCAATCTGTTCTCAGTATCTGTCAGCCTGTTTGTTTTGCTTTTTTTTTTTTTTTTTAGATTCCACATATAAGTGAGATCATATAGTATTTGTCTTTCTTTGATTATTTCACCTAGTGTAATGCCCTCAAAGTCCATCTATTTTGTCACAAATGGTAAGATTTCACTCTTTTTATGGCTGAATAATATTTCATAGTATATATATACTGTATCTTCTTTAACCATTTATCCATAAAAGGACACTAAAGTTGTTTTTGTATCTTGGCTATTGCAAATAACACTACAATGAACATGGGCATGCATAAATCTTTTCAAATTAGTGTTTTTGCTTTCTTCAGATAAATACCCAGAAGTAGAACCACTGGATCATATGGTAGCCCTATTTTTAATTTTCTGAGAAACCTTCATACTGTTTTCCATACTGGTTGTGCCAATTTATATTCCCACCAACAGTGTATAAAGATTCCCTTTTCCCTATGTATTCACCAACACTTGCTATTTCTTATCTTTTTGATAATAGCCATTCTAACAGGTGTGAGTTGATATTTCATTGGGGTTTTGATTTGCATTTCCCTGATTAGTGATGTTGAGCATCTTTTCATGTACCATTGGCCATCTATATGTCTTCTTTGGAAAAAAAAATTATTCAGATCTTGTGCCCATTTTTAAATTGGTTATTTTTGTTTTTGTTTTGTTTTCGCTAAGCTGTATGAATTTTTAAATATATTTTGGATATTAATCTCTTATCATATATATGATTTGTAAATAATTTTTCCCATTTGATAGGTTGCCTTTTCATTTTGTTAATGGTTTCCTTTGCTGTGCAGAAGCTTCTTAGTTTGATCCCAATTATTTGTTTTTGCTTTTTTTTTTTTTTTTGCTGTTTGTGTCAGATCCAAAATTCATCACCAACACTGATGTCAAGAAGCATACTGCCTATATTTTCTTCCAGGAGTTTTATGGCTTCAGGTTTTACATTCAAGTCGTTAATACATTTTTAAGTTAATTTTTGTGTATGGTGTAAGATAGTGGTTCAGTTTCGTTCATTTTCATGTGACTGGTTTTCCCAACACCATTTACTGGAGTGACTGTCCTTTTCCCCACTGTACATTTGTGGTTTCTTTTGTTTGTATATGCATGGGTTTATATCTGGGCTGTCTATTCCGGTCCATTGATCTATGTGTCTGTTTTTGTGCCGATACAATACTATTCCGATTACTACAGCTTTGTAATATAATTTGAAATCAGGGAGTTACATAGTTATCATTTGTGTGTGTGTGATGAGAACACCTGAAATCTACACTCTTCCCAAATGCCCAATATTTGTTTAAAGAGTCATCTATCCTTCTAGTTAAATGCCTAATCAATATTTAGATTTTAATTTGTGTTACATTTTCAGAAAAGCCTTCACCAATCTCCAATCCAGGTTAATTTTTTTGAGTATTATACTTTTATAGTATCATGATATTTTTCATATGTCAACACTTACTTCAGCTTTTAGCTATTTTATTTGCGCTTGTGTTATATGACCCTGAGCTCAATGAGAGTAGGAATTGTGTCTGTTTTCACTATTGTCTCAGGTATATAGCATGTTTCCTGGCACTTACATAAGTACATAATAAAATGTTGTTGAATAAATATGTACATGAACTGGCAAAAGACTTGATAAACTAAAAATTTCCACCAACTATCAGTAATTTCAAATTGTATTCACAGAAAAAAAAAACTTTACCTTTAATATCTTCTAACTTATAATCTTAAAAGCAGTGATTTTTGTCAGCAAAAGAAGATTCTTTGATGCTTTATTATATATTTAAAAGGAAGGTATAAGGACGAATAGTTCTCAAAACAATTATAATATGATCATCTCATTTTCTTAAAAAAACATATTTAAAAAGAAAGACTTAGAATTGCATTGGTTGACTTTTCCTACTCATCACATAAGTGTTTAACTAGCTCTTCAATTTACATTGGATGGGTAAACACTGGCATAATGGGAGAAGTTTGCATAATGGAAAGTGCTCTGATATCCAACCAGCTGTGCCAAGATTCAATTTTACTTAATTACTGTCAGCATACATATCAAATGCATGCAGTGAAGAGCAAGGGGTTGCCTGGTGAGGAATGTGGGGCTATGTCTTGGGGTATATGAGGTGACTTAGTTCTCAGGAAACTGTTTACTAGGGTGAGTGACAAAAGTGACTCCCCTTATTAACTTAGAAACTTTTTTAAGGACAGTATCTTTTGCTTCTTCCCTACATACATCATTTTCTTACCACACCGAATTTCTTATCTTACCCTAAACACAGGCCCTATCACATCTCATGCTTGTGTACATACTTGTCCTCCATCCTATTTTTCCTTTCCTCCTAGGTGAAACAAGATAGGAATTTGGTCTTTGAAGAGTCAATGTAGTCAAACTTCGTTAGTGCTACTTGACAGATTTTTTTGTGTGTCCTTTTGGGTAGACATTCTATTTTATTCATCTTCATATTATATGTATCTGTATATGTACCTTCATCATCAGTCATGTTGGATAACTGCTGCTCACTTACAAAAATAGTCCTTTTCCAATCTCCCTTATATGTGGTTATGTCTATGTTCTATGCCCCTTCCTCTCTGAAGCTAACTATTTTGTTCATGCTCTTTCTACTGCCCCCATCTGTCTCTCTCTTTCAAGGACATTATGGTCATACTTATTTTCCTCTCTTTGTAACCATCAATCTTTCTTTTTTGTTTCCTGTTCTCAGTGCTTATGTATTAAAATCCAAATCCCCCACCTAAATGAAAACAAACTCATTACTAACTGGGATGTACTTTGTAACCATTTACTTACCTTATATTATTCTCTTGGCAGCCTCAATCCAGTTTCTTACCACCTGGTCCCTTTGCTTCTGCATCGACTATTGAATTAGATCCAGTTTTTTGCAGTGGCATTAATACCCTTTTTTTTTTTTTAAGATTTTATTTATTTATTTACCAGAGACACAGTGAGAGAGAGAACACAAGCAGGGGGAGTGGGAGAGGGAGAAGCAGACTTCCCGCCAAGCAGGGAGCTCGATGCGGGGCTCGATCCCAGGACCCTGAGATCATGACCTGAGCCGAAGGCAGACACTTAATGACTGAGCCACCCAGGCGCCCAAGATACCCTTCTTAATCAGATTTAAAAGCTCCCCAGTCCTTTTATTCCTTGATATTTCAGAGACAGTTGTTCTATTGATGACTTTGGTCCCTTCCCAAACTCCCCTTTGCCTTTTCTCTCACTCATCTAGAGTGTTTCCCATTTCTCTATGTGTCTTTTCCCTTCAGTCAACAGCTCTTCTTTCTCCTGCAGTCTCTCAACCATGGGAAGTCCCCAGACTTTTTTCTGGTCCTTTGTTCTTAAACTTTGTTTATTTTATAGAAGCTGCTATCCACTTTTTCTGTTTTAAATATTCACCTATAAATCACTTGTTCCTAAATCCTGATCTTTTACTGAATGTCTCCTTCAAGGTGCAACCCTTTAGTTCCAATGTCCTATAAGAAAGTTTCTTTGGAAGTTTCTTCAAAACTGAAAATTTAGGGGTGCCTGGGTGGTTCAGTCAGTTAAGCATCTGCCTTTGGCTTAGGTCATGATCTCAGGGTCCTGGGATCCAGCCCCATGTCTGGCTCCCGGCTCAGCAGGGAGTCTGCTTCTCCCTCTCCCTTGGCTCTTACCCTTGTGCTCTCTCTCTCTCAAATAAATAAATATAATCTTTAGGGGCACCTGGGTGGCTCAGTCATTAAGCGTCTGCCTTCAGCTCAGGTCATGATCCCAGGGTCCTGGGATCGAGCCCTGCATCAGGTTCCCTGCTCCGCGGGAAGCCTGCTTCTCCCTCTCCCATTCCCCCTGCTTGTGTTCCCTCTCTCGCTGTGTCTCTCTCTGTCAAATAAATAAATAAAATCTTAGAAAAAAAATATAATCTTTAAAGAAACCCTGAAAACTAAAAAAAAAGCAAAACAAAACAGAAAACTTTAGTGTGACTATAACCAAACTTCTCATTTTTGTCTTTAAGAAGGCTCCGTTTTACTTCATCCACATTTCAAGTCGTGTCACCGACTTTTTTTATTTTTATTTTTAAAATTTTTTTTCCTTTTTTTTATTATGTTATGTTAATCATCATACATTACATCATTAGTTTTTGATGTAGTGTTCCATGATTCATTGTTTGCGTATAATACCCAGTGCTCCATGCAGTACGTGCCCTCACCAAGACTTCTAATGACAAATCCCCGTGTGCTCTCAAATAGGTTTCCCCCTGTTTGATTGTCCTCCTCTGCCATTACCCTTGCGAGGACTTTATGCTCATATGTGAATTTAACTTCTTCCTAGCTTTATTTTCTATTTTTCATATCTTCCACACTCCCAAGACTGTATCTTTCTTTTTCTCTCTTTTTTGCATTGAGTAACTGTATTATATAATTGGGTCCTCCTCTTGTAAGTAGGTAGTTGTCTGAAAGACTATATTCAGAACTCTATTTATGAAATCTTAACAGTAGTCTTAGTAATCTTCTTCGGCAGCCTATAATTTACAATATTTTTAGTGCCTTTAAAAAAACTTACAATATATAAGAAAGCTAATAATGTTTGTAACATGTCCTCCAAAATAAGCTCAAGCACAGCAAGCATGTGGGCCATTAGGTATTTAAATACATAGGGAGATGAAAACCATTAGGTACAATGACATAAGAATCTGTTAGTGATGGAAGTTGCCCTGGCATTCAGATCTGCTCCTGCCTATGGAAGTTTATAGGGAAAAAGTCTGTGAAAGACACATGGCTACTGTCCTATTCTCTATTCCTAGGTACTGCAAGAGCATATTGCTTGCTATTATTTTACGAATTTTATTCCCCCTAATATCTCCATATGGATAGAAATTATGTTCACCAGTTTGTCTAACATATCTAACTTCATAGTAAGAGAAAAACCAAAACCAAAGCAAAACAGGTATAACTCTATCGACTATATTGTATTACAGACAACATGAACAAAAGTTAGAAATTAAAGATTCCATCATTAAATAATTGGAAACACGTACATGTTACTTTTGTCTATCTTTAAATGTGAAGTCTTTTAGGAGAATTCAAGTTGCACACTGGTGTGTGTGTGTGTGTGTGTATTTAAATAAATAGTCTCCTTCAATTTAAATGATCTTAGATCTAAAATGTCTTTTTAATGTAATTTAAAAAATTAATAATTACATGATACCATTAAAAAAGTTTGATAAGTCCTGAAAAGAAAAAAATGACACCATCCCACTAATCATACCTGTTAACAGTTTTTATATTTCCTTCTAGTCTTTTTTTTTTACATTTATGTGCTCCACATTTATGTGATCATAGTGTATATGCTGTTTTTTTTCCTCTGAAATTATAAAAACAGTATTGTACCATGAGTATTCTCCCTGAATATGCTACATAGCTTCTATGCTTCTGTGATGTTTTTTAAAAACAGCCTCTCAGGAGTGAGCTAGATGAAGTCTGAGGACTTGGAGCCACAAGCTCTCCTCTTTCACTGGTAACATACCAGCAGCCCTTTCACTCTTCGCAGCTTCTAGCTTACTGTGCCACATACTATTACATGATCCTTTAAAAAAATAGTTAATTTACAGGAAATAATTAAAACTCATTGCCTTGAGATTTAAAAAAAATTAGAATTGGCTCTACATGAAGGATTCTCTCGAGTGTAATGCTGATTGAGAAAACAGGGTAATGTTTCTATCTGTGAAATAAATTATCAGACAGTCTAAACATGCTCATGCTGAGAAGGAAACATTCAGCCATTTCAAGATACAAAATATTCTCCCCCGTGGTATTTCTGTGCTATTCAGCTGCCACCTTGGACTGTCAGCCCCTGCTCCATTACTTATATATCTTGTTTGATCTGTGTTCATCAGTTATTGCATCAGAAGCCCTAACTCTCCATTAGTTCAAATAAATTCAAATCAAGAAGAAACAGATCTGAGTTAACTATAAATTTGGCTCTCTTTATTTTGTGTAATCCTATTACTTTCCCCATTTGTTATTTATTTATTTGTTTAGTAGGGTTTTTAAAGAAATTTTTAAAATTTAAATTCAATTAATTAACATACAGCATATTATAAGTTTCAGAGGTAGAGTTCAGTGATTCATCAGTCTTATATAATACCCAGTAATCATTATATCATGTGCCCTCTTTGATGTCCATCACCCAATTGCTCCCCACCCCCAACAACCCTCAGTTTGTTTCCTATGATTAAGAGTCTCTTATGGTTTGTCTCCCTCTCTGATTTCATCTTGTTTTATTTTTCTCTCCCTTCCCCTATGCTCCTCTGTTTTGTTTCTTAAATTCCACATATGAGTGAAATCATATGATAATTTTCTTTCTCTGATTGACTTATTTCTCTTAGCACAATACCCTCTAGTTCCATGCATGTCATCGCAAATGGCAAGATTTCATTTTTTAGGGTGAGTAATATTCCTCTGTGTGTGTGTGTGTGTGTGTGTGTGTGTACACCACATCTTCTTTATCCATTCATCTGTCGATGGACATCTGGACTCTTTCCACAGTTTGGCTATTGTGGACATCGCTGTTATAAACATTGGGGTGCAGGTGCCCCTTTGGATCCCGACATTTCTATCTTTGAAGTAAATACCCAGTAGTGCAATTTCTAGGTCGTAGGTAGCTCTATTTTCAACTTTTTGAGGAACCTCCATACTATTTTCCAGAGTGGCATCACCAGCTTGCATTCCCACCAACAGTGTAGGAGAGTCCCCCTTTCTCCACATTCTCGCCAACATCTGTCATTTCCCAACTTGTTAATTTTAGCCATTCTGACCAGTGTGAGGTGGTATCTCATTGTGGTTTTGATTTGTATTTCCCTGATGCTGAGTGATGTTGAGCATTTTTTCGTGTGTCTGTTGGCTATTTGTATGTCTTCTTTGGAGAAATGTCTGTTCATGCCTTCTGCCCATTTCTTGATTGGATTATTTGTTCTTTGGGTATTGGATTATTTATCTTTGGGTGTTCAGTTTGATAAGTTCTTTATAGATTTTGGATACTAGTCCTTTATCTGATAAGACATTTGCAAATATCTTCTCCCATTCTTTTGGTTGGCTTTTGGTTTTGTCAGCTGTTTACTTTGCTGTACAAAAGCTTTTTATCTTGACGAAGTCTCAATGGTTCATTTTTGCCTTTGTTTCCCTTGCCTTTGGAGATGTATCTAGCAAGAAGTTGCTGCGGCTGAGGTCCCAGAGGTTGCTGCCTGTGTGCTCCTTTAGGATTTTGATGGATTCCCATCTTACATTTAGGTCTTTCATCCATTTTAAGTCTATTTTTGTGTATGGTGTAAGGAAATGGTCCAGTTTTATTCTTCTGCATGTGGCTCTCCAATTTTCCCAACACCATTTTTTGAAGACACTGTCTTTTTTCCATTGGATAGTCTTTCCTGCTTTGTCAAAGATTAGTTGACCATAGAGTTGAGGGTCCATTTCTGGGCTCTCTATTCTGTTCCATTGATCTATGTGTCTGTTTTTGTGCCAGTACCATACTGTCTTGATGATCACAGCTTTGTAGTAGAGCTCGAAGTCTGGAACTGTGATGCCACCAGCTTTGGTTTTCTTTTTCAACATTCCTTTGGCTATTTGGGGTCCTTTCTGGTTCCATACAAATTTTAGGATTATTTGTTTCAGCTCTGTGAAAAAAGTTGTTGGTATTTTGATAGGGATTGCTTTGAATGTATAGATTGCTCTAGGTAGCATAGACATTTTAACAATATTTTTTCTTCCAATCCATGAAAATGGAATGTTTTTCCATTTCTTTGTGTCTTCCTCAATTTCTTTCATGAGTGTTCTGTAGTTTTCAGAGTACAGATCCTTTGCCTCTTTGGTTAAGTTTATTCCTAAGTATCTTGTGGTTTTTAGTCACTTTACATTTAAATCAGTTCTTTCCTTTGCCTTAATTATTTGCTTCCTTCCTCAGTGCCCTGCATCATCTCTTTGTTTCAAATATATTTTGGTTCTTATTTTAGAGAAATGTTTTTGTTTTTAATTATTACTCATTATTTCCCATTTTATTTTTAAGAATTTCATTAATTTTAGTGACTACCTCTGTATTTCCAGTTGAACCTGAAGATATATCAACCCCCATCCATACATCCACACATTTTTGCATTCTTCCATTTATTTATTTATTGAGAGTCCTCTTTTTCAGTAGGCAAAACCTAGTTGGACTACTTTTATGAGTTGATTCACTTAGTTCAATTAAAGAAAGGACAAATTTAGTCAAGTAACCATTTGTGAACTATCAATTTTTTCAAAACATCCATGCATGAAATCAAAATCTGTTTCCTAGAAATGGAGTTTTTATGTTAGCATCTCCTGTTGATAATGTAAAATACATTTTCTAACAATTATTTAAGATTTTCTTTTTCGGGGGCACCTGGGTGACTCAGTTTGTTAAGCGACTGCCTTCGGCTCAGGTCATGATCCTGGAGTCCCGGGATCGAGTCCCGCATCGGGCTCCCTGCTCAGTGGGGGGTCTGCTTCTCCCTCTGCCCTCTTCCCTCTCGTGCTCTCTGTCTCTCATTCTCTCTCTCTCAAATAAATAAATAAAATCTTTAAAAAAAAAAAGAAGATTTTCTTTTTCGTATTTTTATTGTAAAAACTCACAAATTTTGTTTCCTAAACTGATCTATTGGGGTTACACTGACATTGTTTCTATTTAGAAAATAGTGTTTCTTTTTCCATATGCTAATTGTCATTATGTTTTATTGTTTTTACTAACACTGATAATTGGTCTATGAATGTACTTTGAAGAACGACTTTTGCTTATACTAGTATACTAAAACTATTTTCTTTTTCTTCTGGAGGCTTCACTACTGTCTTTACTGCTCTGTTTATAGAAACAAGCAATTATTTCACTTTCTCACACTCTTCAATCCTTTCTGTAAAATACCTTTGATGTTTTCTTCAAGATTATTCTCTGGCTAGTCCTCGAACACAGATATAAGCAATTATAAATAGTTATTTTGGGGTAATAATGACTGATTAATTACCTAGGTCTTGCTGCTGGTTTGTTAGATGTTAAATTAGATAATACTGAATCAAAGTCAAGTAAATATTGTAAGTGATATTACAATTTCCTCTTCTCTGGATCACTCTTTGTGGCAGCTCTCCAGATGATTGTCTTCATGTTGTATATTACAGGGAAAAGTGTGTTTCTTTACGAGAATAGTTTTATGCTAATACCAACCACCTATGCCACGTGTACTAGAGACATTTCTCCTTTTCTAGTAAATACTTGTTGAAGATGCTACCATTAATAATTGTCTCTTTTTATATTAGCCATTCAAACTCTTTCAAAATTATTCATGTACATCTAATCAACTGAAAGTAAAACCCTATTTTTTAGAATTTATTTGGGCATCTTCAGAACAATGAGTAATTCCTGCTAAAGGAAGATTTATTGGGAAGAAAAGCAGAATCAGTCCAAGTTTCATCAAATTTGTATATTATGATATCTGAGGCATTTCATTTTTCAGGAGAACCCTTCCCTGCCCTACTCCCTCAAAACCCATTTATCATATAACTTATATATGCTTAATAATTGTACAAACTCTCTTTGTTTTACTAACATCCATTTTGGTCTTTTATGAATTGATTTTTACTTTTATGTGTGTAACAAATGAGTTTGATTTAACACAGTTTGACAAGCAACATTGACCAGAGAACATTTAGATCATAAGTCAGGGATGATCAGTCCTAGCACATTTCTTTCTTTCTTTTTTAAGATTTTTTTTTTTATTTATTTGCGAGAGAGAGAATGAGAGACAGAGAGCGTGAGAGGGAGGAGGGTCAGAGGGAGAAGCAGACTCCCTGCTGAGCAGGGAGCCCGATGTGGGACTCGATCCCGGGACTCCAGGATCATGACCTGAGCCGAAGGCAGTCGCTTAACCAACTGAGCCACCCAGGTGCCCCCTACCACATTTCTTTCCATTACATTGTTACATTTCCACAGTTGATGAAAACACCTTTCTCCACACTCTTGCCAATACAGAGCTTCCTATCTGTTTCTGCTGTAGCAGCCTGCCACTACCTGGGGACTGGTCTATGTTCTCCTTCTCTCTGTATCTCTATTATATAAGTAATATTTAAATACCTTGTCTTAAAAATTTTTCAAACAGTATATATGTATGTGAATAAAACATAAATCTTTTTCCTTATTTTTTCTCAAGGTAACTACTCTCAACAGTTTAGTTACAACATCCTTTATAAATCCACTTTTAAACACATTTCATTGATACATATGTGTGTGATTTTTTGCATATACGTATTAAACTATATGCATTGTTTTTTCTATTTTTTCTTAAAAATATAGTAACAGTATAAATGTATTTTTGATAGTTGCATGTATGCTTTTGTTGTTGCTCTTTTAGTGAACATTTAGGTTGTTTCTATTTTTTCTTGATTATATTTAAAAGAATACTTATAATTGAGAGTACTGAGTAGAAAAATATGAATATGTCTAATTTTATTAGATATTACCAAATTTATTAGCATTTGCTTATTAATAGAATTGATCACTTTCCCCATGTCCTTAATTATTTTTAGCTTGTTTTATCTATCAGTTTCAAAAACAGGCATTGAAAAAAATTTCCCACTTTCTGGATTTGTCCAGTTTTTCCATAGTATTAATTTTGCTTCATATACTTCAAGACTAAGTTTTCAGTGATACACATTTATGATTATTATATCTTCTTGGTGGGTGGTTGCTCTTTTATCATGACTTAATCTTCCTCTTTATTTCTACTAATTTCCTTAAATTCTGTTTTGTCTAATATTATGCTATACCAGCTTTTTGTTTTCTTTTGGTTATTAATTTTTTGGAGTACCCTTCTTTCTTCTTTATGAACCTCATGTGTGTAGAAGTGGATTAATAATAAGCTATAGTTCTTAATGCGCTATCATTGATAGTCCTTTTATTTTCATTTACATAATGTAATTTTTAATAATTAATAACACTCATTAATGCATGTATATACAGGTGTTGCTATCTGTAAAGTGTTAAATATAATATACATTTTTAGGGTTAGATTCATCATTCATTATCAAGTTGTCTTTTTGATACTTTTGAACATTTGTGACTGATTTCTTGTCATATCTGATTAGTTCCTTCACTAATTTTAATCTAATGGCGTGACTGACGAGGGGCTCACTTTGGGAGTAGAAGTGCCAGCTCTGTCTTTAAAGTTTGCTTGTATTTTCTGTATTATTTTTAGCCTCTTGTTTCTTGGAAGAAATATTTAAAAGTCATTTGACCCTTTTTGTGGGGATTAGGCTAGTTAAAATGCATGATATAATTGGCAAATCCACTTGACATAAAAAATCAAAATATGAATGAACAAAGGAGTAAGGTCACCATAGTCCATCTCTTTGGGTTGAGGAACTCTCATTCTTCCCTTAGGATATATTGTATAATGTATGATACATAATCATTTGACATGCCAAAATGAGGGTACTGGTATTCATTTGTATATTAAATATTTAGTAAAGCTTAATTTCTTGATTTGTTTTAAATACAAATTACATTTCAGAGATTGTATGCTATTTTCCTCATCACAATGAATCAGCTAGTGTAGTGATTCTCAAAGTGTATTCAGTGAACCCCTGGGGGTCCCAGAGACCCTTTCTAGAGGTCCACAAGATCAAAATTATTTTTCTAATAATACTAAGAAATTATTTTCCTGTTTTTTTTTAACTGTGTCTACCTTTGTACAGATGATGCATATGCCACAGTAGATAAGCCATCAAAGCCTTACCATGAGTCAAAGCAGTGGCAATAAACTGCTGGTAGAGATTGTATTGTTTATTGCTGTGCATGCACAGGAAAGGGGAAAAACGTTTCACTTACAAATGCTTTGGATGAATCAGTAACAATTAATTTTCTTTAATCTCCATTCTTGAATACATTTTTTTTTTAATATTGTATGTGACAAAGTATGCATAGAGTACTTCTCCTACATACCAAAGTGCAGTGGCTGTCTCATTGTACAGTTGTTGGGACCCGAACTTGCCTCTTTTTTAAGATGAAATACTATTTTTGTTTGAAAGAAATTATGGTTGTTCAGACTTGAGTATTTGGCAGAAATTTTCTCAAGAAAGAATGAAGTGAGCCTCTCACTTCAAGGAAAACAGCTGACAGTATTTGTGGCCAATGATAAAATTTGAGCTTTCAAGTTAAAAATCAGAATTTTGAAAACATGTATCTGCCACCACAAACTTGACAGCTTTTCAATACAGGCCTCAGTGCAAAATGAAAATGTGGGGCTCCTTGTTCAAAAAGCCAAAAAAAAAAAAAAAGTGCCATTAAGGGTACTAAAATAGAAAGCTTTTTTCCTTCTTCCATAGTTTCTTTTTTTTGGCTTGTGATGGTGTTTTTTTATTTGCACTTAATGTTGTTCTAAGGAAAGAAATGAAAATTTTAAGTTATTACCATGAATTTTACTGTTTATATTATGTAATGGCACTTTTATATGCAACTATGAGAACATTTGATTCATATGCAAAATCACAAAAATTGCACAATTTGTATTTCATAGTTGATATGGGCATATTATTTGTTCTTACCAAAAGAGCAGACATGGTGTACAACTCTAAGCAACTGTTTTTATTTCTGGACATTTGTATGTTCTGTGAACACCACCTTCAGCTTATTTATGACTAAGGAAGGACTGAAAAGAAAGGGGACAATGGGCTGCTTGATTTTTCATTTTCTTACTATCATCATTTTCAGGGACAATGGTTGGCAATTACAAGAAAGGAACACCAATGACAAAGGATATGATAGAGTTCCTAGGTGCTTCATCTTTCTTAGAAAACACTGCATTTTTTGTGCATTCAAAGCAAATTCTGATTTGATTGCAGAGTGTGGTTTCTCAGGGCTGTTAGCACCCCAGCTTCGTCATAGGCTTAACAAGCTTACTCTGCACTTTGAATCTCACTGAATTCCCATGCTGTGGGTACACAGGAACTTTGTGATTGTGGAGCATTGTGTATACAGTATGTAAATGAGGCACCAAGGAATGGCTGGCATGCTGCATACTGCACATATCTTTTTGCTTTATTATCCCATTGGGCTTCACTTACAAAACACAAGTTCAAAGATAAGATTATTAAAAATTCCAAGACAGCAATAGCAGGGCACTATTAAACCAAACCGGGGAACTTTCTGAGTGTGGAGTCTTCTGCAGCTGGCCAGCCTATACTCCCACAAGGCCGAATCTGCTTGAAGACTTTTATGAGATTAGTGATGATACTAATGAATGTGAATTATTTATATCGTATAATGAAACATGTCAACATCTGGGAGATTTGCTCAAGCTGTGAACTGATATTTTCCAAATGATCAATGTATAACTATGAATGAGTAAAATATCCAGTCCAAGTCGCAAATAGGCATTGTATTTTAATGTCGACAGAAAACAAAATGTTTATTGATATGGTTTCAGATTCCATAGAGCAACTAATTTTAATAAACTATCACTCACTGATTTTCAGTATCCTGAAAAGACTGTGGAAATATTTTTCCTTTCTTCAACTTACATACGTACCTGTGTGAAGCTGGACTTTCTTCATATACTTTAAAAAAACATCATATTACAGTACATTGATAGCAGACGCAGATATGAGAATCTAGGTATTTTCTATTATGCCAAAGTTAATTAAAAAGACTTGCAAACATACAAAATAATTTCACTGTGTTGAATTTTTTTGCAAAATATTTATATTTTTAAATTATACTATTTAGGGGTGCCTGGGTGGCTCAGCCTTTAAGTGTCTGCCTTCGGCTCAGGTCATGGTCCCGGGGTCCTGGGATCAAGCCCCGCATAGGGCTCCCTGCTCTGCGGGAAGCCTGCTTCTCCCTCTCCCACTCCCCCTGCTTGTGTTCCCTCTCTCGCTGTCTCTCTCTCTGCCAAATAAATAAATAAAATCTTTAAAAAAATTATACTATTTATGCTAACATGAAATGGGCTTAGATTATTATTTTTAAATGAATTCATAAATTAAAAATTTAATAATTTCTGTTTTAATTTGGAATAGAAATAATCCAATAGATATAACTCATAAGAAAATGCTCTTTGGAGGGCACCTGGGTGGCTCAGTCAGTTAAGTGTCTGCCTTAGGCTCAGGTCATGACCCCAGGGTCCTGGGATCAAGCCCTGCATCAGGCTCCTTGCTTAGCAAGGGAGCCTGCTTCTCCCTCTCCTTCTGCCCCTCTTCATGTGCTGTCTCTCTCACTCACACTATCTCTCAAACAAATAAATAAAATCTTAAAAAAAAAAAAAAAAGAAAATGCTCTTTGGAAGTCTTAATTTTTAAGAGTGTCAAGGGGTCCTGACAACAAAAAGTTTGAGAACCTGTTATCTAGTAAATCAAAGAGGGTGACATAGAATTCTCAAAGCAAAATTGAAACTCATTTTAATAAAAAATCAAAGATAGTTGGCACTTTTAAAAGGTAGTAAATATACTACCTCTTAAAATAAAAATCTTAATAATAGGGTGTTATAATAGCATTTAAAAACTTGGGATTTAGGTAGAAAGTATCACCAAACGTTAATATGAAACTGATGTTTTTATTGACTATAACAATATTTTTTGTTATAATCCTCAAGATACATGCTAGTTTTTGTTCATTTTACTTTTCTTCTAAATTTGCATATTTTTATTTCCTAATCATAAAATAATAGTTTATTAAAATAATTTCAAATGTACAGATGTAGAATACCATAAATCCTCTGAACTTTCACACTTTAAAGGCATTACCAATTTGTTGCATTTTCTCTAATGTCTTTTTATCCTCTAATACACATAACATTATAATTACTGTAGTGTATGTCAAAATCTGATATAATAGATATACTTTTTTAGCATTATGTCTTAAATTATGTTTTATAAAAACTTTTTTCTATGTTATTATATAAGATCTACCTTTAAATATTATATATTTTAAGTTATATATGAAGTTTGGATGATTTCTAGTTTATAAACAAATATTGACCTGAAATGAGTGATTTGGGATAAACTCTTACCATTCATCCAGTAGGATTTATGGCTATTAAGCACATTCATGAGTGGACTTTTCCATTGTGCAATTGGTCATGACCAAAAAATAATAATTTATTAATAAGTTTGCCGTTATGATTTGTGAAAAATTTAATTATGGTAAAAATGAGCATTACAGAGTCTCTGGTCTAAAAAATGCTAGAATCATATAGAGGAAATATCATGCACATAAGTAACTATGATAATAGCAGTGTGTCACAAGCCTATTAAAAAATGAGGAAAGTGTCTTGTGCCCTTTGACCTATGTGAGTTAATATTTGATGAATAAAATTAATGCTTAAAGACCTTTGGTAAAATATTTTACCAGTTTACCAGACTTTTTCCAGAATAAAAACTTTTTTCAGCACTTACATCATAGTTTACCCATGCTAATATTAATAATTAAATGAAATATAATGAAGACAGTTCAGCTCTTGATTGACTCAAAGTTAGGGCAGGACCATTGCTCTATTTAATTGTAAAAAAGAAGAATGTCCATAATTTGCTCACAAATATCTTCTATACTTTGGGTATCATTCTGTCCCTCTCTGCTATTGCTTTGTCAATTTAAATTAAGACTAGCGTAGATGAAGACATCTACACAAGGAGCAACATAAACTTATCACAAGTCAAATAATTCAAATTAAACTATAATACTGTTCTTATATTAGGCTATTTTTAAAAGTATTCTTCCAGTGTTGTAAACAGTAGAGCAAGATCGGTCAATCATATAGTGCAAATTTATATAATCCTTTTTGAAAGCAATATGTCAGTACATATAAAGAGAAAAAAATCCACATTCTTAACTCAGGAGTCTAATTAGTGGAAATGTATCTCAAAAAATATTTAAACAAAACAAGAGAAGCTATTAAGATTATTTATTATTGTATTAAATTTCCAATATTAATGGAATATGGAATAAATAATTGTCTAACAAAGTGATAAATATCATGCAGTCATAAGAATAGCAAAAAGCATTTGCAAAACCATGGTAGCATGTTCAGTAAGTCACAATGATAATAAAAATTAGCAGACACTGGGATTAAACCTGCATAAAATTATGAATGCTTTTAGATAAATATCACTGGGGAATGCACACACATAAAAAAAAAACTGATGCCAAAGTAATAGGATTATATTTGATTTATATCCATTTTGCTGAATATTCTTTAATATTGCTTTTTCTTGGCAAAAAACAAACACATAAACAAAGAGCCCAAGAGGCTTTCTGAGGCAATTACAGTATAACACATTTCATTTGAAATTGAGACTCAGACTTGAAATCTAGCTCTCTCATTCATATATATATGTATGCTTGTAGATAAGTAACCTAATTTTGTGAACATTAATTTCACCATCAGTTAAATGTAAATTCTATAAGCCCTTCAGAGTTATGAAATTGATTAAGATTATATATGTAAAAGTACCCCATACAGTCCCTGAAACATAGCTGACATTCAGTACATTTTAGTTGAATCTGAAATCAGGGAGTTTTTTTTTTTCTTCTAGTGTTTTAAGAATGTTAATAAACTTTGCCAAAAGGCTTAACATATTGACCTAGAGAAGGTTATATACCTCAGGAATTTTACTCAATAAGTGTATTTATTACTTTCAACACATGTTGATTATCTGTGCTTGATTGATTTTAAGTAGGAAATCCATTTTTACTTCCACGGTCATTTATTGTCCCACTCACAATGATAAAAAGGGAGTCAAATGCAGGTGTGTACATAGTTCAGACAAAGTGTTTTGCTGTATCAAAAAAGCAGCAAATCTGCAATGATCTGTAGGAAGACTTTCTAATTCAAATTCTTTAAGTGTTTAATGTCATATGAATATTTGCAAAGGATTGTAAATTCTTTGGTGTAATTTGACTGCAGGATTCTATGGAAATATCTACAGAATACCTACTGGTATAGTGGCAATAGCAGAAAAATGAAATCTGGGAGAACTGTGGTCTTATAAAATCAGCTTCATCTTTCCCCTCTCTTCATCTGTCAAGTTAGAGGTTACATTAAAAATTATTTAAGGTCTTTTTTCATATTTCAAATTTTGTGATCTTATGATTCTATCATCTATCTACCTATCTATCTATCTACCAATCATCTACCTATGTATCTACCTATGTATCTATTGATCTGCCTATCTATCTAATGGCCATTATACATTTCTTGACATAGAGCACACATTTAACCACATATGGTTATTACATTATTTATCAGCCAACTCTGTGTCCACAAATATCTGAAATAAACTCTGTTTAAAAAGCTGCATAGTTCCCTACGATTGTCTTGCAGGCTAAATTTCCACATATACTTAATGATGGAAAAATATCTACCTCATTAATATAGGAAAGTCTATAATATTACAATATAGTCAATAAACCAACTTTTTTGGAGGAGGTGGGGCTACTACTTAGCATTTATTATATTCCATGCTCTTTTAAAAGCACTTGGTATGCATTATTATATTTAAAACTCAAAGCATTGGGGCGCCTAGGTGGCTCAGTCGTTAAGCGTCTGCCTTCCGCTCAGGTCATAATCTGAGGGTCCTGGGATCAAGCCCCGCATCGGGCTCCCTGCTCTGCGGGAAGCCTGCTTCTCCCTCTCCCACTCCCCCCTGCTTGTGTTCCCTCTCTTGCTGTGTCTCTCTCTGTCAAATAAATAAAATCTTAAAAAAAAAAAAACCTCAAAACATTATCATTAAACAGTAAATACTGTTTAATATGTAAGGAACCTGATACCCAGAAAGCATATAAAACTTCCCTTAAAGCCACACACTTAAATAACCAAATTGGGGTGAAAACCCAGGTCCACCTGTGTCAAAGCCTGAGCCCTTCTGTAGTATGGTGTACTGCTTTATAAGAGCAACTTGGCTAAAGGACATGTCCTCAAATGCCTCTCTTGTTTATAATGACACATCTATAGATATTCATAGGTCGCCTTTTCTAAATGGAATAGAAAGTGTCTGTTGTGGGTTTCAGGATCCTTGGTTTGCCAAGTGAAGAGAATGAAAGCATATAGGGAAGGAACATTTATGTCAATTTTTCAAAAGGCAGCAGAATTGGGAGCAGCTATACTAAAATGAAAAATTGGAGCAAAGCAGAATAAGTGGAGAAAAGACAACAAAAATGTGATTGAGAAAGTATGCTTATTGAATTATTAGACAGGATGAGGCAGGAAGAAAAAAAGATGTTTCCACTAATGATGACTGATAGTTGGAAAAGATATTTTTGAAACAAGATAGCCCATTCTCCACAAATCAAGTGACAGGACCAAATCCAAATTGTAACAGAAAAATGTGGCTATGATAGAGAGCACTTGTATGAACATCACAGGCATAGCTCCGTCAATTGATGTTTCCTGTGACTAAAGCAAGATATTACTGAAGTTGCACGTTTATCACTTTCTAAACTAGATGTCAGATATCTTAAAACACTCCAGAAAGAAAAGTCCCATTTTTTATATGGTGAAAGAGATAAAGCACATGGCAGGAAATGTAATTCTCTTGAGAATTCTTCCCAAGGGTTTGATAAAGCATAGCATTTCTTATGTGATTTTAAATAAATATCCTACACAGAAATTTTAGCTTTTGGATCCAATTAAAACCATAATTCCTTGTGCTAAATACATATAAGGACAGAACAGATTGGAATATGCAGCATTACCATGAACCTGAAGCTCAATTGTAGAGCAGATATCAATCAGCAGTCTGTAAGTAAGCCAAAGATACTTCTGTGATACAGCTCCCTGAGGTGTTAGACTGTGAAGGTGAGGCCATGACCATGAATTTGGTTTATGTGTAGAGCAGCATTTGGGGGTCATAGACTATATACTAAATGCCATTCATCTCCTCTGGTTCCCATCATTGGATCTTCTATTCCTGATCACAGGGGGAGATAGACACGTTTCTCATCATCTCCTCTGGGGAAATGAGTATCTTCCATTTCTCTACTTATAGACAATTGAGTCTTGACCATATTTTGTTTTAACTTGGTTTAGTCAGATTCTCTTTTTTAGTTACACTACCTTACCCATTGGGATTTTGCTTTATTATTTGATGTTGGTTAAAAAGAAATGGAAGGCATACCAGTTATCTGTTTCTGTGTAACAAATTACTTTAAAATTTAGTGGCTTAAAGCAACAAACACTTATTATCTCATAGATTGTGTGGGTCAGTAATCGTGGAGTGGCTTAGCTGGGTGGTTCTGGTTCAGGGTCTTGGACAAGGTTGTAGTCAAAGTTCTGGCCAGGTCTGCAATCAACTCAAGGTTCAGCTGTAGGAGGATCTACTTTTGAGCTCACTCATGTGGCTATTGGCAGATCTCAGACCAGCTTCTAAGCTCATTCACTGACTTGGCAACTGGTTTCCCTAAGAGCAAGCAGTATGAAAGAGCAAATTAAAAACAGCTCTTGAGGGTGAAAGGTTGAATGAAATATTTTACCCTTTAACCAAAATGATGCATTGTACTTCTAGAAAATAATCCCAAATCTCATTCCTGTTGGGTGTAGTCATAGGTCAGGAGTGTCAGAATATGAAGAACATTATTTTTAATAGCTCATCAGAAATTGCAACTGATTTGTATATTTTAGTTGAGTCTGAAAAAGGAGGAAAATACACTCTAAATGTAACCTAAACTCAGGTTAAAGAGTAAACTAAACAAAATTGTAATTGTAGAGTATTTACAAATTGGCATAAAAATAAGATATATAATGTGATTAATTATCTTAGGAATTAACAACATGGGTATAATATAATCATAACAAATCTGTGGCCTTAAACTATTGTATAAAATGAAAAACAGCAAAAATATGTGAGCCAAGTGTTTAAGACAGAAAGTTAGAAAAAATAAGTAAACCTTATGGAAAAACAAAGGATGATAATAATGATTAAAGTAGAAATTAATGAAATAGAATAAAGCAATGGAGATTTGCTGACTTTTTAAAGTAACTACAAAAACCATTTTTTCTAATAGAAAAATCTACAAAGCAAACAGTTAGCAAATCTAATAACAGTTTATTTATGAGATGAGGATATTTGTTGTAAAAGTAGAATATGTGGGTAATTGGGGAAGAAGAACATAGAAATTCTATAACTGAAAAACATACATAACCAAAATTAGGAACTCAATAGATGGAATTAACAGCATAGTAGCCAAAAAGAATTGGTGAACTAGATTAGATAAAAACAATAAGACATACCATTGAGAGAAAATGGTATATTTTAGTCCCAGAATAATTTATGGTATAATTTATGTATAATTTAGTCCCAGAATAAAAAGAGAGAGAATGAAGCAGAGACAATATTTAAGAAGATAATGATTGAGAATTTTCTAAAATTGAAGAAAGGCATCAAGCTATTGAGTCTAGAAATCCTAGAAATCCCAAGTAGGAAACTTTAAAAGAAAAACATATGGAGGCTCATGACAGTAATACTTTTGAAAATCAAATTCAAAGAGATAATTTTAATATAAACCAAAATATATTTTTAAGAAGCAATAATCAGAATGATAGCTGAATTTTCAACAGAAATAATGAAGAGTGGAAGTGAAGGAATGCTATCGACAAAGTGTTGAAATAATTGCTAACCTAGAGTTATAATGTATTGATGATATTCTTTAAGAGTGTGAGTAAAATGATACTTTCTGAAAAACAAAATATGAGAAAATTTGTCAGTATACCAACACTGAAGAAATTACTGAAGAATTTTCTTTAGGAAACTAAGGAATTTTCTTTAGGTAGAAGGAAAATAATCCTAGATAGAAGTTCAGAAATGTAGTAAGGAATGTAATGCCTCAAAAAGAATATAAGAAAGTAAATGTGAATTAGTATTAAGTGTATAAAACAATAAGAATAATGCATTATGAAGTTTAAAACATATAGATAATTGAAATGCATGATTTAGTGACATATAATTCTGGCAGTAAAAAACTGGAGTCAAATGATCTAAGGCCCTTCCTCCAAGAAGAGAGAAAAATATAACAATTAATGAGACTCTGGGCTTCTGGTTTGGAGGAGTAAGTGCCTAACAAGTTGATTCTCTTACAAGTAACAGCTTTAACATTTGAACACAGTAAAACTAATTAACTGAGGGCTCTGGAGATTGAATAATGGCAGATTTCGGGTTGGAGTAGAAACTAGTAGCAAGTGACTGGCATGGAGTGAGCTCCCTGGATTTTGTTGCTTTGCCCTGAGGGTGGTCACAGTTGATGTCTTGGAAGTGCAGAAACAGCAAAGCTGTGATTGAGAGGCTACCATTCTTCTGGCCAGAGGTACTTGCAAATGAAGACAAGACAACCAGGGAGACCAAAAAATGAAGGGAGGTACCAGAAAGGAAAGTTCTAGAGAAAGGAAACCCCAAGTCTTGTGTTTGAACTCAGCCTGTCTCCCATTGATTCCTGAGCCAGTTATGCATAGAGCAAACTGAAAGTAGCTTGCATCTTAAAGCTAGAGAATTGATCTGAGACCTAAGCTACCACCTACTAGACACATCAGAATTTACAGTATGATTCTAACCAAGTTAACTGACTTCTGAAACAAAAAAATATTCTTTAAAACAATATAATAGAATCCAGAGTGTACAACATAACATTCACAATTTCCAGAATACAATCTAAAATTACTTCACACATACACATAGAGGAAAATGTGACCACATCTTAAAAAAAAAAAAAAAAGCAAACAATGGATGACACATTAGAGATGACCCAAATGTTGAAATTACATAAAAGATAGAGGGTGTGTGGGTGGATAAATGGATCTATATTTTTCAAAGTTACTACAATATTAACTCTAAGTAAAGTGAGAAAAATTGAGTGCACATTATAATTCCTAGAGTAACCATTCAAAATAAAGCAAGGGAGTAAAACTGAGAAGCTGAATTCTAAAACACATACAAATAAACCAAAAGGAGGCAAGAATGAGGAATCAGAGAAAGAAAAAGGACACATAGCAAACAAATAAAATGGTAGACCTAAATCTAACTAACCAATTCCAATATAGATAAAATAAATGCTCCAGTTAAAAGGCAGATTATCAAAGGAAAAAAAAAGTAACATCCAGTTATTTCTACCAGAGAAGCATTTTAATATAAAGAAAGAGGTTAACACTACATGGATGGAAAAAGTTGCACAAAAGAAAAAAAAAAGAAAGAAAGAAAAAAGAACATAGAGGACTGGTGTAGCTTTATTAACATGAGATAAAATAGCCTTGAATACAGAATAATACTAAACATAAAAGTATTACTAATATAAAGAATATTTCATAATGAGAACAGGATTTATTTATTAGGAATTCATAAGAGTCATAAATGTGTTTAACCCTGATAACAGAACCTTAAAACCTAAAAAGCAAAAAATGACAGAATTAAATTAATTAAAACCTTCTGTTTCAGAAACTGGTGGAAAAACTAGACAAAAATGTTAGTAAAACTTTAGAGTATTTGAACAACACTATCAGCCATCTTGACTTTATTGATATCTATAGAACACAGTACTCAATAACTCTAGAAAAATCCATGCTACATTCACTAAGATGTTGGACCATAAAATAAATCTCAATAAATTGAAATGGATTGAGATCATAAAGCATATATTCTCTAACTACAAGGGAATTAAATTAGAAGTCAATAATAAAATATTTAGGAAGTATCAAATATTTGGAAATAGAATAACATAATTATCCATGGGTCAAGAAATAAATCACAAGGGGATATAGAAAATATTTCAAATAAAAATGATAATAGATCTTCTAGCTATTGCAAGGGTGATATGTGAATATTTTGAGCAGCTTTATGCCATTAAATTTGAGACCTTAGATGAAATGGAAAAATTCCTTGAAAGACACAAATTGCCTAAGCTCATTCAGGAAGAAATAAATTGAATAGTAGATAGTATAGCTCTATAACTGTTAAATAAATTGAATTAATAGCTTTAAACTTTCTGACAAAACTGTAGCTCTGGCGAATTCAAATAAATGTTTAATGAACAAATAATTCCAATTCTACAAAAACTCTTTTAAAGTATGGAACACTTTTCCACTCACCATACGTGGGCACTATGGTAGTATTAACCAAAACCAAGCAGAGACATTACAAGAATTGAAAACTACAGAACAATATCTCTCCTGAACTTAGCTACAAAAATTCTTAACATTCTTAACAAAATTTAATGAATAGCAGTAGGGTACTAATTTGAATCTATCATGTGGTATTTATCACATGAATGCAAAAATGGTTTGTCATGGTGAAAATCAACCAATGTAACTCACGATATTAACAGAATAAAGAAGAAAATCCATATGAGTATTTCAACTGATGCAGGAAAGAGCATTTGTCAAAACTCAAAATTTGTCTATGGTAAAAACACTTGGAAAGTTAAGTATGGAAGTGAAATTCCTTATTCTGATAAAGGATATCAGCAAAAACCCAGAGCTAATATTAAACTTACCTAGAAATGATAAATGCTTTCTTCCTAAGTTTGAAAACAAGGCAAAGATGTCTGTTTTCACTCCTCTCATTTAAATGGAGCTAGAGATTCCAGTCATTTGAATAAGACAACCCAAAAAGTTAAGGTCATAAAGATGAGGAAGGAATGAGTAAAACTATCTTCTTGAAGATGACAGGATGTTTAGGTAGAAAGTTCTCAGGAATCTGCAAAACAACTACTAGAACTAATGAACTTAGCAAGGACATAGGATACAAGGGAAATATGCTAAAATAAATTATTATAATATGTTTAACAGTAACCAATTAGAAAATAAAAATTGTATTTAAAAATCTATTTAAAATACCATAAAAAACCCTATGAAATTCTTAGGAATAATTTTTTTTTTTAAGATTTTATGTATTTATTTGACAGAGAGAGACACAGTGAGAGCAGGAACACAAGCAGGGGCAGTGGGAGAGGGAGAAGCAGGCTTCCCGCGGAGCAGGGAGCCTGATGCGGGGCTCGATCCCAGGATGCTGGGATCATGACCTGAGCCGAAGGCAGATGCTTAACGACTGAGCCACCCAGGCACCCCGTTAGGAATAATTTTAATAAAAAACATGCACAACCTTTTCACTGATATTCCCGAGAGAAATTATAGAAGACTAAAAAAATATATACATATTGTACTTAAAAGAGATTAAAGAGACACAGCAACTAAATGCATTGGATACCAGATCAAAAAAAGTGGAATGTATTCCACACATTAATACATTGTTCCATAATATATATTAAACAATTGGCAAAATTTGAACAAAGTATGGAAAACAAAGTACAAAATAATTGTACTGTATTAATGTCAATTTTTAATTTCGATAATTGTCCTGTAGCCAGAAGATAGAGTGTATTGTTACTTTTAGAAAGACTGAAATATTTAGGTATAAATATGCGTTATGTCTCAGAAAGTTGAGAAATTAGTGTGTGTATTTGTGGAGATTATATATATATATACATGAAGAGCAAGCAAAAGAGAGAAAACATGGTAAATGGTAACATTTGGAGAATATGGGTGAACTTCTGGGAATTCTTTGTACTAATTTTGCAAATTTTCCATGAATGTGAAAATACTTCACAATTAAAAGTTTAGAAACTAATATCCAAGATAAACAATATAACTTTAGGCAATTTCATCTATAATAAAATTTTCAAGGAAACATTCTATTCTTTTTTTTAAAGATTTTATTTATTTATTTGAGACAGAGAGAATGAGAGAGAGAGAGCACATGAGAGGGGGGAGGGTCAGAGGGAGAAGCAGGCTCCCTGCCGAGCAGGGAGCCCGATGCAGGACTCGATCCAGGGACTCCAGGATCATGACCTGAGCCGAAAGCAGTCGCTTAACCAACTGAGCCACCCAGGCGCCCGGAAACATTCTATTCTAAAGATCACTGAAGCCAGTATAATCTTAAAGATAGGTAGGGCTATTAGAAAAACATTTATCCAAGGCAAATAAGACTATGTAGTCTTGAAATAGTCACAGAAAATGTAAAAAATGGATCAGAAGAGAGAACCTGGACATAGGACAAGGATAGGAGTTCAGTTGTGAATAGAGTTAATGGAAAAAAAAAAGATACTATTAGTTTTCTACCTTCCAACATAAAAAAAAAATCTAGCTGATTTAAATAATACAATGTGAAAAAAAGCTCAAATTTTTATAAGAAAACAACTTTTTGTTTTGGGATAGAAAAAATAGTTCTTAAATATTACACAAAAAACTACAAACCACAAAGGAAAAGACTGATAAATTCACTTATGTTTTCAACTGCATCAGAATATACCTTACAAACATGAAAAAAAAAATCACAGACTAGGAGAAGATATTTAAAGATTTTAGTACTTAGAATATCTAATGAATTCCTTGTACTCAATAAAGAAAAAAAATAACCACATTATAGAACACTGAGCAGAAGATACGAGGAGGCAGATATGAGGAAGCTTAAAATTCAATAATAGGAAAACAAGCAACCCAATTTAAAAATGGATGAATGATTTAAACAGACACTTCAACAATGAAGATGCAAGTAAGGCAAATAAGCAGCTAAAAGATGGTCACCATTATAATTCATTAGGGAAGTACAAATTAAAATCACAATGAGAAACCGCTCCACACCTAGTAGAATGGCTAACAACAACAATCTGACATTACCAAGTGCTGTGAGGACACAGAATCGCTGCAGCTCATACTTTGCTGATGGTAGTGTGAAATGGTGCAGTCACTTGAGCACTTCCAAAGTCCAGTGAGAAATATCTTTATAGATGGAGAAACTGAGGATTAGAGAAGTTCTAGGACATGCCCAAGGACACCTAGTTCATCATTCTGATTAATTTTAACTTTTAATTGGGGATAGGTATATTTATTGGTTTGAAATTCTCTTAACACACAGTGTCCACAGAAATAAGACTTTTTAAATTTGCTTCCAGTAAATACTCCTGTGTCAAAAATGCTTTCTCTGGCCTCTGACTGTATAAAGATCACAGTGAATGTGCAGTGTAACACTGTTATAATTAAAGGAAGGAGAATTTATCTCATCCTTCTTCATTTTAGAAACTGTAAACATGTAAGAAAAATGCCTTTGACTTTTGACCAAACAGGAACAGAATTTAAAACGAAAAAAAAAAACAGGGATATATGGATATTACACTCTCCTCCCTTCCCTACTGAGTTTGAAGGCATTTTCTCTGTATTTGCTTTTCCCCTTCAGGGATTCACACTATTTAACTGCCAGGGACTTCAGTCAGGAAGGAAATATCATGCCTCCTGAGGTTTAAGAGAAGTCTGTTCCCACTGAAGCAATCACCTTACAAATGGACATCACCTGTATTTATATATTTTGAAATAGTTTCTAACATTTTAAATTTTATTTATAGGGGATGATGAAGGCAGGAACAGCAATGTTTTCTCTATACTTGAAAACTTAATAATATATAAATAAAAAGAAGTCTTTAGACATTAATTCTAAGTGTAGATCAATTTCCAATATTACCGAAGGACTAGAAGATACTGTGCTATAGGATCTGTATAGGATCCAATTCCTTTGAATTGAGACACCTGCCATTTAGAAAAAGTGAGTTAAATACATATGACGTGTCACAGCAAGACCCACAATCACACTTGTTTCTTCTTTTCATATACAACCTCACTGGTTAATAAAAATATAAAATTCTGAAGTTTGGAAATAAATGGTATAGAATCCATCTTACAGACACTTTGAAATTGTACCATCTATGTGATCAGATGGAGGCTTATATATCTTGACACCTAAGAAACACATAATTCTATTTTAAACTTTCTCTCATTCTCAGCACTTTTAGCCTTGAATGCTATGCTCTTGGCATAAAATTTTTATGATCACAGAGTCATTGCTTTAACTCATGTTTCAAAGTGTGCTTTGGGGGAAAAATAACCCTACTCAAAATAACCCTACCCCTCTTTCCTCAGTGACTGTGTCACTCTCACTTTGACATTTCCTGAAGGTCATTGTTCAGGTTTCAAGATCATGTTGCCGATTTTTCTGTCTCTTTTTGCACTATCAGGGAAAGAATATTCTGCAAAAGTTTGCTGGGCTCCTCTGTTCCCACTGGTGACTAAACAGAAGGAAACTTATTCCTTAAGCTTCAGAATGTCTAGGTTAGCTTCAGATTCTTATTTAGATATAAACATTCATGGCTTTCAGAGACCTAAAGAATCTTAGACATAAAGCACTGAGGGATTATAAAATCTTTTCGGAGGCCACTGCTAACTGTCCCCACAACCCCCAGTGTGCAGCGTTTTAGTTCATTCAGCTGCTGTTGGAAGCAAAACTCATCATCATATCAAGGCATTTAGCTGAAATTCAGTGACAGTATCTCAAACATTGAAGCTAAGTATGGAGAAACATGAAATAAAGGGGATCCTGACATTTACTGGGTACTACATGTATTCCCAATCTTCACAGCTCTACAAGGGAAATAATTATCAGAATCCTTATTTTAAAGAGGGGGAAACCAGGTCTAGGGATGAGACACAGCTTGCCCAAATACACAGATCAATCTGACTGGCTTTTGTGGCACATGTGGTTTTCAGTAGCAGAATCTTCAAATGTTTGCCAACCAGTTCTGTTCAGGTTTTATTTTCCCAAGGATCTTTACTTTGTTGCTGATCTTTAAAGGATTACGTTGTTTTTCTTATTAAAATTATTTAAAACTTAGCTGACTGATCTCTTTCACCTCCTGGAGAACCTTGACAACAGAGGCAGGATCTTACTCCATTAATTAAGGCAGGTCAGGGCTGCATCCCTTCAGTAGGTGAATGTTGTCAATAACATCAGCATGAGGCTCCAATTTGTCCACTGCTGGTTTCAGCCATTCAGGGGATTTCAGCTTAATCTATAAGCGGTAGACAAAAGGATCACTCAGTTTAGTTGGTTCTGTAGATTGTGCATTCTTGAAAGAACGGCAACAATTTTTGGGGGTCTAATGTGAAGAGAAACAGAAGAACAACTGCTGCAAAATGGAAATACAGTAATTTCTTGCCTCCCTTCTGAAATGCTGAGAGATAAATGAGACTGTGCCCATAACATAGTTAGACTCTTTGGGATAAAGCAGCTGTATATGCCCTAAACCTTTTCCTGCTTAGTTACTGTCATAACTGCTGGGAATAGTATGGATTTAAACCTAAAACTCTAGACCTGAGTCCTGGCCCTGCCTATAATTACTTGTGAGACTTTGGGCAACTTATTTAACCTTTCTTAGTTTTTGTTTCTCCATCTTTGAAATGAATATTTTAATATTGAATAAGGTAATTTTGAGAATTAAATGAGCAAAAGTACATGAAAATGAATGGTAAGCCATAAAACATATATAAATAAGAGTTACACTCACATATCACTAGAAATTTAATATCATATTCATATAGCAATATAGGAGGTATGCTCCTTGGAAACCTAAGGCTACAGCTTTTCTCTGAAAAATGGGTTTTAGGTATTTGGGGGCACATTTATTCATTCCAAAATAGTCACTGAGTCTTGGTAGATGGTCTTCTCTATAAATAACAAAATATGGCACATAATTTTTTGTTTTATGAGGCTCATGCTCACACAATATGTCTTACTCTGATCTCTTTGTACTCAGCTCTGATTTCAAAAGTATATGTCTTTCTTGGATGGATCACTTCCATCCCTGTTCATTCTTTTGCATTCTTCTCTTTTGAACCTCGGCCTCCTCCTATGGCTGCTTCCTCCTCTAGGTGTATGCACACAGTACAAGGGATGATAATGGATATAAAACAGTTTGGTTTTTCCTAGTCTTGGAGAAAGAAGTAAAAAGAGCAACTAAAGCTGTGGTCTATTGATTCGTTTTTTATCTAAACAGCCCAGTTCACTGCTGGGTTCTTTTTTATATGTAACATTTTCAATCATCTTCTCTAAATTTGCTCATAAGAGACTTTTCTGACTTCCTTTATTTTCCCAAGTCCCTTCAATCTAAGGTCTTTACATCATGAGTCTTAAAGTTATATATCTTTTGGGTAAAGATCTTTTGTCTCTTTTGAGAAATATATGCCTGCTTCTAAAACTAACATAGCAACCTCTCAGAGGTGGAGAACAAAGCTTGAAGGCTGGAAAAGATATTTTTCATTTTTTGGTATTAAAAACTCAATACTCTGGCTTAAACTTACTGCAGATAATCCATGTGTTTGATGTTCTAAGGGTGAACTATGTGGTTCTGCTTCTATGCACGATACCACTTCCAACATTCCACAAACACGCTCCACTTGCAGCATCTGATTGAAGTGGAACATGTTCCAATCTTAGAGGCATAGGATTTTAGACCTGAAAATCCAGCTGGCCTATTACACTATATATCAAGAAAGGTATTACATGTTTTTATTAGCCTTCTCCTGAAGTTTACTGAAGTTTTAGCGAAAGACTTGGTTCAGCTAATATATGGATCCATACTAGGTAGGCTGTATTATTTTTTTAAAGATTTTTATTTATTTATTTGACAGCACAAGGAGGGGTGAGCTGCAGAGGGAAGAGGGAGAAACAGGCTCCCGCTGAGCTGGAACTGGAGACAGGGCTCGATCCCAGGACCCTGGGATCATGACCAAGCATAAGGCAGATGCTTAACCAACTGAGCCACCCAGGCATCCCCTAGGTAGGCTTTATATTGACTCCTTAATTCATTTATCTATTTACTTCAATCATTCATTTTTTTAAGGACTATTTTGCGCAAAACACTAGGGGGACTTGGTATCACCTAGGTTCAGAATGGCCTATTTGCTGCACACTTGGTGCCTTTGGCTCTAATCATGCTCCTAGGGCAGAATCAGGCAGCATTCTTTCTCCAGGGGCCTCCTCTAAATTCTTGCCACAATGTTCCTATAGCAGAGTTGGCATGTGAGGAAAAACCAAACCAAACCAAACCAAACCAAACCAAATCTATTGACTATTTGACCTAGGGAGTAAAGGTCATATTTAAGTTACTGAGTCACTGTGCTAAGCATTTCGCATGGCTTATCTCAATTAATCCTCACAACACCCTATAAGGTAGGTATGATTATCATTCCTTTCTAACAAATGAGAATCCTGGGGCTTGAAGAGGTTAAGTACCTTGACCAGTCATGCCAGTATAGCTGGGAATTGAACCCAGGCAGTTTGAATTGAGAACCAGTATGCGGGGAGATAGTGCTAAGAAAGTTTTTCAGAAGCCAGAATATTAACAGAAAAACTCACTGGTTCCCTTATAAGTGGCATTAGTGAAAATAGGGTTGACTTTACAATTTTGAGTTCCACTTCCAACTCTGACATTCAAAACCTGCTTCGTTCTGAAAAGTTACAATGGGGATAAAATACCTGTATCACAGGATTTTAGGGAAGATTAAAATGAGATAAATCAGCATATATGGGAGAGTTATTATAGTGAATGACCTACAAATGGACACTCAGTAAATATTGGGTTGCTCTCTTTCCTGAAGTATATAGGGGAAGAGTGGGGGTTTCTTATCTTTTCTCTGTCTTCTTTCAGCTTAGACAATAAGATCTTTTACCCTTCTGAACATTTTTGGTGTTGGGATAGAGCCCATGAGTCCCAATGAAATGATTGATGGGGGGCAGTCTGCCTGTAGAAATGTCAGTAAGGTTTATCATCTCCATAGAAAAGCCACAATCACCATGAAGGGCTTTTTTTCTTTTGCCTAAAAGACTTGACATCTATAAAATATAGATTCTTTTGAGTTGAGCAGTAATTGATGCTGTTGTCATCCACTTACATTTCAGCATTAATTGAAACTTCTGTGAGATGACTTTATAGGGGCAGGATCAGAATGCATTGGTTTATGAGAACTTGCACAATATCTATATGCAGGAAAAGGAGAGAAAATATAGGTGGTAGAGGGTTGAAACAAACATGTCATCCACTTCTGGTCATTGCTGGGGGTTGGTTCTGCATCCCTAATTGCCCAGAGTGACTATGTAATGAGTGATTTCAAGGTACACATGTGTAAGGGGGGAAACAACATTCTGGGTGCAAGAATATGAACTGTGTAGTATTTGGTGGCTGTAGAAAAAGAAAAGGAGAATTAGTCTGTGGTTTTACTTAAATATGCCCCACTTTGAATCTGACATCATTTTGAAACACTGGCCTCCTATTGCCAAACTTCTGGAACAGTCTTGGTGCATACCCATGGGAAATGGCTTCATTTTAATAGTCATCCCTGTATTCCACCAAGACCAATAAATGACCCAGTGGCTTAGGAATCCTTCTAGTGGCTAATTTCAAATCTAGTAAATGAAAGATTGTTAAGAAAAGAAACAAGACTCACCTCTAAACAAATCACCATTAGTCATAAGCCTTGCCTGAGTGTTGGAGTAATCTCAGTGAGAGGTATTCACTGCTAAAGGAAGGGTGTGTGAATGAGTCTTAAAATGAGACAACATGGGTTCAGATGCCAGCTTCACCATTTCAAATTGGTGTGAAGCCTATATTGTTTAACTCCTTTAAACCCGTATTTGTTAAACAGGAATATTAATACTTATCTTCTGATTGTTGAAAAGACTAAATTAGATGAGTATGTAAACATGTTAATAAGATGATATGTTCTGGCCCTTTTGGCTAAATGGCACTTGAAGTGTTCTGACCTATCCCGGGGGCATCTGGTATAGAAATATATAAGATAGTTCTGTGATCTCTTAAGGACCTGGGGGCTCCCTGGAAAAAGGGCTTTGCCAGGCAAGTGCGTTCAGGAAGCATATGATTGGACCTACTGCTGTCTCTGGGTGGCATTTTCACGGAGCACCATGAAGCTTATGCTAGACATCTTGTACACCATCTCATTGTCATTGGGACCACCTCTTTCTGTCAGTGGAAAGCTCAATGGCTTTTCCACCAATTCTCTTTCTAGCAAGAGAAGCTGCATGAGACAGTGAAGACACTGAACTAGGAACTGGGAGATCTGAGTTTACAAAGCACAGAGAGCTTCTTGGGGCCTCTAATTTCTTACTTACAAAATGAGGGATAGAAAGAAATGGAGACAGAATGTTCTTCAAGCTATTCTTTAGCTCTCTGACTCAATTTTATTTAGTCTTGATTCTACTTGACTGTCCTAATTCCTCATTTTTCTTCCCTTCTTTATATCTCTATAAAATTGGACACTTTTTTTTCTTCCTTGTTTTGTTATTTAAATTTTGACTTCCTTTGGAGAAAAGACACTGTGTAAATGTGAAATAGAATGCTATGACTATTTAATTCTAAGGCAATCTTTTTCCAAAAATATTATATTGTGGTAGAGATTCTTTTGATGACCATGTATGAAAATTCAATTATTTATTTTAATTCTGTATTTAAGTAAAAATGTGTCTCTCTAAATGCATACTCCCTTAATGAGGATTACTGGAGTTTAAAAATAAGCCTTTTTATGACAGTTATCTCGCTGTTTTCTTTTGTTGGTGATATTTGAGTTTTCTACTCTAGAGGTCAGTATAATGTTAAAAATGGAAGACTTTTTCCATGCTAAGATCTTAAAAACAAGGTCCTTAAATCTGAATCTCACATAAAACTGAAAAAAGAACTCTCTAACCACAAAAAGACACTGGTAAAATGATGATAATCCCAAACAGAATGTCCAAAGGGAATTAAACAATGATTGAGGTTGGTGACTGAATTACATGCACAAAATAGTTCCTCAAAATTATATAATCTTGGGAACAACAACATACGATGAACAGAAGGTGGAAAATAATATAAGAGAAGACTAAACAAAAGAAAGTCATGAAGAGGCATCAGATAGAATGGGGACAGATATTTAAGATCATTTTGAGAAAGTCCCTTTGCAGATTCTAGGGGGCCTACCTGGTGTTTAAATAATAGTGACAAGAGAACAGAGGAAGGAAATGCCTGCATTTGCATCATGAGTATGTACATTTTACAAAAAAAAATCACTGGTCTTCTCAAACCCCCATTCAACTCCTACCTCTCATTCTCAGTCCATGAACCTGTCTCCTCCTCCATCTAGAAATCCAAGGCCATAACTATGATAGATTCTGAGTCCCTCTCAACATTCAGCCTTGCAGGTTGGTTTATAACTGTCATCAATCTCATCTTTCTAGTATCAGAAGAAAGGATACCCCACTTTTTGTTTAAATCTAAATTCTGTCAGTGTTTATGGTCCCATCTCCTCCCCCTCTGCCAAGACTTGCTCCGGTAGATGTTCAGCTTTGTCAGTGGATATCTTTAACCCTATTTTGTTAAATTTTTCCTGGCTCATTCTTCTCAGTCAATAAACATGTTTCAGCATTTCTTATCTGAAATAGGAAGAAGAAAGGAAAATGAACTAAAAACCTCCTTGTCTTTTGATCTTTCTTACCAACTGTCTAATCTCTCTTCTCTGGTCCTCCAAATCTCTGGTAAAAATAATCTATAATCTCTTCTAAATTCACTCTTTAATCCACTGCAGTATAATGTTTGGCTTTGCCATTCCTCTGAAACTGGAGTTACCAGTGACTTTCTAGTTGACCAATTCAATGGATATTTTTAAATCCTGCCTTATACACTTTCCTTTGCATTTGACACTACAAATTATATCTTTCCTCTTGAACTTTCTAGTCCTTTATCTTTGGTGACATTTTTATTCTCTTCTACCTCTGGTTTTGTGGACTGCTCTTTATCCACTGACTACTTCCCTAGTGGAATCCCCAAGTCCCTCCCATATCTGAAAGTCTTCAATGGCTCTTCATCACCATCAGATAAAACCAAACCTCTTGGCAGGGGACATTCTGTAATCTGATGCCTTGCCTAACACAGTACCTTGAGCCTAATATTATAAATATTTACAAAATGAAAACAGGTAACAATAAATGAGTACAGTTCTTAAATTTTTAGAGTTTGTACTAATCTTAATGTTTTCATGTCTTTATTCAAACTTGGACCATGAATCACAATTTTTGTTTGGACAAATTAAGTTTCTAAATGTTTGGCTGATATAAGATAATAAAATATAGCTGTAGTGAATCATGCCAATCCACCCACTTAAAATAGGAAATGCTTTATTTTGGTATATGGGCCTTGTTTGGGAACTTATCTCTTATAATAACATATGGCCAAGTATTGAGCATGGAATTCATTTTTGTCATCATATTCTAAGTATTCTAGATTTCATTTACTCTTCCTTCCTTAAAAGACCTAATAAGGCATTTATTGAACATTATATTTATTTCAGCCATGAAGATGGTTATTTACCTTGTTTTTTTCATGTATTGTCCAGTATCTATCACAAGTACTTAACTCTGCCCTGGTGCAAAAGCAATTATTGACAGTATATAAAAAATAAGAGTGGTTGTGTTTCAATAAAACTATTTACAAATACTGAACTTTGATTTTTATATAATTCTCTTGTGTCACAAAATATTATTCCTGTTATGATTTTTTCAACTATGTAAAAAAGTAAAAAAAAAAAAAAAAAACAACCCAAAAAACTAGCATAATAGGCCATACAAAAATAGGCAGAGGCCAGGTGTGTATTGGAATTAGGTAGCCTGGAATCAAAGCTGGACTCTATAATAAATGTTAGGACTCTGAATAAGCCATTTAACTTTTCTGAATTTTTTTCCTTGACTTTAAAATGGAGCTGATAATACACACAGTGTTTTGGTGAGAACTGAAAGATAATACATGAGGATATGTAGACATATCCTAATATGGATATTAGAAATATGTTCCTAATAGCTAAAAAATCCAATCTTAGTTATTTTTGTCTTACCTAAAATCATGGTAATTCCTAATAGAATAAATGTCTATTTTTCTTTAGTGTCAATAGCAGAACTTTTTAATATAATTAAGCCCATTGTGATTTTACTAACATTCATTGGGTTTTGCTTTTCTGCGTGACTCTCAGCATTCACTCATAGATGACATTTACCACTGTTCGTGTTCTTCATTGTGCAATGTTTCCTTGTTTCTTTGAAAAACAACTTATTAGGCAATTTAGGAGATGTGAGAAAGAAGTTACTGGGAAACTGTACAACTTTATTTTTGCCTTAGAGTAGTAAAATGATCAACAATAATTTTTTGTCGACTTTGAAGGGCCTTCTTTCACATTTTATTTTTTTATTTTTATTTTTTTAAAGATTTTCTTTATTTATTTGACAGATAGAGACATAGCGAGAGAGGGAACACAAGCGGGGGTCGGTGGGAGAGGGAGAAACAGGCTTTCCGCTGAGCAGGGAGCCTGATGCAGGGCTCGATCCCAGGACCTGGGACCATGACCCGAGCTGAAGGCAGATACTTAATGACTGAGCCATCCAGGTGCCCCTTTCTTTCACATTTTAAAAAGTAATTGTAATCTATCACTTTTTGAAATGTTTTCTGTTGTTAAGCCTTAAAAGTATGTTTATAAAAGTTTTTTAAGCAACCAACTCATTTAGTAATAGTGGGATGCCAACACCTGATTTATCTATACCTGCCAACCAATTTCCAGGGCTGGAAGTCTGGGAGCTGAGGAGAAAACAGTTTTGTGGGGGAATTTTAAAACAGACAGTCTTTCTGACATGTAGGCATCATTACCATTCAAATTGTTTTCACAGAGGGTAGGCTCTGTTTGGTCTGCCACGGGAGCAGGAAGAAGCAGCAAAATGCTGATTTCTCCTCTTCCCTGTTATTCTTTGTGTCATGTTTGCAGCGTGGGGGGTGAATGGGACAGAGCAGCATCTCTCCTGATGCCACCTCCCTTCATGGAGCCTCCCACTAAGACTCCCTAGCAAGTCTTGTGAGATGAAGATTTTATCCTGGTGTCCTGGCCAGCTTCCATCTGGCCACAGGCATTTTATCTAAATATTTCCAAGGTGCCTATCTCTGCAGCATTGAAGTGCTCAATTAGATATGGCCTGAGTCTTTGTAGCGTATCTGCACTGCTGAACAGCTGCTGCATTCCAACAGAGGGTGAAGTCATCTCTATATATAGAGTATAGCAAGCTGTTTGGAACAGAGGCAGATTTAAGCAGGCAAATGCACACCTGAGCTGTAAGGCAGTCAACTGCCCAGAGTGACAGAAGGGTCTGGAAAAATCTTAACTTTCTTAAGGGGCAAGTGACATGGAGACCACAGGGTCTTTTATTCAGCTTTTTTTGTTTGTTTCCTAGAGCTTACAGACTCTCCAAAATATTTTTTTTTTCTGTCAACTCCACAAATACATTGTCTACAAAAGTGGCTTTATTTTCTTCAGTGATTTTCTCTTACAACTTGTGGTTTGTTTATTGATAAGAAGTTCATCACATATTAGCCAGTGTCTGGGGCACTGTCATTTAGTAAATATCACTCCTGCTGCTAAGTCATTGTGCATTAACTCATTTAATGCCTGTTTTCCCTGTTGAATTGTAAACTCCTCACTCCTGACACATATTACTTGAATAAGTACATAAATATTTAGCATTGTGGCAATTCATCATCCTTCATGGATTGTGATGTTCTGGTTCCCATCAAAAGGCCATAGTTATTGCTCCTTCCAAAGTGACCGGCAAAAGATATGAAAATCCATTTTCTAAATTTTGCTGTTGATTCTCAGAGGGCTATGGTTACCAGTAAGGTGACTGATACCTGGCACTGGAAAGATCCTGGGAAGTTATCTAGATTGATCTCTCTCTCTCTCTCTCTCTCGCTGGGTTGAACATAGGTTTCTTTGGTTAGGAGAGGAGGGCAGGATGAGCAGCGAATTGTGCAAATGTGCCCGGGCTCAGGAGCAAGACGGAGTTGGCCTGGGGGTTTCTGAAGTTCCACCCTGGCTCAACCACTTACTGACTGTACTACTCTGGGGAAGTCACAGAATTCTAGCGGGTCTCAGTTTCTTCATCTAACAAATGGAGATGATAAGCCCTGCCCTACCACCCTCACAGGGTTGTGAGTGTCTGAACATGCTATGCAAATGATACCACTTTTAGAGATGCAAAGCGCGGTCCTATGTTTGTCATCCTTATTCTGTCAGCAAGGGTCAGACAGTCACCTGAGCATCCTACCCCTAGCCACCTGGAGGCAACAGCTCCATCTTTGCCATTTTTTCCTTTAATGACTATAATGGTGTATCAAGGGGGCGGGCAGGTGAAAGAGATTCTGGGGAGAGTCGGCTTCCTGGCTTCTGATACTGCAAATCACCTGAATAGAGAGAGCCACTGTGACTCATGCTCAGACTCTCCACTCTGCCCCTCAGCAGGCAGTGATTCCAGTTCATTTCACAGAATCGGAGACCACTGAAGGTCAAATAGAACCCCAGTGGGGAACACCGGAAGAGAACATTTCATTTATGACCAGTGCTCTTCTTATCCCTCAGCCCTGTTCTCAGCTTTTAAAGCCAGAGCATGTCTGTGTGAAGGCAAATTACTTTCTGGGGAGAGAGGCTGTCCTTGCTATTAGAACTCAGGTCCCTCAATGATGAATTTATAAGATGAACTGTGCCTTCTGTGAAACAAGCATGATGCAAACTCTTGTCTCGTGCTGATTGGTGGGACGCACCTACTTTTTCATTGCTTAGCCATTAAATAGAGTCAGAGTGATATAAGCACATGCTACCAGGGATGTGAATCAAGGAGCCCAGAGCAAAAAAAGACCTCCCTGGATGAACAACTTCTTTAAATCGGTTATAAAATCGTGCCATGGGTCATAAAACTCTATTTTCAGTGTATAGAAAAACCCAAAGTAGGTAAATGTCTTGCTAGTGCTAAATACTTCTTTTTTTTAAGTTCTGTGAAAGTACAGATGACAGCATAGAAGTCCTCTCTGTCCCTTAATTTTTCTGTCTTCTGTCATTATTCAGCCTGTACTGGTCCTTCCGAGTCACCTAAATTGCTGGTCTGACAGCCAGCTATGTATGGGCAGAAGGGGGAGGAATTGAGCTGATTACCTATTAACTTCAGCCTAAATTAAATAGATTTCCATACTGCTTTAAAATTCATGGTTCTTTCTTATGCATCCCCCCTGGGTTTCCATGCTCTCTCTATAAAAAGGCAATGTGACAAATTCCTCTGCCAAGGCTTAGATGTTGGGAGCTCAGAGTTTTTATTTAATCATGGTGCTGAGTTCCTGTCTGGCCTTGGATATGTTATTTTACATTTCAAATATTCCATCTGTAAAGGCAAAATGATATTTCTTCCCCATCTCACAAGAAGTTAGGAGATGATCCATTACTTAGTGTTTTAAAGATTCAGAGACACCGGGTCCTAAATAACTAGTATTAATGGACTCTCTGAACTGGTTAAGGATACTGGGAAAAGTTGAAGCTGAAACATCATCAACCAGCTGACCTGTTTTGGCATCAGATCTGCCAAGGTTTCTCTTTCCATAGCACTCACTGAGTGATGAAAGTCTGCGTGTCTAGTAATAAAAGGAATCTGGGTCATTAACTTGGATTGTAGAAATAGTGCAGTTCTTTATTTCTGGTCCTATTTTATTGTATGAGAACATAATTTTAAACCAACATACCAGTAGAGATTCCATTATACAGTAAGCATGCCTAAAGAGGGCTATTTTATCATGAAATGTGCTGTTTTATCTTAAGGTCATAGTTGGTGGTTGGGGTAAGATAATCCCTGGCCAATGCAAACTTTTGAAAACAAACTATAATTATCTTTGAGGTTTACCATTTCTGTGATGCAGAGCGAATCTCTGAGATTTGGGGGAATTCCTCCTCAATTTGGATACAGTTTATATAGATTATTTCACTTGTGGGCCAAATATACACTGAATTTCTATAATGAGTCCAGCCCACAAATATAAATGTCTCTATCACACATACTGCTTCTATCATAGAGGACTTTATAAAGTTGAAGAAGTGTAGACAGTGAGTGATAACTAAAATACAAAGTGAGATGTAAACAGGATAGTGTATGAACACAAATGAAGGTAACTATTGCCTTAGAAGTTCAAAAAAGATTTCTCAGACATTGAAGACATTTACATTGGGATTTTGAAAGAAAAATAAAGAAAAAGGGGTAAGAAATAAAAATAAAAGAGTATTCTTTGCAGAGGGTGTAGTACGTGTATTCAATGTTTTAGGTTCACCATTTTGTGACAGGAAATGAGAGAGCAATGGATAGATTTACCTACTGAGTTCCACTTAGGCATTCTGGAAGAGGCTCCTTTACCTTTATTGATCACAAATTAACATCTCTTGCAAGAACTCCTCTTTTGCAAATACCCTGCAACACGAAGTTTACTCGGTATCTCATAAAGCTCAGATGGGTTGGGGGAAAAAATGTCTGTTGAAAGTCACATTCCTCACCATGGTCCAGAATTGATCTTCCTTGACCCTTGTGCCTCCCAGTGATAACTAGTATCACAAGAGATCCTCTTCACAGTGAATAGCTACTCCTCAACAAGCCCACTCTCTTCCAGCTTAAAGACCATGTTGCAGGGAGCCATAGAGGTCTTGGCTAACACCTGTAATGAACCGTTTGGGGTGGAACACATGGGAGAGATACCCAGGTACCATAATATTATGGAATTCTCCATAGACATCATTAGTCTCCTAGGGTCAGATATCACAGGTTGTTGGGGCAGTCTTCCCTACTTACAGAGGGCCATGACATTGTAAATGCAAGTTAACATTTCATCACAGTTTGTTCATTTTTATTATACTTACTATGTCAGATACTGTACTAGATATTTTCATATATTATCTGATTTCCATGTATTATTTATACCAACCCAGTATGTTTAGGTATTATGTTGATCTTATACCTTTATGAATTATTAAAAAATATAAATTATATGTTTAATAGAATAGGATCAATTTGTTGTTGGGTACTTCTTGACTTTACAGTAAGACTGTACACTACTTGAGGGCAGTCACTTCATCTTCTATTGCTCACAATGCCTAACCAGGCACATAGTAAGTATGCTGACATTAAAGTTTTCAACATGACATTTTTTTAATTGAAGAATTATTGACATGTAGTACTATATTAGTTTCAGGTATAAACATAATGATTTGATATTTATATACATCATGAAATGGTCACCACAATAAGTCTAGTTACAGTCTGTCACCATACAAAGTTATTACAATATTATTGGCTATATTCCCTATGCTGTACATTGTATCTCTAGATCTTATTTTATTACTGGAAGATTGTACCTCTTAATCCCCTTCACCTGTTTTTCCCATTCCCATCTCCCCTCCCTTCTGGCAACTGTCAGTTTGTTATCTGTATCCATGAGTCTGTTTCTGTTTTGTTTGTTTTGTTTTTCAGACTCTACATATAATTGAAACCATACTGTGTCCTTCTCTTTCTGAATTATTTCACTTAGCATAATACCCTCTCGGCCTATCCATGTTGTTGCAAGTGGCAAGATCTCATTCTTTTTTATGGCTGAGTAATATTCCTGGGTGTGTGAGTGTGTGTAAAATATCTTCTTTATCTATTCATCTATTTATGGACACAGCTTTCTTCCATATCTTGGCTACTGTTAATAATGTCATAATGAACATAGGGGTGCAAATATCTTTTTAAAATTCGTATTTTCTGGCACCTATGGTTCAGTCAGTTAAGCGTCTGCCTTCAGGTCATGATCTTGGGGTCCTGGGATCAAGCTCCATATTGGGCTCTCTGCTCAGCGGGATCCTGCTTCTCCCTCTCCCTCTGCTGTTCCCCTTGCTTGTGCTCTCTTGCTCCTCACTCTCTTTCAAATAAATAAATTAAAAAATCTTAAAAAATTCATGTTTTCATTTTCTTCAGATAAATATCTGGAAGTGGAATTGCTGGATCACATGGTAGTTCTATTTTTAACTTCCTTGTGGGACCTTTATACTGTTTTCGACAGTGGCTGCAATAATTTACATTCCCACCAACAGTATAGAAGGGTATCTTTGTCTTTACATCCTCTCCAATAATTGTTATTTCTTGTCTTTTTGATAATAGCCATTCTGACAGGTGTCCAGCTGATACCTCACTGGGGTTTTGATTTGCATTTCCCTGATGATTAGTGATGTTAAGCATTTTTTTTTTTTTACGTGCCTATTAACCATCTGTATGTCTTCATTGGAAAAAAAGGACTATGCAGGCCCTTCTGCCCATTTTAAATTAGATTATTTTTTGGTTTGAGTTGTTTGAGTTGTTTATGTATTTTGGATATTAACCCCTTATTGGGTATATCATTTGTGAATACCTTCCCCATTCAGTAGGTTGCCTTGTTTTGTTGATGATTTTCATTGTCCTGCAAAAGCTTTTTAGTTTGATGTAGTCTCATTTATTTATTTTTGCTTTTGTTGCTCTTACCTGAGGAGATAGATCCAAAAAATATCACTAAGACTCATGTCAAAGAACTTCTGCCTATGTTTTCTTTGAGTTTTATGGTTTCAGGTCTTACATTTAGGTATTTAATCTATCCTGAGTTTATTTTTTTACATGGTGTAAGAAAGTGGTCCAGTTTTATTCTTTTGCATATAGCTGTCCAGTTTTCCCAGCACCATTCATCGAAGAGACTGTTTTTTCTTCATTGTATATTCTTGCTTTCCTTGTCATAGATTAATTGACCATATAAGTGTGGGTTTATTTCTTGGCTTCTATTCTGTTGTATTGATCTGTATCTGTTTTTGTGCCATACCATTGGTTACTGTAGCTTTGCAGTATAGTATGAAATCTGAGAGTGTGATACCTCCATCCAAATCTTTCTCAAGATTGCTTTGGCTTTTTAGAGTCTTTGGGCTTCCATGCAAATTAGAATCTGTGAAAATGGCATATTGATAAGTATTTCATTGAATCTGTAGATTGTTTTAAGTAGTATAGACATTTTAACATATCAGTTCTTCCAATCCATGAGCATGGTATGTCTTTCCATTTTTTGGCATCATCTTCAACTTTTTTTCATCAATGTCCTATAGTTTTCAGACTATAGGTCTATTACCTTCTTGGTTAAATTTATTCCTAGATATTTTATTCTTTTCAATGCAATTGTAATGAGATTTTTTAAAAATCTCTTTTCCTGATAGTTCATTTTTAGTGTATAGAAATGGTGTATAGTCTATGCAACAGATTTCAACATATTGATTCTGTATCCTACAAATTTACCAAATTTATTTATTAGTTCTAATGGTTTTTTGTAGAGGCTTTAGGGCTTTCTATATATAGTATAATGTCATCTGCAAATAGTGGCAGTTTTACTTCTTCCTTTCCAATTTGGGTGCCTTTTATTTCTTTTTGTTGTCTGACTGCTGTGGCTAGGACTTCCAATACTATGTTGAATGAAAGTGGGGAGAATGGGTATCCTTGTCTTGTTCCTGATCTTAGAGGAAAAGCTTTCAGGTTTTCATTGTTGAGTATGATGTTAGTTGTGGGTTTGCCATATATAGCCTTTATTATGTTGCAGTACATTCCCTCTATACTCACTTGGTTGAGAGTTTTTTTCATAAATGGATGTTGGATTTTGTCAAATGCTTTTTCTGCATCTATTCAAATGATCATTTTTATCCTTTCTTTTGTTAATATGGTGTCTCACATTGATTGATTTGTGGATATTGAACTTCCCTTGTATCCCTGGAATAAATATCTCTTGATCATGGTGTATGATCCTTTTAATGTATTATTAAATTCAGTTAGCTAATATTTTGTTGAGGATTTTTGAATCTATGTTCATCAAGAATATTGGTCTTTAATTTTCTTTGTTTGTAGTGTCCTTGTCTATTTTTGATATCAGAGTAATGTTGGTCTCATAGGATGAGTTTGGAAGTGTTCCTTCCTCTTCAATTTCTTGGAATAGTTTGAGAAGGCTAGATATTAACTCTTCTTTAAATGTTTGGTAGAATTCACCTGTGAAGCCACCTGGACCTAGATTTTTGTTTGTTGCAAATTTTTGGTTACTGATTCAATTTAATTACTATTAATTGGTCTGTCCAGATTTTCCATTTCTTTCTGATTTGGTTTGGGAAGCTTGTATGTTTCTAATAATTTCTGTATTTCTTCTAGATTTCCAATTTGTTGGCATAAAATTGCTCATAGTAGTCTCTTACAATCCTTTGTATTTCTGTAATATCTGTTGTAACTTCTCTTTCATTTCTGATTTTATTTATTTGACTCCTCTCTCTTTTTTTTCTTGTTAAGTCTGGTTAAGGTTATCAATTTTGTTTATCTTTTCAAGAACCAGTTCTTAGTTTCATTGATATTTTCTGTTTTTTCATCTCTATTTTATTTATTTCCTCTGATCTTTATTGTTGTCTTTTTCCTACTAGCTTTGGGCTTTGTATTTTCTTCTATTTCTAGTTCTTATAAGTAAAAGGATAGATTTTTTTTTTTTAGATTTTATTTTTGTTTCTTGAGCTTGGTCTCTTGTTATAAACTTCCCTCTGAGAACTGCTTTTGCTGCATCCCATAGATTTTGGAATGTTGTGTTTTCATTTTAATTTGTCTCAAATTTCCTTTTTTATTTTATTGACCCATTGGTTGTTTAATAGCATGTCCTTTATTCTCCATGTGTTTGTATTTTCTCCAGTTTTCTTCTTGTATGGTTTCTAGTTTCATATCATTGTGGTGAGAAGAGATGCTTGATATAATTTAATCTTCTTAAATTTATTGAGAATTGTTGTGGCCTAACATGTGATCTGTCTTGGAGAATTTTCCATGTATACTTGAGAAGAATGTGTATTCTGTTGATTTTGGATGGAATGTTCTGTATATATCTATTCAGTCCATCTGGTCTAATGTGTCATTTTAAGACCAATGTTTTAGAACGCCTGGGTGGCTCAGTTGGTTAAGCATCTGCCATCAGCTCAGGTCATGATCCCAGGGTCCTGGGGTCAAGCCCCACATTGGGCTCTCTGATCAGCGGGGAGCCTGCATCTTCTTCTCCCTCTGCTGCTCCATCTGCTTGTGTTCTCTCTCTCTCTCTCTCAAACAAATAAATAAATAAAATCTTAAAAAGAAAAAGACCAATGTTTCTTTATTAATTTTCTGTCTGGATGATCTATCCTTTGAGGTAAGTGAGATGCTGAAGTTCCCTACTATTGTATTACTGTCACATTCTTCCTTTGTGCCTGTTAATATTTGCTTTATATACTTGGTGTTCCTATGTTGGGTGCATAAATATTTGCAAGTGTTACATCTTCTGGTTGAATTGATCCCTTTATCATTCTGTAATGCCCTTCTTTCTCCATTGTTACCATCTTTGTTTTAATGTCTATTTTGTTTGATATAAGTAGTGCTATTCCAGCTTTGTTTTTATTTCTTTTGGCATAGAATATATTTTCCATCCTTTCACTTTCAGTCTGTGTCTTTAGATATAAAGTGAGTCTCTTGTAGGTAGTATATAGATAAGTTTTTTATCCATTCATCACCCTATGCCTTTTTATTAGAACAGTTAGTCTATTTACATTTAAAGTAATTACTGATAAGTGTGTATTTATTGTCATTTTGTTAATTGTTTTCTGATTGTTTTTGTAGTTCTTCTCTATCTTCTCTTGCTCTCTTTGTGATTGATGAGTTTCTGTTGTGTTATGTTTGGATTTCTTTCTCTTTGTTTTTTGTGTATCTATTTTAGGTTTTTGGTTTGTGGTTACCATGAGGTTCATATATAACAATCCATGTATATAGCAATCTATTTTAAGTTGGTAGTCACTTAAGTTTGAATGAATGCTTTTTAAAAGTACTACATTTTTACTTCCCTCCACCCCCAAGCTTTATGTTTTTGATGTCATATTTTATATCTTTTTTTTGTGTGTAACTTTTGGCTGATTACTGTAGATATAGTTGATTTTACTATTATATTTTAACCTTCATACTATCTTTATAAGTAGTTGATCCACTACCTTTACTATGTTTGCCTCTACCAGTGAGATTTTTTTTTCTTTCATGTATTTTTTGACTTCTAGATACAGCCTTTTCTTTTCCATTTAGAGAAGTTCCTTTAATAAGTGTCCTTTATAAGGGCAGTTTAGTGGTAATGAGTTCCTTTCGCTTCTGCTTATCTGGGAAACTATTATCCCTTCATTTCTGAATGATAACCTTGCCAGGTGGAGTATTCTTGGTTGTAAATTTTTCCTTTTCAGCACTTTGACTATATCATTCCATTCCCTCCTGGCCTGCAAAGTTTCTGCTAAAAACTTAATTGATGTCTTATGGGTGTTTCCTTATATGTAACTAATTGCTTTTCTCTTGCTGCTCTTATGAGTCTCTCTTTATCTTTATTTTCTGAAATTCTAATTGTCTTGGGTGTTGGTGTGGATCTCTTTGGATTCATCTTCTTTGGGGTTCTCTGTGCTCTCTGGACTAAGATACAGATCTCTTTTTCCTTCTTCAGGTTAGGGAAATATTCAGCTATTATTTTTTCATATAAATTTTCTCTTCCTTTCTTTCTCTCTGCTCTTTCTGAGACCCCTATAATGTGTATATTAGTATGGTTGATATTATCCAGAGGTCTCTTAAAATATCCTCATTATTTTAAATTCTTTTTTCTTTTTGCTGTGAAGTGTGGGTGATTTCCACTACCCTGTCTTTCAGATTGTTGATCCATTCTTCTGCATTCTCTAAAATACTATTGATTCCCCCTAGTGTAGTTTTCATTTTTGTTACTGTATTCTTCAGATCTGATTGGTACTTTCTTAGATTTCCTGTATCTTTGTTGAGATTCTCACTGTGTTTATTTGTTCTTCTCCTGAGTTTGGTAAACATCTTTATGACCATTGCTTTGAACTCTCTTTCAGATAAATTGCTTATCTCCCTTTCATTTAACTTTTTTTCCGAGGTTTTCTCTTGTTCTTTCATTTGTGATATATTCCTCTGTGTCTTCATTTTGCCTAACGCTTTGTGTTTATTTCTTTGTTTTAAGTAGTTCAGCTATATCTCCTGTCTTGAAGGAATGTTCTTATGAATGAGATGTCCTGTGGGGCCCAGAAACATAATCCTCCCTTGCCACTAGAACCAGGTACTCCACAGGTATTCCCTGTGTGGGCTGTGTGTGCCCTTCTGTTGTAGTGGGGCTATGACTACTGCAGGTATACTGGTGGGTGGGGCTGACACCTGCCCCAGCTGGCTACAAGGTCTGACTGCAATGGCTGCAGGTGTGCAGAGAACTGGTCCCTGGCTTGGCTAGCTATGAGGTCTGGCTTGACTGTTGTGGACATGGTGGTGGGTGTTGGGAGACCCGGACAAGGCACAGGGTTGTGTGGGCCTCTCAGTGGGGCATGCTCCCTGACCTTAGTAGTCTAGGGGGAAGATTCCAAAATGGTGCCTGCCAGAACTTCATTAGCATGGAGACAAAGACAGCAAAAATGGCTTCCACCAGTGTCTCAGCCCCCAGGGAGAGGCCCAGTTACTTCCTCCCTCTCTGGTGGGTGCTCCAAGATTAGTAAGTGGGACTCCTTTGCCTATGGTCTATGTAGGTTTTGATATGGTGTTTTTGTACTGGTTTCCAGGTCAAGAGAGTCTGCATGTGAGCCCTTTCAGGGTGAGTTTTCCTTTCCCTACAGTTCTGTAGTTTTCCTGGTCATATTCCCTGTTGGTTTTCAAAACCAGGTGTTTGGGGGCCTTGTCTCCCCTGTGTAGGATCTAAGGTTTGGGGTGCTTGATGTGGAGCTCAAATCTTTCACTCCTAAGAGAAATGTCCCTTACCTTTGAGATCACTCTTAACTGTGGAATGCCACATATGAGATCACAGGTTTCTCCTGCTTGAAGGGAAAGAAATTATACAAGAGTGTGTACACTGGAGATTGTCTTAGGATATGTCTGCCACACTGAGGGTGAGATACAGAGTGATGCTTATATCTAGCTAGCAAGCAGATATCCCTCTTTCAATCACCTGAGCTTGATTAATGATTAATAGAATAATAGTTGTGCTAATACTTATGTAGATGTAGGTGCCAGAAGAAATAAAAAGGATACCCATGCTTAGGTAGATGAGTCAAAATTTGTGTGTATGGGGTCTGGACTCAGGCTTCAGAGTGATTAAATGGGGGTAAGAGAAGTCCTTATTAATGAACATGTATAAACATCACTCTCAAATCTGAAAATAACATTTATTGTTCAGGGTAGCTATTATATTGCAGGTCAGAATCATTGGAATTTAAAAAATAAAAGATCTTGGGGTGCCTGGGTGGCTCAGTTGGTTGAACATCTGCCTTTGGCTCAGGGCATGATCCCAGGGTCCTGGGATTGAGCCCCACATCAGTCTCTGCTCGGCAGGGGGCCTACTTCTCCCTCTCCCTCTGCCTGCCTCTCTCTCTCTCTGTGTGTCAAATAAATAAATAAAAATCTTTAAAAAAATAAAAAGGTCTTGTTGCTTGATTATAAACCAAACCAGTAAGATACAAATTAATAGTAATAAATGAAAATACATGTATGTATGTTTTACATGTTCCCTGATTCTTGTCATTAACTCTAATTTCAGCCCCCATGAAAGAGTATTAATAAAAAAGAGATTAATCTTTGGAGGAACAAGTGGTACCAAATATATGAATGGTATTATATGGCATCTGATAAATAGAACTATAGTGACCAGATAAAGGGTGATAAGAATCCCTCTGATATCTGTTCTGATCATACTCCATCTGGAATCCTCTACTGGGAATAGTGCCAAGACACCACATTTCATGAGGAACAAACCAAGCTTCTAGCATTGGAGACATACTAGAAATAGGTGCAATTAGTGGAAACTGATATGAGAAACTTGTTTGTGAAAAACACCTAAGATAACTTATAATAGGTTATATTGATAAGGTTATATTGTGTGGAAATTACAGATGATTTAAAATATCTGAAAGCTGCCATGGAAGAAAGAGGATGATTTATTTGGGGAAGACCAGTGGGGACCAATCAGGTAGGCTACATTTTAGGTGTGAGTGCTTTCTCAGGCATGGTCAGAGAAGTTGTTGGAGCCTGGTGAAAGAGAACTTACTGGCATTGGGAGGACGGTGTCCTTTTTAACTTGAAGGCTTTTTTATTTCATGAGAATGGAAGGCCTTGAAGGATGATGCTATAAAAGCAGATGAATGAAGCTTGGATCTCTCTGAGAAAGAACAAAAGAAAATGAAGAACCTGCTAGAATAGAAGGAAATATAGTCCTAAAAGCACAGAGAATATGGCTGAGTGGCAAAGAGATTTCAAGACTAAGTCATTGCAAAGAAGCAGTTCAGAGAGCAAACACTGACTCACGGGAAGTGTTGTCGGGGAGGATGTTTTCCTGCACAGAATCCACAAAGGTACCAATAGGGCTTGGATTAATTACCTTTTTAGAAAAGTATCTCTAAACAAGAAATGGAGAATAGATCTCTCTTTACTAGAGACCACATTAGCTGAGAAAAGAGCCCTTAGATGTGTAATAGAGAAATTAGAAGAGAAATAAGAAGAGTTAACAATGATTATAAAACCTAGACTTGTGGGTACTTATAACTGATAATTTGTGTACAGTCTGTTGCACAATTTTTTTCTAAATTGTAACAATATGGCCTGTTCATGTTAAAGAACACATTTTTCAGAAATGGCCACTGAGGAGTGAGCAACAGGATTCTGTCCAATGGTTCTAAAAGAGTGTTCGTTGGTCATCAGTCTAGTGGGAATGGGAGAAAACCTGCTAGAGCATTTTCTATTTGGTAGTTTCTCCTGGAGGGATTTTCCCATGATTTACTGGAATAAAGCTAACTTTATTCATGTGCCAAAATAAAGCACAGTGTCTTCCTATGTTTTATTTATTTAATCTGGGTTATATACCTTTTCAGTTTGCCCCCCTAGCACCTGTACTTCCATGTATAATGGCTTTTTATCACAGTGGATTGTTGACTCGTCTGCCTCTTTCCCTCTCCTATGAGCTCCTTGAGGGCAAGAAACATCTCATTATATTTCTAGTGCTAGCAATTGCCATATATTTAATGTGCATTAAATATTTTCTAAATGGATAGATATCGTCAGAATTATGTAAATCCAGCTCTTTGAAGTAATGATGCTCCTATTAAAATACATAATAAAGAGACTCTTGAACTCTGATCAGAAAGCATGTTATAAACATGGTTAGAGACATAATAGCCTAGAAACACAGTTGGAATTTGCATCTAGAGTTAAACACAAGTTTAACAAAAAATCTCTAAAAAAAATGTCAGAAATTTTTAAAAAAATTAATAAAGAACTCATTAATCTCTTCAGCATATACCACATACTCTATTGGATCCTAGTGGTCTGAGATGCATAGGACAGTATCCCTGTCCAGGATGTGCTCCCAGTCCAGAGAGAGAGACAAATATGCAAGCTGATAATTCCAAAACAGTGAGTAAAATACTAATATAGATTTGCACAGTGTTATTTGAATACAGAGGAAGAAACAACTAGTAAAGGCTTCATAGAGTTGCTGATAAGCATCACAAGATCAGTAAAAGGGGAGGAAGAGCATTTCATGTGAAGATAACATGCAAGAGAATAGCGGCATGAAGGATCATGGGGGCACTTGGCAATAAGAACTAATATGTTACTTTTAGGAACCAATAGGGTCCATGTAGAAGAGGGGGGATGTTGAACAGTGGTAAGGACTACATTGTGAGGTAGGTTTTGTGCCATTCTAAAGCGTGTGGGTCAGGATAGGGAAGAGAAAAGCTATGGCAGTCTGGGAAACAACAAATATCTTTTTTAATTAACAGATTATTGAAGTATAATTATTGCAGAAAAACATGCACATATATAATGCATATAATTTGATGAGTTTGGATATATGCCTATACCCATGAAACCATCATCACAATTAAGGTAATAAAGCTATTCATCATCTCTAAGTTTCCTCATGCCCCTTTGGTTTTTCTTTTAATTATCTTTGTTTTGTGATTAAGGACAATTAATATGAGATCTATCCTCTTAACAAATGTTTTAACTGAACTATACAGTATTGTTAACTATAGACACTGTTGTACAGCAGATCTCTAGTATTTATTCATCTTGTGTAACTGGAACTATTAGCCGTTGAACAATACCTCCCCATTTCCTTCTCCTCCCAGCCCCTGACAACCATGATTCTCCCCTCTTTTCTATGAATTTGACTATTTTAGCTACTTCATGTAAATGGAATCATGCTGTATTTGTCTTTCTCTGATTAGTTTATTTCACTTAGCAATGCCCTCCAGGTTCATCGTGTTGCATATGGCAGGATTTCCTTCTTTTTAAAGGCTGAGTAATATTCTATTGTATGTAGACACCACATTTTCTTTATCCATTCATCCACTGATGGACATTTAGGTTGTTTCCTTAATATTGGCTATTGTGAATAATGTTGCAATGAACATGGCAGTACAGGAGGAAAATATTGCCAATCATATATTTGATAAGGGGTTATTATCCAAAATATATAAGAAACTCCTGTGACTCGATAGCAATAAAAATAAATGACCTGAGTTTTTAAATGGCCAAAAGATTTGAACAGACATTCTTCCAGGGAAGACATACAAATGGTCAACAGAAATATGAAAAGGTATTCAACATCACTGGTTATCGGGGAAATGCAAATCAAAACCACAAGGAGATATCACCTCCCACCTGCTAGGATGGCTCTTATTAAAAACAAACAAACAAACAAACAAACAAACAAACAAACAAACAAAGGTAACAAGTGTTGGCCAGAACGTGTAGAAATTGGAACCCTCATACATCATTGGTGGGAATGTAAACTGGTGCAGCTACTATGAAAAACAGTACAGAGGCTCCTCAAAAAATTTAAAATAGAACTACCATATAATCCAGCAATCCCACATCTGCATATACATCCAAAATAACTGAAATCAGGATCTTGAGCGATAACAAAGACTCTTTTAACTAAAGTGCTGCTCCTGAAGGCCCTTAAAAATACGTATTTATATTCCTCAGACAACTAGACAAAGCATTTTTGTACTCTTGGTTTAGAACTTGTTGGTGCTAATTTGGATAACAGAGCTAGAGGCTGGGATGACTCTCTGAGAAAATTGTGGAAATAATTATTTTCTATGTTCCTCTGCTCTTGCTCCCAACAAAGGAAGAGTGAATGCAGAAGAGTTCCAAACCTCTTCAGCACCACCTCATCAGACATTGGGAACTATGATGTTCTTTCCCTCTACCTCTACCTATTGATAAATACTGATTTTTGAGCAGCTATATGCTAGGCCCCTAACTTGGATTACCTCATTTAATCCTCATTCAGTAAGGTGGATTCTATTGTTTGAATCTCCCTTAGGATTTTTTTTATTATGTTATGTTAATCACCATACATTACATCATTAGTTTTTGATGTAGGGTTCCATGACTCATTGTTTGTGTATAACACCCAGTGCTCCATTCAATATGTGCCCTCTTTACTACCCATCACCAGGCTAACCCATCCCCCCAGGCCCCTCCCCTCTAGAACCCTCAGTTTGTTTCTCAGAGT
>NC_138369.1:113780929-113850199 GCF_054177405.1 Leptonychotes weddellii | reverse complement strand
GCGCGCGCACACACACACACACACACACACACACACACACACACACTGGAATATTATGCAGCCATCAAAAGGAATGAAATCTTGCCATCGCCAGTGAAGTTTTTTTAGCCAAGTAGCAATTACTTGACTCAAACTACACCAATCCAAATCTCCTCAGATTCTTTGAATACAGAGATTCAAAGACAGGAAAAAAATGGTAATGGTAAGCAGATGTGGCTGACAATTAGCTTCCACTGCCTGGATCCCCATACTGCCTCTTCTGAGTCTGATTCCTTAGCTCCCTTTCTCCTTCCCCTTCATCTTCCTCTTTGTCTTCCTTCTACTTCTCCATGTCCTCTTTCTCCTCCTTCTGCACCATATCGTTTGGCTTAAATTAGGTAACCTTTGTTTCTGTTGCTTGGAACCAAACAACCACAACTCATGCATATGCTGTTTCGTATCCTAGTTTTGTTACTATTATATAATTTTATTACATAGTATTAAAAATGTTCAATGCCTTAAAAATATTCCATCACATAGATGTTTCAGAAATTTTTTAAGCAAACTCTAGTGTTAGATATTAAATAACCTATCAGTGAATATCTTTGTATATAGAGCCATGTCCATATGTCTAATTATTTTCTAAGGTTACAACCAGAGGTAAAATTACTGGATTGAACATCATGGGCTTGTTAAGAATCTTGCTCTTTAAAAAAAAATGTTAATTACATTTTAACCAAGATTATATTTGAATATATTTCTCATGTTCTTACATTATTATGACTTAAAACTACCTTGCTAATTCAATAGGAAAAAATGACATCTTTTTACTTGATTTCATAGATTTCCTTCACTCCAAGTGGACACTTTTTGTCCTTCCCATTGAGTCTGAGGTATAGCATGAAAAGAAATGTAACATTTTCCCTCCAATTGGCAGTGTGATCCAGTGGTTTATAAATCAGTTAGCTTATAAAAGGTTTAAAATGCAGTATGAGTGTCACATTTTAAATTGGTTTAGGCTCATGCATTTATCTAGATTTGGAAATCTTACTAAGCACTTTGTTTCTTTTTATTCATGTAATGGAAATGCTTATATTCATTTCCCACATCTCTCAAAAAGGGCTTAGTTAAGTTCAGTGAAAAAAAATTGCTTTGCATTCTTTGCAGCAATGTGTTATTACTTTGAACAACTTGCTGTAGGAATTACTTCTACAATTTAGTAGCCTTGACCTTGCATACAAATTTACAAATATAACAGAGTCATATTAAGGTATGCCTCAGAAACTCAAAAACATGTTTTTCTATTTCCTGTGTGTTTTGTTTCTGGTTTTCATCTTAAGAAAAAAAATACTACAATTAAGATATCTACTTAAGGGCATATGTCATTGAGGCATTTGTTAGACTGTGGTCAGTCAACATTACACAGCAGAGAGTAATTTTATAGGTAGTCATCCTGAATTCAGTCATTTTTTATATCAGTGAAGTTACCAAATTTAATTTGCTAAATAACTAGTGGGCATAAAGGAAAGTCCATTCACAAAATGAATTACAGGATAGAAAATGGAACCCATTTTCATATTGGTATTCTTAGATGGTGACTATAATCAAATATAAAACAGAAAGGGGATTTATAAAAATCTAGAGAAAAATCTAAAAAATTGAGATTATGTGAAAGTGCACATCTAAACTCATATCCACATGACTTACTTGCATATAAAATGGAGATAGATTTAGGACCAGGGAACATTATTTGGGCACTGTGATTTAGACTCAAGTTGTAAAGGCAGAGCAAGCTAAATCCCTCCTATCTGAGCTTAAACTTTGCTGTGGGGCTTGGTTCAGGCAGTTCTTTTTTTTCTTTTTTTTTTTTTTAAAGATTTTATTTATTTGACAGAGAGAGAGATAGAGCAGGAACACAAGCAGGGGGAGTGGGAGAGGGAGAAGTGGGCTTCCCGCGGAGCAGGGAGCCCGATGCAAGGCTTGATCCCAGGACCCTGGGATCTTGACCTGAGCGGAAGGCAGATGCTTAACGACTAAGCCACCCAGGCGCCCCTGGTTCAGGCAGTTCTATTGTCAGGAACTCTCCTGTTTTCTTAAACCTCAGCTTACCTCCCCCTTAATTATTCTTGTACTGTAGTTCTAGTAACTGGACTTTTGTCTCATGACTCATCATCTGAGGCCTTGTTCTATACCTTCCTATGCCCAGGCCCTCCTAGATGTGCAGCAAAGTCTTTGTCCCAGAGATGCACGCTGCCCTACCTCATCCTGATGACTAGCCTTCTGCTGCATGCTTGTTAGAAATTCATTGCTCTGCCCTCCTATCTGAAAGGTCTTCTAAGAAGAGTATTGCCAGCTAAAGTTTCCACTGATGCTTCCCATCCACATGCAAGTTATTCTGCTACTTTATCTTGACTTCTTTGTTGTTCACTTTTGCAGGTCAGTTTTCAGGATGACCATTGTCTAACAGCGGTTACAATTTACATGTCAATACTTTGGACAGATCCTCTTCCTGGATTAAAGAGGTCAGGTTTAGAGCTGTGTGCTTATTTACTCCACTTAGCAGTAAAGATACACCAAATAGCCTGCTAAAATGTGGTATGTGCTCCCCAACCCCCCCACCTCCCTTCAAAAATTGAGATTCTCTGGCACTGAAGACAGCCATAAAAAGAAATGGTTTAACTACTCAGTTTAGAAAATTATAGTAACTGTTTCTTTCTACATGGTAATACAATAATTTCAACTTCCTTGCAAATTGCTCATTATAGCAGACAGGCAGACAGATAGATGGACAGAGAGATACAGATTAATTAAGAACATTGATATCAAAACCACTGGTTTTGTCCATTTCCTGTTCTTCAGTGATGGATCATAAGATATCTTTGCAATGACTCCCAAACTATTTAGTAATCATCCTAGTACTGACAAAGATCAGAAGTACTGGTTAACATGATTTCTATTTTCTTTAGTTGTGAGTTATCTTTTCCACCATTATACACAAACTATGCAAACACAGGCATGCATTCAAAATGGACAATCATCTGAAAGTCTGCTTGGAAATATTTTTAATTTTCTATGAAATATAAAGCTGGTAGCATGATGATTCCCAAGAAGACCTAGACTTTGAGTCAAGGTACTGCATTGTCCCAACATTACTGCTAACTAGCATTGTGACCTGAGGTCATTTGTCTCTGAACCTGAGTTTTTCATTTATAAAATGAGAGCATTGACCTGAAAAATGTTAAGTCCAATCTTGACATTCTGTAATCTTTACAAATTTGTTAATGTTCTAAAGCATAATTCCAAGATCTCATAAGTAAAATGTCTCAAACAATATCAAGAATCTGGGGTACAAAATTGGTACAAAACTGATATTTTGTACACTTTGTTTTTTTTTTTTTTTTTTGTGCTAAAGGTACTCTACTTTCCCTGAATATAATCCTTGGTGTTGAGCTGGTGTTGTCCATATGTAAAAAAGAAATTTTAAATTTAGATTTGACTTTTAAAAATATGTTATCAATTAGAATTTCACTATGCTACATAATGATATTTCCAACAGATGTTGTGTAAAATATTGGACTATAACTACTGAATATTCAGACACATATAGTGCAAATCTTACAAAAATTCTTAGTGACACTTTGAAAAAATTATAATGTTTATAAGAAGCAATACAAATTAACATGAATTCTTTGTTCCAAACACTACAGAGAGAAATGTAAGACTCTGTGTTTTTATAATATGTATAAAAACTGTATAATAAGCTGATGTCTTTAAGGTAAACAGAAAAATATGATATCAGTAGCCTCTGTACTCCAAAAAAAGTTTTTTTTCCAGCATTGGCAATGAAATTTCACTCTTTCATCCACAATCTTTCTTATGACAGAGTTATGACCACAGATTGCATGCTTAGGACAGGGAAAAAACATCATCATTTAAGAATGCAACCAAATCCCCGACTTCATAAGTGCATCATGTTCTAACCATCCTAGTTAAGTAGGTGGAGGAAAGTTCAGGATAGAATCTACCCTCGACATTCACAATAGCACATCCTGAGACCATCGCAAATTCCTAAATTTATAAACACTATTATTACACAATATGTTTTCTTTCACAAAAACCAGTAAAGTAGAACCAAAAATAAAACAGATAATATTTTTCCCTTCTCTCTTTAAACTGTCCAACTCATTTATTCTTCATGTCTCAGCTTTCCCAGGGAGAGATTTCCTGTCCAGTCCCTAGGTTAGATCTCCTAGCTCCCTGAAAATCATCTTTTATAATTCTCATCATGCCTTGTTCCTGATTTCTTGCCTAATGGCTTTTCCATAGCTGCAGGCTCTTTGAATTCAGAGACTGAGTCAGCATGGCTTACCACTGTCTCTCCCATATCCAGTACAGCACTTGTCACAGAGTCACTAAGAAGCTGGGTTTTTTGGTTTTTTGGTTTTTTTTTTGATGAATGAATGACCCAAAGTTTGTATTGACTTATCTGGATCCTTGTGGAATTAGCAATAAGTAATAAAAAATAAAATAGTAAGTTGAAATGCAGATGCTGGGCAGTAGGTAGGTCTACTTCTGACTAATGGACTTAGACGTAAGCATGTCTTAGCATGCACTATTTTCAACGTTTTAACCACAAATTTTATAAATTTGTACAAATATTTTCTTAAGGAACCATGAGTAGTTACAACTGTGATTGTTATATGACAGGTCCACAACCTATTATACAATAAACACATTTGTTTCATTTTATGGTCATGAGCAAGTTATTCAGCTTTTATCAACCTCAGTTTCTTCGTCTGCAGCATGGCTATTATAATTCCTTTCATGTTTAAGTCACACATGTTGTTCTTGAGAATTGAGTGAATTAATTTGTATGAAAATTTCTTGAGGAGCACTCTACAACTGTATGGTGTTTGCATAAACTGTGATTAGGGCATGGTGCCATAGTTATTTCAAAGAGAGTTGTAGCTACGACGTTGTCTGCTAGAGGAAAGATAAAACAAGCATGTGTTATTTCATAGCTATTTCATTCCAGTTTTCAGCAAACTACTGATGATTGCAATCAATGAATCTACAAAGAGACATTTGCCTCAGAACATGTGATGCAGCTTCACCTGGCTGAGAGCCACAGTAAGAAGCAGAATTTGTCACAGGCTTGCATATCCAAATGTTCCGAAGGAAGGAAAATCTCCTTAGAAATACAATAATACTGTTCATATTAAAAATTGTGATGTCTCCCATGGCATCAATTTTAACTGAGCACATTTCTTTCTAAAAATTCTTTGAACATTTATGCAATTAATTCAAATGCAAAAACCAATTAACCGTATATCCTATAATCAAATCAGTTTCAAGCGAGTGCCCCAAATTTCAAGAGGACTTTGAAAGCACTACCAAAGTGAAATGGAACAAGTGAAGTATTTAGTGCTAGCACAGGAAATTTTTCATTATTTTTTCAGGCCCAAATATAGCTGCACAATATTATGCAACTTACTAAGTATGTCAGGTTGCACTAATTATGCTATTTTCATTCACCAGGATGATTGTATGTTGGTATGTCTCAAAAGTCAGGGACTCTGGAAAAAGACATCAAGAAGCCTGGATTCCCATTAGTATTAGAGTCAGACAGACTGTGTTCAAATGTCTCTTAAAACTAGCTCTGGACTCTTGGGTTAATTAATTAAATCCTTTGGTTTAGGGTTGTTTTGAGGAAAATTATCAAGCCTGGGGTCTGCAAAGTGTTCACTCCACCAGCAGGGGCTTTGTTTATTGTGTGTACTCTGGGTCAGGAGTTATCTCTGCTTATTCCTCCATGACCTGGTCCTGTGCATCCACTTGTGGGCTAGACAGAGGCATCCTATCTACCTTAGAGACAAACACATGAACAGTGCAACTGATAATTGTCATAACGATCTTTTCAGAATAGATTGTGTCTTTGATAATATTGTTCCCCTATTGTGGAGTATGACACAGTCAGTTGCTAAGCCAACTGAATGCCAATGCCAAAAAGACCAGATTGTTCACGTGATTTCAGAAACCCTGAAAATGTCCCTTTCCCATGGACAATCATGGATGTTTTTCCCTATCTCATCTGTTAATATTTAAAACTAAACCGATTCATTGGAGCACTTTTTATTTTCCTTGATTATGCAAATACCCTGAGATGGGTCCCTGTAGGAATTTATCAGTATAGATAAAATGTCTTTGAGCAGGTTTTGTTAGGAGTATGGGAAGAAAGGCTGAATGTTACAGGCATGTTGCAGAAAGAGGGCATCTTGCCTAAGTGAGAACTAGTGTGCAGCTAGACTAGACTAGTGTACAGCTAGACTAGAACCTAGACTAGCAATGACAACTTACCTTTTCGACAAATATCACATTATGTCTATTATTAGTAGTTCTACAATTTCTTAGCCATATGACTTCATGTAAGAAATTAACTTTGTCAGTTTCTTCTTCTGTAGAATGGGAATAATAATGCCTATTTTATAGGTGGTTGTAAGAATTAAATGAGTTAATAGGTGCAAGATAATTAGAATAGTGCCTAGCACATAGTAATTATGTACTTAGCAATTGCACATTTTTAAAGTAGCACAAACATTTTTTTAAGAAAGTTTAGTTTTCTCAACAGTTAAGTCCTCAAAATGTCTTAAGAACTATTTCACACCAAAATTGTTGGGTAAACAGTTAGTTTTGCTTATATTTAATCTTAGTTCCCAAGGCTAATTACTTTTGTAACTACTTTTAGTAGTTTTACACATCTGTTGATGATAGTCATCATCAATTCATTAAAATGTGTGACATCTTGGAGCTAAAACCTTTATCAGACACTGTCTACTAATTTGCTGATCTTTGTCAGATATAATGTAGTTACCAGAATTCAGCTAGTTATGTACACTTTGGTATTTTGAAAGTGAATTGATTTTGGTATTGGATGTTGAGTGTACTACAGTTCAGCAGCTGTCAACTTCCTAACCAAAACATACTAAAAGAATTCCCTCTGTTGTTGTTACTAAAAAATATTTTGTAATTTATACTGATGAGACATCATTAATAAGGTTTTTAAAGTAGTGTGATGTGTAAAATACTTTCTTAAATGGAAAGACCAATGTTCATTATTGGGAAAGCCTAAAATTAAATGATCAGAAAGCAAGATGGCAAAATTAGTCTGCACTTAGATACTTACCACTTGGAAAGATCAAGCAGATGGACATGCAGCAGAAGCTGGTGTCTATTTCATCCTTTATCTCATAACTCCCTAATGGCAAAACAGGAAAATTCAAAACTAAACTATTTTGAACACAGTAATTTCCATCATTCGCATAGGACAAAATGGTACATACTAAGCGTCAAACAACCAGGTTAAATGTTGTTGACATTACATGTATTTTAAATTCCATTTTTTCGGGGCTCTTGTAACTTCTTTGTTTCTTCTGATTTTTTATTCATCTACTCATTTTTCATTTACTTGTTCATTTGTTTACTCATTCTCTCATTTGTAAGGAAACATTTGAGCCAGGAGCTCTATGAAATAATGAGAATAACAATACCACTGACCATACCCTAAAGGAGTCCATAGTCTGTGAGGAGAAAGACGTATTAGATAGATAATGGGAATACAAGGTGATGAGTGGACAAGAGGAGTACATAAAGAAGTTGCCTCTTAGAGGACATTCCAATGGGACAGATGGTGGTTTTAAGGAAGGCTTCATTGTGGAAGTGGCATCTAAATTTTGATGGCTTGTTGCATGGAATGGTCTACATTGAAGTCTTCTGACCCTGAAAAGGGAGTTGGGCACTTCTGCTTGCTTCTTGGTTTTTGTTCCTTGCCTACAGTTTGAATTGGACTATTGCTACTTCCATAGGGAAGGGGTGGGGGAGAAAAACTATAAGAACTTAATATTTCGCATCCTTCACTTTGGTGAAGGATTTGCCTGAGGTCACTCAGCCATCAGGTGATAGAGCCAGGACCACTGTAGCTAAGACTTCCTGTCTGCTGGTCTAAACCTCCTTGCAAGCTGTTTTCAATTTTTTCCTTTGGTTTTCTGAAAAGAAGATTTGGTAAATATTAGGAAATCAGATATAGCTCTTTGATGGATCTACTGATTAGAAAATTACAGTTTCAAACTTTGTAGAACGATTGTCCTATTTTGTTTTCTTATAGTTTCACATTGAGGGAGAATACACTTACTCACTTTTTTATTATTCATACTTTTATGCAAAGAAGTTGAGGCTAAGAAGATGTAATTTGTTCAAGGTTACAAAGTGGTCATTGAAACAACATGGTTCCAAGCCAGGAAGGTCTTTCTCTAAGATCTGCACCTTTCAACTTTATCTTGCTGACTCTTCACATCAAGGTGAGTCACATGGTTCTTGCTCTGAAGGAGTAATTTCATAGAAAGACACAAGTTACTAGAAAGACAGATACATAAACATAACTCAAGGAAAAGAAATAGCTCTAATCACGATCTGTCAAAAGAAAGACGGGGAATTTCTATATGAGTTCAGAGAAAGGATATGAATTTAGGATGGATTTGTGGGAAAGATGATATTTGCTCTAATATTTTAGGAATTTATATGATTCAGGCATGTGGATATGGCGTGATAATGGGAAAGAAGATTCTGGAAAAAAATTAAATATAATTATCATATCCACAGAGGTCTTAAGATGTGTATAAAGTGAGAAGCTCATCTTGAGTGACACTGGTGTGTATACAAAAGACATTTGACAACAGAGGTAGAAGGCCCAGTGGGACAAAGCTATGAGCAGACTTGAATGTCCAGTAAGAATTTGGACATCTTTCCATATGATGTTGAGAGTTCTCCAGCCATGTAAACCAGAGAAATCTGGTAGTAATCTGTGTTGAGCTTTATTTTCTCCCCTAAAAAATAAGAATCATTTCAACTAAAATTTCATATTCTTTAAAACTTATTTCCTAGAATCTGCTTTTTAAAAGTCTTTTGGTTCATTCAATCAAAATGAATTTAATAATGTGGGTAATACCTTTTTTTTCTGTCTACTTTTAAATTTAAGTTTTGAGCTATTATTCTCAGAAAGATCAAGTTTTGTTTATAGCATAAAGAGCTAGTGAAACAGCAAATATGTTACATTATCAAGTTAAGAATATTAATTTGGTCAACATTGTTTCACTGAAAGTTGACTCATTTTTTTTAATGATAGAAAAAATAAGAATCACAAATTGATGGACAATAAATTATAAATTTTTTTCAAGCTATACAGGGTAGGCAGAATAAAGAAGAGTATATGGTTCTTTATGGATGATAATAAGAAGCATTTATGGAGTATATTCCATAATCTAGTCCTGTGGGAGAAGCCTCACCTCTCTTACTGATTTTCATGGTAATTCTATAAGGTGGTATTAGTATTGCTATTACAGACGAGGAAATGGAATCTCAGGAGATTAAGTGATTCACTTAATTCTCATTGTTGATGAGTGGCAAAACAGGGATCAACACCCCTTTGTATCTGATTTCAGAGATAATGCTTTAGTCGCTTCACTCAGCCTCATGGTTATTACCTAAAATATTTTCTATTTTATATTTTCTCTGTAACACATACAGCCACCTTGATAGACACAGCCTAGCTAATAGAAGGCTAATTCTGTCTAACAACCAAATTCTCACCATTCTAAAAGTGTTTGAATTTCATGTTTCAGTGAAAAAAAAAATTCACCTTAGTGTATAGCCATAGTCTGATTTTATTTTGACTATTGTCACCTTGAATTTCTAATAAAACAGAAAGCAGAAGGAACCACAATTTATAATCTTTGAGAGATGTTAGTATATATTTTAAAACCACCTTACTTGATGTTACGAGAAGCTTCAGACTGGGTTTGAAAAATATATATTGTTATGCCCTGTGGCATTTTCTGACCTGTCATGATGCCACTCAGTTTCAGAATAACTATTCATAGATGTTGAGAATATTTTTGTTGAATAAAGAGGCCATTTTGGAAATGTGTGGAGGTTAATATTATGCACACAAAACTGTGCTTTCAGCTTTCCAACACCCTGTCAAATCTGAGCAATTATTCTACCAACTCGCTGCCTTTCCCCGCCCCCACATCATTTCCTTAAATTGCTATGGAAATTATATCGAGAGACACACTCTTCTTGCAAGATACCTCCTTCAGAATTCTCTCTGCTTTGCCCTAGCCAGTTTGGAATGGAAAAATAGGCCCACATTTCCATGGAATTTAGCAAGGCCTGGGCCAGATCTAAAAGGCATAATTTGCCTGACATCTGCTTGCCAGCGTCATGTTGCATCAAAACAATCCGTGATGCTCTGAGGAAAGTAAGCATCCTGTTGTATTAACCAAAGCATTTAACAAGCTAATGGCAGTCACTTTCTATTCTCACATCTATAGAATCACAGCCCACAAGGACAATTATACTTGTAAAGTATCCAACTCCAGTTACATTATTCCATGATCACACTGATATATTGGATATGGTTTCCATTGTTTTGTTTTCATTTTTTCTTCCAACGGGTGTTGTGTGTAGCACAGCTGAGGAGAGCAGAGGTTTTTTGTTTTTGTTTTTGTTTAGTCTTTATTGGAAAAGACTAGGTGTCTAATTTTTGGAGGCAAGAGCTTACTGATAACTTGCAGGAGGTATCCCTTTGCCACTCCTCCTCACCGTCAGAATCCAGGTGCTTGGTTGGGCCTGTTCTGTGGCTGTATAGTTAGCCAAGAATGACTTAACCTCAAGGGTTGAGATGGCCACTGGGAGCCAAACATCTGGGTTGACCACTTTATGTTGCTGCCTTTAGAAGCAAGACGATGTGTCTGAAGTTTTCGACCATGACATCTGCTCTTTTTATCATTATTGATAGTGTACTCAAATTTCTAAACGCCTCATGGTCTTGCAGCTTCAGGTATCTCCCCTGTACAACTTCAAATAGCCCCTCTCTCTAAAAAAAACAGCTGCCATATGTAAGCTAGAGCAAAGTAACTTATAACTTGAGTATTATAGGAGAGATGGCTGTGAAAAAAGAGATTGGGACTTATAAGCAGACTTTATAGCTACTGAGGATCAACAGCTGTATCAAAGAGATATTAAGAGTGCTGCATTATAAAGACATAAAGCAACAGAGTAATAGCAAGGTCTATAATAGGAAAGTAACTGAATTTGGGTAACTAAAAATGAGAGAATTCAGCAAGACAAATTTCGGGGCACCTGGCTGTCTCAGTTGGTAGAGCAACTGACTCTTGATCTTGGGTCATGAGTTTGAGCCCCAGTTTAAACACAGTTTACTTAAATAAATTAATTTAAAAAAATAAGGCAAGTTTTCCTAAGTGACTCTTCTAGACCAGTAACTACTGAACATTCTGCAGGTGCCCTGCTTCTAGCTAAAATCCTTGTTTTTTTTGGAAGGTGAGGAAGCTAAGTGTTCTCTGAGATCTAAGCTGAAAGTTTCTGGCTTCAGCTATGACTAAAAAATAACTTCCTTCTCCATAAATACAATACAAAGTAAAATGAGGTAACAGATTCTCACCTTTTGCAGCATAGATCACAAACAAATCACTTGATCCTGTTATTTTGGATATGTTGTCCCCCATTAAATGATCAGATTGTGGCTTTATAAAGTTAGAGCTTGGTTTCATTAAGAATTCTCCTTCCCAGCTCAACTGGACTCTTTGATGTCTTAATTATATCCACTATTATGCCTTTCTGTACTTAATTTCCCTATTTTCTTAAAACACAATGAAACAGTGTCTTTGAACACACACTTTCAGGTCCACCAAATTCAGTAAGCTGAAAAGAAAGCTATACCTCATTGTGATAGTCAATTTAATAGTTTACTCTCTTTTTTTGCCTTGAGATTTTATTCATCTCTCCTATTTCAGTTTTCCATGCCCAATCATAGAACTCTCATGGTTGCCTCTGTTCCATTGTATCTGTCAGGCTTTCAATAATAGTGTGAAAATAACTGCTCATTTTCAATCTGGAAGGCCAATACCAAACATGCTTTTATTCTATCACTGGCAGTTTAGCAATGAAGTTTTCAGAAACCCCCGGGAAGACTTTTCCCATAAAACACCCACTGCTGGGTAACTGATATAAATCCTGAGCAGCTAAAGCTTTGGGCTAATTGAGCTCTCCAGGACTTGCCATGCTGGTGCTCATCCAGCAAGATGGTTACAGACACTAACGATTTATGACTTCACATCCTGGTTCCTTAAACTGAAATTGGAAATAAGTGTTGTGCATAGATTTTACCACTTTTTTGGTAATTGTGCAGTGAGCAAGAGCAAAAGTCTTGTGAGAAGTTTCATTCTGACATGGTGGTTTTTGAAGATATTGCATAGAAATCATGTTAGTAAAAAGAAAAATAAAGAGGCTTATACTTTATTTTGCTAGAACAAAGCCTCCTTTTAGCTTTGAAAAGATTATAACCACAACAGAATCATGAATGTAATAGAGATAGTTGCTATTTGAAGTGTTAGTAATGGAATTAGTTTTATACTAAATATTTATTAGTGAATATTAATGCCAATTTTACATAGTTTTTTTTCTCTCACACTTTCATGATTACCATGACTTCCTCCTTATCACGAAGAACATCCCAATTGACAAACACTGCCTTATTATTTTTTCATTAATTTCTATGATTTCTTGATTTTAACTTTAGTGTATTTGTGTTATCCAAAAAGTTCTAAAATTAAGATGTAAAGTGGAAAAAAAGGTAATATTATTCATGATATAGCTTCAGCTTTGTCAGTGTGATAGTCCTCCTGTATCCATGGTTTTGCTTTCCAAGGTTTCAGTTACCTGAAATCAACTGTGGTCTGGGAGTGGATGATCCTCCTTCTGATGTGTTGTCAGAAGATCAGTAATAGCCTAATGCTATGTCACAATGTCTATGTCATTCACCTCAATTCATTTCATCATATAGGCATTTTAGCATCTCACATCATCATCATAAGAAGAAGGTCAAGTAGAGTACAATAAGATATTTTGAGAGAGAGACCACCTTCGTATAACTTTTATTACAGAATATTGTTGTAATTATTTTATTTTATTAGTTGTTAAGCTCTTACCATGCCTAATTTATAAATTAAACTTTATCACAAGTATGTATGTAGAGTAAAAACATAGGGCATATAGGGTTTGGTACTATCTATGGTTTCAGGCATCCACTGGGGGTCTTGGAATATAAGGGAGGGGCTACTGTAATTAGTTTCATACATTTGGAAAAATCATTTAAACTCCCTAAATCCCAATTTCCTTATCTGTAAAATAAGCTTATAGTATAAGGGCTCTAAAATTTTTCCTAGTGCCTGCAACTTATGATGTTATGTTGAAAAGTTTCATTTTTACTCTACAGTGTTTTATGCATGACGTAATGAAAACATACTGGCAAAACATTCTGATTCAAATGAGTAAAAGTCTTGTAAATACATGAAACAGAAGACCCCCAAGATGAGCAATCAGATAAAGTGATGTGCACAACTCCTGTTCTAGATGAGTAAACACTGGCAAAATTTTCTTTAATCAAGTGAGGGATAAATTCTAAACATAATAAGGATTGCTTCCTTGCATTAATTGGTACATGTGAGTTGAGCATTCTTTTAACAAATATTGCTCACTTCTGTTTTACAGTCTAGTGAAAAGAATATTGGGTCTACTTTCCCTAGTTTGTTGCTTAAAGATCTATGTGACCTTAGCTAGAACTTTTTACACTCCTGTAAAGCTTATATTATGACTTACAGGGATATATGGGTGGATTTGTAGAGTACAGATTTTTTAAAAAATTTTATTGTATTATGTTATGTTAATCACCATACATTACATCATTAGTTTTTGATGTAGTGATCCACGATTCATTGTTTGCATATAACACCCAGTGCTCCATTCAATATGTAGAGTATAGATTTTGAAGCCAGGCAAACCTAGGTTAAAATGCTAGCCTGTTTAATTTTTTTCCTAGCTGTGTAAACTTGGTCAAGCCGTTAGGGCCACTGAGGTCACTGGGTCTCAGTTTTATATTTGGTAAACTTCAGTAGCTTAACTAAATAAGTGCTCTCATTCATGTAACAGTCCAGTGCAAGTATTCCTGGTAATGAGGTCACTTTCCTCTATGTGTGATTCAGGACCATTACAGGGAAAGGAAGATGATGGGGGAGACTTATTTTCTTTTTAAAAGTCTTGGCCTAGAGGTAGTACACATCACTTTTGTTTATATTCCTCTGTTGAGAATTAATACATGGCTATTCGTGGATGCCAGGAGAGCTACAAAATACAGCCCTTGTCTCAACAGTTCCAGAGGACATTCCAGGAAGAAAAAACAAAAAGAAAAACAACCTTTTTGTGGACAACTAGCAGACCTTGCCACAGTAGGCATTCAACATTTTTTCATTACCCACTCTTTCCCTCTCCTGATTTGACTTCCATCTTACAGTGAATAGCAGAGGATAGAGACCCTTCCCATCACTCATCTTATGTGGTTATGAGGAATGATCTCATTCCTTAGCAGAGGAATGAGAAGAAACACAAAGTTGACTCTAATAGGCAGAATTGCTGCTTTTTCAGACATCATATTCTGAATGCCACGTGTATGATCTTGGTACATGGCTATATGCTAATATCTGGTATGTACTTGAAAAATACTGTTCTAGTATAAACAAGACGAGATGTGTTTAGCAATAATGCCAATAATAGGCCCTTTTACTTGAAAATGTTTGTGACCTACCACACATTTCAGTGTTATAGCAAAATAATTCTTGATTTATTATAATTTCATAAATCATTCTGCATTTATCATCTTCACATGTTTCTATAAAGTTTGCAATTCATCCAAGTGCTCTTAAGAGTGAATTGACAAGAAATGCTTTAGTTCTATATGAATGAATTCAAAAGCATGGTATGTGATTATTTTTGGATGCTTATGAGCCAAAGCTACGTTACAGGATGTGTGTGTGTGTGTGTGTGTGGGGGGTGTGTGTGTTTGGTATGTCACTAGAGCAATAATATGCTTCAAGAATTTCATTACATTTCTTGGGAATTACTGCATACAAATAAAAACAGCCTCTAGCATTCAGCTTCATGCTGTTTTTAAGGCAATAAAATACCCTTTGTTATTCCCTGGAAGTTATGTTTTAGTTTCTGATTATTGTCCACATTGTAGTTGTCTGTAGTATCTGTTAGCAAAAGTCCAGATGGCTGACATATAATTGATAAAAACAACTTTCATCTCATATGCAAGTTTTTGCTCTGAAGAATATGTCTAAATATTAGGTAGAGTAGACTGCCAGCCTGTGTCTGTCTTCAGTGGGAACATACCATGCTGTTTTCCCCTCCTATGACTGTCATTCTTCTCTGTACTCATACTGCCACTGGCCAACTGATCTCCTAAAAAATGAAGACAAGGGGAGGAAGAAGCTTCCATGCTGACTTCTTCGTTGATAGAATTGCCAGCGGGAACACGTTTGATTCAATTAAATTAAACAAGCGTTTATTGAACACAGTCACTGGGCTAATGCTAGAGCAAAAATAAAGAATAATAGAACATGGCCCCTGTCTATAAGCAGTTTATTCTAGGTGGGGGATAAATTTACAGACTAGCAATTTCAATCTTCTGTTAAAAGTGCTATATTGGGGTGCCTGGGTGACTCAGTCGTTAACGGTCTGCCTTCGGCTTAGGTCATGATTCCAAGGCCCTGGGATCGAGCCCCACATTGGGTGCTCTGCTCGGCTGGAAGCCTGCTTCTCCCTCTCCCACTACCCCTGCTTGTGTTCCCTCTCTCGCTGTGTCTCTCACTGTCAAATAAATAAAATCTTTATTAAAAAAAAGTGCTATATTAATGAGTTTACATGAGTGCTATGGGAGATGACCTTCCAATACCAAAAAATAAAATGAAACTCTGACATTATCAGCATAGTGAGATACTACTATACACCCAGCAGAATGGCAAGACCCAAAATATCAAATATTAGAGAGGGTTTGGAGAAAGTGGAACTCTCCTGCATTAGTGGTGAGAGTGTAAAATTGTACAGTTACTTTGGAAAAATGTATCTGAGTTTCTTTGAACATACAACAACCCTAAAACCCAACAATTCTGCTCTTAAATATTTACCCAAGGTGCATGAAAATATATGTCCCCAAAAAGACTTGTACAAAAACGTTGATAGCAGCTTTAGTTGTACTGACGTCCATCGCTGGGGGAATGGTCACACAACTGAAAGCCACTTGGCAATAAAGAGGAATATGCTATTGACCCACCAGGCAAAATAAGGGCCCTCAAAAACTTTATGCCTGAGTTAAAGAAGCCTTATCAACTTGGTACTATCCCATTTTCATGAAGTTTTAGAGCTAGAAAATCTAATCTACATGGAAAAACAGAATATCACAATAGTGGTAGACTCTGGGGGTGTGGGTGAGGATTGCCTGGAAACAGACATGAGGGAGCCTCCTGGAGTGATAGGAAAGGTCTCTATCTTGATAGGGGTTTGGGTTATACAGATGTGTGCACTGGTCAAAAGTCAGCAAATGTACATGTGAAATTTTGCATTTCATTGTGTATAAACTTTACCTCAAAAGAAAAAATATTGTAAACAAGTACTGAACTCTAATTAATGAAATTCATGATACAGATTCTAGTGGAAAGCAATTTATTTCAAAATGTATCAAAAATAAATGGAAGAATTAAGGGGTAGCTAAATGGATAGACATGTAATAATACAGAGCAAAATGTTAATGCAGAACATAGTGGTGGGCATATAGATATTCACTGAAAAAAATTCAATTTCACTATCTGTTAAAAAATTCATAATAAAATAGTTTGCATAAGTAGAATAGAGCAGAAATGATTCTGGTTTTCTACCTATGTCATTGAGGTTCCCATGAGAATGAGTCTTATCACCTACTCCTTTATTTTTTTCCTCTTCAATTTTCCTATTGTTTTTGTTTTTTCAATTTACAAATTCACTTAGCTTTTCACTGCCTTAAAAAATATTCGTCCCTGGGCACCTGGGTGGCTCAGTCATTAAGCGTCTGCCTTTGGCTCAGGTCATGATCCCAGGGTCCTGGGATCGAGCCCCACGTTGGGCTCCCTGCTCTGCGGGAAGCCTGCTTCTCCTTCTCCCACTCCCCCTGCTTGTGTTCCCTCTCTCACTGTGTCTCTCTCTGTCAAATAAATAAAAATCTTAAAAAAAAAATATTCGTCCCTAAAACCTGGTCTCTCTTCAAATTACTCTTTTTTCTCCCCCTTAGTATACCTTTTTTTAGAGTGAAAGAGTATCTAAATTTGCCATCTTGCTAACTTCCCTTCCTCACCCCCTCGCAGTTTGGTGTTCAATATTATTATTCAAATAAAGCTGCTCTCTCCACGGTTACCAAGAACCACCTAATTGCCAAATCCAATGTTCCTTTCTCAGTCCTCATCTGTTGCCTCTGAGGTCACAGCAACAGGCCGAGGCAGCTGGTTTGGCTCAGAACATTATTATGGCTATAAAACGACAGAACCCGCCAAACTGCTTCCTGTGACAGACAAATAAACTGACAACTGAAGAAGTGCACAGACGTCACATTGCAACGTCTCCTAGGACACATTTTTTCCTGCTTCTCTTCTCTGAATATTTACTGCTGCTGACCATCCACAAGAGGAAAATCTTTCTTCATCCAGTTTCTATGATTTAGATTTGAGTTGAGTGTTCGTCCTCCTCTATTTCCTCCATTTGCTGACCATTATCAAGCTTTTGTTAGCTCCTCCTTTTCTTCTTTTGTAAATTTCTACTTTGAAATGAACATGGTTCATTAATATTAGTGGCACCTATGTGTATTTTTAAAATAGTATAAGATACTGAGAATTCAGGCCCCAGACAAAGCAGATAGGGGTGTGTGTGTGTGTGTGTGTGTGTCTACTTAGGATCCCCAGATCTACAGGTTGGGAACCACCACTCTAGGGTACTTTTAAACTCACTTGTTTGATGACTTTCAAACTTTCCCTAAGCAAGAGATTACATTTTTAAAGTTTAACATGGAACTTCAAAACTTAAAAAAAAATCAGACCAAAACTACATTGTTCTGGTGGTGAGGAGGTTGGAGAGGGTCAGAGGACTCACCCCTGCCTTGAATCTTCCAGAGGTCTTTACTCCCTCAAGGTAGGCCCTGAAGTTTCTCCTCAATACTCTGGAACAATGTTTCCTAAAATCTGTATGCATACTAATCACCTGGGAATTTTATAAGGATGAAGATTCTGATTCAGCGGGTCTGGGATGGGATCTGGGAGTCTGTAATTCTAGCAAGCTCTCAGTTGATATTAGTGCTGTTGGCCCACAGACCACACTTAGGAGCAAAACTCTATAGATTTCCTCGGTGCCATGTCTGAATGCAATGTTGTAAGCTTATTATATTCCAGAGAACACTGATTGTTTTGTCCTTCAGGAGATGAATATCTGTTTCTTCAAGGATTAAGACAGCAGATATTTTATTCTCTGTAATGTATAATTATTCCTCTAATATGTTTTCAATTTTGAATATTCTATTTGGAATTGGACACTAGCCAGGTGGAATGATCAAGGAGACTGTATCATAAATCCTCTTTTTTTTTTTTAAAGATTTTATTTATTCATTTGAGACACAGAGATACAGAGAGAGAGAGAGAAAGCACGAGCAGGGAGAGAGGCAGAGGCAGAGGGAGAAGCAGGCTCCTCGCTGAGCCAGGAGCCCGATGTGGGGCTCGATCCCAGGACCCTAGGATCATGACCTGAGCCGAAGGCAGACGCTTAACCATCTGAGCCACCCAGGTGCCCCATAAATCCTCTTTTAAGAATTAAAGTAAATAGGGGAGGAAGGCCTGGAGACAACACGGTTTAAGAACAGAAACAAAATAAAAACTCTTCAAGGAAACTCAACCTCTACTTGGGACTGGTAACTAGCAAGTTTAGTCACAGGAGGACTCAATAGAGGGAAGCAAGATTGTCAGGATGGCTAACAGCTCTGCTTGCATTCAGCTATTTTGTCCCTCTCTTACCACGGCAACCAAAAAACTCTGTTCAATGGAGAATGACATTTGATGCAAATAGTTTCCATGAGTCAGAGGTTAGGGCAAGTGTCAGCCTGATGGTAAACTCAGCAGAAATGGTGGATTCTGTACGCAGACTGCAGGGCACTGTCTTTCACTTCCTAACCTAATGGGGCTATTCCTCAAACTGAAAACCTTCCTCTTCTCTCTAGATGGCCTTTTCTCTTTCATCTGCAACTCATTTTAAATTCTAATTGATGAACTCCATATCTTAATCGTCAGCTTTGATCTTTCTGGAGTCTTTATTTCTGTTTCAAAGGGTGTTCATTCATTTCTCTTCATTCATTCATTTGTTCGTTCATGATATATAATAAAGAGACATAAGGAGAGAAAAAGCATAAACTAGTCCTTAGAGTTCCTATGGGGAAGATAGAAAACCCAACAATTTCAGTTCACTATGTAATTATCAGTCCTTAATTCCCCTAGCACTTAGAGTCTCACACTTTCCTTTAATCATTAGACAATATAACTTTGGCCCTCATCGCACATACTGTGGGATGCTCGGTGATCCACCTCCCCCCCCCCCATTTTCAAGCAGTCCCAGGGCTCTTTCATATACCTGGATAGCACTTGCTTCAAATTCCTGTCTAGTGTTAAGGACATATTCCTTCCTGGAGCTGCTGTCCTGTCTCCACACAGGGATCATCACTGCCTCTCCTATTTCATATCCTGAAGTCCTACAAATACCGGCTTTTGCCAGTAATAGACTTTTACACAAGTACTGGGCATAACGGAGGGGAACTACAGAAAGCAAGAAGGGGAAACAATGAAATACTGATGTTTGGTAGGCATTTTCTCATTGGTATCCTTCTCTACAAGTCTCAGCCTCCTACCTTAGTTGTGAGGATCTCCTCTCTTCCATGGAGCTCTCCCCTCTCCAGCAGTGGGCCCACAGCCCCTACAAACCCCACAAACCCCATGGCATATAAGTAGTGCCATTTAGCCCCTTTGTCTCAGGCTTCCCTCTCCTGATCTTGCACAGGGGCTTCTCTTTTCATAATCAATACAGGTCAATCATGGTATCATCCTAAAGAAGGAAAGTATTCTTTTTCTCCCTAAGAAGAATTCCTATCTTTCTAGGGCAATCATCTCTAACTTAATTATAACTTTTATCACTTTTGACAAGTATGTGAGAAGTGCCACAAAAACAACAATAAAAATGAACGCTAGAGGGGAGGGGTGTAGGGGGATGGGTGAGCCTGGTGATGGGGATTAAGGAGGGCACGTATTGCATGGAGCACTGGGTGTTATACGCAAACAATGAATCATGGAACACTACATCAAAAACTAATGATGTACTGTATGGTGACTAACATAACATAATAAAAAAAATGAACGTCCTATAGCTACCTACAACAGAGGTAAGTATCAGAAATATCATATTTAGTATAGAAGGGAACTTACAGAAGAGCATGTGATTCCATTTTCTAAAGATTAAAAATGAAGTATAGGCAGACATACATATATGACAGAAGTAAATTTTGTTTTTAAAAGATAGCTCTTAGACTCCAAACAGGACAGTGATATTTCTAAGAGCTGGGAAAGGCAGTAGGAAGAGACGGACAGGAGCCTTCAGGTAGCTTCAATGCTAATAAGGATGTTCCAGTTCAGAACTTGGGTAGAAGCAATGAAGTTTTATTTCATTTTTATGCTTTGTAAGTGCTACATGTAGTATACAGATCCTTTGCAAAGTGATATGATGATGAGGTATGTCCAGGGTTCTCTGGTTCCACAGATATTAAACTCAGATTTGGAACAGGGGATTAGAGGAAGCTCCTAGAGAGTATGATTTTTGAGATCATATTGAAAGGCAAATAGCCATTTCTATCTGTAAGTTCCACTTGCAATTCAAATTCAGTATGTCTGAAATAAACTCACATTTTCTTTTAGTTTAATCTAAGCCAACTTCTCCTATCTGTCAAAAGCTAGCTCTCCAAAATATCACAAAAATAACCGGCTGATAAGACAAAAAATTTTTATTGCTTACCATGGTAAGGGAGAACACTACCTCCAACAGTCTCAGTAGCATTGCAGAGGGAGAAGAACAACATTGGGACATTTATTAAGATACTGAAGTCTGGTGTATGATTTTGAAATTATGTTGAAATCAGTGTGGGATAGATGTGTGGGGAAGGTATGCTTGAATAGGATTGGGTAAAGGTCATGACTGATAGTGTAGAATTGGTAGACACAGGAAGAGGAGGATTTTGATGCAAAGGTTTAGTCTTGGGATGCAAACTTGTTTGATGCTTTCTATTGAAGACTTGGAATTCCTGGAATGAATAATTCATAATTGTTCATCAGAATAATGAATTTGTTTAATAAAGTAATTTGCAACTTTTATCTTCCTGAGTAAGAGTTTCCTGGAATGCTAAAACTTTCTTGGTAAGGACAGTAGAATAGTAAAGTCATGTTAATGCAGACAGTAGGCTGTATAGATAATTTCAATTTTCAGTAATCTTTTCTATCTTATTCAAAGGCAGCATTAGGTATCCAGTGAGGAGAAGGTGATTAAATTTAGTCAGAAATATTGCGTTTGCTTCCTGGTTCTGCCATTGACAAGTTGGATGCGTCATGGCACACCTTTAATTCTCACTTTTGACACTTTTAGAAAGGGGGACTATGTTTCCCTTTAAAAATGGGTGATAGAATTAAATGAGGAAAGGGGGGGGTATTACAGTATTAGTTCACCCTAAATCATGTAGGGGAGGAGAATATCTTTCTCTTCTACTCTTCTAAGTTCTTAGCTGAGGGCCCTATAACAAAAGACGGATTAATAAGAGAAAAACATACAAATGTATTAAATATAAATTTTACATGACACAGGAGCCTTCATAAGGAAATGAAGACCTAAGATGTGGTTAACCCTGAGTGTTTTTATGCTAGGTTTGAGGAAGAATGGAAATGTGTGGGAAAATGTGATAGCTGATAACTTTTTTGTTGTTGTTCTAAGTGTAGTAAACCAGGGAAAACGGCAAGGCCTATTTGTTCAGATTCCTCTCAGGGTCTTGGAGATAAGCATGTTCCCTTACTCCAGGTATAAGGAGGACACCTCACAAGAGGGTTTTGTGACCTGCTTCAGGGGAAGTTCAGAAAGTCGTCCTTGTACCTGCCAGTTCTCAAATTCTTTCAGTTTGAAATATTCAGTATGCCAAGGTGCTATATTTTGGGTCATGTGTCCTGAACCCTGCCAATCCCAACCACCCACCACTCTAAACTGGTCAGAGAGCCCTGAATGTAGACATCTTTCCCAGCATGGAGCAATGCAGGCACGTTTCCAGTTACAGTGTTCAAAACTTACCACATAACAGAAAAAAAAAATCATAGTCTACTTACAACAATTAAAACAAAGATATTGATCTTTGATTTAGATTCTACCTGGAATTTGTCATTTCTGCCAATGCACTCAGCTTACTCAATATTATAATTGAGTGAGGTTCTGTGTATCTCTCTTGCTTTTCTTTCTTTCTTTCTTTTGGATCACTTTCGCATTCAGAATGAGCTAATTCTGCTTCAGTCATGCTTGATGAGAACTGGTGATTCAACTGTTGCAAAACTTTGAAAGTGTTCATTAATTCAGGCTTAATTAATGCAGAATGACAATTAAACTTTTATGGAGTATATGTCATCAACATGAATACCACGCATTTATTATACTCCTGAATATTGGGATGAATACAAATGAATTTCAATGACCAAAAAAGTTAAAAAGTTACCCCAGTTGGATAGCTCTGGATATATATGAAATGGGCCTCATGTACTGAAAGAGATTTGAAACTACATTTTATAATCTCTGATCTAAATGCAGAGAAAGCACTCTTTTTATTAATGTAATGGCAGCTTTTCTTATGAAATCAGCCTCTGGAAAAAAGACATAGATAATTTCTTTAACTTCTTGTTCAATAATTTATATGTCCTAAAAATATTAGAATTCTAGATTCATGATATTAAAAATTCAGTCTGTGATTTCAAGAATATTTAGTGTTTCTTAAACTCAAATGTCTGTTCTTTTGTGTTAAATGGGACAGCTGTACTTTCTAGAATCTAAACCAGCATAAGGTGAATGGCAATGTAAAATATGCCTGTTCATTTCAAAATTGCATAGTTTCATCAAATCCTAGGTTTATATGCCACGTTCCAGTATTCAACAGAGCCAGAAGTTTGCCATGGCAACTGCTGTTTCCTTTATATATATATATATATAAATCCACAGACTAACAGGAAAGAACCATCATGTCAGGATGCTTTTCCAATTCATATATAACTAGGTTTTTATTGATGTTCATTTCTTAAGATAATTTAGGTTGAATGTTAAAAGACTTTGCTTTTGATTAAAGTTTACAATCAATATACTGATACTGTGTCATAAATGAAGAATGCAGTCCATAACTTTTAAAATGACTGTGGAATTCTGTGCTCTGTATAGCTTAATATTCCACTTAACTGGGGACCAACCCACATTTTTGGTAGGAAAATGAAGGGTCTGGAATCTGTACTTTAGTTTCCTTTTAAAATAGCCAGGTGCCTAAAGCATTTTAGTCTCTACATTACTTTTTGCACCAATACCAGTCACACGTATACCCTATAGTAACAAGATCAATGATCATTTTATTCACAGACTTTTTAAAGAGGCCTGGGTAAAACTAATAGTTACCATAGAAAAATTCATCACAGCAGAATAGACTTATAGGAGAAATAAGCATTTTCCTGAATATTCATACAGAGAAAATAATTTCACAGAAGAAGGAAATTATTTAAGAAATAAATTTTTATTAAAAATATAAGAAATAAAATATAGTTAGGTCGAGCGATTGGCAACTGTAAAGACTTTCTTAAAATAATTACGTTCAAAAGACATCACATCTTTGGTTAAGCAACCAATTCTTGGTGTTGGGTCAGGTCATGACCTCAGGGTTATGAGATCGAGCCTTGCGTTGGGCTCCATGCTCAGTGTAGAGTTGGCTTGGGTTTCTCTCCCTCCCCCTCTGCCTCTTTCTCTCAAATAAGTAAAAAAAAGACATCTCTCAGTGATCTATTCTGTACGACATTCTGGAAAAGACAAAACTATAGAGACAATAAAATGATAAGTAGTTCCCATGGTGGAAGGGGAGCCAGAGAGCGATGCATAGGTAAACCACAGGGGATTTTTAGGGCAGTGAAGCTATGATACTGTCATGGTTCATACATGATATTATGCATTTGTCAAGACCCATAGAAATTTACAGCACAAACAGTGAACTTTATTCAATTTAGGAAAAAAACATTTAGGAAGAAGTTAGGGGATCTCAGGAAGGAATGCAGAATATGACAAGAAAATCTAACCGTATTACAAATATATAAAACAAACACTGTCTTCCTTGTAATAACCTGTAGATCCAGCCTTATCATAAGAAAAAAACATCAAACAAATCCCAATTATGAGGGCATCCTACAGAACTCCTCAAAACTGATAAGGTCATCAACAACAAGAAAAGTATGAGAAAGGGCACCTGGGTGGCTTAGTTGGTTAAGTGACTGCCTTCGGCTCAGGTCATGATCCTGGAGTCCCTGGATCGAGTCCCGCATCAGGCTTCCTGCTTGGCGAGGAGTCTGCTTCTCCCTCTGACTGTCCCCCCCTCTCATGTGCTCTCTCTCTCTCATTCTTTCTCTCTCTCAAATAAATAAATAAATTCTTTAAAAAAAAAAAAGTATGAGAAAATTTTATGGCCAAGAAGAGCTAAAGAGACATGAAAACTAAATGTAATGTAGCATCCTAGAGGGGATCCTGGAACAGAAAAAGGACATTAGGCAAAAACTAAGGAAATATGGATAAATGATAGACTTCAGTTTCTAATAATGTATCAATATTGGCTTATAATTGTAATGAATGCACCATCCTAATCTAAGATGTTAATCATAGGGGAAGCTGAATGGAATATATGGGAACTCTCTATACTATGCTCTCGATTTTTCTGTAAATCTAAATCTTCTAAAACATAAACTTGTTTTTAAAAAAATACCAATTTGATGCATCGAAGCCTTTGCAAGTCACATAGTGCTTTTGCATTTATAATTTCACTTATTTTTATAATAATTCTCCAAAGCAATTTTTGTTATTTTCATAAAATAATTTCTTGATTAAAGCTCAGATCAATTTCTCTTCCATAGCTACAATTTTTGTACTTTGGAAGCCTAGAGGTAGAAAGGGCTTCAAAAACTTTTCAGAAATAAGTAAATCTGTGTTAAATACTGGAATTCCACAGTTGCTCGTTCTACTTCTCTTCTCCTATCCCCTCCTTTTTAAAAACAGATCTCTTCTTTCCATCCAAGGCTGCTGACAACATGTCCTTTCATGTAGCCACATCTGATATCTAACCATTTCAAGACCTTACCAGTAATCACACTTAATTGTTGCAGTATCCTACTTGTTTATCACCCACCACACTGTCAGTGCCTTGGGGCAGGCACACTGTTTGGATTGATGACCCTGTGTCCCCAAAGACTTGCACAAGCCTATCATGTAGCATACATTCAATATATGTTTGAAGAAAGTGCCACAAACCAGGACTCTAACTTCAGCCTGCTTAGGGAACTGTGAGCTAATACAATTAGAGACCTAATGTTCCTGTACCTGTTAAATGCCATATAGGAGGGTGTGCACATAGGAATGTCGATTCTCATTATTTGAGGTAGTTATGTTCTGTGAAGTCACTGCAAACACTGAATTGGTAGATACTGAACAATTGCTCATGGAAGAAATACAGGGTTAGGTTCTTGAGAAACTTTGGTCACAGTATTTTTGTCAACTGATCAATACATAACCTGGTTTTATGTGTGTTTCCATTTCCATATGCCTTATTTAATATATGCTCTTGATTAATTAACATTGAATTTTAGGACCCACAGTACTGCAACTCATGCCTGAGGGCTTATTTAACACAGGTATTTTCTCCATAAGGCACAACACCATATTTTTGCACTTCAGCACTACCCTTGGGGGCCATTCTTTTTTAAGATTTTATTTATTTATTTGGCAGAGAGAGAGAGAGCACAAGCAGGGGGAGCAGCAGAGGGAAAGGTTGAAGCAGACTCCCCACTGAGCAAGGAGCCCAATGTGGGGCTCGATCCCAGGACCCTGGGATCATGACCTGAGCCGAAGGCAGATGCTTAATTGACTGAGCCATTCAGGCACCACCCGTGGGGGCCATTTTAAATAGCAAAATAACCAACAGAAAGCACAAAGATATGAAAAACATGGCACTAAATTCACAACGTAAGGGCTAAAATAAGAAGGCAGAGTGTCATCTTGGTCTACGTCAGCTGGTAATATGCATGGCAGGTGACTCAAGTTTTTCACCTCTGTGTATACATCTGTGAATGACTTCAAAAGTCTTACAAGTAATGATTTTAAGGTTACGAATAAATTTTAGTAAGTAGATGAATTTAAAAATACAGAATGTGTGAATCATGAAGATTGATTGTACTTCACAGCTTCTAGTGAAGTACAATAATTTCCCATTGCTATGTAATGGATCTTTGAAAGGCAACCTGACTGTGAGTCGTAGAAAGCACCAGGACTTGGCACTAGGGTGCCTGAGTTCTGTTCCCCTGCCTTATATTCCTGAGTAGATGAGACAGCTCTAACCAAGGCACTCTATTTTCTTCTATCCCAGTTTGTAACTACCCTTCCCCTGTCCTAAGGGCATATGGAGGAGAGCAAATATGGGGTAGCACTATTCATACAGGATCCTGTTGAACCATAAATCTTATAACTGGATAGGATCTCAGAGTTCATCTGTTTTATTTCCAACATACTCCAAATGTGGCAACTGAGACCCAGATGCTTTAAGTGGCTTGCTCAAAATTAGTTAGCAGCAATACCAGGATAATAACCATATCCCACAGTTTTTACTTTGCCAGTACATTGTGTTACTTGTTGATAGGTTTCTTTGTTTGCTTATTTAATTACATTTACTGAAAGTTTACCATGTGCAAGGAAATGTATGGCTGTCTGTCCTCAAGAAGACTACAGTCTAGAAATTCTATGCACAGACTCTCCCTAGATGCAGATTTTTTTTTTTAATTTTTGATGCTCTACCAAATTGTTGGCTTTAAAGTTTTGTTCACTGTTTTAATGCATAGATCTTGGGCAATATCTATCACCTAGACAATATGTTTAACACTTTTACTTATGTATTAATTACGGGCCCTCTTCATAAATAGGTAAAAAAAAGACTCCTTCACTTTTTATTCTGTATCCCATCCCTAGGAAAAAGACTTGGAAATTCATATTCCAATTCCAATTTCTCTTCTGAGCTCCAAACTAATATATCCAACTGTCTACTTGGCATCTCCACTTATATTTCTTAAGAGTATCTCAAATTTAACATATCTCCAAGTAAAATTGTACTCTCCACTCCCCACCCACCCCCACCATACTCTAGAAACCTGGGAGCCCTTAACACTTATGTTTTCCATACCACCCACATTCAATCACCAAGAGCTGTTGAGTGTACCTCCAAAATGTATTTTGAATTCATCTAGATCTCTCCATCTCTATATCAAACACCCTAATCTAAGCTACTGCTATTGCCTAGGACACTGCATGGCTTCTTAACTGCTCTCCCCACTCTATTCTTGTCCCCCCTCCAAAATGTTCTTCACACAGAGGCCAGAGTGAATTTTTTAAACTGTAAAGTATATAATATTGCTTTGCAGCTTTAAAAATCTCCAGTAGTGCTTGCTATATAGTTCAGAAAATGTCCTCAAACTCCCTAAGATGATCTTCAAATATTTGTATGTGCTGCCCGCCCCCCCCGCCCCCGCCACAGCCTGTCTCTTCAGCATCAGCTCTGGCATTCTCTTCCTCACTCACTGCATCTTAGCTATCCTAGCCTTCTTCTGTGTGCTCAGATGTCCCACACTTTCTCCCAGTTGAGCACCTGCAAATATGCTACTTTCCACCTGAAAAATTCTTTCTTAGACTATTAGTCAAGATAATTCCTGCTTATATTTTAGATCCCAACTTAAACATCACTTCTTCAGTGAGACCTTTTCTGACTCTCTCAATTTAAATTAGACCTTCTTGTTACATACTACATACATGGTCTTTCCTTTCATAGCACCTATTATAATTAAAAATCTGCTTTATAATACTTTGTGTTCTATCTATCTCCCTTTCTTCACAATATATTCCACGTAGAAACACATCCTCTCTCCCAATCTATCTCTGTCTCACTCTCTAGTGCTTAATCCTTAGTGTCTAGCACCAGACTTTGCCAGCACACACTCTCTGAAAATAACTGTTGAATTAATAAATATGCTGACAGATCTATTATTTTTTTTATTTAGGTATGACATACATCTAATAAAGTGCATAGAGTGACCAATAGTAAGGATACAGCTTGGTGATTTTTAAATATATGTATATACCTGTGTAACCACTTCTCGGATCAAGATATAAAACATTATAAATTTGTATTATAACATTCATTCCTTAACTTGAAAATTTCAGCTATGAGCCTCAGCTGTGTAGTATAGTAGTTTAGAACAGTGTTTCTAGACATTTTAATGAGCAAGGGAATCAGCTGGGGACATTGTTATACTATAGATTCTGATTCATCGCATCTGAGGTCCGGCCCAAGCCACTGAATCTCTAACAAGCTAGGGTTGTCAGCTCATGAACCACACTATGAGTAACACTCCTTTAGAGAAGGGGTATATGAATGGGGGAAGGACTGGGTGTGAGTCCTGACTCTGCTGTTTGGTAACTCTGGAAAGTTAGATCAATTATTTAACTTCTCCACGACTCTTTCTTTTTTTATTTGTAATATAGGAGCAATGCTATCGACCTTGCCAGCATTGTTGTAGGGGAAAATGAGATGGTGCATGGCATCCTGTTTGTTGTACAGTAAGTGAAGTATCACTACTGTCATATCTTGCATGGAACCCTGACAAGTACACCACACCAATGGATGAGATTTCTCATCCATAAAGTTAGATGGCCCTTCAATCACTAAATTCTCTTTTACAGTTCCTCTCCCTCTTATTGTATTTCCATCATCTTTTACACTTAAGAAGAAAATGTGGGAAAAAATCAAGAACACTGTTTAGTGGAGGGAGATGAGAATCTTAAAACAATAGTGAAAGAAGTAAAACATCCAGTTAATACATGTTTATGGAATGCCTTCTCTGAGTGAGCCCTTGTCCTAGCCCTGAAAGAACTCACAGCTCAATGCAGAGATAGAAGTTAAGTATTTGAGCTAGTAGTAGTTTGCTAGGGGAACTCAATACTCCAAGAAATCATTTCCATTCACCTTGATGTAAAAAGCTTTTATAAAATAGGCTCAGCAGAACCAATATATCCTGAGATTTGTGTAGAGTTAATTTACTTTTGGTTCTCTGCCCAGTTCTGTCAATTAAACACAAGGTCTTAAGTTCTTTTTTATTTTCCCAATTAGGTTAATAGAGAAAGATTTCTATGGTCCTTGGGGCAAAGTACAAATTCCTTAGGCTAGAACTCAAAGCAATTCACAGATGGATCATTGCTCTCCTTGGTTGCCTAACACCCACCCACCATGCCCACTCCACAGATCTTGGCTTCAGCTTTATCAGCAAGATCCATTCCCACAAATGTGGTCATTCTTTCTATTATTCCTGGATCTTTGGGCTTCTTGTACCCTTTGCTTGAAGTCCCTTCCCCCCTAAATCGTATTTATTCTTCAAGAGTGACATTAAGCATCTCTTATTCCAGGAAACATTTCCCAAATTCCAAATTTGAGTTAGTTGCACCTTGCTTTTGCTTTTGTGTATATTTAAATCATGACTTATATTCTACTGTAATCATAGGTTTATTTGCTGACCCTGAACTAACTATAACATTTTAAAGAATAGTCCTAAGTCTTACATTTCTCTGCCGCCCATACAATCAGCATTGGATCTACACATGGAGGTCCCTAATGTTGTATGTAGAGAACAAATAAAAACTTTCTCCTTATGCAAGAAGCTACATGGAAAGACTTGAAACATTATTATTATTTTTTTTTTTTACATTTGACTAAATTCTACAAAAAAATTGTGCTGGCAGTTTACTATGTTAGGAAGAGCCAAGACAAATGCAATGGTAAAATTTAAGATTGGCGTTTAAAAATAAAATACAGTGGAGGGAAATGCAGATGAAATAATTGAGACAAAATAACAAAGTTGGATGAATTCTAAAACTAAGTGAAACAGAGATCTGTGAATTGGGCATGTGAGCAGTGAGGCTAAAAGATACAGTTGTATCAGAAGGCATTTTGAATTGTCTTTGTGGGTATAGGCTGAGATTTCTTTGTTTTTGCTTTTTTTGAAAGCTTCTTTGGTGTTTGTTCTAGAGAGGTGAGTCCCAGAGGAGGTGTCTAGGTGAAATCCAGAGGAAAGCTGACTGATGGAGAGAACATCAGATAGCAATCATGTTTCTTTCTAGGTTGTGGAGACTAGACCTCCAGAGCAACACTGCTCAATAATAAATAATATAAAGCTCTTGAATTTCATTTTTCTGGGCCATTCATCCATCTGAGATAAATATGAGGGAGGCAAAGAGCCAGTATTCTATTGCAGAGGTTGGCAGCTCTGACTTGCAAGCCTTTCTGTAAGTTACACCGATCCATCAGAACACAGCCACTCCCATTCATTTGCATCTTGTCTACCTCTGTTTTCCCAGGACTGACCACATTAGAGCTGAGTAGGACAGAGAGGGATCTTATGGCCGGTGAAGCCTAAACCATCTGTCAGGCCCCTTGCAGATAAGTTTGCTGTCCCCTGTTCTAATCTCACACATTTCTCCTTTCTATAACAATGTAGACAGGAGGCCACAATCCCAATGAAAGTAATAAATCAAAACTCGAGTTGTAGTCCATATACCATCTGATGTGTTTTTGTCTTTCAGATTGTGGACAACTATACATTAGTTCATGAAAACTCTGTTATGTGAAAGCCGCCACCAGAAACAAATACTATGCTGTTTTATTATATTATTATAAGAATTTAGATAAAATGAAGATTATGGGGGATTTTTATGTATCAGTATAAGGCGAATTCACAGCTCAGGCATTTTGAGGCAGTAATTTCCAATAGAAAACAAAACCTTAATAAGTATATATGCTTAGACCTATGTAGAGAAAGTTAAATCTACATATTTATCTTAAGGAAAGAAATATGAATATGCCAGAAGATTTAGCAATTAGAATATTTGTGTAGAGTATAAAAGATTTGAAATAATCCAAGTAGCCAACAATAGAGGATTCAATCAGTAAATTAAGGTTTACCTATACACCAAAACTGATATGCAATGGATGCATTAGAAGATTTTAAACTATTTTTAAACATGAAAAGATTATTAACTTGCCATTTGATATTAGAGAAGGCATAAAGCTGGAAGAGGATAGAGCAAAATACTAGTAGATGTTATCAGTAGATGGAAAAATTAGGAATGAGTTACTTTTTCTTTTTCTGTTGTGTATTCCCATAATTAATAGGTATATTTGAAAAATAATGGAAAAATACACCACTCCCAATATGTACATATATATACTACATTTTTTTTCATAAACATAATAAATAGTTCTTGAGGGGAGACAATGTCCAAAAAAGGTACTCTGGAGTTTGGACCAATTTCCCCACCTACTGGGGTTTATACTTTAATAATATGCATGTTGAACACACACACACACACACACACAGGAGGCAATACCACTTCCTATTTTCTTGTTCCTCCCTTCGCTAAAGTTCTGACCTATGAGTTCCTTGGATCTCTCCTATGTATACATCCTACCCAACTAGAAAAAAGACTGAATGTATTTATTTATATTCTTGTCTATAAATAGTCCTGAGTAAAGCGAGAGTCCCTATTTCCATACTTTCTAAAACTTATATGAGCTATTATTTACTTTCCACTATTGAATGAGATAAATCTCATGAGTAATTAATTCATTTCTATCTAAAAGAGACATAACCAAAGACAAAAAATATAAGGGAAAAAGAGGGCAGTTTTGGGTGAAAATTTTCTACTTTTTCTACTTTTTATCTCATGAATCAGGATCGTGAAATAATAATTAAACTTTTCTTGACATTCTGAGCTTTCAAAAATTTTTTTGAGATAAAGCAAGGCACCCTAGTATAATTACCTCATCTCAACTGCTGTGATATTCTTTGGTGATAAAGTAATGTTCTGTGTTTAGTTTCATAGGAACTTCTCTATAAAAGATTTATTCCAAGTATAATGTAAAGGGCCTCCTTATAAGTTCATCTGTTAAGCATCTGACTCTTTTTTTTAACTTATTTAAATTCAATTAGTTAACACATAGTGTACCATTAGTTTCAGGTGTAGAGTTCAGTTATTCATCTGTTGCGTGTAACATCCAGTGCTCATTACATCACGCGCCCTCCTTAATGCCCACAACCCAGTTACCCCATCCCCTCACCCCCTCCTCTCCAGCATCCCTCAATTTGTTTCCTGTAGTTAAGAGTCTCTTATGGTTTGTCTCCCTCTCTGATTTCGTCTTTGATTTCGGCTCAGGTCATGATCTCAGGGTCGTGAGATCAAGCCCTGCGTCAGGCTCTGCACTGGGCAGGGAGACTGCTTGGGATTCTCTACTTACCCTCCGCCACTCCCACACACAACCCCCCTATGCCCGTGCTTGTTCTCCTGCTCTCTTTCTCTCTCTCTAAAATATAAATAAAAGTTCAGTAAATTTTCATAAAAGAACATCATAACCCTACTGCCTTAAATTCTGAAACTTCATTGTCATCCATGTTATAAAGTTATTATAAATATTAAATGAAAAAAATGTACATAAGAAACCCAGGGTGTTGCTTGGCAAGCTACATCATTCAACATACAGTTGCTAATTTTGTTGCTCCTTATTTTTGATCAAACGTTATCTGGCAAAATAAAAGCAAAACTAGTATGTTGCCCAGCACTTTCATTTTCAACTGATTATTGTGGGTAATATAAAAATCAACTTTCAGGAACTTAGTTGGCTTCTAGAGAACAATTTCTTTTTTTTTTTATAAGATTTTATTTATTTATTTTGACAGAGAGAGAATACGAGCAGGGGGAGTGGCAGGCAGAGGGAGAGGGAGAAGCAGGCTCCCAGCTGAGCAGGGTGCCCAATGCAGGGCTTGATACCAGGAGATCATGACCTGAGCCCAAGGCAGACACTTAACCAACTGAGCCATGCAGGTGCCTGGGAACAATTTCTCAGGTGGCAGTTTCAAAGCTAAGACTCAGCTTCATTTCCTCTTCACCTTTTTCTGTTTCTCTCTGAGGTAAACATGGTAAGTCACCCATCTCTTGCAAAAGGCTGGGAGGATTGAACTAAGAAGCAGGATATGATTCTAAGTACTATGGGAATATTAGTTTCTGAGAGAGTGTAAGGTGTGTATGCTTGTGAAGGTCCATGCTCTCAAACACCTGCAGCAGGACTCCTGCAAGGCACTGCCACCCGTGTCCATCTAACGAGGAGGAAACTTGTGTACCAGATTCTGAAATGAAAAACAAGATGTTCTTGTGCAGATTGCAGAGAATTGCACTTCCTGTGTCAGCCTGAACCTCAGCTTTTTCCCACCCACCTAGAGTTTAGAGACAGTCTCACCACATCAAGTTCAAAGCAGAAACACTAATCACCTCCACACTTTTTTAATGCCTTGTTTTTCTCCACCACAAACGCGTTTACCTCGGCTGAAGTACTGTTTTTCCTAAAGCCCAGACTTGGTATTTACTTTCTCAATCTCTGCATGTTAAATGACTTCTTACAATTCTTGGATGAATATGGGCATGGTTGTATAGTACAAAAATCATTTAAAAGTTTAGCAGAAGATTTCAAGTGGTGGTACATAAAAGGCTTATTTCCTTTAAGACTTTTCTCTTGGTACATAGAATCAGATGAATTGCCAAGGGGGGAAATAAATCCCATTTCTGATTTAATGTCCCAAAGTGATTAATGCTTTGAGTATGCTGGTTGCTTTAAAAAAATTTTGTGGCTTTGAAGCTTTCATCAAGTTTCACTTTTATCCTTATATTTAGGCTGATGTTTCCGTTAAACAAATTAGGCAAAAGTGTAATAGGCCATCTACATATTACATAAAAGTATTGTCACTCTGGTCTACAAAGTGCCTAACAGCCTATGAATAAATAGCTCATAGAATGCTACCTGGAAGGTAATATCTATTCGTTGAACAAACATTCACCCAAGTAGATACATTTTGGGAGAAAAGAAGTTTCAGGAACAAAGGGTCCATAACTAGAAAAAAGTTACCAATAAACATATAAGGAAGAGATATTAGGTATTAATATTTTAGATTATAGAGAAAATATCTATGAAAGGAAAATATGAAATACCAATACCATATTTTATTACATAATTTTGCTTAGATACAATCTACTTGCTATTTGTTTTTTTGTAATGTAGAAATTGGATGTAATGATTCATGATTTTCTGGGAGCCATTGGCCAAAGATGTCCATATTTTATCAACTTCAAAAGGGAAAGGCCATTCTCTAAAAATTTTTGGTTTGATCATCTGGGTAAATGGAGATACCATTTCCCCAAAATAAGAACTACTGGGATTGGAACAGAGCTGGGTGAGGTAAAGGGAGTTCAGTTTGGTTCCAGTGAAGTTTGAGATGCTTGTGAGACTTCTAAGCAGCAACGCCAAGTAAACAGTTAAAATGAGAGCCCAAAGGCATTTCCAAGTCGTTGGCATATAGGATTCTCAAAGCCAACAAAATGGATATAAAGCATGACACAGAAGTTCAGGACAAAGTCTTGAAGTCAAAAACATCCTTAGGTTTAAACACGGACAGCAGTTTACATGTTTGAGTGCTTTGTGAAGCACACTGGGCCAGGTGCCTCACGTACATTAATCACCCTTACTCTGTGCAGCCTTATGAAGAAGAGCCATCATTTCCATTTTCTGAATTAGCAGGTGAGGTCCCTAAATGATAAAGTAACTAGCCCAAGTCCACACTGCCAGGAAGTACCAAAACTAGGAATTGGACTCAAGTCTGTTTTGTCCCAAAACACGTATGTCCGTGAGCACAACATCCTATCTCTGCATCATCCCTTAGCTATTCTATAAGTGTTGTGTACTTCTGTGTAAATAGCCTCACTTTAACCCTCACAAAAACTCTGCAGGAAGGTGTTCTTACCTTGGTTTTGCTGCTAAGGAATCTGAGAGTCACACAGGTCCAGTGATATGTCTTAGGTTGGATGCCTAATTCTAGGGAAGCAGGATTCATACTTATGTCCCCCTGTATGTCATATTGCTTCTTTGGCTTAGAGAGGAGAGGATGAAGATCTCTTAGGTGCATGCCTGGAAGAAGGGGTGCCTGAGCTGGAGGCTGATGCAAAAATTTCTTTGAGGTCCGAGGATTCAAAATAATACCAAGAGTCTGTGGATTAGAATAGTAAGAGAAAGCTTTCCTGATTCTTTCTGTAATCTCTGGATTTGTTAGGACACTGTTATTGTCAGAGAAACACTAAAAAATAGAATACTTTTAGAAGTTGATAGGCAGATGTATCCAGGCCTTGGTATTCTGCAAGATGATAAGTTTAGACTAAAAGATCCTCATGTTCCCCTAACCTTAAAATGTATAAAATGTATAAAGTTCAGATGTCTCATACACTTTCTCAATTTACTGGACAGAGCATCCTGTTCCACTTGTGCATAGAGCCTAGAGATGAGGACCAGACAGATTGCCAAACAGTTGACTAAGCTAATTTTTAATAAACATTTATTTATTTTTTTACTCCTGGAAGATTCTCTTGCCCCATTTGCTTCTCCCAGGTCACATGAATCAGGATTAGCATACCTTCCCTAGAAACTATCCTGATTTCTAAGTGACTCTATTCTCTTTGCCTGTTCAGAACATAATAGACTGATGAGATATGCATGGTATTATGCAACTAATTGAGACTGTAATTACTATTAATTTCCCCCTCCTATTATAGCAGAAACAATGCTGAAGTTCAGAAGACCTGACTTTGGCCTGTGTCTATACCATGGTTCTGTAAATTTCCAACCCTGTAGTATGGTGACGAATTTTGCTTAAAGCAGGTTTAATTACCTTAGAAAACATCAAGGAACAGTCAGATGGCAGAAATTTGTTACCATTTTCACTCAAAATAGCCCAGAGGGATTGAAGGAGAAAGATGAATATTATAGACAGTTTGTTACCTAGCAGGATAGATAGATAATAAACTTGGCTCCTTTTCCAGATGCACTGTAAAAATCATAATCTCTCCCTTGACAGAGATTTACCAAATCAGTCTGGCAGTCTTTGGATAGCCTTGAACCTAGGGTTACTGGCAGTGATAAATGAAAATTGCACATGGCTGAGGTTGATCTATTGACCCTCCTTTCAAAGCCCTGCTCAGAGGAGGAAGATACTTTTATAAAAAAAAAAAAATATGCAGCTTTTCAAGGACCATCTTCATTCAGAAAGACCCTGGTATTGATCAAGTCAGAGGCCCCATATTCCTTATGAGGAGGTATTTGTAATAAAGTGTATGTTTTAAAGCATAATTGAGACTGGAATTTAAAAGGGATGAGATGAATATGAATACTTTGTTTGGGTGCATAACTTACTAAACTTCCCTATTTCCATTCTGACTAGATGACATCTCAGTGGTGTCATTCTCATTGCGTTACTGGACACAGAGCTGGGCATACATGTGAGGACTCTGAACACTTCACCCAAGCTCACAGATAACTAGTATGCAGCCTGCTACGAGACAGATTTCTAAGAAAGCATACATTTGGTGATTTCTGCATGCAGTTGTTATATAAACATGCATGTGCACTTAAACTCTTTTAGCCACCAACTTCTTCCATCAGTCTTTCCTGACTTCTACTTTCACAAAAGCTCTATCCTGGATCACCTTTTGTTTCATATTAAATAACCACAGGCATGGGCACTATTGTGTTAGTTTTATCAAGTAAACAAATGGTTGTCATTTAGATCTTAATTCACAGAGAAGAGGAACCTCACGCTACACAGAGACTACTGCTCATAGCTAATGTTTATGGGAAGGGTGCTGTTAATATACAGGCACCAAGTTTAAGGACTCTGACGACTGTTTAATAGCCAGAAAATAGTGAACCATCACCAGGGGTCACCTGGCAGTGGGTCTCCCTGGAGCTCATGCCCTTGGCCAGTAGGATTACTATGTTTCTCATGTACTATGTGCATCAGCTCTCTACATTAGGATAAATTAAATGCTCTCTGAATTTTCCTCCTACTTCAATTTCAAGAACATCTTTATTTAATGCATACGATATGGGCCATGAATGTAGAAAGAATTCTTTTAAAACTCTCCAGTGAGGCTTTCCTCTTCTGACTCATCAAATCTGTTCTCAATAATGACATCAATTACCTCCATGTTGATAAAGACAAAGGTCTTTCCTTAGCTTTCATCTTATTTTAATTCAAAAGCAGCCTTAAACATAGTTGATTTTTCCATTTTCCTTAATGTACTTCCTTCTCTGGGCTTTAAGGACAGTACATATTCCTGGTTTTCCCCTTGCCTCACTGGTTATTTCTTCCCAGTCTCCTGGGCTGATCCCTCCTCTTCTTCCTGACCATTGAGTGTTCAGAACTCAATACTCAGCCATCTTCTGTCCTCCCCTGTTACATGTGTGTGTGTACATACCATTCACATATGCAATAGGTACACATTTCTGTTTCCAACCCAGGCCTCTTTCCTGAACTTCGGATTTGAGTATACATCTATCTGCTTGACATCTCCACTTGAAAATATAGTAGATTGCTTAAACTTAACAAGTCCAAGATAGACTCTGATTGTCACCCAAATCATGTAGCCTTCACCATCTCATCAGTGGAAACTTCTCCCTCTGTTTGCCCAGGCTTGAAACAACCCACTTATAGTCTCATATTCTCTATGTGACCCATGAGGAAATTATACGGTTCTACTTTCAAATATAACTAGAATCCAAGCACCTCTTATACCTCCTCCTGCTATCACCCTGGCCCAAGAAGTCATCGTTTCTCACCTCCTTGCAGGACTTATAAAAAATTAGATCATATTGTGTGTCTGCTCAAAACTCTGCAAAATATCCATTTATCTCAAAGTAAAATGAAGGACCTTGCAAAGGCCTGCACAGCCCTACATTACCTGCCCCCTTACCATCCCAGTCCTGAGTTAGTTCTCTGTCCTCCTCTCCTACTACTCTCCTTGCTCATGCATCATCTTGCTCTAGCCACTCTAGCCTCCCAACACACTAGCTGTTCTAATTTCCAACACATCAAGTATGTTCCTGTCTTAGGGCCTTTGCTCTACCTTCCCACTGCGTGGCACACTTTCCCCCCCGATGTCCTCTTGGCTTTGTCCTTCATCTTCTTTAACTTTCTTGTTAAATCTTGCCTTTTTACTTTTGGTCTTCCTTACCCTATTCTACAGTGATGCTATTTCTATAGCACGACTACCTTTAACATATACTTGTCTTTTAAGTTTATTGCCTAAGATCCACAAGAGCAGGGACTTTTGATTGTCATTGCTGCTTACTGATGTAGCTCAGGTAGCTAGAACAGGTGAACTATATGAATGAATGACTATTCATTTATAAAATAATTCATGTAAAGTACTTTCCCTGGCACTAAGCAAATGCTCAATGAAAGCTATTTATTACTTAGCTTTTATAAATGGGATTTTTTCTGGGGGGCTCTTACCCTCTGAGAATTCTGTGAGACTTAGTTTATAGAAAAAGCAATATATTTCAAAGAAATGAATTTTAAAGTGCACAGTAGTATATTACTTTACTGTTTGTTTACAAAAAGATTGGCCCTGGTCAGGCTGCAAAATACTAGAGGTTTACTTCTACATTTCCACCTCCACCTGTCATCCCCTCTTCAGAGTATCCTCATCTCATCTCATTGCGCTGGGAATTTGATGAGGTTGTATGCTTTTCATACTTTTATCATCAAGAGTAGTTCCTATAAAATGGTATGAGAGACTAATGCATAAAGAAAGTATAAAATACTGATAAGGCTTAACTTGTCTCCTTTTCCAGAGCCATTCACTTTTTAAAGGACAATTGAGTAGGGATTATGAATGTGATACAGAGGCTAGAGAGGAAAGGGGTCTTCCTTCTATGCAGAATTCACTTTACTTAGATAACCAAATCATCTTAAGAATAGCCCTGAAAATCAGCATTTAAGAGAATAAGTAGATATTTGTGGGTATTGTTGGTTACAACTTCATCTGTATTTCACTCAATATTTCTCCTTTGTATGTAGATTTGCATTGCTATCTCTATTTGAAAGAATGATCTTGATGAAAGAAAATGGTTGGCAACCCATTCTAAGCAAGATAGAAATATAGGGAGTTATCTAATGACATGGAAAATGGCCATGTCTTCTTAAAGATGCTTCATAACTTCACTGAATCCATCACCCTTTGGCAAGTAAACTCTCCCTTCTTCTAACTGCCTGTCACCCAAGAACCTTTGAAACATCAATTGAGATTTAAATTTTAGACGCTGTTATTATTCAGAGGAGCACAAAAGCAGTTGCCACCTGTCTAGCAAAGAGACACTTAACTCAAAGTTAATAGATGCAAATGCATCTTAACTTACGTCCTGGCTGATTGAGAAGAATTTTTTTCACGTGAATTTTATCAGTATAGCTACTACAGTATAGGAAGATTGTCCCATGTTCTCATTAGTGCAGAGATACAAGAACAAAGCCATAATTCTATTATTTATGTAACAACAATAAATATCAACAGAGGAAAGCACTGTCTTAATTATGGACAAGTTGTTTTCAAATGATTACTGATTTTTTTTTTACGTTTTTTACCTGCTTTATTTAATAAATTTTAGTGAAGCACCAATTACATAAAATGCACAGAGCTGGCTGTGTTTTATACAAAGATATTCATTTCAATTCAGTAGATACTTGTGAGTACCTACCATGTTCCAGGATGCTGAGGATGCAGTGATGAATGAAGTGGTCCCTTTCCTCTAGAAACTGACAGCTTAGTGTGAGACATTAATGTACAATTAAGTAATTAAAATACAATGTGATATTTCCACCAATAGAAGCCTATCTAAGATCTAGCTATAGTACCCGGGGAAGAGATGAGATATTAACTTAGATGCTGGAGATGGCTTCACAGAGGAGGACAAATGTGATTATATTTTGAAGAATCTTTAAGAGTTTTCCAGGTAAGAATGGGAAGAGAATTTTATTGTGTTTTGGGAGGTTTGCCTTTCTGTCTTGAAAAAAAAAAATGTGGCGGAATAAAGGATGAGAAAGGAGAGGCATAGATATCCAAACCAAAAATTATAATGATGCAATGTTTATAGAGAGAACAATGTTTACTGTATGCCAATTTATTAATCGAAACAAACTGTACCAGGTACCTTGTCATATCCAAAGATGAGTGAGACAAAGACTCTTGCACTTTAATGTAAGAGACATGAAAATGATTACTTAAAAATGTTAGAATAATATAGTGTTATGATAGTCAGAAATACAAATTGCAGTGGGACTAGGTTGTCTATTGTAACTAGGAAATTGATCAGGAACAACAGGTTTAGAATGAGCCTGGTGCATTAGGAGTAGAGGTTGGTATTTGCTCAAGTTTAGGCCCTTGATCCTTTGGAGTACCCCATATAACCTTCGTTACTGCTTTACACATACACAGACACACACACCATTGTATTCATGGGCTCTCCCATGCACAAGAATTCCTTCCTAGCTCCCACACTACTTCCTTCTCCCCATGTACTAGTTGACATTTTGGACCTTCTTGCTTTCACATCTTATTTTCCATTCCTTGTTGTAGCATTTGGATTTGGTACATGATCTATTTCATGACTAACAGCAGAAATCTCCAACACTACTGCTAGCTATCGTCCATGTTCCCCTTTCCATGACTAACCCCATGAGATACTATACTCTAGAAGGGAATCTGGAAGCTATCCCAGAGTCTGGCAGTCATTGCTGGGCCAAAGAATAACAATGTAGGAAGATGACTGGTGTTATTTTGAACTCTCTTGCTAGGATTGGTATAGTTTCATTCTTTCCTTCCCCCTTTCTTTTAAATTAACTTTTATTAGCAACTTATACAAAAGCCTTGATCTCTCACAAAACCTAACAAATTGTAAACTCTGGAGGTTTGTCCACACATGTATCTGAATGTACCACCTGTTAAAATAACTTCTTTCCAACCTCTAAGACTGGAATATAAATTAGGATCAGTATGGTCACATAGACAAACCAATTTGTCTCAATCTTGGCTTCATATTTGAGTCACTGAGAGTTGTTTTTTTTTTTAATACCAGTGTCTGTGTCTCACCCCAGAACTGGCTATTCAGTTGGACTCTGAAGGATGGGACCTGGATTTAGTATTTAAAAGAGTTCTAATATGCAGCGAGGGCTGAGAACTACCCATCACCTGAACCTTGTGTTTGTAGAGCAATCTAGAGATTAAATAGGGAACTAAACTGAGCTGACTTTTCAGGTAGACCACATACAGATGTGGAAAGCTGGGATGGCCAGAATAAACATTTTCAAGAAGCAATGACCAAGAAATGCACTCATGAACAAATGGTATTGGGTAATTAGATGGATAGATAGGTGAGTGGATGGCTGGATGGCTGGATGACTGGATAGAATTTCAATAAGTAGATCAAGGAAGAGGGCATTCAAGTTGGAGGTCCATGGAAGCAGTAAACCCCTGGGGAAGGTATAAAGTCTGATTGTCTGACATATAGGAAAAGTATAGGTAAATTGTAAGGCTCTGCAGTTTATAGGTCGTCCTCACATCTGCAGTATCAGCTTCTGATTCTTTTTGGAAATGCAGAAGCTCAGATCCCAGGTGATGCCTGTGCTTGTGTAGGAGATAATACTAAAGAATGGAAGCCAGGCTAAGCAAACCTTTGAAAACAGGCTAATGATATTCAATGGGCACTAATACTGTTATGGACCAGGCAATATGTCATTATTATATGCCCTGTTTAAATATAAGAGACTATATAGTGCAATGGAAATAACTTTTATTGAGAATACAGGAGATTGTTTATAAACCTAATACTGTCTCTCCCTAACTATGTGACTTTGGGAAAAGTCTTTTAACCTTTAGGTTTCTTTTCCTCAAAAGGAAAATACTGAACTATGATGGCTAATTTTTTTTAGCTCTAAAATACTAATTAAGCATAATCATCACAAATATATACTTATTTGTAAACTAAAGAGAGTGGACATGGTCTGTAATTCTGTGAACTTTTCCTAGAGTTTCCCATTGTCAAGTAATTCTGCATGCTTGCCCATTACAATTTAGGTTTTCCTATTTCATCAGCCAGATTGTAATTTCAATTTGGTTGCTCAAATAGGAATTTAATTTAAATTCAATAAGACATTTATTACATAATGTGTTAGCCAAATGTCATCCAGTTATTTAAGATATTCTTAATGAAGTTTGTCATCCAAGTAATTATTACAGTATATTGCTTAAACAAGAAAATATGTACATGCAAATCATCTTTTAACATGGAATTATAGCAATTAGATGCATCTCCTTAGGTTTACATTAAAATAATTTTATCCATCTAGATATTAATTGATCCAAACATACCTGTTTCATACCATTTAAAATTAATATTTGTATAACTTTGTCATCAAAATCTGGTAGTACTAATACTTTCTCCAAGGAGAGGAAACATGACATTGGACAGAGACTCTGGTTTTCAAATCATATCAGAAAAACATAGATTCAAGCCCAGTTCTGGTATTTACCAGTCAAATGAACTTAGGTGAGATTCTTAAATTTCTGAAGGCTCATTTTTATCATCCATAAATTAGGGATGTTATTCCCTATCTTATAGAATAGACAGTTGTAGATTAAATGAAACATATATAAAATATGTCATATATAGCAGACAAAAAGGTGTGGCTATTATTCTGATAATAATAATTATGCAAAGTCTAAACTAAACAAAAATGTTGTTAAACATAAATTAACTGATCCATGATGTTTAAAATACACTTTTAGGGTGCATGCATGTGTGTGTGTATGATTCATTCAATTTATTATTAATTGCAGTAAATTATCAAGAAATATTTATTGATTTATTCAATTTGACTTCTAAAAATCCTTGTATTTATGACCCCATCATGATATTTCATAATGCTAATACAGGTCTCTTCATTTTTTCTGTTTTGCAATTTGGATTTTCAGATAATAGTTTTTCACAAAGTAAAACACAACTAAATATCTAGTACTTCTTTCTTTTCACCCTTTAAATGTACCAGTGAACTATTTTTACTGCTAATTGTATTTCCATATCTAATCTGTACTCACCAAAAATGCCTCAATGCAATGAACTTGCCCCTTAGCACCTTTCCTGAGTTACTTTCTTACTCTCAGTTCATGGATGAGAAGCAGAATCTGTTTTTTTTAATAGATTTTATTTATTTATTTGACACAGAGAGAGAGAGAGCACGAGTAGGCAGAGTGGCAGGCAGAGGGAGAGGGAGAAGCAGGCTCTCCGCTGAGTAGGGAGCCAAATGTGGGGCTCGATCCCAGGACCCCAGGATCATGACCCGAGCTGAAGGCAGCCACTTAACCAACTGAGCCACGCAGGCACCCCAGAATCTTTTTTTTCCTTTTTTCCAATTCATCTCTTTTCCTCTGAAATCAACAATTGATTCCTTTTTGTAGGATAAAAATCACATTGCTCTCTCCCACCTCCACTATGAGACAGGCAGGAAGAGAGAGTTCTAGAACCCAGTCACCATAAAAATAACCAGATTAAACTAGTTGAAAAATGAAACATTTAATCAATCACCTGCTTGATAGGAAACATGATATCAAATACCCTGTTCTGATTCATTCTATTCCAGAGAGAAATCAAAAATTGTTTACATGTTTTATTTATTTCTGGTCAAATGAATAATAATTTATTTATCTGATGTGTTTATTCATATGTATATCACAAAATGTATGGAGTTTTACTTAACTGTTGAGCTCTTACTATAACTTAAATAGTCTAAGCTGGGGGGAGGTACTTGGGTTTTGGAAGGAAGGAACTAAAAATATAAGATATAATCTTTGCCCTTCTGGAGTGTCATGGTAGAGACCCTGGATAAAGACATATAGACGAGAATGACACATATCAAAGATAAGCAGTTCAATCTGATAACCATTGGAAAGCAGAGGAATGGTTTGTGGCTTGGCCTAGCTGAAGCTGAGAGTTCATATGTAAAACAGAGGAAGATGAGGCTGGTAAAGAAATTTGAAACCAGACTATGAAATCCCTTAAATCACTCACGCTTTAAAGGCATAACCTTCATGGATAGGCTTTAATAATTAGCACTCAGAAGAAGTTACCATAAGCATCACTACGCACAGAAAGAACCATATCCTCCTTCCTAGAGATACAACTAGCTGAGTCTCAGGATTCTGCAAAACTGAATGTTTTTTTCATTCAATTTTTTTGAATTGTTTTGTTTTTGAATTGTTTTGAATGAATGATTTTCATTCAAGAAGTCACATACTAACTCATGCAAGCTTCAAAACTTCATGCCTACTTGTAGCCTACCTGTAGCCTGAAAAGGTCTTAAGGTTTTCATTATTTGAAGTCTATTTCCATGTCTGTAATGCCTATAATTGCATATCTAAAATTCAGTGTTTAAATTTAAAAAAAAATAGGTCTCTATTATTTGATGTTCAGGCCTAGACTGGTATTCGGGAAGGACGGTAAATATATAAATTATGCACACACACATACATGACATGAATAGACAATTGCTGAAAATATGAAATTGTATCTGGAATTTGCATAAGTAAATAAATTTGTAGAAAAAAAGTAATGCTTGTAAAAGATGCATCTGTCAAGAATTACATGTATCAAACTTCAAATACTATAATATCCACTAATTCTTAGGCATATGTAGGCATTTGACAATCCTCTGATTAAATCTTTCTCTTTCTCCCCTTTTGGTAGGATCTAAATCAAAATATTGACAGAAACAATTTCAGAAGGGAAAATGGAAAAGTACATAGGATGGTTGGAGCTGCATGCATGTCTGTGCATTCGCATGATTTATAATGTTTGACTTCCACAGTGCAAAATAAATAAAAATTCAAGCCTCCTTTTACTTTGGAACTATGATTTTGGCAAGGTGGAGAAAAAGACTTTACCATATAAAGAGGTAATTTTTTTGGTAACATTTTATGTTATCATGCAACCATTCACCATGTAATTGCACAGACCTCTACAATAACTTCTTAAGGACAAAAAGTAATTGCCGAATCAGAGTAAGAGCATCTGATTTTTAAGCAACAGAATAAACACATAAACTACTTATTATATATGTGTATTCATGCATCCATTTGTTTTTGTTTTTGTTTTTTTTTCCAACAAACATGTATCCAGGGCCTCTAGGGTGCTAGGAATTGTTATGTAGACCAAGTCTGTAATGGAGGTAGAAATGGGTCATGAGGATTCAAAGGTAATATATTGAAAACTACCGGATTCAAGGAAGAGTCAGGGCAAGAACAGTATGGCCTACATATACCTATGGAGAGTCTAGGTTCCCACTGCTGCCCTGACACCCCCTATTGAGAACAAAGCAAAGAGCAAAGCAGAGAACTAGATGTTGTGTGATCTTGGGTAAGCAGCTCAACATCTCTACTCCCTCGGTTTCCTCATCTGTTAAATTGGGTAATTACCTCAAGTTCGCAGTTACAGGGGGGATTAAACAGGATAGTGCACATGAAAGCAGTTGGTAAATAATCAAGTATTACTCAATATAGGTTGTTGTATCTGTTCCTGTCCCATCTTTAAAATGAGTAGAGAAGAGAAGGACCAATGCTGAGCAGGCCTAGGATATGTGTGGAAAGAGTTATGCTTTGTAGGGCAAACTGAAACCGGAAGTCATGTTTTGGTAAGAGTAAAGCAGGTGCAGCTTTGTGAGGAAGGACAAGCAGATGACAAGAATTCCTATCCTGGTGAAAAGTAAGTGTTCAAAAAGCAGCGTGGAAGCAGAAGGCAGAGAATCCATTTATCAAACTTGTTTTTTTATCAGTAGCCACTCGGGAGACCTATGGGTTTGTTGGTGTATTCATTTAACCAACGGTATAAAACTCTCCTTCAGACAGAACACAAGGCTTGAGCAAACTCAGGATGCTGGCAGTGTTAGCAGCATTCAGCTTGCCACGCTGCACGGAAGCTACTTGTCAAGGCCCTGTGGTGATGAAAACCTCTCCACACAAAGATACAACTTATCTCCTATAGTTTGAAAGCCATAAAAATGCTCACGCTTTTCATATTTACATTCTAGGCTTCCTCATACGACTTAAGTGCATGGCATTTTGTTTCTGCTATGCTGGCCTGAATATATGAAAAACGGTGTGTGTTGCTGTTATGTTTTGTTTAGGAACCAGTCAGAATGTGGTCACCTGTCACTTTAAAAGACTTTCTAAAACTTCATACATCTTAGTTGTGATTGTTGACCATTTTTTCCTCAGCCTGGAGACAACGATGATAAATTCCAGGTGTTTACCATGGCACTGATAAGGAGGCTTCCAGATAATAGACTTCTATGAAAACACAGTCTCACCACAAACACGGGTTGAAAGGGCATCCGCTAGTTTATTTGAAAGGAGGCAACCATAAGAAACAAACTGTAGTTAATGTTTCTTAAAAGCAAGATCAAAGGAATGGATCCAGAGAAGACACTTTACACTTTTGGGGGGGCTTCTGCTTTTTTTCAGGACGGCTTTTTGTTCCACAGGATCATCATTTCTCTACAAATATAGAAATGTATTATTTGAAAGCATATCATTTAACTCCGTGTATCCCAGGTAATATTTGTGCAAACTGCTACTGTTTCTTAGTGTCCCAAGTTGTGAAAATCATTGGCAAAAATAAATATATAGGCAAATAAATAAAAAACAAGTCATTTTAAAAATAAGTACTTTGTGAGTCTACTAATTTTCTTTATAAAAAGTAAACTTACTCATGCATGTACTAAGCTGTACTAGAATAACTTCACCTTATTAGATGTTCAGTAAGTGCTGGTTACTTAATACATTAGTTTTCATTTATGTGTTACTACACTGAGTCCTAAAAACAAACTTAGGTGGTAGCACAGGATGAGAACATTGAGGCTCAGGACAGAAGGTAAGTTGTCTAGAGTCATGCACCTTCCCATAGTGGATGAGGGATTTGAACCTGGGTCCCACTGACAACAAAGATGAAATCCCAGCATGACACTCCCATCTTTATGGACTTATAAAGTATATAGCTAATCTTGCTAGCATGTTTATGCATAGCATTACTTTTTTTGAACAGTAAATTATATAGGCAAATGTCAATGCTTTCAAACTGTTAACATTAGTTAAAATTTTTAAAATTCGTATCGATAGGGGGTGCCTGGGTGGCTAAGTTGGTTAAGTGTCTGACTCTTGACTTTAGCTAAGGTCATGATCTCAGGGTCGTGAGATTGAACTCCACATTGGGCGGAGCTATCCTGTATACTTTTCCATTTTCCCTTCTGAAATTGCGTAAATATACACATACATATATACTTATGACTTAGAAAAATACACAGAAAACTTTCATTCCTTTGAAATAGCATCCTCAGTCCCATTCTTATTCCTCCTTTTACAAAATTTTACTAGGACCATGCCTGAAATTGAGTTAAATTTTATACCAGTTTAGGGAGAATTGGTATCTTCACTAAGTTGCATCTTTTGTTCCATGACAACAGTACATTATTCCATTTATTTAGATCTTCTTTGGTTTCTTTCACCAACATTTCAGCATTTAGGCCTATGTATTTTTTTTTTTGTTAGATTAAACCTAAATATTTCATTTTTGAATGATTACAAGTTGTTTGTATTTTTAATTTCAGTGTCCTTGTGTTCATTGTTAGTATATGTAAATACAATAAATTTGTGTATATTTATCTTGTAGCCTGTGATATTGCTGCATGTACTTAGTTCTAGGAGTTTTTTGTTTTATTTGTAGATTCCTTGAGATTTTCTGTATAGACAATGATGGCACTGCAAATAAGAGTTTTAGTTCTTCCTTTTTTATTTGTATGCATTTTATTTCATTGTCTTGCCTTACTAAACTGGCTAGAACTTCCAGTAATATGCTCGATAAGGGGAGTAAGCTCAGACGTCTTTTTCTTATTTCCATTCTTAGGGGGAAAGCATTCAGTCTTTCTCCATTAAGTATTATGTTAGCTATAGGTTGTTTTTAGATGCTCTTTATCAAGTCAAAGAAGTTCCCTCTATTCTAATTTTTCTGAGAATTTTTATCATGAATGTTAAAGTTTTTCAAATGCTTTTTTTTAGAGAGAAAGAGAGAGGGAAAGGGCGTGGGGGAGGGGCAGAAAGAAAGAGAATCTTAAGCAGGCTCCATGCCAGGGCTCAATCTCACGATCCTGAGATCATGACCTGATACAAAATCATGAGTCAGAGGCTTAACCAACTGAGCCACCCAGGCGCCCTCAAATGTTTTTTCTGCATTGATTCATATAATTATATGATTTATTCTTCTTTAGTTTGTTAATATGGTGGATTACATTGAGTGAACTTGAATATTGAACCTGTTTTGCAGCCTTGGAATAAACCCCACCTAATCATGGTATACAATTTCTTTTTATATATTGCTAAATTCTATTGAATATTTTGTTAAGGTTTTTTTCATCTGTACTCACAAGGAATGTTAGTCTGTAGTTTTTTTTTTTCTTTCTTGGATTTTCTTTGTCTGATTTTGGTATCAAGATAATACTAGCTTCATAAAATAAATTGGGAAGTGTTACCTCTTCCCCCCACCCCCCAAAAGAGATTGTGTAGAATTCAGACTAATTCTCCTTGAAATGTATGGTAGAATTTACCTTTAAAACCATCTGGTCTGGAGGTTTCTTTTGCTGGAGTATTTATTTTTTTATTTTTATTTTTTTGAGAGAGAGAGTGTGTGCAAGAGCTGGGGGAGGGGCAAAGGGGAGGGAGAGAGAGAACCAAGCAGGCACCTCAGCTCAGTGCAGAGCCAGAGGCAGTGCTCAATCCCAGGGCCCTGAGATCACCACTGGAGCTAAGACCAAGAGTTGGCTGCCCAACCGACTAAGCCACCCAGGTGCCCATTTTAGCAGAGTATTTAAATCACAAATTAAATTTTCTTAGGAGAGCTGTTCAAGTTATGTCTTTCAAATTGCGTGTTGTGGAAGTTAATGTTTTTTGAGTAATTAATGCATTTTGTCTAAGTTGTCAATTTATATAGGTTTGTTCCTAATATTTCTTTATTGTCTTTTTGATATCTGCAGGCTCTGTAGGAGTACTCTCTGTTCTAGTCCTTTAGTAATTTGTGGATTCCTTTTTTTTTTTTTGTCAGTCTTAGTAGGGGCTTGTCAATTTATTGATCTTTTTGAAGAACCAGTTATTTATTTTATTGATTTTCTCTGTTTTTTTTCTGTTATATAAATTTTACTGATTTCTGCTTTTATCTTTATTATTCCTTTCTTTTCCTTGTCTTCAGTTTATTTTGCTCTTCTTTTTCTATGTTCTTGAGGTGGGAGTTTAGATTATTGATTTGAGTCCTTTCTTCTTGTCCAGTGTATCCACTTAGTGCCATTACGTTTTCCTCTCAGCACTGCTTTAGTGTGTCCTACACACGTGATAAGTGGTATTTTTATTTACATTTTTCAAATTTTTTAAATTTCCCTTGAGACTTCCTCTTTGAACTATGGATTACTGAGGGTATGTTGTTTTGTTTCCAAGTGTTTGTTTCCCGTTATCTTCATGCTATTGATTTCTCGTTTGATTCCATGGTAGTTGGAAAACATACTTCCTTGAGATTGTGTTATGATCCAGCATACAATCTATATCGGTGTATGTTCCATGGGGACTTGAAAGGAATGTGTATTTCACTGTTGATGAGTAGCATTCTATAAATGTTGATTAGATCCTTTTGTTTGATGGTATTGTTGAGGTGTTCTACTCCTTGCTGATTATCTTTTTTTTTTTTCTGTTCTTGAGTAAATGGGCATTGAAACATCTAACTGTAATTGTGAATTTTTATATTTCTCCTTCCAGGTCTATCAGTTTTTACTTCATATATTTTGCAGCTCTATTTTTGGTGCATAAACATTTAAGATTGCTATGTCTTCTCAGTGGATTGACACATTTATCATATATTCTGTCTATTTGGTAATTATCTTTACTCTGAAGTCACTTCATCTGGTATCAATATAGCCATTCCTGCTTTCCTTTGATTAGTGCTTGTGTGAAATACTTTTTACATTCTTTACTTATAAACCTACCTATATTATTGTATTTCAAGTGAGTTTCTTACAGACAACATACAGTTGGGCCATGTTATTCTATTCCAGTCTGTCTTTTAATTTGCATATCTAGATGAGTGGTAATTATATTGGTAATTATTGGTATGTTAGGGCTTTTAAGTCTGCTTTTTTTCCTGTTTTTTTTTTCTATTTTTCATTTCTGTTTTCTCTTTGTTGCCTTACTCTGAATAACCTGAATATTTTTTACAATTCCATTTTCATTTATCTATGTTGCTTTTTGAGTTTATCTCTTCTTATAGCTTTTTTAGTGGAGGTACTACTGCATTAATGCCGGATGGAGATAGAAATGCAGATTTCCCACTCAGCCTCCATTAACAACTGAGGGAGGGGAAGAGTAGGAGTTCTAGCTCCTTTTGTGATTTCCACGGACAGTGTGGTCAGGGTGACCTCATTATCACTGGATGATGGTAGAATTCCAGACTCGATGCATGGTCCCACTGACACTAGAGGGAGGAAGACTTGCCTTGTTACTGTATGAAAGGGATGAAATCCTAGCTTCCTACTTGGCCTTCTCTTCTACCAACCTGGCAAGGATATTGGGTGCCTCATTACAGCCTCCTGAACATAAAAGTGTAGCCTCCTAACTCAGCCTTTGCTGGGGAGGATACACATGGGGCCACAGTTTTTTCACTAGTGTTTGGTTAAAGTAGAGAGGTTATTATCTTGAAGTTTTCTGTCTTGCTAGGCTGTCCCTTTCCTGAACTTTACCTAGAGAGAACAGGTTTTCAAAAGGCCTTTATTTTTGTGCCTGTAGGTATTTCCAGGTTTCTGGCTTCTCAAGACTGGGACATGTGAGTTAAAAAGGAAACCCAGGGAACTCCTCATCATATTGTTCCTCAGGTCCTAAGGGTCTAGCTGGTTTGCTTTCTTCTCCTTACCTCTCAGAGTCTGCTTAAGTTCCTTTTATAAATAATGTATAGTATTTCCAGTTATACTTAGCAGGAGAAAAAGGGAAGAGTCCATCTATTCCATTTCCCAGAAGTAAAAGTTCCAATTTCTCACGTGTGTATTTGCCATTTATATACCTTCTTGGGTGAAGTGTCTATTCAAATCTTTTGCCATTTTTTGATTTGGTTGTTTTCCATTGTTTATTTTTTGAGAGTTCTTTATATTCTGGATACAAGTCCTTTGTTTTATATATGCTAGCAAATATTTTATCTCCATCTGTGGCTTATCTTTTCATTCTCTTAAGAGTGCCTTTTGAAGAGCAGAAATTTTGTATTTCTATAGAGTTCAATTTTCAGTTTGTTTTTTAAGTATCATGTTTTTGGTACTGTAGTGAAGAAATCTTTGCCTAATTCAGCATCAGGATGATTTTGTCCTGCTTTCTTCTAGAGGTTTTATAGTTTTGGGTCTTATATTTATGTCTGTTACCCTATTTGAGTTAATTTTTGGATATGGTTAGAAGTCTAAATTGAGGTTAATTGTTTTAATATTGCTACACAAATATTCCATCACTATATATTTAGAACACTATTCTTTCTGTACTGATTTGACATTTCACTTTTGTCAAAAATCAGTTGTCCAAAAATGTATGAGTATACTTATGAACTCTCTATTCCATTTATTTTTTAAGCTTTTTTCCAATACCACAGTACTTTTATTTTTGTAACTTTCTAATAAATCTTGAAATCAGTTGTTAGTCATTCAACATTGTTCTTGTGTTTTAAAATTGTTTTGACTATTCTTTGTCCTTTATATTTCCATAAAAACTTTAGAATGAAATTGTTTATAATTTTAGTTCTAGTTTGGTTTTACACACACACACACACACACACACACACTTGGAATAAGAGAGGGGTGGGGAGGAGAGGGGAAAATTTAATTTATATATATCAGTAGTATAAAATTATTTTTCTGTATACTATTATAACTTGCATCATATTCTTCACTTCTGGGTTTATTTTCAACCATATAGATATAAGTTCTTTAGTTGTTCTTTTAATGACAGTCTTTTCAATAAAATCTCTTAGTTTTGAATGTCAGAAAATGTTTTTATTCATTCTCAAAATATAATTTTGCTTGGCATAGAATTTGATGTTGGTGGCTAATTTTAATGAGCATTATGAAGATATTTTCCACTGTCTTCTGGAGACTCATGACAGCTATAAAGTTTGTACTTAATCGGTATATCATAAGCCTTCAGGGGCCAGAACCCACACAGAAATTTGAATAGGAAAAGTTTAATATAAAGGATCATCAACTGTGACAGTTGATTGGAATATCAAGAAATTTGATAGTGAGGAGGAAAGCAAAATATAAACAATATAGGAATAAAAAATATAAGAAATTGTTTCTAATAGCCAGATTGAGATTCAGACCTTGTTGAATTGTACACATTCATGACTCACTGAATCACAGTTTTGATGGTGCCACAGTGGATGGAAATTTCTGGAAATCTACCTTGTAGGGTGCCAAGGAAAGCTATTTGTGGGGAGTCATGTCATTAGAGGCACTCTGCTATGAAGCTATTCTGTGTAGTAAAGATCGAACCTTACCGAAGAGAGTTTTGGCCTTTGCTCTGGACTCTTGGGATATATTCTCTTTAAGACCTTGGAATATTCTGCCTGATAAGTGTATCTTTTTTAAACATATTGGATAGTCTAACATTGTGATTTATGGCTTTGGGCCATGTCATATCAGCTCAACCTCCAGAGGGGATAGAAACCAAAGTTAGCCATACAGGTGGTCCACTATGTCTATGTGATCCAAGAAAATCTCCACACCAAAGGTTGGGTGAACTTCCCTGGTTGGTGATATTCACAGCATATTGTCACTCATTCATTGCTGGGAGGAGTTAACAATGACCATGACTTCACTGGGAAAGGACAACTGAAAGCACTGTGTTTGGAACTCTCCTGGACTCTGCCCCATGCATCTCTTCCCTTGGCTGATTTTAATCTATATCCTTTTATTGTAATAAACTATAAATGTGAGTATAACAGCTCTCAGTGAGTTCTACAAGTACTCTTAGTGAATTATCAAAACTAAAAGTGGTCTTGGAGATCCCCAAACTTGCAATTAGTTTCAGAAGGGAGGATGGTTTTGTGAATCGTTCTCTAACTTTACACTGTCCAAGAGAGGTGCCAAGGGAAGCTGCTTGGGTGCTGGGTGCTGCTGGCAACTGAGCACTGCAGAAGGTGGGTGTTGATGAAGCCATCTGTAGTACAGGAGCACGGCACTGGAAAAGCTCCCTGCACTGTGCTGCAGAAGCTGGAATTTGGGGAAGCTGCAGCTGTTGCAGGAGCCAGGTTCTGGAGAAGCCATCTGTGTTGCAGAAGCTGGACATTTACTATAGGAGACTAATAAGAAAGCACACTGATCCAAAAATTTCCTGCTATGTCTCTCCAGTGCCCTTTATTGGCAAAGTTTAGCATCATGTCAGCTAGCAAAAAAAATATTTAAATCTGTTTCTACAGAGCAGGTAATAAAGTATGAATTTGGAGCCAAGACATTATAAATATATCCCTGGCACAATTAAATTTTAATTTCTGTTTACATTGTCTATTTCTTTGTTAAGTTTTAAGACTTTTCTTAAAATCCTATGGTTTTACTATATCTAGGCTCCTTCTTTCCTTCCTTCCTTCCTTCTTTCCTTCGTTCTTTTTTTTTAATTGTTCAATCTTGCTTGGTATATGATAAGCCAATTCAACTTGAGAATACATGTTTTTATTTATCTCAAAAAATTAATAGATATCCTTTTGCTTCAATACCATTTTTTATTCATTTCTTCTACGACTGCCACTAGAAGGATTTTAAACTTTTCTATCTTCATTGTCTTTTAAGTTTTCCTTCATTTTTAAAGTTCCTTTTGTGTCTCTGTGATGCATTTGAAAGATTTCCTCAGTGCTTTGTTCCAAGGACAAATTTTCTCTTCATATATGCCATTATACTATATATAGTCTACTGAGATTTTGTGGCTATTTCTCACTGGGCCTTCACATTGGTTCACTTTTTTAAAACCACTTATCTTTGTTTATACACCTAATTTTGTGTTCTTGAATGTCTTCACTAATTAAGGATTTAAAATACATGTACTATCTGTTTTATTGATGTTAAGTTCTTCAAATTACTGCTGTAGGGTGTTTTTATAATATTTATCTTCCTATGAGCTTTATAATTTTTGTTTTAGGGCTGAGTTTCAAAGGAATTGTTTTCCCCAGGAGTGAATCTTCCTTTAGGGTAATTACCTATTGGCTTCAATGTTGACCCACAGGATGCCATGATCTGAATAAGCTCTTATGCTTAAAATTTGGTTTGGAGCTCAAACTCCATGTGCAGAGCAGTGGCCTTCAAATTTTTTTATCCCATTAGAAAATGAATTTATTCAAGTGCATATGAGTAATTCCAATAATCAAATATCTGAACTTTTCTTTATGAAGAGAAAAGGATGAAACTAAAAAAAAAAATTTTTTTTTTCCTCTTGACCTTTTCAGGTTATCCACAGCAAATTCAGAGGCACTTGTTCCCAAGTACCACAGTTCTAAGAAAGAAAACTTATGAACTATTGTCTAAAAAGTACGAGTACCTTGTAAAAAAAAAAAAAAGGTTTACTAAATATATACGCGTGTTTAGTGTGTCAACATGACTGAAACATTCTGAAATCCCTGGATGATAGGCATCACATTGAAATATGTGCAGAGAACTTTTAGGGAATTATATCCAGACAAGCAATTTTTCAGATGTAAAATGTACTATTTAAAATGAACCGTTGAAGGGATCTGAAATGTGGCCAGATATTGAGTTTACAGAAAATATTAATGAAGCCTCATTTCTCAGCACTACATATTAGAGAAGGAAGGACATGCAGAAAAGTTTTATTGCCAAAATTGTGACTCAGATATTTAGCACAAGTTAAGCTTTCACCAAATCTATTATATTGATATGTTTTTAAATTGCTGCTTTGTGTGAACATTGTATAAATAGCTGTGCAGTGTGCTAATTATACATGCTGATGATAGCTGTGTGCTGTTGTATAGTCATGTGACAAGGTGAGGAGACAGGGGCTTTTTTCTGATAATGAGGGAAGCTTAGGCTCAGTGTGAGGATTCTCACATAATGAAAAGAGAAACATTTACTCTTTAAGGATGAGATCCCTTACTAGTGGATTAGGTTCAAATGGCAAGTTAAAAAAAAAAAAAAAGCAGGATTCATATCTCAGCTCCGTAACTTTCTAGTTGAAATGACCATTTCTTGTGAGGACCAGCTTAATAGCTTTCTGGCTGTCCTCTCTGCTATTGCATGTATCTTTCCCTGATCATCCCTTCCAAGAAAAATCACTATACTGAATTTAGTGTTCATCATTACAATGTTATACATTTCTTGATGATTTTACTATAGCTATATGCACACACATACAATATATAGTTTTGCTCTATGTTTTAAAATTTGATATAAATACAGCTTGTGTTTTTGCTTAACATTATACTTGTGAGATATATCTATGTTGATCTGTAAAAGTTTACCTGTCTTAATTTTCATTTCACACTGCCATATAACATTCTTTTTTATGAAGGTAATATAGTAGATTCATTTCCCTTCAGTGATGTTTTTCTATTATCAGTAGTGCTGCAATAATTATTCTTATGCATATGCCTTTGTGCAATTTTTTATAGATGTATATCTATAAGTGAAATTGCTGAAGAGTAACATATTTGTATCTAATTTATCTGATACTGCAAAATTGCTATCTAAAGTGGTAAATTTACCAATTTACCTATCACAGCAATATAGGAGTTCCATTACTCTTCATCCTTACTAAAATGTAGTATTGTCAAGTATTTTAATTTCTGTTACTATGATGGGGTAAGATGTTATCTCACTGTGGTCTAACTAGAATCTCACTGATTATTAATAGATAATATATATTCACCTGTTTATTGACTATTTTGGTTATCTCTTTTGTATCTATTCATATCTTTTCCTTTTAACTGTTTTTCTTTTACTGACTTTTAGGGATAGTTTTAATTTTCCTCTCTTAGCTTCTGAATTGTGTTTTATGTATTTTACAATATTTCTTTTTTAAAGATTTTTTTTATTTATTTACTTGAGAGAGAGAATGAGACAGAGAGAGAGCACGAGATGGGGGAGGGTCAGAGGGAAAAGCAGGCTCCCCGCTGAGCAGGGAGCCCGATGTGGGACTTGATCCCGGGACTCCAGGATCATGACCTGAGCCGAAGGCAGTCGCTTAACCAACTGAGCCACCCAGGCGCCCCTACAATATTTCTTGATACAAAACCATTCCAATGTAAATACTTTTTTCCATTTTTTCTTAATTTATTTCATTTTTAGTGTTTTCTTTGTCTTGTTTTAAAACAAGGCATGTTTTTATTTGACAGCTAAAATGTTTCCATCCCTTTTCATATGCTTTTAATCTAGCTCTTATTAACATGTGTGTATATGTGTGTGTGATAGAGGAATTCAAATATATATTTTTTTTCCATTATGAAATTCCATAACATTTTTTGAAAGAGTGATTCCTATCATTACGTTCTTATTAAATTATTTGTAAATTATTAAATTATTTGTAAATGTGTCATCCTGGCCCTACTGGTAAGAAAATACTCTTGTATTACTACAATTTAGTATTTCTGCTGATGCAGCAAATAAATTTAGAAATTAAGTAAAATCCAAATATATTTGGTGTGGGTGACAATTTCTAAAATCATGTTGCTAAATGGATGAATAATATTTCAATGAGAAAAATTCTACTTTCACCCAAAATATTTTCTCTAATCAGAGTTAATATAACTTAATATGAAATGTAGAAGCCTTGTAATTTAGACCATTTTCTCCCTACCCTTCTGATGTCTTTTATAAATTTGCATAAATAGTCATGTTCATTTTAAAGAAATTAAGATAAAGAAATAGCCTGTCATTCACTGTTTCTTGTGTTCTTCATTTGTCCCTGAAGATCTGAAATTCTCCCCAGTTTCATATACTTTCAGTCTGAAGAACTTCAAATTTTTTTAGTGTAGGTCTACAAGTTGACTAATACTCTTCATTTTCCTTTATGTAAAATGTGTTTATTTCTCTTTTATTCTTGATAGGTATTTTTGCTGGATAGAGAATTCCAGATTGATTTTTTTCTTTTCTTTTTTGCTTTGCTAAGCAATATTGTTCACTGTCTTTGTCCTCTACAGTTTCTGATGCAGGTTCTCTGGTTATGTTATCTGTTATTCATTGTATGTATATGTATCTAGGTATGTATGTATGTTTTCCTGCCTTCAAGATTTTTTTCCTTATCATTTGTTTTCCACCAGCATGATATACTTGTCAGGGTTTGGGTTGGGGAGTTTTTGCATTCTTTCGGCTTGGGATTTGCTGAGCTTCTTGAATCTGGCTTTCATTAAATTTGTAAACTTTTCAGCCAATATTTCTTCGGATTTGTTTCTGTCCCCCTCACTCTCCTTTTCTTCCTGGATTATAATTACACACATGTTAGATATTTTGATCTATTGCAGGCCTCTGTGTATCTGTTAATTTTTGTTTTTAATCTATTTTCTCTCTTTTCTTTATTTTTTCAGATTGGATGATTTCTGTTGCCTTCTCTATAAGTTCACTGAATTTTTTCTCTGTCATCTCCATTTTAATATTAAGTCCAACTATTGACATTTGAATTTCTCATATTGTATTTTTGGCTTCTAAAATTTCCATTTGGTTGTTTTTTATGTATTCTATTTCTCTGCTATTATTTCCTATTGTCTTATTTACTACAGGTATATTTTCTTTCATATCATTGGATATACATTTATATCACTTGCTTTAAAGTCATTGTCTGAGAATTCCAACTTCTTATCATCTCAGGGTTGGGCTCTATTGACTGTCTTTTCCCTTGAAAATGATTCAAACTTTCTTGGTTATCTGTATGTGACATAATTTGGATGGCATGTTAAACATTATATATTTAATTCTGTGTAGCTCTAGATTCTACTATAGTCCTCAGAATAGTATTTATGTTTTTGGTTTTGAAGGCAATTAACTTGGTAGATTCAAACTGCAAACTCTGGTAGGTGACATCTCAAATCAAAGTTTAATTCTTTTATATTTGGATGGTCTGCTAGTAGCTTTCCTTATTCATACATAATTTAGGGATTCTCCAAAGACTGGGGCAGTGTTTATATGCACAATTTAGGAATTCCCCTTTGCTGGATCTCTTTTCATGATGCCATCCCATTCTCCCATCATCTCTGGTTGTTGGCATCATGCCTTGGTGGTTCCTTCATTCCCTGGTTCCACATAAAGATGGTGGTCTTTCTATCAGAACATTAGAATTTTAGCCACTCCTCACTGAGCCAAGTCCATAGGAACAGAAAACATATATAGTACTATTCCCTTTTTCCTAATGACAACTTCTTTGCAGAATCTGCCTGCCTTATTTCCTCTCCAAAACCCTCAAGATGTTGTTTGTGGTATTTTGTTCAGAGTTTATAGTTGTTATTGGCAGAAGGAATGTTTGAAGCTGTTTGGAGCTTATTCAGCCATTGCACCAACTTTTTTCTATAGAATAATGAAGCACTAGTATAGAATGGAATTTTTTAATGAAGAAATACAAATTATTAATTTTTATGAGTTATTCTTTACAGATGTAGTCATCTTAGGAATCTTCACTTTGGCAAATGCTGAATTTTTCAACACATGTTTAGAACTTCTTTTGGAATTTCCTTAAGAATCTGAGATATATTTTTCAATTTACTAAGAATTGGCATTTATCTTAATGCTGAGTGTCATACACCTCAAGAGAAAATTTGATATCTCTTACACAGGCAAAAAATTATTTGGGACTAAGCAAAAAAAAAGATGATTGCTTTTGACTGAATTGTGCCCCCCTAAAATTCATGTTGCAGTTATATCCCCCAATATTCATATATTTGGAGGTAGGACCTTTAAGGAGGTAAATGAGGTCATAAGGTAGAGTCCTAATCTGATAGAATTAGTGCCCATATAAGAAGAGGAAAAGATACCAGAGCTCACTCTCTTTCTCTATGCACACACAGAGGAAAGGCCATGTGAGGACACAGTAAGAATGTGGTCATCTGTAAGCCAGAAACGGAAGACTCACCAGAAACCAACCTTGATCTTAGATATCTGGCCCCCAGGACTGGGACAAAATAAGTCTTTGTTGCTTAAGCTACCCAGTCTGTGGTATTTTGTTATTAATAAAATAACTTGCTTAAATTATGTTTTGAGGGCAAAAATACTATAAGTATATAAAGCAATGAAAAAAAATTTGGTAAAGGAGATAAAATTCAAAAGCAGTTTATACAATAGCAACATGCTTAAAGTCAGCAGAGTGTCCTAATGCTGCAACATTTAAGAGGAACAATCTCTATGATGAACATCTGGGCTTTGGGGGAGGAAGCAGGTCATGTCATGATTTTAACAATACACTTAAATGTTCACTTATACATTATTTATCCTTTTAGTAACATTTTGTTAGGCTACTCTAAAATAGCACATTTCAAATTTGTTTTAGACTGTAGAAGGGTCAAAAAATGTGATTTGTAGCTCACCAATTTCAGTTTTCAGCATGCTTTCAACATGTATGAGTTTTTATTTTAAGCAGATTTTTTATTACCATGTTTAGGAACTCTTTGACCCCAGGTTGAAAAGATATTATTTATTTGTCTTAAATCTGCAGAACTGTCATGAATCCACAAGAGAAGTTACTTATAGAGCTTAGGAGAGATAAGAAAATAATCATTCATTACTCTTCCAACTAGCAGCTGTGACTTCAGTGGTGAATGTTTGTGTGTGTGTGTGTGTGTGTGTGTGTGTTTAAATTTGCTAAAAGAATGGGTTGGTAAATCACCAACAGTAATAGGAGGATCAATACTCTCTCTTGCCTCTTTTGTGAGATCTGGAGCATGGCCTGAATCTGTTAGACAGAATTAAATGGCTCAGGGTGTCAGGGAGGATGCCAACAAATAGACCTGCCATGCTGTCCATTAACAAAAGCCCAGATGACCGCTGTCACCATTGTAACCACTTTAAAAAGGGGACATTTGGGACCTGCCAGTTTTAAATGAAAGTTGGTCTGGTTATTCACAGCAGAAATTACCTGCATTTCTAACCAATAACGTGTACACTGATTGAGTGATAACACTGAATAAACTCCGTGGAAAGGAGGAATCATTGTGTTTTACCATGATGAGGGAAATGGCATTTGATCAAAAAACAGATAGAGGAGGTTACTGTGAGACTCAGGAACACAGCTCATGGCTTGCTTGAAAGTTTCCATCACATGCACAGTCTTTCCTTTGCAAAGGCTAATGCCTCAGGCTTTCTGGGTTCTTTTTGTCTTTGTACAACAACAACAGCACATCATGCATCTGGCCAATTGTGCAGTGGGATACCACAGGGAGGGTTTCCATCCCAGCACCAGCTGGTGATGATTTTATGGCTACCAGCATGAGGATTGATGGCTTTCATAAATTCACATCCAGCTAGTGTACCCACAGATGCCATTCTTATTCTTATCTTGAAACTTTACTAAATTTTAGCCTGAGAAATATCCTGCAGCAGTGAATTCTGAAAGCTGATTATGCACCACATAAAAAGTCTTTTTATCCATTTTCCATCTGCTGCCTTTTGAATTCCATCCAGCTTCTGCTTTTTCTCAAATTAAGGTGAATGGAAGTATGGTATATAATTAGGCTATGTTATACTATTCACTACTTCACTCACCTTACTCTTATTATCTCCGCAGACATTCTAGGTCAATTCCAGAAACATCTGAACAGAAAATGTGGTTAATTTTATATGAACTGAATATAACTATTAATATGTTTGACTGAGATAAACTCTAAATTGAAAGAAATTGTCATAGGAACTTTATTTTGTTATTAACATTGACAGGAGGGAGGGAGGCATTTTACAGTCACAGTGCTGGGGCCAGAGTGTCTCTTTTGACAATTTTGACAATTTGTGAAAAGCTGTAAAGACGTTGGAAAACATCTATAGATTCTCTATTCACTTTGCATTAGTTAAAGTGAAGAATAGATTGTAAATTTTCATTTATGTGATTGTGAACTTTCCAAAGGATGAACCTGTAGCAGACCTTTGTAACAGATCAAAAATATATAGTCAGCAAATTCTGATACTTGGCATTTCTAGTGTAGAATGTTAGCAAGGAAACAAATGGCAGTATTTTAGTGAAAAGTAGTCTGAAAAATACAATAAATGCTTATACATTCCTATAACAGAAATAGGATATAGATTGTTCTTCTACTTCTATCTTAAATGAAAGATAATAAGCATTGTATTTACTACAGATATTAAATATACATAATCTACAGTTTAACATAGTTCTTCTTTCATTTGTAACATTTTGGATCATACACTTGTGAATAAGCCACACTGCAGATCTGTACAGTCCCAGTGCCCTGATTTCTGCCTTGGTTTGCTCTTTTATCCAGCAAGTTTTGGAGACCCTTAACCTCATTTATATTCTTTCTTTTTTTCTCTTTCCTTCTCCCTTCTTCTCTTCTTGTCTCTTTCTTTTCTGGTGTCAACTACATAAAAGATTTCAGAAATCCATGTTCCATCTTTACTTTTTTCCTGTTAGGTTTACTGATTTATCTGCTTTCGTATATGGCCAAGTCGGTTTCTATTCTAGCTCAGAGCACATAGGAAGCTTCCCGGCTAGGGAGCTCAGTGTCCCTTTGCCCTCAGTAATGTAACTTTCATTTTTTCCTTGTTTCTGACGTTCTATTTGAGCACTTGCTACCTATCCTGTTTTATCTATCTGATCTTCTTTTGCTTATATATATGTGGCCCGTGCCTGCCAGTTTTCTGATTTTCCTAAATCATGAGTGTCCTGACTCATACTACTAGCAATATATGCCTGGGCTTTTGATTCCTTATCTAGTTGCTGATGCACTGTCTCACCTAGACTCCAACTTTCCCCTACCATGTCTCATTACTTTAGCTACAGCTCCCAGCTGGACAGTCTTGGTTTCTCTAGGAACTATATTTATTTTTCTACTTTTATTTCTTTTTTTAATTATTAAATATACATGGTCCTTGTGAAATATTTGCAAATTACCCATAAAGTAATTCTGTTACTTTAACAGTATTATTCTGTTAATACCATTTCCAAAAGATGTCTATAAATAAAATTCTGTTGAATGTTCTTCTGTACAAATATTTGTTTGCATTTTACATTCTCTCCTTGGACTAAATTAATCAAAATGAAATTATTGTGTTAAAGTATATAAATATTAGAGGCTTTTGAAATATATAGTTATATTATATAGTACAGATGGAGCAGAACTAGCATTGTAGAGCTATTCTCATTAGGTAAATGGAAGTGTTTGTATAGTTGGGGAAGGGGGGTGGGTGGAGAACATAGGGTTCTTTATATGATACCATAGTATGGGAGAAACACTGTACAAGTCCCAATTCAGACATAACCTTGGGATATTATATGTGTATGGCTCTATGGTGATATGTGCCACATTAATGTGTCATTCCTCCTTTGTTCTATGATTGATGGTGGAATTTTCTCTCCTATATTCGTTTTTATCTGTAATATTTAGTCATATCATACAATCTTGAGTTTTCAATATTTTCTTCATTCTAACCTCGATGGCTCTGTTAAATTATTGTATTTCCCCAATTCCCACTCCTGTATCTATTCCTGGGCCATCTTCTGCACATATCAGCTGTCTTTGCATCTCAATTATTTCCAATGAGAAGCCAGTGTTGACTGAATTTTTGTTTTTCTGTATTCAATGTTATTTTTCTCTGGTTGCTTTGAAGATCTTATCTTTGACCTTTGGCAGTTTTACTGGTATACTTGAGGGCATTTGTTGGTGCTTGTTCTGCCTGGGGTTTGCTGAAATCTTTATAAATTCTTCTTTCACCAAATTTGGGAAAGTTTTGGCTCTTATATGTCTTCAAATGTTTTTCAGAAAGCCCCTATAGGACTCCACTAACATGTATTCTATATCTTCTAGTATTGCCCCACAGACTTCTGGGGCATTATTATTTTTTTTTTCTTATACTTCTTCAGATTGGATAATTTCTATTGGTGTGTCTTTGAATTCACTGACTCTTTCTTTAGAAATTTTCATTTTGCTATTAAGCACATACACAGAATTTTTTATATCCAATACTGCTTTTTTGTTTTTATTTCTAGAATTCCATTTGGTTTTTGTGATACTGTGATTAAATCAAATTAAAGCATTATATATATATATTTGGTCTTTGTCCCCATTTCTGGCACAGAGCTCCTGAAACCCTTGGAACCTCCTAAGTTATAGGAGTGATAAAGGTGTCCTAATATTCATAACAAAACCCTTTCAACCACACCTGAGTTTATGTTAGTGAGATGAGTTTTGGACTTAACGTAACCATGGGGGCTGACTAGCAGGGGGAACAAAGCACATGATTAGAACGTTAAAATTTTTAGGCCCATCCCCCTGTTCTCTTAGGAGAAAAGAGGGCCTGGAGGTTGAATCATCATCAATAGCTAATGATTTAATCAATCATGCCTATGTAAAGAAACCTCCAAAAGGATATGCTTCCAGGTTGGTGAACACATGGAGATTTGGAGAGTAATGCACTTGGAGTTCATGAAAGCTCTTTCCTCTTTCCCGTACCTTGCCCTATGCATATCTTTCATTTGGCTGTTCCTGAGTTAGATCCTTTTATAATAAACTGGTGATCTCTGAGTTCTGTGAACCACTGTAGCAAATTAATGGAACCCAAGGAGCAGGAGGTCGGGGCAGGGTGGGGGGGAGAGGCGATGCGTCATTGATATCTTCAGTTTATAGCCGATGGGTCAGAAGCCCAGGTGACAATCTGGACTTGTAATTGGCCTCTGAAGTTGAGATGGGGGCAGGACTGAGCCCTTAACACTGTGGAATCTGATACTATCTTCAGGTAGATAATATCAGAATTGAACTGAATTGTAGGATATCCAGCCCGTGTCTGAGAATTCCTTGTATGTGTGGGGAAACCCCTCCTCTCCACACACTGGAATTACTTGTCAGAACCCTTAGTTACTATTTATATTCCTATTTCTCTACTGAGATTATTTCTAATTTTTTTTAACACATTACATTTTCCTTTACTTCATTGAGCATATTTCAAAAAGTTGCTTTAAAACCTTTGGTACTTCCAACATCTGCATTATCTTGAGTTTGGACTTTATTTTTTTCTCTTGAAAATAGGTCATATTCTTGTAGTTTTAATATATCATGTAATTTTGGAATGTAAGATGGATATTATGAATCAGGTGTTGTAGTTTTGGATTCTGATACAGTCCTATAAAGAGAAACTACAAACTGAATTTATAGTTCCATTTTTTTTAAGCCTTAACTGGGTACTTGGGAGCTTGAAGGTATAGTTGAAGGGTTAGCCAGAGATTTGAACAGAGTTATTTGAAGAATTTGGGACTCCCCTGTTGTTCTCTTCTTCCTAGGATTCTCTGCTTCACTTTCCAGGTCCTATGGATTTCCCATATTCTGTATTCTGCTTCCTCCATATTCTGGTGTGTCTTCCCTGGGTGTTATCCACTTTGCATGCCAATATGGCAGTCTGCTCTTAGTCTAACAAATATGAAAAATGGTAAACTTACCTTATACAATTTCTTTTATGTGTTGACTGCCCTCTGATGTCTGGGCATTTTTGTTTTCTCTCCAGTCTCTTGAGTAGTTGTTTTCTATATTCCATCTAGAGTTCATAGTTGTTATTTACAGAATACTGGTTTGATAGGAACTACTTGAGCAATACCAAAAGAAGAAGCTTTTATTTTTTCATATTTTCTGAAAGAAGTTCATGTTCATAAATGCCTCATTCTCCTCCATTTGCAATGAGGTCTAAATCAGGTATATTACAGGTGGAGTCACTATCTTGAGAAGCTAGACTTAGGAATTTTCAAGGGAGAATATTCCTAGGGTGCCTGGGCTTTTCTTACAACTGAGTCTAGTTGCTGGGGGTTAGACTGTTCATCTTCATCTAGAATTCTGCTGGGGACATTAAAAATGGGACAGGACATTGTTATTAGAATTTTAAAGTAATTTAAAACGCTTTGTGTCTGCAAATGGACATGGATTGAGAGGTACAATAGGGAGAGTTGGAAAATCACTCTCTGTTTTCCAAAAGATGGGATTCTTGATTAACTGTCGAGAAGCAGGCAGAATGGTAGGTTCAGCCTATAACAATGTATCTCAAGGTGTGGTCACTGAGGAACCTTATCAGAATCATCTGGAATATTTGTTTAAAAAGGAGCTTTCTAGCCTACCTCAGACCTGCTGAATAATAAGCTCTTCAGATATTTACATTCATATGCCAGTGATACCCACATTCATTAAAGTTTGAGAGCCACTACTCTGTTATCAGTGGTTCTTAAGCCTGGCTGCACATTAGAGTCACCTGGACTGCTTTTAAATCTTACAGATTCCAAGACTCATCCTCAGAGGTGCTCTTATTTGGTGTGATTTGGGACACAGGCACTGGTATTTTTTAAAGCTGCCTGGAATGATTCTAATGTGCTGTCAGTATTGAAAAACACTGCTCTTTGTGAATACTCACTGCTTTTAGATGCTCAGTAGAATGATTTCTTCTATGACTTTGAGGAAAATGGGATAAAAGATGACATGAACTTGTAACTCTTTCAGGACATTTAGGCAGAAAATAAACCCATGAATATGGCACTAACTTCCAGATACTCTTTTGACACATTGAGAGGGATAAGACAATGCTATGGGGTCATTCTATTTTCTAATTTCTAAGTCCTAAATCAACACTGAACATATTTCTTTATTATAGGAGTTTGCAGACCCCAATTTGTAAATATCCTAGAGAGGGATATGGTACATCACTTTTCTCAAACTTAAGTGACCCAACCCATGAACGTCTTGCACAACCAAATCTGAGAAGCAATTGTTCTAGGAGGCATTCATGTAGAACAAACATACTGGTTAATCAGACCTTAGAATAATATTACTTACAATATAACTGGTAAGTTTTTTATTATCTGTATTTTTTTTTTAATCCTAGAGGTTTCTGCTTCAGAGAAGGCAAATTATTCACTTATATAACAACCTCACCATTAGTATTCTTTTCCCCTCTAGGGTAAGGTAATGAGGGCAGATGTCACCTGCATGTACAAAAGGGAGTTTTAGACTATAGATGAGGAACTCCAAAGATATACATTTTAGAGCTTATATAGGAACTTCTCTCCCAGAAACAGGAAGAGAAAATTTTTCTCTCTAATGAAAACAAATTCTTTCTGGGAAAAGATGGAGAAGATCCCTAGGTATTTATAACAACTACCTGTTTAAATGTAAACAAATGACTCCAGATTTTATTACTCTATGAAATGTAAATACAGGCATTCAGGAAAATAAATCTTTAAATTTTTCTAGGGGTTTCTATATTAGTATTGCTATTAAATCATCCTTTAACCCATGTTGCCAGCAATTTTTGCTCAGACAGCTCTAAGCAGGCAAAAATATGCAAATATTAACATTTTCTTCACAATGCCATCTACTATCAACTCTGAACATCCTCACTCATTCCAAATATGTTCCTGATTCAACAGTATTTTCTAGCAGTAATCCTGGCAAAATGCTCTCTTCATGAGAAGACTACCCAGATTAACTTCAGGACATATAGACAGACAGACTTACAAAGCACCCTGTTACATGAAAAACATAAGTAAAAACAGACTGTCAACTGTCTCAGTCCATTCAGGCTACTTTAACAAAATATCATTGATTGGGTGCTTTATAAACAGCAGAATTTTATTTCTCAGTCTAGAGGCTGGACATCTAAGATCAGAGTGCTGGGAGCAGTCTTCCTAGTTGCAGACTGCTGACTTCTCAGTTGTGTCCTTACATGGCAGAAGAGGCAAGGTAGACTTCTTGGGCCTCTTTTACAAAGGCACTAATTTGGGACCTAATCACCACCCGCCTCGTAATACCGTCATATTGGGCACTAAGTTTTCAACACACAAATTTTGGGAAACACAAACATTCAAATCATAACACCAACCATCATGCAAAATGTTGACTTATGTCTAACTACACTTATCCACTTGTGGGCTGTCCCTAGTCCTTTACCCCAGGATATTAGAATTGCTGCATAGTCTTTATATAATGAACTACAGTGCCAATTGATGATTAATTAAGGTTACACCAAACCCACCATACAATCTTATTATTTTCAGCTCAATGTGGTGTTTTATTGGCACTGCCCTCATCAGTCAACCATGGATTTTCATTATATGTGGTACAATAACACTATCTCCTCCCTTGGTAAGAACAGGAATCCCAATTATATATCTAAACTATCTATAGGCATATAACTTCTATGGACATCTGCCTCACTTTGAAGCTTAGGATTGAATAGAACTAAAGATATACCTGATAACTAAAAATAGCAACCACTTCAATTTCCTAAAAGCTTTGGAAGCTTTCTAACATTCCACCTGTCATTAGAGATTCTCTCATTGATTTCAATCTAGATATGGGTAACTACAGACTCTTCAATCTAAGTTACTTAGGCTCTCTAGAATCTGATTTCTTGATGAGTACATACAGGTTTATTATGTTAGTAATCTAAAGAGCTTTTTTATTTATTTTAAATTTTACTTTAAAATGTTATGTTAGTCACCATACCTCGATAGTTTTGATCTAGTGTTCCATGATTCATTGCATATAACATCCAGTGGTCCATGCAATATGTGCCCTCCTTATATCCATCACCGGGCTAACCCATCACCCCAACACCCCTCCCCTCCAAAACCCTCAGTTTGTTTCTCAGAGTCCATAGTCTCTCATGGCTCATCTCCCCCTCCAATTTCCCCCCCTTTGTTTTTCCCTTCCTACTACCTTCTTTTTTTTTTTTAACATATAATTATTTTTTTCAGAGGTACAGGTCTGTGATTCAACAGTCTTACACAATTCACAGTGCTCACCATAGCACATACCCTCCCCAATGTCCATCACAAGCCACCCCATCCCTCCCACCACCCACCACTCCAGCAACCCTCAGTTTGTTTCCTGAGATTAAGAGTCTCTTATGGTTTGTCTCCCTCTCTGGTTTCATCTTGTTTCATTTTTTCCTCCCTTCCCCTATGATCCTTTGTCTTGTTTCTGAATTCCTTATATCAGTGAGATCATATGATATTTGCCTTTCTCTGACTGACTTATTTCGCTTAGTATAATATCCTCTAGTTCCATCCACATTGTTGCAAATGGCAAGATTTCCTTTCTTTTGATGGCTGCATAATATTCCATTGTGTGTGTGTGTGTGTGTGTGTGTGTGTGTGTACACACACACCACATCTTCTTTATCCATTCATCTGTTGATGGACATCTTGGCTCTTTCCATAGTTTGGCTATTGTGAACATTGCTGCTATAAACATTGGGGTGCACGTACCCCTTTGGATCCCGACATTTGTATCTTTGGGGTAAATACCCAGTAGTGCAATTGACGGGTCATAGGGTAGCTCTATTTTCAACTTTTTAAGGAACCTCCATCCTGTTTTCCAGAGTGACTGCAGAAGCTTGCATTCCCACCAACACTGTAGGGGGGTTCCCCTTTCTCCGTATCCTTGCCAACATCTGTCATTTCCTGACTTGTTAATTTTAGCCATTCTGACTGGTGTGAGGTGGTATCTCATTGAGGATTTGATCTGGATTTCCCTGATGCTGAGCGATGTTGAGCACTTTTTCATGTGTCTGTTGTCCATTTGTATGTCTTTTTTGCAGAAATGTCTGTTCATGTCTTCTGCCCATTTCTTGATTGGATCATTTGTTCTTTGGGTGTTGAGTTTGAGAAGTTCTTTATAGATTTTGGATACTAGCCCTTTATCTGATATGTCATTTGCAAATATCTTCTCCCATTCTGTTGGTTTGTTGACTGTTTCCT
>NC_138369.1:113744369-113780429 GCF_054177405.1 Leptonychotes weddellii | reverse complement strand
ATCCTGTTGGCTAATATTTTGGTGAGAATTTTTGCATCCATGTTCATCCGGGATATTGGTCTGTAATTCTCCTTTTTGATGGGGTCTTTGTCTGGTTTTGGGATCAAGGTAATTGTGGCCTCATAAAATGAGTTTGGAAGTTTTCCTTCCATTTCTATGTTTTGGAACAGTTTCAGAAGAATAGGTATTAATTCTTCTTGAAATGTTTGGTAGAATTCCCCTGGGAAGCCATCTGGCCCTGGGCTTTTGTTTTTTGGGAGATTTTTGATGACTGCTTCAATTTCCTTAGTGGTTATGGGTCTGTTCAGGTTTTCTATTTCTTCCTGGTTCAGTTTTGGTAGTTGATACACCTCTAGGAAGGCATCCCTTTCTTCCAGATTGTGTAATTTGCTGGTATATAGTTGCTCATAATATGTTCTCATAATTGTTTGTATTTCTTTGGTGTTGGTTGTGATCTCTCCTCTTTCATTCATGGCTTTATTTGGGTTGTTTCTCTTTGCTTTTTGATAAGTCTGGCTGGGGTTTATCAATCTTATTCTTTCAAAGAACCAGCTCCTAGTTTTGTTGATCTGTTTTACTGTTCTTTTGGTTTATATTTCATTGATTTCTACTCTGATCTTTATTATTTCTCCTCTCCTGCTGGGTTTAGTCTTCATTTTTCGTTCCTTCTCCAGCTCCTTTAGGTGTAGGGTTAGGTTGGTATTTGAGACCTTTCTTGTTTCTTGAGAAAGGCTTGTATTGCTATATACTTTCTTCTTAGGACTGCCTTTGCTGCATCCCAAAGATTTTGAACAGTTGTGTTCTCATTTTAATTTGTTTCCCTGAATTTTTAAAATTCTTCTTTAATTTCCTGGTTGACCCATTCATTCTTTAGTAGGATGCTCTTTAGCCTCCATGTATTTGAGTTCTTTCTGACTTTCCTCTTGTGATTGAGTTCTAGTTTCAAAGCACTGTGGTCTGAAAATATGCAGGGAATCGATCCCAATCTTTTGGTACTGGTTGAGACCTGATTTATGACCTAGGATGTGATCTATTCTGGAGAATGTTCCATGGGCACTAGAGAAAAATGTGTATTCTGTTGCTTTGGAATGGAATGTTCTGAATATATCTGTGAAGTCCATCTGGTCCAGTGTGTCATTTAAAGCCTTTATTTCCTTGTTGGATCTTTTGCTTAGATGATCTGTCCATTTCAGTGAGGGGGACGTTAAATTCCCCTACTATTATTGTATTGTTGTCGATGTATTTCTTTGATATTGTTATTAACTGGCTTATGTAATTGGCTGCTCCCATGTTAGGGGCATAGATATTTACAATTGTTAGATCTTCTTGTTGGATAGACACTTTAAGTAGGATATAGTGTCCTTCCTCACCTCTTATTATAGTCTTTGGTTTAAAATCTAATTTGTCTGATATAAGAATTGCCACCCCAGCTTTCTTTTGATGTCCATTAGCATGGTAAATGGTTTTCCACCCCCTCACTTTAAATCTGGAGGTGTCTTTGGGTCTAAAACGAGTCTCTTGCAAACAGCATATTGATGGGTCTTGTTTTTTTATCCAATCTGATACCCTATGTCTTTTGGGGCAATTAGCCCATTTACATTCAGGGTAACTATTGAAAGATATGAATTTAGTACCATTGTATTGCCTGTAAGGTGACTGTTAATATATATTCTCTCTATTCCTTTCTGGTTTATGTTACTTTTAGGCTCTCTCTTTGCTTAGATAAGACCCCTTTCAATATTTCTTGTACGGCTGATTTGGTGTTTGCAAATTCTTTTAGTTTTTTTTTTTTCCTGGAAGTTTTTTTATCTCTCCTTCTATTTTCAGTGACTGCCTAGCTGGACATAGTATTCTTGGCTGCACAGTTTTCCCGTTTAGTGCTCTGAATATATCATGCCAGTCCTTTCTGGCCTGCCAGGTCTCTGTGGATTGGTTCCTGGCAATCTAATGTTTCTCCTGTTGTAGGTTATAGACCTCTTGTCCCGAGCTGCTTTCAGGATTGTATCTTTGTCTCTGAGACTTTTAAGTTTTACTATTAGATGTCGGGGTGTTGACCTATTTTTATTGCTTTTAAGGGGGGGTTCTCTGTGCCTCCTGGATTTTGATGCCTGTTTCCTTCCCCAAATTAGGGAAGTTCTCTGCTATAATTTGCTCCAACATACCTTCTGCCCCTCTCTCTTTCTTCTTCTTAGATCCCAATTATTCTAATATTGTTTCACTTTATGGTATCACTTATCTCTCGAATTTCTGCCCTTGTGATCCAGTAATTGTTTATCTCTCTTTTTCACAGCTTCTTTATTTTCCATCATTTGGTCTTCTCTATCACTAATTCTCTCTTCTGAGAGATATAGTATATTGCCTGGTATTCTCTTCTGCCTCATTTATCCTGCAGTTAGAGCCTCCATTTTTTTATTGTAGTGCATTAATAGCCTTTTTGATTTTGACTTGGTTAGATTTTAGTTTTTTTATTTCTCCAGAAAGGGATTCTCTACTATCTTCCATGCTTTTTTCAAGCCCAGCTAGTATCTTGATAACCATCATTCTGAACTCTCGTTACAACATCTTACTAAGGTCTGTATTGATTAGGTCCCTGGCAGTTGGTATTGCCTCTTGTTTTTTTGAGGTGAATTTTTCCATCTTGTCATTTTGTCCAGAGGAGAATAGATGAATGAGAGAACAAAATGCTAACAGGGTAACAACGACACCAGAAGAATATACACTAAACAATCAGAAGAGACCTGAAACTGGGGGGAAAAGAAAGGGAAAGAAAAAAAAAAGAATATGATCAGGCTGGTGAATAGAGCAGAGCCACACACTAGATTCTGGGCATATTTTGGTCTATTAGAAGAAAGTGCCTCCCAAAGTTTTAAAGAAAGAAAAACTTATATATGTACAAAAATAAGGGTAAATACGACAAAGGGATGGAATATGACTGTAAAGATGAAAATTATAAATGATTTTATAAAAGAAATTGATAAGAAGTTGGTTGAAAAAAGAAGAAAAATTTTTTTTTAAAAAAAGGAGAGAATGTATTAGGCAGGAGACTAGAACAAAGCCATACACTAGAAATTTAGGGTATATTTTGGTGTGTTAGAAGAAACTGTATCCCAAAATTTTAAAGAGAGAAAAACATATATATACAAAAAATAAGGTTAACTACAATGAAGGGATAGAATATGACCATAAAAATTAAAATTAAAAAAGATTTAAAAAAAGGATTTGATAAGATGTTGGTTAAAAAAGGGAAAAAGAAAAATTCAAAAAAAATTGAAAAAAAATTAAAAAAATTAACTTTGAAAGACTAAAGAATCTTCCGTGCTCACCCGGCCTGTGGACGAGTTTCTATCTCTGGCACATGACCCCATTTGGAGTCTCCAAACCCAGCAGATTCTTGTGGTGCACTCCCACGCCGCTTCTCCCCGGGGAGGAAGGGGAGTCTCCCCAGATCTGCCACTTGTTGGGTCCCTGCTGGAAGAGCAGTGGCCCTACTGTGCCGTGGATCATGGTTTATGGCAACCCCGAGCTGAGAGCCCACTCCTCGGCTCTGTCTTTGCAGCCGGCTTCCCTGCTCCAATACCAGGGCGCTCTGCCACACTCAGGCACCCCCGGTCTTTCTGTGACCCCGAAGGTCCTGAGATCACACTGTCCCAGTGAGGGCTCCACCCCCTGCTTAGCCACTGGAGTGATGTCCCTCAGTGGAGCAGACTTCTAAAAGTTCCCATTTTATACTCCGCTGCTGGTAGCCGGCTGACGGAGGCTCCCTCCCCCAGCAGTCTATGTTCCCGTATATTGCCTGGTATTCACTTCTCTGCACGTCCTACCTTCCAGAAAGTGGTCGCTTTTCCGTTCATAGAGTTGCTGCTATTCTTTTCTTCGATTTCCTGTAGAAACTGTAGCATTTCCTCTATGGTATCTTGGCGACTCTAGTGTGTCCCACTTTGGGCACTCCTATGGTGTGGCCATTTCTATTCTTTTTCTCTGCATGAACAAATCTTTCCCCATGCAGATCTCTGGCTGGCTCAGTCAGTAGAGTATCCAACTCTTGATCTCAGGGTCATGAGTTCAAGCCCCACGTAGGGCATGGAGACCACTCTTTCTGTTCTTCTAACACGTGAGGCTCATTTAGCAGTTGAGCGTTCCTTGCTTAGTGAGTAATTCCTTCAGATCAGCCCGTGGTATCCCACTGGAATTCCAGGCGACCTCAGTAAGCCAGCAAGTGCACTTCCCGAGGACCCCGGGGCCTCCAGAACCAGTCTGCTCTTCCGGGTCCTCTCAGGATGGTGAGTGTATCCAACATGCACCCACGCGAGCCCTCAGCCAAGCTAAGCCCTTGAGTAAGCTCTTCTCTAAAGATATTCTTGAAGATTGTAATTTGCAATGATAACTTATACACTGTCTTAATACCACCATGATTCTTTTTCTTAATGTTTTTCATTTCTCAAGAAGATCCCATACAACATAATAGTTAATAGGAGGTGCTCTGACTCCAAACTGCCTAGGTTCAAATACTAGTTCTGCCATTTTTTAGCAGTAGTAGGTATATTAGTAGGTATATTATTTAATCTCTTTGTTCCTCAGCTCCCTCATTAGTAAAATGAGGTTAATTACTACTTAAATCAAAGAGCTGTTAGAGAATTAAGTAATGTGAGCATGTGAAGTTAAAACAGATCCTATCACTTAGTACTTACTCCATAAATATTAACCATTATAATACAGATTCCCTAAGTCTGGTTTGTCAATTTTGACCTAAGTATGTTACAATTTTACCATTTTGGATCTGTGTCTATAGTGTGTCTTCCAGATAGTGTGAAATGGGCTACAACGCAGGTATAGTTCACAAGCTTGAAATGTAAATGGCAAATTACGTATCAGGCCTAATTCACCTTATGAGAGTTGGTAGAAGGGATGGTAGCAAGGATAGGAGATGGGGTGGAAGTTGAACCAGCCAGTCAGGAAATAAGTCAGTAAGCAAGTCAGCAATAGATTTTTTCACGAAAAGAAATTAATAGGATTTAAACAATTTGAGCCATAAATCTCAAGTCAGGGCAAAGAGTTAACCTGGTACAAAAGGAAATCAGTTGTGACTGTAGCTGTCAGACAAGAAACTGTGTTGATAAATGCCAATAGCTTGGAGTCTGTTATTTCTGCTGGCTCTTACTGTCCTAATAGTATGGAAGACACTTTTACTCCTAAATTTTCTTACAGGCATTTCAAGGATTTAGAACCTACTGGAAAGATAATTTGGTAGAGAGATCCTTGATAATATTTTCTCCTACAAGGAGAAAAGCATTCACAGGCCTATCTGCTTCTAGCTCACTGGTTCCCAGGGCACTTTGCATGCTGTGATTATGGGTGTCTTCTCTCCATCTATTCTGTAGCTGATAGTCACCCCTGTTTTTTTCATTTAAAAAGTTTTACCCATTTAATGCTACAAGGTCCTTCTAGGACAATTCTCATTTTTATTGCAAGAGTTTATGTATGTATATATGTATATACATACTTAAAGCAATTTCAATTTTTAGTTGCTTTTGATCTGTTTTATTGAAGTACAACTAAAATACAGTGTTATATTAGTTTCAGGTATAAATATGATACAGCAATTCTATACAATACTCAGTGCTCATCAAGATCAGTAGTCCCCTTTATCTAATTCATTCATCCTCCTGCCCACTTCTCCTCCAGCAACCACCAGTCTGTTCTCTGTATTTAAGAGTCTGTTTTTTGTCTTTCTTTCTTTCTAAAATTCCACAGGTAAATGACATCCTATAGTATTTGTCTTGCTCGGACTTATTTCACTTAGCATTATACCCTGTAGATCCAGCTGTGTTGTTGCAAATGGCAAGATCTCATTCTTTTTTGATGGCTGAGTAATATTCCATTGTGTATATATACTAATCTTTTTTATGCTTTCATCTATGGATAGATATTTGAGTTGTTTCCATATCATGATTATTGTAAAAAAATATTGCAATGAACATAGGGGTACATGTATCTTTTCAAATTTGTGCTTTCATTTTCTTTGGATAAATATCCAGTGGAGGAATTACTGGATCATATGGTAATTCTAATTTTAATTTTTTGAGGAATCTACATACTGTTTTTCACAGTGACTACACCAGCTTGCATTCCTACCAACAATGTGCAAGGGTTCCTTTTCTCCATGTCCTCACTAATACTAATTATTTCTTTTCATTTTGATTCTAGACATTTTGACAGGTGTTAGGTAATATCTCATTGTGGTTTTGATGTGTATTTCCCTGATGATTTGTGATATTGAGCACCTTAATGTGTCTGCTGGCCATTTGTATGGCTTTTTTGGAAAAATGTCTATTCAGGTCCTCTGCCCATTTTTAATCAGATTACTATTTGGGGGTGGGGCGGTTGTTGAGTTATATGAGTTCTTCATATATTTTAGATATTAACCCTTTAGTGGATTATATCATTTGCAAATATTTTCTCCCATACAATAGGTTGCCCTTTTGTTTGGTTGATGGTTTTCTTTGCTGTGCAAAAGCTCTTTATTTTGGTGTAGTCAGTCCCAATAGTTTTGTTTTTGTTTCCATTGCCTGAGAAGACATATCTAGAAAAATGTTCCTATGGCTGATGTCAAAGAAATTATTGCCTATGCTTTCTTCTAAGAGTTTTAAGGTTTTAGATCCTACATTAAGATCTTTAATCCATTTTGAATTTATTTTGTATCTGATGTAAAAAAGTGGTCCAGCTTCCCCATTGTATATTCTTTTCCCGATCATATATTCTTACCTCCTTTTTCGAAGATTAATTGACCATATGAGTTTATTCCTGCACTCTCTATTTTGTTCCAGTGATGTGTCTATTTTTGTGCCAGTACCTTACTGTTTTGAAACTACAGTTTTGTAGTATATCTTGAAATCTGGGATTATGACACCTTCAGCCTTGTTCTTCTTTCTCAAGATTGCTTTGTCCATTTAGGGTCTTTTGTGGTTCCATATAAATTTTAGCATTATTTGTTTTATTTCTGTGAAAAATGCTGTTTGTATTTTGATAGGGATCCTATTAAATCTGTAGATTGCTTTGGGTAGCATGTACATTTCAACAATATTTGTTCGTTTGTATTCTGCTTTGTTATACATTCAGCCACCCTGTGCCTTTGATTGGAGCTTTAGTCCATTCACATTTAAAGTAATTATTGATAGGCATGTATTATTGCCTCCACTCCTTTCTCAAGGCTAGTATCTTTATGACATTAATTTGAATTCTGTATCAAGCACATTGCTCATCTTTGTTTCATTTAGCTCTTTTGTTGTGGTTTTGTCATGTTCTTTCATTTAGAAAATATTTCTCTGTCTCCTCATTTTGTCTAACTCTGTGTTTGTCTCTATGTATTAGGAAAGTCATGTCTCCTGATCTTAAAAGTAGTGGCCTTATGAAGAAGAGGTCCTGTAGTGCCCTACTAGTGCAATGTCCTCTGTTTGTTACTTGTTTTATGGTTGCTTTTATAGTTCTTCTCTGTTCCTTTATTTTTCTCTTGCTCTCTTCCCTTGTAGTTTGATAGCTTTCTTTAATGACATGCTTGGATTTCTATTTTTTTTGTGTCTATTATACGTTTTTGTTTTGTGGTTAACATTAGGTTCATATGCAACATTTTATGCATATAGTTGTCTATATTAAGTTGATGGTCATTTAAATTTGGACCCCTTCTAAAACCCCTTTTACTCCTCCACTTCGTTTTATGTATATGATGTCATACTTTACATCCTTTTATTTTGTGAACCCTTGACTGGTTTTTGTCAATGTAAGTTATTTTACTGCTTTTGTGCTTTAACCTCTGTATTAGTTTTATAAGTGATTATTCTACTACTTTGATTATGTTTGTATTTACTTATGAATTTTTTTCTCTTTGTAATTTTCTTACTCCTGATTGTAGTCTTTTCTTTCACTCCAAGATTTCCCTTTAACATTCCTGCGTTTTTGATTATTTTGTTTTGTTTGAATATATCATGCCACTTTCTTCTGGCCTGCAAAATTTCTGCTGAAAAATTAGCTGAGAGCCTTATGTGGTTTCCCTTGTATGTCACTGTTTTGCTGATCTTAACATTCTCTCTTTATCACTACTTTTTGCCATTGTAATTATTATGTGTCTTGGTGTGGACCTCCTTGGGTTAATTTGTTGGGGGCTCTCTCTGCCTCCTGGATCTCTATACTGTTTTCTTTCCCAGGATAGGTCAGTTTTCAGCCATTATTTCTTCAAATGAATTTTTCTGCCCTCTTCTCTCTCTCTTCCCCTTCTGGGATTCTTAGAATGCAAATGTTACTATGCTTGATTATGTTGCTGAGTTCCCTTAACCTATTTTTATTTTTTATTATTCTTTTTTCTGTTCATCTTGGTTGCATTCCATTACTTTGTCTTCCAGATCACTGATCTGTTCTGCTTCCTCTAGTCTACTATTTATTGTCCTCTGTTCACCAGAACCAAGTACTTCATGGGTGTCTCCCATGTAGGTCATGTGTATCCTACTATTGTAGTTGAGCTTCATTTGCCTTCAGTCCAGTCGGCTGCAATGGCCCACTTTACCTGTTGTGGGTACACTGGGCACGACTTTGTCCCTATGCTGTTAAGGTGCCAGTCTGGGGCTGCCACAGTTGCTGTACATTGGGCAATGTCAGCAGTCACACCAGATGCTTGCCCTTAATCCATCTGCTGGGACTGTAGTCACACCAACTTTCAGGGCACTCTGCTTGCCTTGTATTTTAAGAGGCTTTCCTTGGTGGGCTATGCAGGCAGCCATTCCAGATGCCTGACCCAGTCAGATTGATCAGCAGGGCACTCACTGTACTGACAACTAAAGGTTCTGTTCCTGGGACTATGGGCACATTGATATATGTGGTTATCCTCCCCTCTCCCAGGGGCAGGAGTCACTTTGAAGTGGCTCAGGTCCCTGCTGGAGTTGTTTGCAGGGTGTGTGGGGGCAGGGGCTGCTTTGGAGGGATGAGAGCCAAGTGGGCATATCCACAGGAGAGCATGGAGGTGGGACATGCAGTGCTAGGAAAATAGGTGAATTATTGGTTCCTGCAAGTGTCCAGCTATCTAGGATAGGGATGGGGGAGAAATGGTGCCCACAAGCACTTTTGTTCTTGGAGAAGTCTCCTAAAGCTTCCTGCTCTTCCAGCGCACATTCTGAGATTAGTAAATAAATCACCTTCAGCATAACCCAGATGCTTCTCAAACTGCTATTTCCATGCTGTATCTCAGGCAGGTTATTTGTTATGCTGGCTCTTTAAGGACAGGGACTCAGTTTTCTATGGCTCTCTCAGAGCTAAGCCCCCTGATTTTTAAAGTACCCAAGCTAAGCCCTGATAACTGTAAATACTTGTGGTTAAGACTCACTGGTTTTCAAAGCCAAATGCTCTCAGTGCAGGCCCCCCATACCTGGAGGGCCTGGTGCAGGGTCTGATCCTCCTGCTTCTCTGTCCTTGTGGTGCCCCTCCCATTTGTGGTTAGTCTTGATAGGGGTTTGGTTCCCAGCTGTGTCTCTGTCCCTCCTAGCCTTTTTGATGTGGTCTTCTCTCTACAGTTAACTGTGAAAAGTTTTCTGCCAGTCTTCAAGTAGCTTTCTGGGTTAGTCGCAGTGATGTGGCTGTTATCTCAGTGTGTCCATGGGATAAGGTGAGCTCAGGATCCTCCTACTCTGCCATCCTCCCTGGGAGTTCCTAGTTGCCTTTGATCTTGATCAGTTTGGGGGCCTTCCTCTTCTCCATGGTTAGGTACTCTTTTTGTGTTTTAAAGGCTTTTTCATCCACGACAGTCTCACTTTTCTTGATAAACCATGCACAACTGATCCACTGATTTACTTAAATTTATTTTAATCTGCCATTTTGATTTGCATTTTTGTATTTCCAGTTCATGTCCCACATATATGTTGGGTCTCCAATACATATGCCTGGAAATAATCTCTAAGTTTTCTGTGTATAAGTTACATCCTTTCAGGTAACATAGTATACCAATTTAAATTGCTGTTTAGTTGAATAATTTAATTAGTTCATTTTTCTCAAGAAATTCACTATATGCATAGTAGAAATTTATTGACTTTACAAAAAGAATTTACAATGCACTAGTATTCTATTTAATAGTTATTATAAGTTATCTTTAGACTTTATATATAGTTAATAATATAAATTAGAGTTAAAAAAATTAAGCAGAGTGTTGTTTAACTAGATGTAATTCCAGTAAGGAGTGAGCCATAGCTGCTATGGAGATGACCAAAGGCATGACCAGAATATTTGATATCCCTGTAATGCAGAAAGCCCAGATTGTTGTGTGCTGTGAAAAAGCTACATAGGACTGCAGCTGCTACCTTAAAGCCTGAGCTGAGAAAGGCTCTCACTTCTGATGTAGGCCACTGACACATGCTGTGCATATTTCCACAGAGTAGCCACAGGTGACCCAGCTGGTTCCTAAGAGGCATTAAATTTAAATGTCAGACTGATTAGCAACTGTATGTGTAGAAATACATGTGCTCTGTTTGTGTGCATGTGTGAGTATGCCTGTGAGCATGAGTGTGTCTCAGGGGAAAAGGGCATGGAAGAGATTATAGTACAGCTGACCAAAGAAGTTGTATTTTCCATGACTGCTTTCATTTGAGGGTGGGGCTTTATAGCCACACCCTCTAATAGAGCCAGCTCGGCAGTTTGTTGTATACAATTTTTCTGTATCATTTTAAATTCTGCATCCCAAAACATTTGTGCTTGCATCCTCTGGCTCTAAATAAATCTCCTATTTTCATACCTCCACCACAGCAGTTGGCCAACTGATACTTCAGAATAGCATTAGATGGCCAAATAAGTAGCACCATCTGCTGCAATTTAGAGGAATCCTCAGTGGTGCTGTGACAGCTGTCTGGTTCTGAGTCCTGAACACTAGAACTCATTTGTCAGAGAGCACGCATATCCAGTGTTAGAATGGCCATTTTCTACAAAAGGAATAATTTTTCTAGCAATGCAGTACCCTATTTTTATGGAGGTCAGACTTCTGGAAACCACTGCCTATTCTTCAAAATGTAGCCCCAATTGTGAATTTTGACAAAATAGTCCTTCCGAACTATTAGATTTAAAACCCAAACTCTCAAGCCATGCTTTAACGTATGAAAAGTCATTACACTCTCTCTGAGTGTCTAATTACATTTATTTAATACACAGTCCTTAATAAGCTTGATTATCTGGTTTGTGAGCATAGAGTATCATAGAAGCTGCAAGCTAGAATTAGACATGGTAGGGTTATAAGTGACTCAAACTCAATAATTAGAAGTGGAGAATCTGGTGAATTACTAAGTAGAAAATATGAAAATGCAGACCATGATTTTATACACGTTACAATGACAGACTTATGTATTCATTCATTTAATCAATATCTATTTACTATGAACCAGGCACTTTTCTAAATACTGAAGTACACAGAAGAGTAAGACAAGATTCTTGCACCTAAAGAATTGGAAGTCTAGTCAGATAGGCTACCTCATTAATAATGCAAGATAGATTGCACAAATAGCATTAGAGGAACAAATAATTTAACATGAGAGTTCAGACTAGATTGAGATTACTTCAAGCACAGGAAGGATTCATTTAGGCTGTGGCATAAAATTGACTTTGAATAAGTGTCTATAATTTGATATACAGATAGAAACAGCATGGCATTTTATGTAAACAAACGAGTGAGAAAACCTGAGGCCCAAAGAACTATGGGAAATAGAAGACCACCAAGGAATGAAAGTTCTATGAGGCAGAAGCTGTATCTGTCTTGTTTATTGCTGGGTCCCTAATGAAAGGACTGGCATGTAGTAAGCTCTTAATATTGCTGGAATAAATGCAAGAATGAATGCATGTACGGATGAGTAGCTTAGTTGTAGTTACATAAAATGTCTAACATTAGGTGAATAACTAAAAAGTACAAGACCAGAAGAAAATGTATAAATGTAACCACCACCATAATCAAGATACAGAACATTTTATCATCCCACCCACAAAAATAAAATAAAATAAAATTTCCACTTGCCTCTTTATAGTCAGTTCTCTTATTCCATCTGCCCTTGGCTGCAGCCAGTTACTGATCGGTTGTTACTATCAATTGATTCCCCCCCCTTTTATTAATGCTTATACATATATTAGAAACAGACATATAGGTGATCTATTTTGGGGAGTGAACAATCATGGACCTTGAAAGGACTCAAATTAATAGGTTCAAGAAAACATTTGATAAGATAAAGAATTCACTGGAGAGTTATTTTAAAAAGGAATAAAATGAAAATTCTAGAAATGAAAACTAAATAATTTAAGAGCTCAATATGGGTTGAAGGTAGATTAAATCAGAAAAAAGGATTAACAAGTAGTAAAAGAGGTCAGTAGAAGATATTAATGATAAAATAGAAAGAAAAGGGAAAATATTAAAAAAGAGCTTAATATATGAGAAATGGTAAAAAGTTCTGGGGTTTTGTTTCATGTCTTAAAACATGGAGGTTTTTTGGTCATTCCTTTACTCCATGGCTATTCCCCTAAGACTTCCACTGGTTAGTGGCATGCCCCCAAGCTTGTGGGGAGTAGAAGCTCCAGAATTCTTCTCCAGCATAAGAAAAATTTGAGCCAGATGTTGAAGGTAGAAATGAGTAGAGTACAAATAAATCTCTTTATAAGATGAGGCCAGTAATAAAAATTTTGTAACACTTTAACAAGGTCAAATGAATATTTTTTATGTATACTTTTAGTTAATATTTCATCAAATTAATAAGTGTTCAATAAAATGCACCCATTTTAAAATATAAGGCAATATGTTTGACAAATGTTTAGAACATTTCCACCATCCCAAAAAGTGATTTCCATGTATTTGGGGATTTTTCAGGTATCTCTTTTTAAATTTATTATTGATTTCCACAGTAGTCAGATAATATATTCTGTGTAAGTTCAATCATTTTAAAATTTATTGAGAATAATTTTATGATATCATATGGCTTATCTTAGTAAAGTTTTGTGTACACTTGAAAAATATGTGTATTCTGCTATTGTTGGGTGAAGTGTTCTATAAATGTCCATTAGCTCAGTGGGTGGATAGTGATGTTCAAACTATCTATATCCTTACTGATATCTTTACCTACTTGTTTTACTGAGAAGAATGTTGAAATTCTACACTATAACTCTGGATTTGTCTATTTTCCTTTAAGCTGATGAGTATTTGCTTCATAAATTTTGGAGCTTCTGTGTTAGGTACATACCATTTAGCACTTTTGTTCTTAATGAATTGACCCTTTTATTGTTATTAAGCATTAGTCTTTATGAACGGCCAAATTCCTTATCCTGAAGTCTACTTTTGTGATATTCAATAGCCACCGCCACTTTCTTATGATTAGTAAATTGTATATATTTTTCATCCTTTTACTTAAAAATATATGTGCTGTATGTTTTAAATGTGTTTCTTATAAACAGAACATAGTTGCCCTTTTATCAGTCTATCATAATCATTGCCTTTTATTTGGAGTTAACAGAATGTTTATATTTACTTTTTGATCTGGATGTGTTTAAGTCTAGAATCATTCTATTTGTTTTATACTTGTTGCTTCTGTTCCTCATTTTTCTCCTTGTCTTTTTTTCTGATTTTTTATTATTTAGTTTTATGTCCTTTCTTGACGTATAAGATGTATCTCTATTTTGCTCTTTAGTGGTTGCTCTAAGATTTACAATATACAACTTTAATATATCATTGTCTATATTCAAATATTATTACAGTGCTTCATGTATGATGTATGAATCTTACAACAATATACCTCCATTTCCCCCTCCTTTTCTTTGTGCTATGGCTGCCATATGTTTTACCTCCATATATGTTACAATTCATTGTTATAAGTCTTATGCTATAGCCTCAAATCTAAAGAATTTTTAAAGTGAAATTTTTTAAAATATTTTTTGCACATTTTAAACATTTCTTACATTCTTTATTAATATTTGAAGATCCAGGTTTCCATCTAAAGAGCTTTAATACATCTTATAGTGTAGGTCTGCAGACATCAAATTCTCTTAGGTACTGTTTGTATAAAAATGTTTTTGGTTTCCTTTTACTTTTGAAGGATATTTTACTACATGTAAAATTATAATTGTTTTCAGCAACTTTGTCAGTAATAACTTCGTCTACTGATATACACTTTTTTTTTCTTTTTTCCTCATGAAAAGTCAGAGATCATTCTTATCTTTGTTTTGCTATATGTATTGTGACTTATTTCTCTAGCTGCTTTGAAGTTTTCCCTTTATCACTGTTTTCCAGTGGTATGATTTCTCTCTGTTTATCTTGCTTAATGTTCATTGGTTTCTTGAATTTTCATCACTTTGAAAAAAAAATTAGCTGTTATTTTTTTACACATTGTTTTGGCCCACTCATTTTTTTTCTTGTTTTTTGTTTTCTTATACTCAAATGACATGTATGTCTGACCACTTGAGGTTACTCTACAAATCATTGAGGCTTTTTACATTTTGTTTTCTTTCTTTCTTCCTGTGTGCCTCAGTTTAGATGGCTTCTATTGTTAGGACTTGAAATTCACTGATATATTCTTCAGTGTTAAGTACAAGTTTACTTTTAAGTCTACCCAGTTATTTTTTCCTGTATATATATATATATATATATATATATATACACACACACACACATATATATGTAATATGTATATAAATATACATATATTTAATTTTAAGGTCTTTGTCTATTAATTCTTTAATTTCTATCATTTCTATGCCTGTTTTTACATAGATGGTTATAGATGACATTTTTCCAAGTCTTTACATTCTATTAATTTTGGATCATATTCTGGCCATTGTGATAGGATTATATATATCATATCTATAGTGTGAACCAGACTAACAGTATCTTAAATCTACCAAGATGACCATTCTGTGACTTGAAAGCTTCTTGAGCACAGACCCCCTCCCCCTTTCCACATTCTTTCCTTTTGTATAACTACTACCCTTAAGTACACCCTTAGGGCATAACACCCTTGATCTTCCCTAGAGACATGAGTAGGACACACACCTATTCTTAAACATTCTCTTCCTGGGTGGTTCCTCAGCATGTACTCCCAGCTTCTAGGGCTATAAAAGCAGGTCTTAAGGGAGGTGGGGTTACAGAGATCTACTCATCTTGCAGCTGCCTAAGACAGGATTCTGTCAAGTCCCCTTAATAAACCATTTCTCATCAAGCTGGACTTGTCATGCTTTGGTCTTATAGCCCCTTTGGCCTCTGGAGGTCATTTTGCATATACCTCCCTTTCACAGGTATATATACCTGTATATATACATATATTGAATTTTGTTGTATTTAAAAATTTTAAGTTTATTTTGGTAGGCAAGTAAATCACTTGCCAATCAACTTGATCTTTTTAGGTTAATTTTAATCTTTATTAGAAAAGTTTTAGAACAGCCTTTTGTCCAGTGTAGCATTACTACTAAGGTCTGACTCCTGGGTCTCTGATAAATACCTTGAATTTTTATTGAGCGTTCTACTCTATGGCTGGTTGGAACATGAGTATCTTCTACCCCTGTGTGAGCTCAGGAATTGTGTAGTAAATAATCTTGTTTGTTTGTTGCTTGGTATCACTGAACTTCACTTTACGTATATACAACTTGGTCTTTAGCAACACACCCAAGTAGACCTCTATACAGATTTCTGAGGTACTCCCTCTGTATAACTCACTCCTTCCAGGTCCCTGGCCTGAAAATTCTTTCTGCCTCAACTTTCTCACAGTTAAATCTCTATTTCCTCAACTCAACAAAACTACCTTGATCTGTTTCAGTCCCTCCTCCCAGAACTGCGTTCTTAGAAGAGTCTACTGAAGTGAAGCCAGGGAAATTATAGGGTTTACCTCATTTGTGCTCCTTTTATGAGAGATAAGAGTCCGTTGGCTCCTATTTTCCAATGCTTGATAATAGTTTCATGTCTTTTTTTTAAATTTTCCTTTTTTTCTTGTGAAAGACAAGGTAATTATTTTTTGAAATTTCCAGTTAATACTATATATGGTGCCGACAGAAAAAGATACTGAAATTTTGCATATTTGGTTCAAAATTAAAATTTTTATTTGGCTTTAGTAATGCAATATTTTTTTAAATTAATTAATTAATTAATTAATTTGACAGAGACACAGTGAGAGAGGGAACACAAGCAGGGGGAGTGGAAGAGGGAGAAATAGGCTTCCCACTGAGCCCGATGCGGGGCTCAATCCCAGGACTCTGGGATCATGACCTGAGCCGAAAGCAGACACTTAATGACTGAGCCACCCAGGTGCCCCAGTAACGCAATATTTTAATATAATAAAACAATCAGTGAAGTGACAGAAATTATAGATAAAAATGAATTAGAAAGTTTATGTAATTTTACTTTTAAAATCTTGTTGACTATTAAACCTAGTGTCAGAACAGAATCCCTAAATCATTGATTCTCAAATTTTATAGTATACAAGAATCTGCAGGAATCTTTGCCAAGGAGCAGATTCCTGAGTCCCAACTTTCTAGTTAACTAAGTTTTGGGGGGAGCCAAGTTGTCACTATTTTTTAGTAATACTCATATTGATTCTGATGTAGGAGGTCCAAGAGAAAATTCAAATGAAATGTCCTTGTGCTGTTTATATTTTCCTTCTGAGTAACTGTTTAATGACAAATGACCATATTGATTCTGCAAGGTGAAAGCATAATTTAAGTGTTGCAATGCCTGGAGGCTCTGTGGATCTTATGTTCAATCATTTCAAATAAGAGAACACGGAATCTAAAAGTTTTGTTTTCTTATTTGAACTTTTTGCCTCTCAATTCAGGAAACTAAAGATGATATTTAAATTTGGTATGAATTAAATATTATCACAAAGATAGCCTGGAAGATGTTTTAAGTGCCTTATAATCACAATGAAGACATATTTGAAATGTTTAACAGAGCTCAGTTGGAGGCTCAATCCACCTTACATCTAGAAAAATGTGGAAAAAAGAACATGCCATTTATGAAAAGATTTCATAGCACTTGGGTTCTGGTTTTAATTTTCTCCAAAAGGCAGTTGGCATCAGGCAATATGCCACCTGCTAGTGTTACTTACTTTCTGAAGTAAGTCTCTGAAGCCCACCCTGGCTGGGGAGGTATGGGAGACTGAGGACATTCTCCCTATATTGAGTTTTCTTCCATCTTATATCCAAATCAGGCCTTTTGGGAGGAGAAGTCACTGTGCCCCAGAAAACCATAAAGAATAAAAGTTCTGGGCGCCTGGGTGGCTCAGTTGGTTAAGCGACTGCCTTCGGCTCAGGTCATGATCCTGGAGTCCCTGGATCGAGTCCCGCATCGGGCTCCCTGCTCGGCAGGGAGCCTGCTTCTCCCTCTGACCCTCCCCCCTCTCATGTGCTCTCTGTCTCTGTCATTCTCTCTGTCTCAAATAAATAAATAAAATCTTTAAAAAAAAAAAAAAAAGAATAAAAGTTCCTGGGGGTGCCTGGGTAGTTCAGCTGGTAAAGCGGCCAACTCTTGACTTCAGCTCAGGTCATGATTTCAGGGTTGTGGGATCGAGCCCCATGTCCTGTGTCAGGCTCCATGCTCAGCAGGGAGTCTACTGGAGGTTCTCTCTCTCCTTCTGCTCCTCTCCCCTGTCTCACATGCGCTCATTCTCTCAAATAAATAAATCTTAAAAAAAAAGAGTAAAAGGTCCTGTTTGATGAATCCACTGATACACTGAATACTAGGCCACACTAGTGTTCTCTTGACCCCTCCAAAGGTTCAGATTAAAATCATAACAGGCCCACAAGACTGGTTGACAGCCTTCTAAGGATAGCTATTTCCTGTTTGGCTCATTTCTTGGTTTCAGGAAAAATCTAAGGGACAGAGGAGTTGCTGATCCTGAGAAAGTTTTAGGAAAAATTAAAGTTTTTCCTTGCAGTGCTGGAGCTCATGTATTTTTCTTCAAGCTGCAAACTTGCCAGTCTACCTCACAGTAGAGCAGTCTCTAAACTTCAACCTGAACCCATAGATTGGGTTCTGATTTGCTGGAGGCTCCCAGTCTATCCTGGAAATTGCTTTTAGCAAAATTTGCAAAGTCCAAGAGTTCTGGCTCTTGCCAAAATAGAAAAGAAAATGTAAAAATGGAGTTGGTGCTCCTAGATTTATACTTTGAGAAATCTATTTTAACAAATACTAATATAGGAAATGCTAGACCTATATCCCTACTATTTTTTCTTTTCCTATTTAATAAAGTCTTTCCTTTACTGAGAAGTTCCTATATAGCCATACATAAAGTACTCTGCATATTTCCCTCATTATGTTTTTATAGCAATCTTAAGAGGTAGGTGCTACTTTTATGCCCATTTTATAGGAAAGCTAACTGAAGATAATATATTAAATAACTTAAGAGTACAACTAAATGTGGTAGAGCAATAAGTGGCAGAGTCAACATTTAAATCCAAGATATCTGACTTTGAGTTTCATGATCTCAATGGATTACACTCTGTTTTAATAACTCAACATTTCCTCTTCAACTATTGGCTACACCCATAAAACAGCCATATTTATAAGTTCCATTCTTCCCTAACCATCTTCCCTGACTTATGATACTATATCATCAACCTCATTGAGTTTTGAAGCTAAGAATCTCTTCTAGGCTTAGAAGTCATTGTTCCAGTAAGATCTATAGGTTCCTTGTTTGACTTCCTTTGGATCCCCTTTAAGTTTCCTTTTTATCAACCAGATTGGGAATCCAGTACTGTGGACATAAGTGCTCATATTTTCCCAAGACACCTTAATTCCAATGACTCTTTCTCTTCCAGTGTTGACATACTCTGGAATAGTGCCTTGATTTTTCCTCCTCTCTTCTTTCCTACTTCACAAAGTTCTGCTTGGCTTTTATATTTCTATTTTCTAGGACTAGACTCTGTTCTCATGTTGTCATCTTTTGAGCCAGATATCTTACACATATGGGCACAGTGTTTAATGACCACCACCTGGATCCCCCTATTGGTATGGTTAGATTGTATTCCCTGTTGCCTTGATACACTTCAATGAACATTTATTAAACAGTTTCTGAGTGCAGGCTCTGTGTTAGGGCCCCAAATATATGAAGAAGTATATTCTCTGTCATTGTGATGTTCACAGTCCAATGACTGCCCTATATTATGACTGACCTATTTCCTTTGGTCAATTAGCCCTATTCAATGAGTTTATCCTATGCTGCCTTCCTCCAGTTTTACCTTAGTAGGACTATCTCTGCTTGATCTGTTATAGTTCTATTTTCTAACCCCCAGATTCATTAAAGAACCACTGTAGCACATGCATGATAATCTGAGCAATAGCATGTCCTGTCTCTCCTCTTCCATGCCATTATTGAGACATGACCTGAAGCTGACCATTCCAATTGCTTGCCTTCATCCTCTTTAAATACATGCTCTAGTGGTGTGGACTTTCTTGCTCTATCAATCATTAGAGATTAAACAATTTTGAAGTGCCAACCAAGTCTCTAAGTAAGTACTTAAAGGGAGTGAAAGTTGTAGGGGAAAAGTGGTTGAAATCTTCTAAGACAAGCACTGACAAACAATATCCCATAGGCCAAATCTGATCTATCACCTGTTTTTGTAAATAAAGTTTTTTTGTTTTTTTTTTTTTAAGATTTTATTTATTCACCTGAGACAGAATGAGAGAGAGAGAGAGAGCACATGAGAGGGGGGAGGGTCAGAGGAAGAAGCAGGCTCGCTGCCGAGCAGGGAGCCCGATGCGGGACTCAATCCAGGGACTCCAGGATCATGACCCGAGCCGAAGGCAGTCGCTTAACCAACTGAGCCACCCAGGCGCCCAATAAAGTTTTATTAGGACACAGCCAAACTCATTCACTTAAGTGTTGTCTATGGCTACTTCTGTGCTATAACAGCAAGAAAAGATGTGTAGCTGCAAAAGAGAAACAATGGCTCACAAAGTTTAAAGTATTTACAGTCTGATAGTTTATAGAACAGTTTACCCATACTTATTCTAAGACATTCTTAAACTCTTTAGGGAGCATATTAAATAATAATGCATGGTTATCTTAAGTATTCTAATGGTTAAGAGAGTAAATTTAAGATGGATGTATAGGAAAAAGGATATACTCTTATAGTCTTTGTTTCTTTGGCCACATAATCAAGAAGGCATTTGGTTTGAGCTCTTATTCATATTTCTCAAGTCTCTGGCCATATCAGTTACTCTTGATCCCACGTTGTTCTCAGACTTCTTCCAAAAGGGATACCAACAGTCCTTTCATACTTTTTATGAAATAGTACAAGGTGTTTGGAGTCACAGGGTCTTGGCTGATGTCTTTTTCCATGTTGCCAAACAACCTCTAAGCAGCACTTAAACTAAGTTTTTCCAACCTTCTTCAAATTCATGTTCTACCATTAATTTGGCTCCCAAGTGGAAGAAACCTTCATTCTAAGCTTAGTGCTTTTATATTTGATTTTGGTTGATTTTTGAATAAAAATAGATTTATGGTCCTTGAAAAGGGGGATTTGCTCTTTTAGGTTTGTAGTTCCCTCTTCTAACAAGTTCTCCAGAGACTAAATCAACTTTTTAATAATGATATATAATAAGCATTCAAAATTACCATTATTATTAATATTATAATAGTTATAATTATAATGAACATTATAATAATAAGCTATACTAGTTTTGAATGCTTATATGTGGGAAATGGTTCCAAGTTCTGCACATAAATTAACTCACGTAATCCTTCCAATATTTCAGTCAGTCTGGCACCAGAGCCCATGTTTTTAATCACTATGCAAAGGACATATTACTAGGGAGTTTTTGTTGGTTCTTTAACATGGGCAGAACATAATTGGCATTAATAGTTGGATGTCTTGAGGGTGTTCCCTAAAAAAAAAAATGGATATACACATATATATACATATATATGAATATACATATTTCATATACATATGTTATACATATTATAATTTAAGTACACAATAAATGTTGAACGATGAATAGAAAATTTATGTATCAAAAATTATATGGAAGGTATTGCAGTTTGGAAGGAATGCTTCAATTACTTACGAGTTGTATGCATACTCTCCTGGGAATCATTTTGCTGAGAGTAACACTCTTGTGCAAATTGGATTAAAACACAGAAGCAAACAAGCAAAATAAGTTTTACTAGCATACAAGGATAATCTATGGAATTTAAGGGCAAGAATTGCAAGAAGCAAGCAGTTAGGGCCTAAGTTAGTCTCCATTCTCTTTAAGTCTCCAGGTTCTCTTGCTCCTTCTCCCTCATCCCCTTCACATGCATATCTATCACTCAGTACCTTGCTGGCATCTTCCTGAGCATTTGCCTCTTTGTAGATCTAGCCTCTTTCTGTTTTGAACATGGAAGGCTGCACATTAAAAGCTCCTATTACATTAACTAGAACTTCTGGATCCAAATTGCAGATTCCCAGGAGAGAAAATCAGTGAGTCATCTTGAACCAGGTGTCCTCTTCTGAGCCCAGTGAATAATGCCTGGCATCAGGGTTGGGGTATGTTCACATGACCTGCTAAAGGAACAGAATCCCTAAGACTGGGTTTTAAATAAGGCATGGAAACTGAATAACAAGTTTGCTGTGTACAAAACATGCTGACTTTTTCTCTTTCCCTCCCTCCCTCTCTGAATGCCTAAGTCATATTAATGTTTCCTAAAACCAGGTAGTAACACTTTTAAATGCCTTCAAAGATTATAGGAAACTCACTCACAAGAGAAAAAATACATTAGATGTGAAAAAGGTACCTTGTATTCCTAACGCTCACTCCTTGGATATTGCAATTCCATAATACCTGATATACCTTTCTATATTCCTATGTTTGCCTGTGATGCCACTAAAAATTACAGTGGAGACAACAAATGTCAGACTTTCTGATACTAGCTGTAGTCTCATCAGTTGCAGACTTGATCCCTCCTTCAAAATTGCCAGTGGGCATTCAGTCTACAAAGATTAGCCAAAGAGTGTGGAAGGGGTGAAATGGAACCATTTCCAAAAGTATCCTGCAGATCTGCAGAAATCAGAAAACTGGGCTATCCAAGTGAACTGGTTGGCACTAGCTGGCCAGGGACCAGAACAATTTGCCACGTCACTGGAAGAATTCCAGCTACTAATTCCCTTTCCTCATGACTCTCCATAGGTCAAATGCTGAATCTGAAAAACCATGTAGCCACTACTAAAGGGACTATCGGGAGATGCTCTAACAGCCAACTGAATAGCTAGTCTTTTCAATATCAGCTCTCCTAATACAACAAGTCTTTTTTTTTTTTTTCTTAACTAGAAGTAAAAATGTTTCTCTTATTTGAGTGACCCATAGTTAGAATTATTTTTTACTTTTAGTGTATCCCTATTGGGAAGATTTATCCACACAATATGGAGATGGAAAATGAGACAGATGCTACAAGTGAGCCTTAATTTCTTAGAAAACTAACAGGAAGTAGAAGAAAAGTTTACGCTTTGGAGTAAAGACTTTATAGATGTGTCACAGGGACATATTTCCCACTTGCACATGACCTTCCAGGTACAGAGGGCTCTTGTGCAATTATCTAAATTGCCTAAATTCTGTTTGTCATAAAATTCTCCCCAGGTACCAAAGCTCTCTCCAATACAAGTTTTTAAAGATAGTGTAAAAGAATAGATGAGATGCATATGGATCTCATGATATATTCTAGAATGTAATCTTTAAAAGCCACTGTATGAATTTATTCTGTTTCTACTTTCCTTTTTAAGTGACTGGTACTAATATTTTACAGAGTTCATTAACCTAAACTAAAAGTGAAAAGTGAAAGTTAGATTTAGTAGGAAAGTCATTTATTGACTTCTATCTAAATCAGCAATTCCCAAATTTGGCTGCAGAGGAGAATCACCTGGGAGATTAAAATAATACCAATACCCCCAGAGATTCTGATTTAATGTCTGTGATATTCCATGGGCATCATTAAACTTATTTTTTCAATACTTCCAGATTAATAAAAAAGCTGCAAAGATAGTACAAACAGATCCCATGTACACCTCACTCAGTCTCCCCTCGTTAATATAGTGCATTACTATGGTGCATTTGTCACAACTAAGAAACCAGCACTGGTACTAACGTTACTATTAACTAAAGTCCACACTTTATTCAATTTATCTTTTCCACTCATGTCCTTTTTGGCTCCAGAATCCCATTCAAGATACACTGCATTTTGTTGTCATGTCTCCTTCCCCTTATCAGGTCTGTGACAGTTTCTCAGTCTTTCTGTTTTTCATCATCTTGAAACTCTTGATGAGTATTGGCCAGATATTTTGAAGACTCTCTCTCAATCTGCGTTTTTTCTAATGTTTTTCTCATGGTTAGTCTAGCGTTTAGGGTTTTTGTAAGGAACACCAGAGAACACCACAGAAAAGAAGTATATTCATCATGTGTTAGGGAGTAAATACCATAAACACTGAATATGCCCTAATGTTTGAAAACCACTGAAGGATATAGTATCAGAGATACCCTCTAGTCTTTAAAAATGTACTTGAAAGGCGCCATAGCATCACTCCATGAAATGACCTGCTGTTTAAGATGAGCATCACATTTTAGGTCTAGGGTTGTAAGGCTAGTTCTTCCCAAGTGGCCTAATTTCTTCCAGGCAATATGCATTGATTTAGAATGCCTTGGCAAAGAAACTGTCCCTGCCCTGACGTGGAGCTCTCTCTAGTCATGGACAACTGTGAACAGAATATGCACATGATCAAACATTTCCCCCCAAATAAGCCTCTTTATTGTGATACCATAACTATTGATGTAATACTAATTATTAAAATGTGCAAAATTACTGTGAAGAAAGGGACCTCATCTAACTCCAGGCTTTTCTTATTATTCTCAAAGAAGAGCCATTAACTTTCTCTAACTTATGCTTCAGGTGTTGAAAAGCTAATTCACAGCTCCCAGGCTGCCTACTTGTGGGGACAGCTTTCTTCTGCTATGGGCAGTAATTGCCTTACTGCTAGCCTAGATTGCCCTAGAGAAGAAAGCATAGCTTTGCTTGCTTTATCTTGCGGATTTAAAGCAGTGTCTATACTTGCTTTGCATACAAGTTCTCTTACAGATATTTTCACTCTAATCCACGGGACTCCTTCCAGTTGGGACATGAGAAACAAGATGATGAAGGCATGCACTAACATACATTTTGTTTGTACTGGTAATGTACTGAAAACAAGTCAGAGATTATCTTGTTGGGGGAAGAGGGCAGAACTACTCTCACTGGTTCAGGTTAGTGGAGATAGCTTGAGAGATGCCGTGGATAAAAATTCACATTCAATTAGATGGATCAGTCAGAAATATCTGAATGGATAAAGAAGCATTTGATTTGGTCAAACAGGCTAGACTTGAAACCAGAAAATTTAAGTGTAACCTGTTTTTCCCTGAACAAAACATTCCTTAGGTAAAACTGGGCATATAGTAAGATTAGTAAATCGTTATTTTACTAGTGCTTCTCAGATATAATACATAGGGTTGGATTGTGAAATCAGACTCACAGATCTTACCTAGTATCAAGCTTTGCTATTAACATCAAGGGAATAGGCAATCAGGAGGCACAGAGGGGACTTGGAGGGCAGTCAGCCATGTCCTTTCACCCTGCAGCAAACCGGTATCTCTGGTTTAGAACAAGTGAGGTCTCTAAGTGAGATTCCTGAGGTTACTTCACGTAGCAGGAGATGTTTAAATAGTGAAAAATCTGCATTTTATACCCCAGGATGGTAGAACTCTGGTGAAGATCTGTAGGAAGTCATGATTTACATATCCAGAGATTCTGTTTTATTATCATAGATAAATCTTTAGCCAGGGACATCTTTCCATGGGCATTCTGAATTCAAGTTTTCCTCCTTATAGCATATATTATATCTACTTGGAGATTAGGTTGACAAGGAGATTAGACTGTGACATGCCTTCATTGCTTCCTCTGAGGGTGCACTCCAACAAAAAGTGTAAATGAATATAAGATTAGTTGCTATAACTCCTTCCTCCCCATGCCTTTGCCCGTTTTTGCAGGAACTTCAACTCCATCCATTAATCTTTATACCTCATTCATACACACCTACCCCCCCCCCCCACACACACATTCTCACACTCACATCTGATCTTGTCAGTTCTTCACATAGGCTTAGAAACCCAGTTTGGTTCCTCTGTGGGGTCTACAACTTTTATTTACTTTTGTCCTGGTTTTCAGCAGTGAAATCTGCTGCTGAACCTTCACAAGGCCAGGGGACCAGCATCTACATCCATAGCAGAGATTTTGTAGTTAAGGATGTCTGATGCTCTTGAGGGTACTGGTGTCATACGAAGGCACCCCTCCCACTGTCACTCCAAGGCAGCAATGCAGAGTTCACCCTATTGTCTTTCTTGGCCTGGGTTACTGTGAATTTATTAACTGGGCTCCTGCTAGTTCAAACCCTTATGCCTATCCCACTGCAATCTTCTACATTGCATTCAAATGTTTTTTTCTAAAATGCAAATGTGATTGTGCCCTTCTCATTATTAGAAACTTTCAATGGCTCCCTAGTGCTATCAGCATAAAAACCCAAGCTTCTTAGTCTGTATGCCATATTCAGAGTCTGATCATTAAGTACTTGTCTTATTCCACTGTTTTCCACTCAACCTAGGTAACTCAATTTTAGCTTAGCCCTCCTTTGTTCTCATGATTCTGAAAACAGACTTGCTCTGCATGGGATGGTCTTTTTCCTCCTTTTTATCCAGGTTAGACCTTTTTTTATCCTGTTTGGTTTGGTTCAGGTATCACCCTCCCTGGAAATTTTTTTCTGGCCCCAGTATTCTATAGTAAATATTCTTGTAGCAAGAAGAGCAAAATGACATATATTGTGTTACCCATGTGGGTTCTCTTGTCTGTTTTTCTTACTATCCTTTAAATAAGAATTCTATCTTCTACTTCGTTGCAGCTTCAGTTTTGGGACACAGAAAGAAAATGAAGATGGATTCAGTGAAGAGCACAGATGGGAGATTTATGTCAAAGGGTATGACACCTTTTCCTCAGACTAAAGGGAGAGGTGTGGCTATAGAGAGATTTCTGGGAATTGGGAAGGAAACTTGAGGTGGCTCAAGCCTAATGCTTATATGGAGGTGGTTGAGCTTTTTGATGAGTGTGTGTGTTGGGATGAGGACTTGAAGAGAAAGTTTGGAGGATTCACTGAAACTGGGATAGGCTGCTGACCAAAGATAAATAAAAGGGTAAGAGAAGGAGGAATCCCCCAACGCAGATTGCAAGTGGTAACTCTGTGGGGCAGCAGGGGATCTCGGTGAATAATACTCAGTTGACTTCCCATAGAAGCAAGTGACAGATCCTGGGATGAAAATAGGTCAGTGATTTTTGAAGCTTGCACAGAGGAAGGCCAGAGGGCTGAGGGAGCTGAGGAGATTGGCAAGAGAATAATTGAAATCATGGTGTAAGAGTTTAGCCCAGAGAAGAAAGGATGGAAAGTCAATAGAAGGCTGAGAAATTGTGACAAAAGTGTAGAGTCACCTTACATCCTTGGCTTTTATTGTAGTTAAACAAAATAAACTCTCATTGCCAACTAGAGTTTAAGATTCCCCAATATGGAACTGTGTTGTCCACATCGATGTCGGAGATCGCCTTTGAACGTTAATGAAAATGTTCATGTTGAAGGGATTACCAAGACTTTTATTCCATAGATGGGAATATAGGGGGAGCTGGAACCAAAATTAATTCTAAGAAAACTGATAACATCCTTAAAATCTAGTTGTTCTTTTAGCTATCTGGGTGTCATCTGGAACAGAGAGATAAGAAAATGATAAAGCTTTCTTCTGTTTAGAATTACCGTCTTTGATTTCAAATATTTTCAGTTATCTTGTCTCTTGGGTTAATTGTCATTATAGACAAGGGTTCTCGCTGCTAAGTTGCTTGCCCAACACACTGTGCAGCAAAAGATTAAAAGATAATTGGATCAAAAATTTCACAGGAAAACACACCAAGATGAAGCATCTCTCTGTTAGGCTTATCCCTGGGAGGAACACTAGGATTAAGTGAGCCACAAATAGTACATGACGACCTCACCAAATGCCGCATTACTGAGCCTGAGTAAGATGGTTATATAAGAAGCAGCAGCAGCTTTCCTTGTGATGAAAGAAAAAAAAAAAGAAAAAAAAGAGCTGTTCACACTCTCCCATCTCATATGCCAGACAATCTGGAGTTGTTTTGATTCCTATTTATGAGGATAAAATCAAATGATTCTAATGTGGTCATCAGGGCCTTTTTAGGATCTTTATAGGCCTGAGGCATTCTTACTGTTGGAGACACCCCCACCTATCCCATATTATATAGTAAGTAAATTAGAATGCACCAAAGTGTTAGATCAATTCTGATTTGCATAATTATTTTTGTAATAATTATTGCAGTTATTTTGTTCATATATTTTATCACAATTTAAAATACATATTGCATTGCATTTAGTTTTGTAATGTTCTTTTATTTTGTGGCTGGTAATATTTTTCCAGGTGTCTAACATTTTGCTGGCCTTTATAAAATTCATCAATTATAGGCACTGTGCCTGATGATACCTATGCATGAGTGGCCCTGTGCATAGAGGGGGAGGTTGGACTCTGAGGAGACATGTAAGATGAAGTCAAGGTTGCTGAGAATGGGTTCAAGTCCAAGCTTTGTATCTAAACTATGTGACAAAGGCAGGACCTTTTGTCTCCCTCATATTTGCCAGAGCCACCACCAATGCTGTTTTTTCTCTGCTTTTAGTAGAAACAGTTAAATAATTGGGCAAATACAATAAAGTGATAACACTTATGAAAGACTTATAACAGGTTGCTATGGGAATGAAGGGGCAGAAAGTTCAAGGATGTCATTTTCTTTCTTAGTGAAAATATAGATAATACTCATGCTGCAGCATTTTTTTTATAGGCTTTATATGGAGAATCAAATAACATCACAAAACTTTCATACTTTATGGGACAGCAGAAACACAGAATTTGAATCAGAAGATTCGGTTTTAAATTCCAATTTGTTCCTCTGAATGATCTGGGAAACCGCTTAACCTGTCCAGACCTCAGTCTCCACTTCTCTAAAAGGGGCTGTGCTGAGTTGAAGAGCATTCCCCTCCAAATTCATATTTTATCCAGAACATGTGGATGTAACCTTATTTAGAAGTGGGGCGTTTGCAGATGCAATCAATTTAAGATGAGATCATACTGCATTAGAGCAGACCTTCATCTAAGAACTGATGTCCTTTTAAGATGAGGGACATTTGGATTCAGACATACAGGAATGCCAAGGGGCACCAGCAACCACCAGAAGCTAGAAGAGGCAAGGAAGGATTCTCCCCTTAAGGCTGTGGAGGAAGTGTGGCCCTGCTGACATCTTCATTTCAGATTTCTAACCTCCAGAATGGTGAGAGTATATATTTCTGTTGTTTTAGGACACCCAGTCTGGGCCAATTTATTCTGGCAGCCCTAGGAAATTGATACGGGGACATCAGAACTTACCTACCTCAGAGTAGTCTACTGAGGGTCTTACCTGGTGGTTATAGTTAACAGGGGTGCAGCCACTAGAATCCCAACTCCCAGGATATTCATTTTGAAGCAACCACACCACATTAGGACACCTCTGTCTGCCTTGTTCACCATATGTCAATCCTCTCACTGCCAGTTTTCTTCTATCAGCTTCTAATCACTATACTATTCATTGACACTTGATTTATAACTTTATTTTCTAGCATAATATTGCAAAGCCTAAAAATCAGTGGTTTGATTTTTCTGAACTGGCCATTAGAGTCTCTGCTTCTATCTTCCTGCCTTGTCCCAGTGGGCTAGGACAGACATCCTAGACAAGATCGTAAAGATAAAAGCACAAATCATATTGTAAAGCACTACATAGATGGTAGTTATTTGGATAAAAAGTTACCCATATCCAAAGTGGATAAAGGAAGTAATGTACACCCATGTGGAGACACAGTAGAGAAGGCACGGGCTTGGATTCTGGTCCCAGCACAGCCACTGGCTAATATGGCCATGTCACGTAACTAACTGGTACCTGAACATCCAGGTCTGTAGAATATAGGGGAGGCAGAAGGAAGCACATCAAGTTCTCCTCTAACTCCAATATCTGCTTAAGCTGTAATTTTGGAGGGATACTTTATACAAGCATTCATAGAACTCACACACACACACACATACATATACATATATACATAATGTTTTCCTTCACAAGGGAGTGCTTTAATAGAGATAGGCAGACAGGGTCATGGCTTGGCCCTGATCCAATGGATGTGGTGGCTCTTCCTCCCCAACCTTGTATGGCCCTGGCAAGGGTGGACATGGTAAGACTAAGTCTTCACTTTCATAAAAAAGGGGAGCTCAGGGGAGCAACCCTCTGGAGAATTTATACATGGAACAGAGTCCAAGAACCTACTCCCAGTGGGCTGAAGCATGCCACCACCTCCACTGGACCCTCCCTCCCTGAGCGGTGTGCATCCAAGTATGGCAGGAGCCTGTGGAGTCCCTGGCTGCACATGAGGGATTGGCCACTCTATAGCTCTTAGTATTTCTACACTATGCATATTGTTGTGCTTTAGAGCTCCCTACCCTGCAGCCTCAGCCTGAAGCTTCAGGTGGGAAGAGGGAAACCAACCTCCACAGCAAGCTCAGTCCCAGGATATAGCAGCCCTACTCCCTGTTGGCTCTGTAAGGTGTGGTCATCAAAACAGAAGGCTCAACACTGGATAAGATGCAGCCAGTGGGAGCAAGCAGAGTTGGAAGGACTAGGGGTGAGAAAGAAGTGAGGGCAAGGGTGTGTGGACTGGGCAGGTCAGCGGCTGGGCAAAACTCAGCTCGGATCGGGGGGTCAGGAGCTGGTTTGGGCGGGCTGAGTATCTCATCAAAGACCATTCTGCAGCAGCAAGCTGAGCAGTGGCAAGGTGCTCAGGGCCCCCATCCACCCAGTACAGCTGCCTTCAGCTTCAGGGGCCAGGTGGCTGGGGCAGGCCCTGGCTCCAGGTATATATGGGGAAGGACAGGAGGGAGCTACTGGTGGCAAGTGGGGCTGGGCTGGAGGGACAGGGCATAGTGACATTTGTGGGTATGTCCCTGCTGGCCAGGTAGGGTCAACAGGATCAGTTGTTCTGGAAGAGAGAAAGCAGGTCATCACTGCTGTTTGGGCAGGTCAGGTGGGCCCAGGCAGGACAGCAGTACAGAACTCTGTTTTAAGTGTTCTCCTTCCTTAATCTAAAATTAGCTTTTAGGTGATTTAGAAAAATGATTAAGAACCAGAACTTTGAAGTAATAAAATTGAAAGGTTGAGTCCCAGCATCTCTACTTATAGCTGCATGATACCAGTAAGTGTGCAAGTTCTAAACCATGGCCCCTAAATTCATTGATATTTCTCTCATTAAGTGGTAGTTCTTGTCTCCTTTACCTTGAATCTAGGCTCTGTGACCAAGAGAATACTATTGCAAATGTCACTGTACCAGTTTCCAGGCCCAGGCTTTTAAAACTAGCAACTTCCACTTATCTCTTGGGATGTTCACTCTTAGGACCCAGCTGCCATGATCTGAGAAAGTCAAACAGCTTCATGGAGAAATCACATGTGGCCATTCCAGCCAAGAGACCCAAGCAACTGGTAGCATCAGCCACCAGACGAGTGCACAGGCCTCTGGATGATTCTAGTCCCCAGCTATCATGTTGTCCCCACCTTTGCATCAATCCAGCTTGAAACAAATATGGGCACCACACAGTGCCCAAATGGCAGACGTTTGAGCAAATTAAATGACTGCTGTGTTTAAACCACTAAGATTAGGCTCATTTGTTATACAGCAACATATAATTGGCCTTGTAAGTTACTTTACTTCTTTAACCTCAGTGTCCTCATCTATAAAATGGGAGAAAAACATTCCCATGGTGGTATTATGAAGAATAAATGAAATAATGTACACAAAGAACAGAAGACCTCACATCTTTGAGACTCGGTTGATATTAGTAACCATTGTTACACTGCCATTTTTATTATTTTAATGGCTAAAATCATGGACTTTCAAAAGCCTTATAATCCTTCATTTCTAAAATAGCCCCAAGACAAGATAATTAGATGCAATAACAAGGAGCAGAAAAAAATACTGATGACAGCTAAGCTACTTATTCCATCTTTTTTTTTTTTCTTTTTTTAGAATCAGAGATGGCATCAAACCCTCTAGTACTCAAAGACAGATGAGTTTTCCATTTACTTGTCAATCTCAGTCAATGAGTCTCCAGGCCCAGGCTATAGGGAGCTGAGAGTGACTTGTGCAGATTAAATGGCCTTCATGAAGAACTTACTGCGGTATGGTATGTGTGTGGTATTGTGGTATGGTTTCCTGGTGTGGTCTTCTCCTCAGAAACCTATCCGATTCTGTCATATCAGACTTTGTCACAGGGTCCCCCTCTTCTGTTATTCCGTCTCATAATCCCAAGTCGTGGTGAGATGGTAGACCTGATGGACAGGGTAGAGCACATGAGGGTAGAAGGAAGTAGAATAGGAAGAGTGTCCCTCAGGAGAATATCACATGGGTAGAGAGAATAGCAGTATGTAAATCTTCAATAATTAGTTAAAAGCATCCTTTTCTTTTGTGTCTGGGGGGATGGGACTAACTGTCTGCTCTGGAGGGCCAACAATCCCAGGGAGAAACAAGCAGATGAAAGTTCAAATGGAGCAATGAAGAATATGTGACATAGAATTAAGGCCAGACCATCTAGCATGAGTACAAGTTAGGGAGATAGAAAAACCCATTTCCTTCTGGGATCTATTTTCAGTAGACCTCAGGACCCGCACCTGAGAGCAATGCGGTCTGGGACCAAAATGGGTCTCCTAACATTCTGTCCCAAGGCTGTGTATTGCTTACATGAAAAAGAGAAGTTATCAGCAGTTTTACCAAAGCTTCCTTTATGAAAATGTAAGGACAAGCTGGGAAATTTTCCTCAAGTGATAATGTTTTGCTAAAAAAAATAGCATAGCATTCTGATTTTACTTCAGTTAATGTTAGGCATTTTACAAAAATATCAATTTAGTGTTTTATCTAAAATTGGATAAGTAGTTTTAATTCAGATGAGGGGGCAGTGGGGGCTGTGGTAGGTAGCTATGTATGGCATCTTTATATTGTGGTTTCAATCTGGGCAAAGTTTAACTCATGTGTGTGTGTGTGTGTGTGTATGAATATATGTGTGACTATGTATTCACACACACATACTTGACATTCTTACCTAAAATTCTATTTGCAATTGTTCATATTTTTATTTTTTCTTTAATTCTTTATGCTTTTTCACAAAATTATTAACAAAGACATTTGAAAAAGTATTATTATAGTAGTTGTCTTAAAGATGTCAATAGGGAGGATTTTTTTAATATTATTTTTTCTTGATTATATTTGGCTTATTTCCATTGCTTTGTATAAATCATCCTATAAGTAATTTATTTTAAATTTTAAATGTGATGTGGGTTTTTTTGGGGGGGGTTACCTTAGGTTTCTATAAAATGGGAATGAAAACATAAGTCCTAAATACCTCCACTCAATATTTGCGACTATCTGATGGACTAATGTATACTGAAATAACTTGCAAATTGTAAGTAGCTATGTCTATTAATCAAAACCAAAAGTTTATTTCATGCTTAATTCTAGGGAAATAGTAATTATTAGTGCTAACATTATTGTCAAGTAGCACTTTCAATGTATTTACTTGTTTAATTCTCATTATGGTATGCTATCATCTCATTTTACAAATGAGGAAACTGAACCTCAGAGACTTTGCCAGGGCACACACCTAGAAACTGGGCCTAGATGGGAGGTAAACTGGGTGGCCAGTCTGCCTCCAGAGTCAGCTCTCTTTAGAGCTTCAAAAGTCAAATATTTTTATTCATAGTTTCATTTTCCATATATATATATATATATATATATATATATATTTTTAATGTGTCCTGTTAGACTTCTGCGAAGATAGTGGAGTAGGAGGATCCTGAGTTCATCTTGTCCCATTGATACACTTAGATAACAGCCCCATCAGTAAAACCAACCCAGAAAATGACCTGAAGACTGGCAGAACAAACTTGCCACAATTAATCATAGAGAGGAGGCCACACTGAAAAGGGTAGGAGGGGTGATAACATGGTTGGGAACCAAATGCCCCATGAGACTAACCACAAATGGGAGGGATGCTACAAACACAGAGAAAGGAAAGCAGATCCCATTTCAGGCACCCCAGAAACAGGGGACTCACACTGGGAAGATGAGTCATCAATAACATCTGGCTTTGAAAACCAATGGGGCTTAACTTCAGATACTTTTAAAAATCAGCAATCTTAACTCTGGGAGAGCTGAAGGGCAAGAGGAAACTGAGTCTCTTCCCTGAAAGAGATAGCATAGTAAACAACCCTGTAGAGATTTAGCATAGAAGCGGCAGTTGAAAAAGTGCCTGGGGTATATCCATATACCAGTTTGCAGTCCCAGAAGCCAAATCTTATAACTGGCAGTGCAGAGAAAGTGCCTTGCTGATCAGTGTGTCAGCATCCCCAACAGAGGGACTGGGGGCAGAGATCTGAGGTAACTGCCAGTTCTCTCCACCAACAAAAGCCTCTTCAAAGGACAAGGCAGAGAGAGTACCCTGTAGGTTGATGCTACTGCAGCCCCAGAAGAAAGACTGGGGGCAGGCATCTGGTCTGACATCACCCAATTACAAACCCACAGTGGCCCCAGATAGTCTCTAAACCCACCCACAACAGGCAAAGTGGGTCATTGCAGCTGACTGGACTTAAGGCAAATGAGGCTCAGCCATAATGGTAGGGTACACAAAACACACACAGGAGACACTCCTGAAGCATCTGGTTACAGTGAAGAGGGGACATTGGGCTACAGGGTAGCACAGGACCTCTTCTTCATAAGGTACTACTTTCAAGATCAGGAGACATAACTGACTTTCCTAATACATAGAAACAACCACAGACAGACAAAAAGAGACTGAGGGATATATCCCAAAGAAAGAACAGGACAGGGGCGCCTGGGTGGCTCAGTCGTTAAGCATCTGCCTTCGGCTCAGGTCATGATCCCAGGGTCCTGGGATCGAGCCCCGCATCAGGCTCCCTGCTCGGCGGAAAGTCTGCTTCTCCCTTTCCCACTCCCCCTGCTTGTGTTCCCTCTCTCGCTGTGTCTCTCTCTCTGTCAAATAAATAAATAAAATCTTAAAAAAAAAAAAAAGAAAGAACAGGACAAAAACACATCAAAAGAGCTAAATGAAACAGAGATATGCCATATACCTGATAAAGAATTCAAAGCAATGGTAATAAAGATATTTAATGGACTTGAGAAAAGACTGGAGGATCTCAGTGAGACCTTCAACAAAGATATAGAGAAATATAAAAAAGAACCAATCAGAGATGAAGACCTCAATAACTGAAATTAATACACTAGAGGGAATAAATAGTAGACTAGAGGAAGCAGAATGGATCAGAAGCTGGAGGGCAGAGTAATGGAAAGCAACCAAGCTGAATAGCAAAAAAGAAAAAAAAACTGAAAGTGAGTTAAGGGAACTCAGTGACATCATCAAGCATAATATTTGCATTATAGGGATCCCAGAAGGAGAAGAGAGACAAAGGGGCAGAAAATTTATTTGAAGAAATAACAGCTGAAAACTCCCTAATTTGGAGAAAACAGATATCCAGATCCAGGAGGTACAGAAAGCCTCCAACAAAATCAACCCAAGGAAGTCCATGCCAAGACACATAATAACTAAAATGGCAAAAAGTATTAAAAAGCAGCAAAAGAAAACAGTTACATATAATGGAAACCACATAAGGCTCTCAGCTGATTTTTCAGCAGAAATTTTGCAGGCCAGAGACAGTGGCATGATATATTCAAAGTCCTAAAAGAAAGAAAGAAACAAACAAACATGCAACCAAATACTCTACCCAGCAAGGATATCTTTCAGAGAAGGAGAGATAAAGAGTTTCCCAAACAAAAGTTAGAGGAGTTCATCATCACTAAACCAGGCTTATAAGAAATGTTAAAGAAAAATCTTAGAGTGGAAAGAGAAGGCCATAATCAGGAGTAAGAAAAGTATGAAAGGAAAAACTTTCACAGGTAAATACAAATGTAATCAAAGTAGTAGATTAATTACTTATAAAACCAGTACAGAGGTTAAAGCACAAAAGCAGGAAATCAATTATATCTACAAAAATCAGCCAAGGAATAAAATAAAAGGATGTAAAATATGACATCATATACATAAAATGGGGGAGGCTGTAGTAAAAATTTAGTGTTTTAGAATGGGTTTAAACTTAAGCGACCATCAACTTCATATAGATTGTAATATGCATAGGATATTATATATGAATCTAATGGTGACCACAAATCAAAAACTTGATAGGCAAAAAAGAGAGGAAGGAATCCAAGCATATTACTAAAGGAAGCCATCAAGCCACAAGGAAAGACAAGGGATGAAAAGAACAAAGAAGAACTACAAAACAACCATAAAAGAAGTAACAAAATGGCAATAATACATCAGTAATTACTTTAAATGTGAATGGACTAAAGCTCCAATCAAAAGACAGGGTGACTGAATGAATAAAACAGCAAGATCCATTTATATGGTGCCTACAAGACTCACTTCAGACCTAAAGACACATGCAGAATGAAAGTGAAGGAATGGAAAAGTATTTACCATGCAAATGGAAGCAAAAAGAAAGCTGGGGTAATAATATTTATATCAGACAAAATAAACTTTTTTTTTTACCTTATATATTTTTAAATTTTATTTTATTATGTTATGTTAATCACCATACATTACATCATTAGTTTTTGATGTAGTGTTCTATGATTGTGTATAACACCCAGCATTCCATTCAATACGTGTCCTCTTTAATACCCATCACCGGGCTAGCCCATCCCCCCACCCCCCTCCCCTCTAGAACCCTCAGTTTGTTTCTCAGAGTCCATAGTCTCTCATGGTTCATCTCCCCCTCCGATTTCCCCCCCTTTATTTTTCCCTTCCTGCTATCTTCTTCTTCTTTTTTTTTTAACATATAATGC
>NC_138369.1:113706231-113744269 GCF_054177405.1 Leptonychotes weddellii | reverse complement strand
ATCAGCAGATGAACGGATAAAGAAGATGTGGTATATATATACAATGGAATATTATGCAGCCATCAAAAAAAAACAACGAAATCTTGCCATTTGCAACGACGTGGATGGAACTAGAGGGTATTATGCTAAGCGAAATAAGTCAATCAGAGAAAGACAAAATAAACTTTTAAAAAAAGACTGTAATAAGAGACAAAGAAGGACATTACATAAGGATAAAGGGAACAATCTAACGAGATATAGCAATTGTAAATATTTTTGCACCCAACATGGGAGCACCTAAATACATAAAGCAACTATTAACAGACACAAGGTAAGAAATTGACAGTAATACAATAATAGTAGGGGACTTTAACACCCTACTTACATCAATGTAGGTCATCCACACAGAAAATTGACCAACAGTGGCTGTGAATGACACACTGGAGCAGATGAACCTAACAGATATATTTAGAACATCCCATCTCAAAACAGCAGAAGACACATTCTTTTCAAGTGCACATGGAACATTCTCCAGAATAGAGCACATGATAGGCCAGAAAAGAAGTCTCAATAAATTCAAAAGAGTGAAATCATATCATGCATCTTTTCCTATCAAAATGGTATGAAACTGAAATCAATCACAAGAAAAAATCTGGAGAAACATTAATATAGGGAAACTAAATAACATGCTATTAAATAATGACTGAGTTAACCAAGAAATCAAAGACAAAATAAAAAAAAAAAGAGATAAATTAAAATGAAAACACAATAGTCCCGGATCTCTGGGATGCAGAAAAAGCTGTTCTAAGTGGAAAGATTACAGCAATACCTCACGAAACAAGAAAAATCTCCAGCAACCTAACCTTACACCTAACAGAGATATAAAAACAACAAACAAAGCCCAAAGTCAGTAGAAGGAAGGAAATTATAAGATTAGGCCAGAAATAAATGATAGAGACAAAAAAAAAAAAAGCAAAAAGATCCCCCCCAAGCCCCAACAGAATATATGAATGAAACCAGAAGCCTGTTCAAAGCATTATGAGACTATTATAAAAAATTATATGCCAACAAATTGGACAACATAGAAGAAATAACATAAATTCTAGAAACATAACCTTCCAAAACTGAATCAGGAAGAAATAGAAAATTTAAACAGCAATTCCTAAGCAAGGAAATTCAATCAGTAACCAAAACAACAAACAAAAGTCCAGGACCAGATGGCTTCACAGGTGAAAACTACAAAACATTTAAAGAAGAGTTTTTATCCATTCTTCTCAAACTACTCCAGGAAACAGAAGAGGAAGAGAAGCTTCCAAATTCATTCTGAGGCCAGAATGACCCTGATACCATAATCAGATAAAGGCACTACAAAAAAAGAAAACTAAAGGCCAATATCTTTGATAAACAAAGATGCAAAAATCCTCAACAAAATATTAGCCAGTAGAATCCAACAATATATTTTTAAATATCATCCACTATGATCAAGTGGGATTTATTCCAGGGATACAAGGGTGGTTCAATATTTGTAAATCAATCAACATGATACATCACATTAACAAGAGAAAGGATAAAAACTCGATGATCATCTCAATAGATTCAGTAAAAGCATTTGACAAAGTACAACATCCATTCATAATAAAAAACTTTCAACAAAGATTTAGATAGACTATATCTAAGACATATATGAAAAAACCATAGCTAACAGCATGCTCAATTGTGAAAAACTGAGAGCATTTCATCTAAGATCAGAAACAAGAAGTGGATGTCCACTCACACCACTTTTGTTCAACATAGTACTGGAAATCCTAGCCACAGCAATCAGACAAGAAAAATAAAAGGTATCCAAATTTGTAAGGAAGAAGTAAATTTTCACTATTTGCAGATAACATGGTACTATATACAGAAAACTCCAAAGACTCCACCAAAAACTATTAGAACTCATAAATGAATTCAGTAAAATCACAGGACACAAAATTAATATACAGAAATCTGTTGCATTTCTTTACACCAATAATGATGTAGCAGAAAGAGAAATTAAGAAAACAACCAGGGGAGCCTGGGTGACTCAGTTGGTTAAGCGTCTGACTTGGGCTTAGGTCATGATCCCAGCATTTTGGGATCAAGCCCTGCATCAGGCTCCCTGCTTCTCTCTCTCCTGCTCTCCCTGCTTGTGCTCACTCTCTCTGTCAAATAATAAATAAAATCTTAAAAAAATAAAACAATCACATTTACAATTGCACCAAAAATAATAAAAACACATAGGAATAAATTCAACCAAAGAGGTAAAAGACCTCTACTTCCAAAACTATAAAACACAGATGAAAGAAGATGAAGATGACTCAAACAAATGGAAAGATATTCCATGCCCTTAGATTGGAAGAACAAACATTGTTAAAATGTCCATACCACCCATACCAATCTACAGATTTAATACAATTCTTATCATAATATCAACAACATTTTTCAAAGAACTAAAAAAAATAATACTAAAATTTGTATGGAACTATAAAAGACCCCAAATATGTAAAGCAATCTTGAGAAAGAACAAATCATAATCCCAGATCACAAAATATACTACAAAGCTATAGGAATCAAAACAGTATGGTACAGGCACAAAAAGAGACACATAAATCAATAGAACAGAGAGCCCAGAAATAAGCCTACTATTTTATGGTCAATTATTCTATGACAAAGGTGGCAATATACAATGGGGAAAAACACTCTCTTCAACAAATGGTTCTTGGAAAACTGGATAGCAACTTGGAGAATGAAACTGGACCACTTTCTTATATCATACACCAAAATACACTCAAAATGGATTAAAGAGTTGTATGTGAGACCTGAACCCATAAAACTCCTCGAAGAAAACATAAGCAGTAAATTCTTTGATATCAGCCATGCAAACATTTTTCTAGAATTGTCTCCTCAAGCAAGGGAAACAAAAGTAAAATTAAACTATTGGGATGACATCAAAATAAAATGCTTTTGCACAGCAAAAGAAACCATCCAGAAAACAACAAAGCAACCTACTGAATGGGAGAAGATATTTGCAAATGATATATCTAATTAGGAGTTAATATTCAAAATATATAAGGACCTCTTATAACTCAACACCCAAAAAACAAATAATTCTATTAAAAATGGCCAGGTAGGGGCACCTGGGTGGCTTAGTCAGTTAAGTGGCTGCCTTCAGCTCAGGTCATGATCCTGGGGTCTTGGAATCGAGCCCCACGTCCGGCTCCCTGCTCAGCAGAGAGCCTGCTTCTCCCTCTCCATCTGCCTGCCACTCTGCCTACTTGTGCTCTCTCTGTCAAATAAATAAATAAAATCTTTAAAAAAAATGGCCAGGTAACCTAAATAGACATTTTTCCAAAGAAGACATATTATAGATGGCAAACAGACACATGAAAAGATGCTCAACACCACTAATCATCAGGGAAATGCAAATCAAAACCACAGTGAGATACCACCTCATACCTGTCATAATGGCTAGAATCAAAACTATAAGAAATAACGTTTGTGGGCAAGGATGTGGAGAAAAAGGAACCCTTCACACTGTTGGGAAAGCAAATTGATGCAGCCACTGTGGAAAACAGTATGGAGGTTCCTCAAAAAATTAAACAGAACTAGCATATAATCCAATAATTCCACTACTAGGTATTTACCCAAACAAAACAAAAACATAAATTTGAAATGATTTATGCACCCCTGTTTTTTGCAGCATTATTTATAATAGGATAGATATGGAAGCAACCCAAGTGTCCATCAATAGAAGAATGGATAAAAAAGGTATGTACATACACACACTGGAATATTACTCAGCCATAAAAAAGACTTGAGACTTGCCATTTATGATGACATAGATGGACCTCGAGAGTATAATAAGTGAAATAAGTCAGTCAGAGAAAGACAAATACCATATGATTTCACTCTATGTAGGATTTAAAAAACACAACAAATGCATAAAGGAAAAAGAGACAAACCAAACCAGAGACTTAAATGCAGAGCACAAACTGGTGGTTGCCAGAGGGGAAACTGTGGGGCGGGGGGGGGGGGGGAGGATGAGTGAAATAGATAAGGGGATTACTTATTGTGATGAGCACTGAGTAATATATAGAATTGTTGAATCATTATATTGCATATCTGAAACTCCTAACACTGTAAATTAATTATATTGAATAAAACAAATAAAAAGGGGTTCTGTTGAAGAAATATGGTCCTATGAACCATAGAGGAGATCATATCAAATGTAACAGAGAGCTCTTAGACCAGTATTGTCACTTATTCTAAAAGTGTAAATTTTCTTCTTGAGGCATATGCATATATAGACACATATATCTACTTCTGTAATGGATCTATCCTCAGGTGTAGGAGTCAAAGAAAGGACCCTCATGGCAGAAAGGGGTCATAGGACTTGGATCAGAACAGGGTACCCTGGTTAAGTTCTCTGTAATGTGAGAAAAAGAGATGTAAGGTGGGGATAACCAGTTAAAGCTTTGAAAGAAATTTCAAACCATTTCAAGTTCCCTTTTTGCCACCCTCCATTGTCCCATAGGAAAATCCTTCAAAACAAAAGGCAGAGGATAAGAAAAAAGCTGTGGGGTAACGGAGACTGTTCTAATCCCAGGGAGGTGGGAGGAAGAATTATTTCTCCCTATGACATCACATCTACCCCCTTCCCTTGCCACCAGCACCCCATTCCCATACATATATGAGGACCATTCATTTACCACTCATTATTATTTCATCTGCATAGAAAACTGAGCTTGTTAACTGTCATAAAAGTAAAGGAACTGACTTTTAAAATTGCTGTATGAAGGAGTTCTTCTATATCAGTGCCATTAAATTAAATTTCTGCTCTGGATAATGCATAAAAATGGCTTGTGATTTTTTTTTTCCTTGGGTGACTAATTTTGTTTGAACTCCAAGGCAATTCTGCAGAAATGGAAAGAGGCTATTTAAAAATGAGCTGTGAGACTGTCATTTAAAAATCATTTTTTAAAGTGAGGAGATCTCTACCAGCACCAAATGACAGAAAAGAAATTTAAGAATCCTGAACTCAGTTCTCAAAAGTGTCACCTTTGAAAAAGAAGTTTAAGAATGTTAAGTAGCCTTTTAAAAAGCAGTTTGAAGGAAGGGAAGGAACAGGAATAAAATCTTAATTTTTTTGATAAAGATTTTAAATATTCTCTATACCCAACATAGGGCTCAAATCCACAACCCTGAGATTAAAAGTTGCACACTCCACCAACTGAACCAGCCAGGTGCCCCTAAAATCTTAATTTTTTAAGTGAAAAATTGTACCTTTTCTTATTTGAAGAGAATAGTTTCTTGGTACCTCTTACTCCTATTTAAGAGATTATTAGCATTCCACAGCAAAACATAATACTTCTTTCAAAAACCAGTGTAAGCTGTAGCAACTCTATCTTCAGTGGACAGTATAATAATACTTGAATCTTCTTATTAAGCTTCAAGATCTTTAAAATATTCTGATGGCAGAATACAGTGTTAAAGGTCAGCAACTGGATTCAAATTACAGTTCTTCTTCTTAAAATCTATTCTCTTTTCCTGCCAAAATAGAATTTAGAAAACGCTCCTCCAGGGAACGCCAGGGGCCACTGGGAGGACTTCAAATTCCAGGCTTGACACTGCGGATTCCTCACCTAGCTTACCATCTAACAGCCCCACCCTGTGAACACTTTTCCAAGTTGCCCCCACATCCCTGGAAAGCCTTGCACATGAAATTATTTCACACAATTCCTATCATTTTATTTAATCTGTGTTAAAATAGAAATATCTTTCCAAAGAGTGAGACTTTAGATAAATGACTTTCCAACTGCTTAGAACATTTTTTTTTTTTCAGCTGTGCAATTCATAGTTCAAAGGAACCCTTTTCTGGTATTGCCACTAGAAGCAGGCTAGGTGAGGGCAGACTGGGGAGTGCAAGAGGGAGGTGAGGGTGGCCAGATTTCTGCCCCATGTCATACAACCCGAGACAGGGGCTTGAGAGCCCAAATTAAATCCTAGAGTTGTTAAGAGACCAGTCTGTGAGATGAAGAGTTGTTAAGAGACCAGTCTGTGGAGATGAAAGCAAAATGCGCTGAAACCCTTTTCTGTTTGTGGTCAAAATCACTGGATATTCTGGAGGAGGTGAAGTATTTGGTTTTTTTCTCAGTCACCTCTAGCCTCAAAAGTCCATTTCCTCGGAGTTCATTTAAATCATCTATTATTTCACTTTTCACCAGCTGTCCAGCTTCTGCTTATTGTGACCTGGGCTTGCATTTCAGATCCATTTCCTCCACTTCCACACACAGATAAAAGCACAAACCGCGTTGCTGTGGCTAGTTCTTCACAAAAATGTGAAGGGCTTAAGAATGAATATTAGATAGCTAAGTTTTTACAAAGTATCTCTGTATGCTGGCTAACTGAACATAATTTATAAAAATCACACACACACACAAAAAGTATCTCTGTCCTTGCTACCAATTCAGACACTGGCTTTCCACCGCCTTCTGTTTTCTTCTTCTCAGCCTCCTCCAGGCTTCCTTCGCCTCACAACATCATTTCTTTGACAAATACTTTAGTTGCCTCCTTCGTACCTATTCTTGCAGGCTTCACCTTTCTTTCTCAAATATTAAACCAAAAATATTATTTTCTCAGAAGGAATTCTGCTGCCAGCCAGTAAAAGACTTACTACTTTATATCTGTTTTAGCACAAAAAAGCATTCCAGAACAAGTTTTAGGTTTAGGGTGGCAAAGAGAAAGAGAGAAACCCTCAGTAGAATGCAGTGTATTGCAGGTAGAGGGAAGGCAAAAAGGGGAGTGGTCGTGGGAAGGGGGTACAGGGGCACTGGAAACAAGCATGCCACAAGGCACAGTAGAGCTTCGATTTGTCCCTGCTTCCCACAGGGCCTCTCCATTTTCATATGTCTCCAGTGACTCAACTTCTTGATTCTAAATTAGTTTTTTAACCATAACTGTGGCATTATAAGTTTATTTTGTTACTGTCTCCAGATTTTCAGATGTTGCCTTTCAGAATTACTTTTATCACTCCCTCTCTACCAGCTAACAATATTTTCTCTCTACAGATTCCTGCACTAATGACTCAGGATTATAACTTCCTGTGAATCGTGTATTATTAAATCTCTTTTCCAGCAGATGAGATTAGAATAAAGAGAAGTTAATAAGTTGCACAGAGTCACAAAATGAGCCATTAGAATCAGGGACAGATTTCAGACACCGAAGCTACAAGTCTTGCTTCTCAATAGATCTGCTGGCTGCATATTCATTTAACTTCTGTGCAAAAAAAAAAAAGGCTGTATCATACTGTCCTCTTCTGTGTCCTGCTCCCTGTTCAGACAGGATTCACTGCTTTTGACAGTTTACCTGTTGATCTAAATAATTTTTAAAGGAAGTTAGTAAACATTCCTAGAACCTTCCATCTTACATAAAGATCAAATGCCAGTCTTTTCAAAGTAATTGAAATGATCCCACTCTAAATAGTAAAGTACCATATCATTCTTCCCTACAAGCTGCCCACATGCATTCATTTAACTTAATTAATCCCATTATTTGGTGCTTTTTACCTTAGGTTACTTGAGTGAAAAGGTCTTGAAAAAAGGTTTGGGGGCGCCTGGGTGGCTCAGTCGGTCGAGCGACTGCCTTCGGCTCAGGTCATGATCCCGGAGTCCTGGGATCGAGCCCCACATCGGGTTCCCGGCTCGGCGGGGAGCCTGTTTCTCCCTCTGACCTTCCCCCCTCTCATGCTGTTTCTCTCTCGCTCGCTCTCTAATAAATAAATAAATAAAATCTTTAAAAAAAAAAAAAGGTTTGGAAAGAAAAGTTGGAACAACAGTTGCAACAGATCTTTAGTACTTTGGGAAAGGTACCAATGAAAAGACTTCTGAATTAGAAAATAACCACACTTAAAGGTGCCAACGCTAATGTCTGCCAAACCAAAAGTTTGCTTGGGACATATTCTGAACCTCTATTTCTCTGTTATATTCCCATGAAAAGCATTATGTATCAATTCACCTCCTTATTAATTAGGAAGCAAATAAAATGACTGGCTCTTTGAAAGTGATGTTGGAGAAAGTGTTCAAAGTGAGAGTCAAGAGAGAAACACATACAGCTAACCAAATGATGTGAAATAAGGCATCCACTAAGATAGGCAGTCAGATGGAAAAGAGAGTAGACCAGAAGTAGAGGGTCTCATTATTCTCATGATATTGAACACATGATAGTCATGGATGCCAGGACAGGCAAATATTCATTGTGAGGCTCAAATCAGATAATGTATGGAAAAGAATCATAAACCTTATCAAATGCAGGGCACTGATTCACCCTCAAATATTAGCTCATACCAGTGTGATGCCAGAGGGTAACTTATAAGTTAGGCAAGTTGGCAATACACACAGATTTTCACCAAGTTGGGTTATCAGACAGAATACAGGATTCTCTGTTCAGTTTTGAAAGTTAGATGAAAAATGATTTTTAGACATTTTTAGATCATTACATTATTCCTTATTTATCTGAAATCAAATGTAACTGGCATTTTGTATTTTATTTGCTGAAGCTAGCACACCTATTGACCAGGGAAATGTTTTTGGTTCAGAACTGTCAAGTTTACTGCTCAAAAATCTAATGTTGGCACAGACAGTAGGCCAAGTCATTTATTACTTGTTAGAAATATAGCTGTCAAGAGAGCCAGATACCCATACCAGCCTCTCTATACATTTTTCCCTGGAGGCAAATTAAATATGAAGCCATTTTAAACACCCAGGTGGTTTCTTGGTGATCAAGTTCTCCCCTCCTACAGGGATGCCAAGCCAAGGAAATGTCAAGGTTCAATTCCCTGGAACGGGCACTGCCAACATTTGCTTCTGCAATTCTTCCTTTTCTCGTTTCCATAGATATTACCCCACCTACCCTCTTCTGACTGATGATATATATATCTTATATTGAAAATGACTATTTAACTGAGTATAACCCATTCTTGCCTAACTCAGAACAAATCTTTCTCTTCAATTTGATTCTGCACATCTTTGCCTGATCTCTTACATCTTGATGTTAAGGTTGAACTTTTCACATTAATCTTATTTTGCAATATTTAATTTTCATGGTGGCAACTTTCCTATGGTCCATATACTGAAAACAGACGCCAAGTATGGATAAAATATATACTATCACAGAAGGGCACTTTTTTAGAAGTGCAAAGAAAATACAAAAAAAAAAAGGATATTTTTGAGAATTTAAGATCATCTTTTTTTTTTCTGGCTGACTTACTATAGGAAGTAAAGGAAGACGACCTTTAAATAGACTGTACAGACCCAGAAAAATAATAAGCAGTTGCACACAATCCTACCCTCTTAATAAACAGTCTGTAGCAGAGTCCCTATGACCCTAATCTCAAACTCAGGAAATAGTTACAGTCATAAGCAAGAAGGTAAGTAAGAGTTTCTTTAGAATTCCTGCCAAAACAAACCTCTGCCATCAAAGTGAAATAAATATTGGCCTCCTGAACCTCAAAGTCTTCAAGGAAGTTAGGAACAGTAGGATTATTAGGTAACCCTCCCTACAGGGATAAAGGCATTAGGTTTTACTATATATTCCTGATGGGCAACTGTACTAATGGACAAATACATTGAATAGGCAAAACCCATGTTATGAGAACCTCTGAGTGTGCAGCAGGGGTTAGTTCAGATATCTTTGGGTAGTTACCTAAAGTTTTGCCATCTATATAGTAAAATTTCAAAAATTGAGACTGGGCATTTTTAATTCAAGACAGCTCCTTATCATTGAATGCTTTTAGGTAATTTTTGGAAATGTAGGCAAATGGCATAATATTTAGAAAATACAGTATTTCTTACTTATAAATTATAATCATATGGCTATTTTCTACTTTAACATCGTGTGTTCATAAAGAAGAAATTATGTTAAATTGTCAAATGATAGCTCAAACCTATGAAATGCTCTGAGTAAATGAGAAATAAGAACTACTTGGAAGAAAATTCTAACCAAGAAAAAAACAATAGTTGCAAATAAATTAACTTTTTTAAATTACAAAGAATCTTAAAATGTGTTCTCAGTGGACTGAAGCAATAGATATTACCTATATATAAGCCATACTTCCCTCTTGCAAGGTTTAGACAATTCAGAATTTCCACAAAAAGCATTTCTTAGTGTCACCAATGTTTAACTTTTTTTTTTTTTTTAAGATTTTATTTATTTGACAGAGAGAGCACAAGCAGAGGGAGAGAGAGGGAGAAGCAGGCTCCCTGTTCATCAAGGAGCCCGATGTGGGACTCGATCCCAAAACCCTGGGACCATGAACTGGGCCGAAGGCAGCCGCTCAACCGACTGAGCCACCCAGGCGTCCCTGCTTGTTTTAACTTCTTAAAAGAAAAAAACAAAACAAAGGGAATTATTCTAATGGAAGAAGAAAAAAAAAGACGTCCAACTCTTTTATAGTATTTAAATATATGGCCATTAGATCATTCACTTCACAAATATTTACTGAGATCATATCATTTATCAGACACTGTGATAGAAGCTGGGAATACAGAAATGAGCAATGCAGTTAGGGTTCCTTTCTGTATGAGCTTACGGTCTAGCACTCTGCTGTCTAACATGGTAGCTATTAGCCACTTATGGATATTAAAATTAGATAAAACTAAAACTTCAGTTCTTCAGTCCCATTACTCACATTTTAAGTGTTTAATATTATAAAAGATTTCCATTATCACAGAAAGTTCCATTAAATAATGTTGTAGTGAGGGAATCAAATAGTAATCAAATCATCATATACAAAAATATACTATTACAAATGATGATAAATGCTCTGAAATCAAAGATGAAGGTGCTCCAGAGCATAAACAGTGATTTGAACTAATCTGGAATATTAGAAAAGGCTTTCCTGAGGAAATAATTGTTGAGCGGATGTGGAAGGATGAGTAGGAAATAAACAGGCATGTGGATGAAAGATAAAGTGATCATGCCAGAGGGAACAAGGTGAGAAAGAGCCTGAAGTAGGAGGGACTCCTAGGTTCAGAAGCTTCAGTGAGCCTAAGAAGGGCTGGGAAGCAGGAGAGGGATGTGTGAGGAAGTAGAACAAGTTGGTAAGGGCAGGTCACAGGGAAGATTGAGTCTTCCTCTTGGGAAGGAGCCATTGAAGAATTTTTAGCTTGGCTGTGACTTCATCAGATTCTCATTTTAATGCAACAGAATGGGGCTCTGACCCTTTCAATCCTTTTGTTCTTTTCATCAGTCCTGCTGGGAAGGTGGTGTTTAACAGCAAAATGTCAAAGATATTTCATGGAAGGCAATTTCTAGTAGCAAAGAGCAGTTTACAAATCTCTTAGATTCTCCTCTCTGAAGAATGAGAAGTTCCAGGAGGAAAAAAGCCCATCTACATGTAAAAAGATGAAAAGCCCGGGAGGATGCAGTGGAAAAAGGGAGGAAGGTGGAATACCATGTGGGACTTTCACATGACCATTCAAGGTGAACCCACTGTTCACTAAGAGTTTCTTCTAGAGGAACGGTAATAATAATAAAAAGTGACATTTATGATGTGAATATTACGTGCCTAGCACTATGTTAACTGTTGCACATATTTGAAATTATTCATCTTTTAAATGTGTATGTGTGGTATCCTGTAAGATAACTCTTATTATTCTCATTATCTAAACCAGTTAGTCCTCCTCAGAATCAGCATTACCTGGTAACATGTTAGGAGTTCAGAATCTCAGGCCCTACTGAAGCAGAAACTCTGGGGATGAGCCCAACATTCTGAGTTTGAATGAGATCTCCAAGTGATTAGATTGCTTACAAAAGTTTGAGAACCAGTGATCTGGAGTGAAATGCCTGCATTCAAGTTTTAGTTCTATTTCAGCTGAGTAATCTTGGTGAAGTCACTTAACAATTTTAGACATAAACAACAAAATTGTTGGAATATTGTTACTCTCATCATCTTTGTTTCCTTTCATTGTTTTTCTATCACTACAAAGTGATTCTCTATCTCAGCTATGCGGGGTTTTTTGTATGATTTTTTTTGTGATAATAGATTAAATAATGATAACACATTTAAAATGAGATAGCTTGAATTATAATCTGTAAATTTATAACTTTCTCAAAAAATGCTGAGAAGCCCATAAGACAGGGATGAAGAAAAACAAAAGTCAAGAATGATTTGATAAATAATATAGATTATATTGACTTTTTAAATGAGTTATACTTTAAATACTTCTTTGCCTTGTTTTTGACTTTTTAAATGAGTTATACTTTAAATACTTCTTTGCCTTGCTTCTTTGGTTCAGAACTATGCTGTTTAGTTGAGGATTGGTCACTTTTATTGTTATATGATATTCCACTATATTACTATATAATATTCCACTACAATCTATGGGAGCAGTTTTTGACAATTTGTTTTTACTATTGCTAACAAAACTATGAACATATTTGAACATGTATTTTGTCTTAATGTGTGGTTGTTTCTTGAAGGTAGATACCTAGGAGCAGAACTGTAAAATCATAGGATATGCACATCTACAAGTTTTACAGATAACACCAAACCATATGGTATCAATTTACATTCTCAACACAAGTGTATGGTATCTATCATTATTTCACACCCTCACCAACATTTTATTGTTTTTTTCTGTCCTAGATGATATGCTCCTGTATTTCCTTATCTATCTAATTCCTGAAATCTTCCTTAGGGACTTTAGCATCATGCTAACAACTTACAATATTACTAACTCAGTATATAGATTCTTGACTTCCTCATACTCAGTGACCTTTTTCCTTATCAGATCATTTGCTGGCCACACCTTGAATATCATCAGATGTTCACAATTTCTCCACTTCAAAAGTTTTCTTCATCATGGCTCTTAGAATTAGGGGTGGTAACAATTACATCCTGCTTCCACCCAAGTTCAGAATCAATTGAGAAATTTAGGAAGATATGAGAGAGATGATGCTTTATGATGGTTGGTGCTGAATTGGAGAATATAGCTTAGGCTTGGGTGTAATGAGGTTCCTACTGCTTTTGTTCATGAATTAAAGCCTACCTACCCAGATAGGAAGGCTCCCATATAGAGAAAACAAAAATTCCTGCTTCCTGATGACCGACTGAAGTAGAGTCCCCTGGATGGGGCTGAGCCACAAAGGCTTCTTTCCTGACCTTACCGCCAAGGAAGTTGCTGCCCCTCTTTTGAGAGATGCATGAAAAGTGTTCCTACTGTAATTTTTACTTCTGCAAAATGAGTTACCTCTCTATTCCTGGGAAATGTGAGGGCTACCTTCTAACAATAACTTTATTACCTTCTACTTCCCCACTCCATCACCATCACAGAACCTGTTCTCCATCTGCATGTGATCACAATACTTTGTCTATTCCATTTTCCCCAAAGCCATCACATCTCTTCTAGGCAAACTCATTCTCCCAGCCAGGCTGTACCTCATGTCTCTTCAGTTCAACTGATACCACCTGATAGCACCTAAGAATTTTTGTTCCTTGACTTATATCCACTCATGCTTTGTCAGTCCCCAACTCTGAATCACTCTCAATTTTTGCTCTTTCCCATTCCCACTTCTGGGTTTATTTTTTTCTCTCAACTTTATTGAGGTTAATTGGCAAATAAAATTGTTTAAGTTGTATAATGTGATGTTTTGATATGTTTACATATTGTGAAATGATTATCACAATGAAGTTAATTAACCTATCCATTGCCTCACATAGTTACCGTGTGTGTGTGTGTGTGTGGTGAGAACACTTAAGATTACTCCTTTAAGAATTTCAAGTTTACAAAGTACAACATCCATTCATGCTAAAAACACTCTGCAAAATAGATCTAGAGGGAACACACCTCAACATAATAAAGGCCTTATATGAAACACCGACAGCCAACCTCATACTCAATGGTGAAAAACAAAGGTTTTCCTCTACAGTCCACTGGGATGTTCAGTGGGATGTCCACTTTCACCACTTTTATTCAACAGAGTACTGGAATTTCTAGCCACAGTAATCAGACAACATTAAGAAAAAAAGGCATCCAAATTGGTAAGGAAGAAGTAAAACCCTCACTATTTGCAGATGACATGATACCATATATAGAAAATCCTAAAGATCCCACCAAAAAAACTACCAGAACTGATAAATGAATTCAGTAAAGTCAGAGGCTATAAAATCAATGCACAAAAATCTGTTGCATTCCTAAACACTAATAATGAAATATACACTAATAGCTGAAAGTGAAATTAAGAAAACAACCTCAATTACAACTGTACCAAAAAAAACAAAATACCAGAATACCTGGGAATAAACTTAACCAAAAGGTGAAAGACTGGTACTCTGAAAACTATATAACATTGATGAAAGAAATTCAAGACAACACAAAGAAATAGAAAGACATAGGGCACCTGGGTGGCTCAGTTGGTTAAGTGACTGCCTTCAGCTCAGGTCATGATCCTGGAGTCCTGGGATCGAGTCCCACATCAGGCTCCCGGCTCAGTGGAGAGCCTGCTTCTCCTTCTGACCCTCTCCCCTCTCATGCTGTTTCTCACTCTCTCTCTCAAATCAATCAATAAATAAAATCTTAAAAAAAAAAAAAGAAATGGAAAGACATTCCATGCTCATGAGTTTGAAGAACAAATATTGTTAAAATGTCTATACTACTCAAAGCAACCTACAGATTTAATGTGATCCCTATCAAAATGCCCAGAGAATTTTTCACAGAGCTAGAACCACCAACCCTAAAATTTGTATGGAACCACAAAAGACCTGGAATAGACAAAGCAAAAGAAAAACAAAACTGGACGTAAACCAATTCCAGATTTCAAGTTATACTACAAAGTGGTAGTAATTAGAAGAGTATGATACTGGCATAAACACAGACACATATCAATGGAATAGGACAGAAAACTCAGAAATAAACCCACAAATTATAAGGCCAGTTAATCTTCAACAAAGGAGGAACGAATATACAAAGGGAAAAAGACCATCTCTTCAACAAATAGCGTTAGGAAAACTGGACAGCTATATGCAAAAGAATGAAACTGCCACTTTCTTTCACCCTACACAAAAATGAACTCAAAATGGATTAAAGACTTAAATGTGAGACCTGAAACCATAAAAATCCCAGAAGAGAGCACAAGCAGTAATGTCTTTAAAATTGGCCATAGCAACATTTTCCTAGATAGGTCTCCTGAGGCAAGGGAAATAAAAGCAAAAATAAACTACTGGGACTGCATCAAAATAAAAAGTTTCTGGTTTCTGCATAGTGAAGGAAACAATCAATAAAACTAAAAGGCAACTTACAGAATGGGAGAAGATATTTGCAAATAACTTATCCAATAAGGAGTTAGTATCCAAAATATATAAAAACCCTATACAACTCAATACCAAAAAACAAATAATCCAATTAAAAATGGACAGAAGACATGAATAGACATCTCTCCAATGAAGACATCCAGAGGGCCAACAGACACATGAAAAGATGCTCAACATCACTCATCATAGGGGAAATGCAAATCAAAACTGCAAGGAGATAACACCTCACACCTGTCAGAATGGCTAAAATCAACAACACAAGAAACACAAGTGTTGGCAAGGATGTGAAGGAAAAGGAACCACTGTGCATTGTTGGTGGGGATGCAAACTGGTGCAGTCACTGTGGAAAACAGTATGAAGGTTCCTCAAAAAATTAAAAATAGAACTACCTTATGATCTAGTAATTGCATTATTGGGTATTTACCTCTAAAATACAAAACACTAATTCAAAGGGATACATGCACCCTGATGTTTACTGCAGCATTATTTACAATAGCCAAACTACCGAAGCAGCCCAAGTGTCTATCTATAGATGAATGGCTAAAGAAGATGTGGTATATATACAATGGAATATTAGCCATAAAAAAGAATGAAATATCTTGACATTTGCGACAACATGGATAGAACTAGAGAGTATAATGCTAAGTGAAATAAGTCAGAGAAAGAAAATACCATATGATCTCACTCAATGTGGAATTTAAGAAACAAAACAAATGAGCAAAGGAGAAAAAAAAGAGAGAGACAAACCAAGAAACAGATTCTTAACTATAGAGGACAAACTGATGGTTACCAGAGGGGAGTTTCGGGGGTGGGAATGGTAAAAAAAACTTTAAGTATACACTACAGCATTATTATCTACAGTCCTAGGCTTTTGAGATAGTCATATATTTGCTGATTATAATTGCAAGCTATCTTATTTTAAATGTGCTCTCATAATTTTGTAACAAGCATTTAATCCAATTACTCTCTTTCACACTCATCACATCAGTTTTAAAATTCTATTGTCTTCACATCCTATTTTCAATCCACCACTATCATCCAAGAGATGATCTCTCTCTCACCTAAAAAACTACGGCACTATAATTGTTCTTTCCAATTTTGCCTTCTTTGTAGTCCTACCTTCTCTCTTCTGCTATAAGTCTGTTTTATATGCAAAATTTGTGGTCTCCATTTTTATGCTCTCCATTTCCTTATGCACCTGGTCTATAGAATGATTTTTAATTTTTGAATAAGAGGTTGAATAAAGGAAACAGTCCCTGAGGTTTTACAGACACTACTGAGAAGAGGTTGAGTGGTGACATAGACTCTAACTAGACCCATGATGTATATATGAAGGAGATCTCTATAAAGCAAATTTGCTTTCTATTATTTCAGCTGCAGTTTTCTGTATTTTGTAAACAATATTATATCCAGCTTCACATAATATTGGTTTCTCTGCTCAGTACTGCCTTACTTTCAATCCTTATCCCCTTAGCATGTACATAGTAGCCAGTGTATATAGTAGGGGTGAGCTTGGCTTAATATGTATAGAAAGTGGCCAATGCTACAGTTTAGAGTTTAGAGTTTTGTTGTGAAAAATAATCTACTGAACCTTAGTTGCTTTGGCTTTGCTGGGGAAATAAATGAAGGTATCAGAAAGATGATACCTGGTCATCTATTAAGAAACTTTGCATGACAGATATGATTCACATATACATGTGAGCACATGTAAGCACATGTTCTTCCTTTTAACAGGAAGCAATAACTGCCTAAGAAAGGTCTCAAGTTATCAAATGATTATAACTGAAATTAGAAAATATGTCAGTCAGATCAGCTTACTAAGAGTTGTTTCTTATTTGAGAATATATAAAAACATCCACATCTTGACTGAATTTAAATATTGTTATCTAGCCATCATCCAGCATTATGTAGACATTTTCTATGGTCACTGGATCCTCAATCATTCTTGCTCCCATTATTTGCTATAAAGTGAATTTGGTTGCCAAACATTTCTGAACACCAATCTTGCCTTTGCTATAAACTTTAAATGTATGGTATAGTATAATATATTTTACCCTTTCTATACCTTTGATGCCTCAAAAAGGTGACATGAACATTAAGAAAATTCCTCAATGTATCTTCAATGAAAAATAATATCAGAAAGACAGAAGACTTTAAAATTTCAATTGTATCATAGAATATGACATAAGAAATCCCACTCTTAGGGCAAGAGGAACTATATAGACGCAAGATAAAATATCTATTTCTGAGTCTTGGTCTAGAGTTTTAGATAAATTACAAATCTCTTCACACCCTTCCTAAAGGCTTAGCACTTTCTTCATTGCAACATTTGACAAATTGGGATCAACAAGATGGACCTGTAGTTACTTTTCAGAAAGCTATTTACTCTGGGTTGTTAAATCTGACAAATGACGGAGGGTACTATAGAGGATCAGCTGTTCTGTGGGAAAAAAAAAGAAAGATTTACCATTCCAAAGGAAGAATTGCTCTCACTACACATAAATATTAGTCTTGTATTTAAATTCATATAAAATATAGCCCTAATTGCAAATTTACCTTTTATTAGTATCTCATAAACATTAAGAGAACTGTAGATGATTCGTCCTTTGAGAAGCTTCCTTAAATACAATACTTAACTAATTCAGCATTAAAAAAAAGATTTACTACCAAATATCAAATTCAAATAAAATGTCATAGAAAAAGATTTTATAAGAAACTAGCTACAGTGGTCATTTCAATTACAAATTTGAAATCTTTTGGCAGAGAGAGACTAGACTTTCTATCTTTCCTTCTCTGTTCCTTCTACATCTCTTATTCGGCCCAATATAAATTTTTTTAAGATTCTATTTATTTGAGAGAAAGAGAGAGCATGAGCATGAGCAGGAGGGGAGGGGCAGAAGGAGAGGGAGAAGTGGGCTCCCCACTGAGCAGGGAGCCTGACGCGGGGCTCGATCCCAGGGTCCTGGGATCATGACCTGAGCTGAAGGCAGACACTTAATCAACTGAGCCACCCAGACGCCCCAGCCCAATATAAATTTTAGATTTTCTGAAACAATTATATATCTAAAATTTAAATTAAGCAGACCAAGTTTCGGCTATTTTCTGTCTACTGTACATGTCCCAAAGAGGGAATACAAACTGTCAGGAAGGAACCAGGGAAAGCATGGGTGTTGTGAAACTACTGAGTTCCCAGACCTCTGAGTATGCCAGGCCAGGTTTCTATTTGCCAGGAAGATGCCTGCTGCCAAGAACCTGAATGGACCTACTGAGAAAGGTGCTGGCCTCCCACTCCTCTCCTTATGTGCTAAGACTCCACAACAGTATGGACAGAATCAAAGAAAAAATAAAAAATGTGCAAGCTTGGATCCAGGCAAAATCATTAGGGGTTGGATGGGAGAGGTGACTTCTAACTGGGCACAGGAAGGAGATACCGATACAGATTTTCAGTTCCAGGGAACTTCAGTCTATTTCCTAAGACAGAGGGCTAACCTAAATGAAAGGCTGCCTTATGTAAGACAAGTGCTTTAATAAACGCAGAGTATGAGGAAACACATCTTCTTTTTTTAGTTTTATTTTATTGTTATGTTAATCACCTACATTACATCATTAGTTTTTGATGTAGTATTCCATGATGCATTGTTTGCATATAACACCCAGTGCTCCATTCAATAGGTGCCCTCTTTAATACCCATCACCAGGCTAACCCATCCCCCCACTCCCCTCCCCTCTAGAACCCTCTGTTTGTTTCTCAGTGTCCATAGTCTCTCATGGTTCATCTTGCCCTCCCATTTCCCCCCCTTCATTTTACCCTTCCTACTATCTTCTTCTTTTTGTTAACGTATAATGTATTACTTGTTTCAGAGGTACAGGTCCGTGATTCAACAGTCTTACACAATTCACAGCGCTCACCATAGCATATACCCTCCCCAAACACATCCTCTTTAGAGTACAGGCTTCAGAGTTGAAGACTCTGAGTTCAAATTACAGCTCTATCTTTTAGTAGCTGGGTGAAAGTGGACAATGAACTTAACCTCTTGAGCTGTGTTGAAAGAAATAACGATTTCATGAATATGGCATTGTTGTGAGGTATAAACTGACTTACATAAACAGTAGTTAGGACTAAAAACTGATAACTACTAAATTCATATGGCAGTAGTAATAATTCGCCAGTATAGAATATTTCTCCCTTTTATTATTGGCTCATTTGTTCATCATTTATTCATTGAGTGAACTGGGCTAAGTGCTGGCAAGATGAAGGCAAATTAAGATACACTTGTTATCTGTGACAGCCCAATCGTCCCATACTGGAGACCAATAAGTCACTGTTTAAGCATATTGGCAGTGCACAGGCTCTGAGAGAAGACTGTGTGGTTGGGAAGGGCCTGGTCATTCTACCTGGTGAGGGAGAGGGAATCAGGCAAGACTGAAAAAAGGAGGTGCATATTTGAGCTGTGTCATGGAAAATAAGACATTTACTCAATGAAAAAGGTGGGAAAAATATTTCAGATGGAACTAGTTGGATCTCAGTGAATGGGACAAGAGCATTTCTGGAGTCATGGGTGACATTAAAAGGACAATGAAAGTCTCAGGAGAGGGACTCCATAAAGCAAAGGACCCTGGAAGCAACAGATCACCACTTATGAGCCACTGCAGTCATGTCTCATACAAGAAACAAAGAACTTGGAATCTGATGTTCCCACCATTTTACGAGATTTCAAACTCCAATGAGCTGTGTGACATTAAAAAACATTTAATCACTATAAGCCTCTACTTTCCTGTCTATAAAATTAAGCTAAAATTCCTATCCTACAGAGTGATGGTGACAATTAATTAGGTAATATATGTTGAAGGAGTTAGCAAAAATAAGTCTTCAAAATGATTGCAAATATGCTGTTATAACTGGAATAACAAATGTGACTCAAATGACTGGCAGGCAAGAAGGCAGGAATGAACCATGAATGTGCAGGATTAGGAGGGATGAGGAGTAAGACTGGCTAGGAGAGCTCTGAGAGGGGAGGTGAGGAAGAGGAGAAAGGGTACGGAACTGAAATCATACTGTTCACAACAGGGTTGGATGCAGAGTTTGCAGGGCTCAAGGCAAAATGAAAACGTGGACCTCTTGTTCAACAACAACAAAAAAGAAGATAGCAGGAGGAGAAGAATGAAGGGGGGGAATCGGAGGGGGTGATGAACCATGAGAAACTATGGACTCTGAGAAACAAACTGAGGGTTCTAGAGGGGAGGGGGGTGGGGGATGGGTTAGCCAGGTGATGGGTATTAAAGTGGGCACTTATTGAATGGAGCACTGGGTGTTATATGCAAACAATGAATCATGGAACATTACATCAAAAACTAATGATGTAATGTATGGTGATTAACAGAACATAATAAAAAAAAAAAGCAGGGGAAAAGTGCCATTAAAGATACTAAAATAGAAAGCTGTTACCTTTAAAAATATTTTATTAATATAAAGTAATGGGGTAAATAGTGATGCATGAATACCAACATAAACACAAAACTAGCAAAAAATAATATTTAACTGTCATAATTTTATATAGCACAATACATAAAACTTTAAATATAGTATCTAAATTTATACAAGGTTATTCACATTTTCTGCCAATTTTTTTTGTTAAGCCATCAAAATATATCCTTTTGACAATTTCATTTTCAAATGATATAACTGAAAACTATATCAGTGCTCTTGTCAAATGCAAGGTCACATAATTTTTGATAATTTTTAATTTTGAGGTTAAATATTTTTCTGATGCATCTTATTTTATAGGTTGTGACAAATTTTATAGGTTAGGCTGAATTTCTGATAAATTATGTTGAATTACTACATTACAGTATTACATTTACATTTCACTACATTATAGAGTCAATGATTCTTTGGCAACAATATTTCTAAAGAGATTTAACTCCTCATACAAATCACTTTTGTGTCATCTGAATTTAATTTTAAATATAAATTTATACAATGGTATTATAAAGTTTTCTCTGACATTTCTTGTAACTTACTATATGAGAGATCAAAAGCAGCTTCATGATTTGTTTAGAATTCAAAACACCTGTTTCTGCATTCTATTGTTATCTTCACTTATAAGGGAAATTTAATTATAAAATTATCTTCCGTGTTAAAATTAGTTCATTCAAAGCTTCCTATAACAACAATGTACTTTTTTCTTAAATGCAACAATCACACTGAATTTCTACTTCTAAGCTTGTAGATATTTGCTTTTCAATATTGTGTCTGTTTTCAAAGCTGGAGATTCTAAACTGAAGAATTCTAATAATTCTCTGAGTCATTTACTTCCTGAGTAATCGACACATGCAATGTCCATGTCCATGTCCATGCTTTTATTCTGTAATAATTTCCTGACAAAGCTTACTGCCCAAGTATCAGCGGCTGCGGTCACGGTGCAGTCTGGGGAGTTAATACCGGCACAGCTGCTGCCCAGTGGGGGAAGGGGTGTTGGCTCCCCGGCCAGCCTCCCGCCATGAGTCCCCATGCTGCTTCCTCGAAGAGCCCCTCCTCTCAGCCATGGCGGTGCCACTGCCGCTGCTGTTTCTGCTGCTGTAGCCACTGTCACTGCCATCGTCTGCGCTCCCCAGCTCCCCCAGACTGCCCCGAGACCTGTGAGAATGTGCTGGGCTGCATGCCAATCGCTCGGTGCCTGGCCCTACCTGTGAGGCTCCCGGGGCCTGAGCCTGCATATGTCCACACTGCTGCTCGTGTCCATGTCCCACTGCCCCATCAGACCTTGTTTACAAAGCCCAAGTTCAAAGGCAAAATTGTTTTGAAAAAATCAAAGGGCTGGCAGCAGAGCAGTAAACCACATGTGGGGTGCTCCTGAGAGGTGGGCCCTGTGCCACTGCTCAGGTCACAGCCCATGAAGCTGAACAGGTACAAAGGGAGATCGGGAACCCGCCATGCATAACAGAGGGACATAAGTCTGTGAGAGAGACACACACTAAATACAGAATCCAAATTCTGGTTAATTGTGTGAAGGAAAGAAGAGGATGCTATGACAGAACATGAAGTCAGCGTTGCCATTCAGTTAGGTTTGGCAATAATCTTGTTCTGAAGTATGTAGGGGGCTAGGCTCCTGTAAGCTCACTGAGCTGTAGCCCCCTTCGCTAAGCAGCACTAACGTTTGTTTAGAAAGAACACTCCTACTTCTCTGACTTAGGTGGTTGGCAGCATCAGGAAGGACTGCTAGGAAGTCTGCCAGATTTTAAGCAGGATCTTAGCAAGTGGATCCAGGCTGTGGAAAAGAAGGGCAAGTGAGGTTGTTAGAACCCTATCCAATTAGGTGAGCTTCAGGACAAGCTTTCCGTCTGAGGAACAGGAACACAAATCAGGAATCTGGACCAGATGCACAGACATGAGGGCTGGGAACAAACTGTGGGCATCTTTACCGCTTTCTCGGAAAGTTTTCTAACTCAAACAGACTGATGTCTTTGTCACAGTACCTCAAGGTACTACCTGCAGATCTATTTTTTAATTGTTGTATAAGTAATTATTTAAAAAAAATTCCCTGGCTAGTCTACGGGGAGTTATTTTATTTGAAAATGTACTTGTGAAGCTTGGAATACATCTTTCCCAAACCATAGACATTTCTATGTTTTAGTTCTGAGAGGACAATTTGGTTTCACAGAACTCCTTGACTTCTCTTCCCCTTTACATAATCCAAGCTTTATTAATGATTTCTTTAATCATCTTCATAAATCCTCAAAACATTTAAATAGGCTCCCTAGGGTTTGATATGGGTATGCAAATTACATACAAATGGTGATCCTAGCTTATTTCCTGAAAACATATGAAACACAAATACTTCTTTTTAGATTACTAAAACTATTTTAGCATAGATAGAAAAGTTTCAATATACTCTTGAATTATTAACTAATGTTCTACCAACTCAACACATTTTTATAAAAATGCCCTTAGATTTTATTAAACTTAAACCTTAATTTAAAATAGCAATTTCTGATAGGTTGGGGAAAGCTGCTTTAAATGGACCAGTGCAGTAATTTCATTGCTGTGTATGTAAATGATCCATTAATGTTTACTTGGAAAAAGTGTTCCCTTTGAAATGTCACATGCAAAAAGAATTGCTATAATGCTATCATTAGCATTTAAAATATACCACTCTCCAAAAAATTACATCTGAAAAAGGGTCTGAGTCAGGTTTTCTGTAGAAAGTATAACCAAATTATTCCATATTCAAATTGCTCTTTGAACCTAATGAAAAATAGATTTGCACCCTGATGTCGGAAATTGAGAGGCACTGTCAGCAATTCCTAATGGTTCCGTGGAGTAAGAAAACAACACGGGTATCATAGACACTGCTGTCTACTCACTTCTTCCTGTTTACCAAAAGAACCCTAGTTTGGTTTGCAACAGCACTGAGCCCAACAAAATAACACCTTCTTTCACTGCCTTTCATTTGAGGGGTAAAGCAGGGGGCAGCAGAAGATGGTGAATATCTGAGAAAATTTGTACTTTTCTGATTCAGCAGTTCCCCCATCCTCCTTCTTTCTCTGTTCTTTCTGCCTAGAACATGGAGATAAAACTAGACACTAAGGACTCAAGCATGAGAACAAAAGCATGCTAAGGATGGGAAAATAGAAAGCTGGAAGAGAAATAGGACACTGATAACTTCCAAGGAAGCTTCTGCAGCAGCCCTGGGCAGTCTTTGTCTGGACATCTGGTTATGTGAGAAAAACAATGCCTATTTATTTTAGCCCCTGTAGGTAGGGTCTCTGACATTAAAAAAAAAAAAAAAAAAAAAACCACAAAAAACATAATCCTAACTAATTCAGAATTTACATGCAGCTTAAATCATTCTTAACATTCACAATGGGAAAACAAACTCTCTGAGCACCTAATGTTCACTAAATGTATTTAACAATTCAGTGATGTATTAAGACTATATATTTCAATCTCTATTAACATAAATTTTAGTCTAAAGTTCTAAGTCTGGCTAGTCTGCCCTCCTTGGAGACAAATGGAAAGTTTTACCAGGAAGAGTATGAAATTCAATTTCCAACTTTAAAATAAACCAAAATTTTCAATATGTGTGTTGAAAGCTCCAATTCATAATGAACTAGTTTCATATGTAAACAGACAAACTGAGGGGTGCCTGAGTGGCTCAGTTGGTTAAGCATTCGACTCTTGATCTCAGTTCAGGTCTTGATCTCCAGAGTCCTGAGTTCAAGCCCCGCATTGGACTCCATGCTGGGCATGGAGCCTACTAAACAAAAATAAATAAGCAAACTGAACTGGGATCTAATTTAACACTGAAGTCACATGGGGACATTTCCCTGATTCTTCCACTTTTAATAAACTTTTTTATTAATGTATGGTGTGTGTGCCCAAACCACAGGTATACAGCTTAATCAATTTTTTCAAAATAAACATGTCTGCATAATGGTCATCTCGATCAAGAGATACAGTTCTAGCAGCACCACAGAAGTTCTTTTGTGTCCTTCCCACTGTGATGGGTTCATACTTACTCCCTAAAGGTAACCATAATCCTGACTTCTAACAACATCAATTAGATTTCTCTGTTTCTGAAACTTTTTATAAATGTAATAGTGTATATTCTTTATGCTGGGCTTCTTTTGTTCAACACTGTTTATGTGAAATATATTCATGTAGTTACATATAGCACATTTTATCTATTTTCATTTCTGTTCAGTATTCCATTGTTTGAATAGGCCATAATTTGTTTTTCCATTCTACTGTTGATTTACATTTGGATTGCTTCCTATTTGGGGCAGTTATGATTAGTGCTGCTATGAACATTTTCGTCCCTGTGTTTTGTATAGAAATGTACACATTTCTTGTGGGTATGTATATATAGTAATGGAATTACAGAGTGATAAATTATGTATATATTCAGCTTTAGTAGATATAGCCAAACAGTTTCCAAAGTAGTTTTACCAATTTACAATTTCCACAGCAGTGGATGGGAATTCCAGTTACGCGACATCCACCCTCACTAACACTTTTTTTCATTTTAAAACAACAAAAAAAATTTTGTTTTGGCTGGGGATGGGGTATAGTGGTATCATCTTTAGCTTTAATTTGCATTTCCCTGATGACTAATGCTATTGAGCATTTTTCATAGGCTTACTGACCATTTGGATATCCTCAGTCATAACGTAGATGTCTAAGACTATTGCCCATAATTCCATATGGCAGTCTTATGTATTTTTATAAATTTTTATGGATCTCATATATTCTGAGTAGGAGGGCTTTGTTACTTAAATACATTATAAATATTTTCTCTAACTCTGTGGCTGGCCTATTTATTTTCTTCATTTTGTCTTTTAATAAAAAGAAGATTTAAATTTGAATGTATTCCAACTTACAGAAATTTTATTTTAGGATTACTGCTTTTATGTCTTCTTCTTTAAAAAATCTCTGCTGACTCCAGTGTCATTTTGCTACAGTAGCTATCATTTTTTTTCATGATATCAACTGGATACTTCATTTTTTAGCTTTAATATTCAGTAAACAATTCTTCCAATATTTATTTTTTTATTCAATGTGAGCTACAGATCATTTTTATATGAATGTTCAATTGACCCAATGTTATTTATTGATAAAAACGATTTTTTAGCAGTCACCTTTCTCATAAGTATTCACAGATGTGTGGACCTCTTTTCTGTTCTATGTTCTTTTTTATTGGTCCCCATGTGCTAATGCCAGGTTATTCTTAATTACTGGGACTTTGTATGCCTTGACATCTGGCTTTACATGTATTGTAAATTCTACAACATCATTCTTTCAGATTGTTTTGACTATTGTAAGTCTTTTGCATTCTCACATAAATGTTAGAATAAGCTCATTAAATTACATTAAAAATTCTGTTCAGATTTTTATTGAGATTGCACTGATCATTTGCTCAGTTTATGAAGCACTGGAACATATCAGATGTTCTAATCCAAAGCATGATAGTCCTCCCTGTTTGTTTAGGTTTTCTTTAATGTCTCTTAATTTTTTTTTCTTTAAGAGAGTGGGGAGGGTGCCTGGGTGGCTCAGTCGGTTAAGCGACTGCCTTCGGCTCAGGTCATGATCCTGGAGTCCCGGGATCGAGTCCCACATTGGGCTCCCTGCTCAGCGGGGAGTCTGCTTCTCCCTCTGATCCTCCTCCCTCTCACGCTCTCTGTCTCTCATTCTCTCTCTCGCAAATAAATAAAATCTTTAAAAAAAAAAAAAGAGAGTGGGGAGGGGGGAGAGCAGAGAGAGAGGGAGAAAGAATCTTAAGCAGGCTCCATGCCCAGTGTGGAGCCCGATGCAGGGCTTGATCTCACAACATTGAGATCATGACCTGAGCCAAAATTAAAAGTTAGACACAACTGACTGAGCCACCCAGGCACCCCATCTCTTAAAAATGTTTTAAGGTTTTTGATGTAAGGTCTTACATTTTACTAAATTTATTACTAGGTATTTGAATTTTTAATGCTATTATAAATAATAGCTTTTGAATTTTTACTTTTATTTTTCATTACTAGTATTCAGAGGTACAATTAATTTCTATGTATTTATTTTATATCTAACAAACTTTCCAAATTTGTTTATTGTTAACAGTTTACTTGTGGATTATTGTTTTTTCTATGTACAAAATTATGTCATCTGTGAATGTTTCATTTCTTCCTTTGAAATACTTAGAATTTTTGTTTCTTCTTATCTAATTGAACTAGTTACAAACTCTAGTACAATGTAGAATGTAAGTGGACAGACTTAATCCATTTTGATCTCTGGAAAAACATTTAGTATTTCATGGTTAAGTGTGATTTTTTTTTTTTTTTGTAGATACACAACCATTTTAGGGATATTTATATTTCTCTTTTCCAAAAATTTTATGATGAATGGGTATTGAATTATAGAAAGCAATTTTCCTCTATTCACATGATCATATAATTTTTCTCTCTCATTATGTTGATGTTGGAAAATTATATGAATTTTCCATTTAATTTATAAGTTCATAAATTTATTTTAATTTATATTCATTATATTTCTTACTACTAGACCAGATTTCTAATTCTGATATAAATCTCAGTGTTTGTGATGTGATATTTATATCATATCTATGTGTATGTATACATATAGATATTTCATGTATATCACTGAAGGTGACATATATATCTCATATACTTCATACGTTATATGTGATATATGTATACAGGTATATGTACACATACAATACATATATGCATATCCATATATATTTCACATATGTACATTTTACACATGAAACATGTGTAATATGTATTATGTGTATAATATATTACAATGTAATATGTATTATGGATATATCATATATATGCATCACAAATACATAGCTATTTTATATTGTATATGTATATATTACACCTCATATTGATTTCATTAACAAACCCTAAAATATTTTTACATCATCTATGTTTATGAGAGAGACATGTATTATAGAAATTGTAAAAGTTTTTAAACTTTCTATAGTTGTTTATAATAATATCCACTATATTTTTAGTATTTTTCATGTTGATATTGGTATATTTTGTGTTCTCTTTTTCTTCATCAGTTTTGACATGAATTTATGACTTTTATTAGATTTTTTCTTTAAGTAATGACTTTTGCTTTTGTTCAGTTCCACCTGTGTGCCATTGTTTTCTCTTTCATAAACTTCTGCTCTTGCCTTCATTAGTCTTTCCTTACTTCTTTGGGTTTAATTTACTTTTTTGTTTGTTTCTTTGTTTCCTGAGAACACAGAATGGTTACCAAAACCAATCCTAGGTGAAGCAAGTCTCAACAAATCCTAAGAAAGGCTAAAAGTCAATGATCTAAGTATCCACTTCAAGAAGAAAAAAAGAGTAAATTTTAATATGTCTAATTTCTATTTTCATTCAATTAAAAGTATTTTGAATTTCAATTTTTTTTCTTTGACTTGGGATTTTTTTGGAAGTAAATAATCTAAGTTCCAAATATTCAGTGATTTTCTTTTTTTTTTCCTCTGTAGATTATGGATTTGTTTCTTTACATTTTTATTTCTATCAATTATTATTGTCTCATATGTTTTGAGGCAATGCTATTAGGTATACACAAATTTAGAATGTTGACATCTTCCTCGCTGACTTTTTAGAATTATAAATGTCCCTTTTTGTTTCTAATACTATTTCTTATTTAAAGGTGCTATATATATATATATATATATATATATATTTATATTCATTTATATATATATATAAATGAAGACAAATTTCTTTTGATTAGTGTTTGCAATGTATAGCTTTTTCCATTTTTTTCCTTTTAGACTTTTAGAGTCCTTACATTAAGTTAATTCTCAATTATGCAGAATACAGATTTTTAAAATACTGTATTAACTTTGACAAATAAAAATTGTATATATTTAAGATGTATAACATATTTTGATATATAGAATACAAGTATTAATTAAAAGAGTAATTCAACCATATTTAGTATCTATTTCTTTAAATCTCATTATATTTTACTCTTCTCATTACAAAGACAAGGAATTCACAGGCAAACAATTAATTTCAACTGAATTCAGTGCCTTTTTCTTAAAGATAGAGAAATATAAGAACTATTTGCCAAATAGTTAATAAGGCTATTTAGTTTGAGAGCAGTTGAAGCTGCTTGGCATCATGGGAAAAAGTCCAGACTTTAAATTCAGACTTGCCTTAAATACTTTCTAGTCATTTTACATTAGTTAAGTTTCTAATCTCGCTGATACTCAATTTCCTCACATCAGTGAGGAAAAAAAAAACAGCCAAAACACAAGGATGATGTGAGAATTAGATACAGTTAATGGAAAACAGCTAACATAGGATCTGCCACATAGAAGAGGCTGAAGAACAGTAGCTATCTTTAGAATTGTAAGTATACTGCTCTTGGACTTATCTCTCAATTAACATCATTTGTGGTGAGAAATGAATTCAATAAATAATTTTCTTTGTCAGGAAAGTTGTTTTATGTTGTTCTCACAGAAGTCTGATGAATAGACAAAGTAGAATGTTTTATTATTTTATAGAAGAAACTTAGATCCAGAGACAACTGAATAAGTTTAGGCATTATAATTGTCATGATTTGTGTTGTTAGAATTCTTTAAAAGCATTGTCCTCTATCAAAGGACAGGAGGAGCTAGTGTAATCAGAACACATATTCTCTGATGTTATAACATTTCAGAAAACTACTTACTGTTCAAACTTTATTTCTACTTTTCAATCCTTTGCATAACCCAAAATATACAAGAATTGGTTTTGTTTTTATTATTTTCTGTCACTAACTACCTATCATTGCTCTTTGCAATGGTGTACTAGACATAAACACATAAGCCCATGTGGGGGTTAAGGGGTCTGATGTCCAAACTTGACTATGCCAATCATTAAAAGTCACAGAAACTGACCTGCTTTGTATCTGGGTTTACATTCTCTTATGGATAAAATGAGGGGGCTTAAGTATATTTCTAAGGTCTTTTTCAGAACTATAATTTTACAATTATATGGATCCAATGATGACAATGCTAATGACAAATTAACAGGAGATTTCTGTCATAAAATCCTTTTTGGTACTATTGGATTTACTGTTAGGCAACACATATTTAGCATGAATAACAATACCTTGCCTTGAGAACTCTGTAAATAACTCATCGAACCACTGCAGAGTTCTCCCCAGTCTACCTAATGTTTTCTGCTGGAATGTTCAATAAATAGTTACTGATATATCCTTGAGTACAGGAATGTTTTTGAAACCCCGATGCTTCTTTCTATTTCACAGTGGGAACAATCAGGGTGGACTCTTAAAATTGCTTTTACAGTTTTATGACTTGTTTAGAACTCTTCATTCCACTCTCAAAGAAAAATGGGCATATTCAAGTTCACCTAAGATGAACTCCTATAAAGCTATCCACTCAAAGATTGAATGATGTTTAGAAGTAACATGCACAAGAAATGAACTTTGGCAAGATATTTACATTGATCACCCTTGGAACATAAAAAAAAAAAAAGGCATTAAGACAAAGAAAGAATAGAAAGAATTGGATTACTTAGCAACTGATAATCCCCACAGCATATAGAACAAGGCTGATGCAGCATAACATAGTAGACAGTATTAAGTAGACGTGAAATCAAAATAGGAATAGTTTCCTACTTAAAATTTTTTAGATGGTTTTGCATAGGACAGTAAAAACTGATTCGTGATAAAGCCAATCTGAATAAAAGTGCGTATTGGATTTTTTTTTTAAAGGTGTGATCTTATTTCTTCGGGGTTTACTCTACCTGGAATGACAAGAAAATATAATTCATAATCAGATAAAAGTAAAATTTCTAAAAACTATAAATTCACAATGAGAGAGGATTTTGAAGATTTTAACTTCAATAGGAACTAAAGTCAGAGCATACTTATGACAGAAAGACATAACATAGTTAAAGATGACCAAGGACTAGTATAAAGATATTGAATTGGAAATCACTAACAAGGGGTTGTAGCTCTGACTAGGCCACTAACTACACAACTTAGGCTATTCATATAACTACTCTACCCCTCCCCATGTTTTCTTCTAAAAAAAAAGTCCTGGGAATTCATCTAGATCAATGGTCTCAAACAGTGGTCTGTGAATTTCCTGAAGAGCCTACAGCTATACAGTGACTGTAAATTTATTAATGTACTGAGAATTGTAAATAAATAGTATGTTTGTATGCCTTATGAACTACAATGTATCAAGCATATTTACTATTGTAATGAATAAAATATGTAATAATTCCTTACTAGGTAGGTGACAGTGGGAAAAGTTATTTAATCTTCCTGTGACTCAGTTTCCTCATCTATAAAATGAGGATGCTAATAACAATACCTTCTTCATAGGTGCATTAGGACTATTAAATAGCATAATTAAGGAAAGCTCTTGGAAGAGCTTTTTGCAAATAAAGTAAGCCATTATAATTGTCATGATTGTTATTATTAAAATTTTTTTAAAAAGCATTACTGAATTAATAGGAGCTTCTTATCATTATATCCAAAATATCATTATGTATTTTTCAGTGAATAAGTATTAAAATACAATGACTGGATATAAAATTAATATACTAAAATCTGTTGCATTATTTACACTAATAATAAAGTAGAAGAGAAATTAAGAAAATGATCCTATTTACAATTGCACCAAAATAATAAACACCTAGAAATAAACCTAACCAAATTGGTGAAAGACCTGTACTTTGAAAACTGTAAAATATTGGTGAAAAAATTGAAAATGACACAAACAAATGGAAAGATATCCCATGTTCATGGATTGGAAGAACAAATATTGTTTAAATGTCTACACTATCCAAAGAATATGCAGATTTATGTAATCTCTATCAAAATACCAACATTTTTCACAGAACTAAAACAAATAATACTAAAATTCAATAGAACCATAAAGGACTCTGAATAGCCAAAGCAGTCTCCAGCAAGAACAACCTGGAGGTATCACAACCCCAGATCTCAAGATATACTACAAAACTGTAGTAATCAAAACAGTATGGTACTGATACAAAAACAGACACACAGATCAATGGAAAAGAATAGAGAGCCCAGAAATAAACTCACTATTAAATGTTCAGTTATTCTATGATGAAGGAGGCAAGAATATAAAATGGGGAAAAGACAGTCTCTTCAACAAATGGTGCTGGGCAAACTGCACAGCTACATGCAAAAGAATGAAACTGGACCACTTTCTTACATCATACATAAAAATAAAATCAAAATGGATTAAGGACCTAAGTGTGAGAAAAGAAACCATAAAACTCCTAGAAGAAACCACAGACAGTAAATTCTTTGATATCAGCCATGGAAACATTTTTCTAGTTAGGTCTCCTCTGATAAGGGAAACAAAAGCAAAATTAAACTATTGGGACTACACCCAAAAAACCACTTTTGCACAGCAAAGAAAACTACCAACAAAACAAGGCAACATACTGAATGGGAGAAGGTATTTGCAAATGATATATCTAATTAGGAGTGTATCTGAAATACATAAAGAACCTATACAACGCAACATCAAAAATAAAACAAAACAAATAATCTGATTTAAAAATGGGCAGATGACCTGAATATACATTTTTCCAAAGAAAACACACAGATGGCCAACAGGTACATGAAAAGATCTTCAACATCACTAATCCAGGGAGATGCAACCAAAACCACAATGAGATAATACCTCAAACCTGTCAAAATGGCTAAAATAAAAAACACAAGAAATAACAAATGTTGGCAAGGATGTGAAGAAAAAGAAACCATCATGCACTGTTGGTGGGAATGCAAATTGGTTCAGCCACTGTGAAAACTTTCTGAAAAACTTAAAAATAGAATTACCCTATGATCCAATTAATTCCATTACTGGTTATTTACTCAAAGAAAATGAAAGCACAAACTGAAAAAGATACAAGCACCCCTATATTTACTGCAGTGTTATTTACATAGCCACAATAAAGAAGCAACCCAAGTGTTTATCAATAGATAAAGAAGATTACACACACACACACACACACTGGATTATTACTCAGCCATAAAAAAAGCTTTGTGACCCTGACATTTGGAACATGGATGGACCCAGATGGTATAATGCTAAGTGAAATAAGTCAGTCACAGAAAGACAAATACCATATTAAATCACTCATATGTGGAATTTAAAGAACAAAACATATGAACAAAGAAAAAAGGAGAGGAAAAAACAGACTCTTAAATACAGAGAACAAACTGGTGGTTCTCAGAGGGGAGGTGGGTGGGGGGATGGTGAAATAGATAAAGGAGATTAAGAGTACACTTATCATGATGAGCACTGAGTACTGTATAGAATTGTTGAATCATTATATTGTACACCTGAAACTAATATAACATTGTATATTATACTCCAGTAAAAAAAAGAAAAAAATGGTAGCTGCCAACAACCTAGAATTTTAGACCTAGTAGCAATATTCTTCAAAAATGAACATGTGTTCAAACAAACAAAAACTGAAAGAATTCATCACCAGTAATAAGCAATGGAAGATATCTAAGGCTAAAGGAAAATGATTCTAGATGGACACATGAAAAAAAATACAATAATCAGGTAGGCCTGCAAGGTATATTTTGAACTTAAAAGTCATTGATCTGGTTATTTATTGCTACAAAACCAACCTTCCCAAAATCTACTAGCTTAAAACAACTATCTTATTTTGCTCATGATTTTGTGGATCAGGTATTCAAGAAAGGCTCAACTGGGTGGTATGTCTGATCCATGTGGCATCAGCAGAAGCACCTGGGGCTAGAGACTCCACATCCAATTTGTAGGAGGAGACTACACAAAGCTGTGAATTCCAGGAGGCATGTTTACAGAGAACATTTTTGAAATGGTTGAGGTTGTGAATGCCTGGTGAGATAGTCTTTATACCCCCTTTCAGCTCTTAGACTCCATGAATCTAATTGGCTTAATGGGCAGCAGAATGCTTTTATTGATATAGTGTTTCCACCCTTCAGGTATTCTCAGTGCTATTTTTGTTGGCACATTTTTATTTCTTTACCAGGATAGGAAAGCAGCATGCTCTACCCACTTCAGACACATTTGCCATTTAGAAGCCTATAAATGTTATTTCACCACTTATTTCCCTCTGTGTATTAGAGTGTGAGCCCTCTTCCTATTTAATATTTAAATATTGTCCTGAATTGCTCCTCCAATATGTCAAATTTTGAAGATGAAAGTCAAAGATGATTTTTGTTTTGGGGCTCTGTGGCAACACACATCAGAAAAAGACAATGTAAACAGATGAGTATAATTTAAGAGAGAGAGAGAGAGCTTGTAGGCTATACTGAATTGCTCAGCATCCCAAAATATTCTTTTTTCATCTAAAAGTATATTTAAGGATCAAGTAGTTTCTGTTAAAGAGGCTTAAACATCTTCAAAGTGCAACCTAATTTACATAAACAGAGGTGACTTTTAGTGTGACATAGAACTTCAGACCTTGTTCTCTGAGCTCAAATCTATACACAAAAAAATCTATACACAGTTTAGGATTAACTTTCCTTTTCATGCATGGCTCTTTAAATGGAGAACTCAACTCCCAATTTTCAGACTAGAAGTTTTCAAATTTTGCTCCAGCATTGATTAAAGTTGTCTAGGATCCTCCAGGTTCCCAACTGGCAGTTTCAAATTCTTGGTCATAGAATGCTTCTCCTTTTGTTTAAGGCTTGAGTTCTGTGCTTCTGCTGTTTCATATATACCGGTCATTACTACTCGTGTTTTATTTTATCTGGTGATAATCATCCGGTTAGATGTCTTTTATTCTGGCTGGAGCTGGTAGACTGCAGGTCATATTGCCTTGCTGAATATGTCCATCATGACTTTGTCCTATAATGTTCTATATGTCCTATATGTTCATCAGAGCACAGAGATTTGTGAAAATTGAAACTTACAGGTAAGACACAGATGGTTGAGCAGACTTCCTGATTTATGGTTGGCTCATGATTATAGGGTTCAGATGAAACAAACCATTAAGCTCTTATAAAAGTTTTTTTTTGTTTTTTTTTTCTGGGAATTTTGAATAATTGTAGCCAATGCATTTTCCTGAAATTCAATTTCCATTTTAAATTTTAGTATCTTGTCCCCACTGCCACTGAAGATAAAAACTCTTGTCAGGAACATATGCATCAAGTATACTCTTTTTGGGCCTATTGCACTATTTTAGGCTTAATTTTTGACTGCCTTACCATGATTATGAGGGGAAATTAAACCACAAAATGTACCCTTTGTTTGCCTGATTACTTGGTAAAATGAAATGAGTATTTTTATTTCCCTTTAAAACTTTTAAGAGTAGACAGTAACAGTGTGTGGATCTATTTAAAAACCATCATAAGTCTTGCTAGTTAGCTTTCTTTTCATGTAATAGAAAGAGAGGTTGAATGAGTCATGTCAAGTGATCCATGAGATTAATATAGACAAAAATGTCATAGCCTCATGCATGCAGCTGTGAATGGCATATCTACTTTGCCATCTGTATACTTAATGGACAAAATGTCCCAGTGACTGCTTCAGGCTTTAAAGTAACTCAGTTATCAGCAGCCACATTTCCTGTTGTCTAATACCCAAATTCAATTCTACTGGGAAATTTAGTCTGGCTCTTGGAGTAGGTAGAAAAATCTGCTAACCACATTAAGCTCTTTCATAAACCACATTGAATTGGACTATTAGCTAATACTGAGTAAAAGCAAATACCATTTACTTTGAGAGAGTACTGTGTTTTATATGGAGTGATGTTCATTCTCACTGCATTTATATTTTAGCTCAGTAGTGGAAATGAACAATGCATGGTAACGTAACAACTATTATTTCTCTCTGTTAAATGAGATCTGAAAATAAACCATTCTGTAAAGTAAACATATAGCATGTTTAATTTAAATTCTATTTGGATAAATATTTATAGTGACTGTTATATTATTCTGTCCACACTGAAAAAAATATATAGCATTTTTTCCAGGGATAAATTTCCCCTTTCATGTTATCTGCCAAATCAAAATTTTAATGTTTATGTTGCTTCTGGTATAATTATTTCCATTTACAGAATGACATTTCCCTAATTTTATAGTCACTTTATTGAAGAGTAATAGATTTACAGAAACATTAAGTATATAGTACAGAGAATTCCCAAAACTCCCCCCCAACACATAGTATCCCCTATTATTAACATCTTGGATTAGGTACAGTAACACTTATTACAATTAATAAAACTATATTGATATATTATTGTGAATTAAAGTTCATATTTTACATTAAGTTTCACTCCTTGTTGTACAGTTCTATGGATTTTGATTAGTGCATAATGTAATTTACCCACCATTACAATTACACAGAACAGTCTTACCACCTTAAAAATCCCCTATACCTCACCTATGTATTTCTTTTCCCTTTTGCCTCCTCCCTGGACTCTTAGAAACTACAGATCTTTTTATTATTTCTTAGTTTTGCCTTTTCCAGAATGTTGTCTAGTTGAGATCATACAGTACGTACCCTTTTCACACTGCCTTCACTTAGCAAAAAGTATTGAAGATTTCTCTGTATCTTTTTCCTGCTTCATAGTTCAGAACTTTTTATCTCGGAATAATATTTTATTATTATGTACCATAGTTTATCCATTTGCCTATGGAAGGACATCTTGGTTGCTTCCAAGTTTTGATAATTATGAATAAAGCTGCTAAACATTCATGTATAGGTTTTTGTGTATACATAGTTTTCACCTCATTCAGGTAAATACCAAGGAACATGACTGCTGGTCATATAAGCCTCTGTTTAGCTTTGTGAGAAACTGCCAAACTATCTTTGAAAGTGGCTATACCATTTTGCACTCCCACCAGTAATAAATGAGAGATCCTGTAGCTCCACATCTTCACCAGTATTTGGTAATGTCAGTGTTCTAGATTTTGGCTGCACTGATAGCTGTGTAGTGGTACCTCTTTGTTGTTTTAATTTGCAATTCTTTAATGATGTATGATGTACAGATCTTTTCATATGCTTTTTTGCCATCTGTTTTCCTTCTTTAGTGAGATGTCCTTTTAGGTCTTTTGTCCATTTTTTAATTGGATTGTTCATTGTCTTAATGTTGAGTTTCAAGAGTTCTTTGAATATTCTGTATAACAGCCCTTTATCAGATATGTGTTTTGCAAATATTTTCTCCCAGTCTGTGGTTTGTCTTTTTATTCTTGTAACAGTGTCTCTCACTAACAAGTTTTTAACTATAATAAAGTCCAAATTATCATAATTTTCTTACATGGATCATATTTTTGATGTTTTATCTAAAAATTTATCACCAAATCCACTGTCCCTTCATTTGTCTTATGTTATATTCTAGGCATTTTATAGTTTTTCAATTTACATCTAGGTCTATGATCCATTTTGAGTTAATTTTTATGAAAAGTATAGTTCTCTGTTGAGATTTTGTTGTTGTTATTGTTGGCATATGAATGTCCAATTGTTCCAGCACCATTTTTCAAAAGATCATCCTTTTCCATCAAATTGCCTTCACTCCTTTGTCAAAGATCACTTGATTATATTTGTGTTGGTTGGGGTGGCAATCCTTATATCAGACAAATTAGATTTTAAACCAAAGACTATAATAAGAGATGAGAAAAGGACACTATATCATACTTAAGGGGTCTATCCAACAGGAAGATCTAACAATTGTAACTATCTATGCCCCTAACATGGGAGCAGCCAATTATATAAGCCAATTAATAACAAAATCAAAGAAACACATCAATAACAATACAATAATAGTCGGGGACTTTCACAGCCCCCTCACTGAAATGGACAAATCTTCTAAGCAAAAGATCAACAAGGAAATAAAGACTTTAAATGACACACTGGAACAAATGGACTTCACAGATATATTCAGAACATTCCATCCCAAAGCAACAGAATACATATTCTTCTCAAGTGCCCATGGATCATTCTCCAGAATAGATCACATCCTAGGTCACAAATCAGGTCTCAACTGGTAGCAAAAGACTGGGATCATTCCCTGCATATTTTCAGACCACAATGCTTTGACACTAGAACTCAATCACAAGAGGAAAGTCGGAAAGAACTCAAATACATGGAGGCTAAAGAGCATCCTACTGAAGAATGAATGGGTCAACCAGGAAATTAAAGAAGAATTAAAAAAATTCATGGAGGGTGCCTGGGTGGCTCAGATGGTTAAGCGTCTGCCTTC
>NC_138369.1:113659491-113705731 GCF_054177405.1 Leptonychotes weddellii | reverse complement strand
AAGCCTGGTGATGGGTATTAAAGAGGGCATGTACTGACTGGAGCCCTGGGTGTTATATGCAAACAATGAATCATGGAACACTACATCAAAAACTAATGATGTAATGTATGGTGATTAACATAACATAATAAAAGAAAAGAAAATATTTGTGTGGGTCTATTCTGGGCTCTCTAGTCTGTGTCACTGACCTATAACCTACTGGATTTTTTTTTTTTTCCAAATATCATGCTGTCTTGATTACTGTAGCATGGCAGAAAGTCTAAAAGTCAAGTAGCGTCAGTCTTCCTTTTCTATTCTTTATCAGTATTACACTGCATATTCTGGGTCTTTGATCTTTCCACATAAAGTACAAAATCATTTTCTCCACATCTATAAAATAACTTGCAGAGACTTTGGTTGAGTTTGTATTGACTCTATAAAGTTGGGAAGAATTAACATCTTGACAACATGTATAATATGAACATATTGGAGAATTCATATTTAATCCATAAGCATGGAATATATCTCTATTTAGATCTTTGATTCATTAGAGTTTATATATAGAGTTTTAGAATTTCCTCATTTAAATTCTGTATATGTTTTGTTAGATTCATACCTATGTATTTCATTTCTTTCTCCTTCTCCTTCTTTGGTGCTTATTTAAATGATATTATGTTTTTAACTTCCCAATTATTCATTGCTGGTATTTAGGAAAGTAACTGATTTTTTGTATTTTCATCTTGTTTCCTACAGCCTTGCTATAATCACTTATTAGTTGGCAGGATTTTTGTTGTTGTTGCTGATTCTTTTTTATTTTCTACAATCATATCATCTGCACACAAAGACAGATACAATTTCATTTCTTCTTTCCTACTCTGTATACTTTTTACTTCCTTTTCTTATTAAATTTACTAGACTTCTATTTCAATGTTAAATGACAGTGATGAGAAGGGATATTCTTTCCTTGTCCCCAATCATAGAGGGAAATTATCTATTTTCTCATCACTAATATGATGTAGTTGTAGGCTTTTTAAAGATGCTCTTTATCAAGTTGAGGAGTTCTCTATTCCTAATCTGCTGAGAGCTTTTATCATGAACAGATGTTGGATTTTGTCAAATGCTTTTTCTAAATATATTGGTATTTATTATTTAATTATTTATACTTTTTCTTCTTCATTGGATGATCATATGATTTTTCTTATTAACCTGTCAAAGAGATGGATTACATTAATTGATTTTTTATTGCTGAACTAACCTTGCACACCTGGGATAAATCTCACTTGGTAATGGTATATAATCTTTTTTGTATATTATTGGATTTGATTGATACTATTTTGTTGTAAAGAGTACTACATCTATGTTCATAAGAGATATTGGTCTGTAGTTTTCATTTCTTGTAAATCTTTATCTAGTATTGGTATTAGTGGAATGCTGGCCTCATAGAATGTTAAGAAATGTGAACCCTCTTACGCTGTTGGTGGGAATGTAAGCTGGTGCAGCCACTCTAGAAAACAGTATGGAGGTGACTCAAAAAGTTGAAAATAGAGCTACCCTATGACCCAGCAACTGCACTACTAGGTATTTACCCTAAAGATACAAATGTAGTGATCCAAAGGAGCACATGCACCCCAGTGTTTATAGGAGCAATGTCCACAATAGCCAAACTATGGAAAGAGCCTAGATGCTCATCAACAGATGAATGGATAAAGAAGATGTGGTATACACACACACACACACACACACACACACACACAGAGGAATATTATGCAGCCATCAAAAAATGAAATCTTGCCATTTGCAGCAATGTGGATGGAACTAGAGGGTATTATGCTAAGCAAAATAAGTCGATCAGAGAAAGACAAGTATCATATGATCTCATTGATAAGAGGAATTTGAGAAACAAGACAGAGGATCATAGGGGAAGGGAGGGGAAGAATGAAACAAGACAAAACCAGAGAGGCAGACAAACCATGAGAGACTCTTAATCTCAAGAAACACACTGAGGGTTGCTAGAATGTAGGGTACTGGGAGGGATGCGGTGGCTGGGTGATGGACATTGGGGAGGGTATGTACTATGGTAAGCGCTGTCAATTGTGTAAGACTGATGCATCACAGACCTGTACCCCTGAAACAAATAATACATTATATGTTAATAAAACAAAAGTGTTCCCCTTGCTTCTATATTCTGGAAGAGATTTTAGAGAATTGGTATCAACTCTTCCTTAAATGCTTGGTAGAATTCATCCATCAAGTCATCTTAGCTTTGTGCATTATTTTTCCAAAAGTTATTGTTAATTCAATTTCACTAGTTCATATATGCCTCTTCAGATTGTCTACGTCTTCTTGTCTAAGTTTTGATAGTGTGTCTCTTCTAAGGAATGGGTCCACTTCACCTATATTATCAAATCTATGAGCATAGAGTTGTTCATAAAATTCTTTTATTATCCTTTTAATGTCCGGGGAATAAGCAGTGTTGCTCCTTTTCATTTCTGATATTAGTAATTTATGTCTTTCTTGTATTCTTGATTAGCCAGGTTAGAGATTTATCAGTTTTTAAAAAGTCTTCTCAAAGAATCATCTTTTGGGGCACCTGGGGGGCTCAGTTGTTAAGCGTCTGCCTTTGGCTCAGGTCATGGTCCCAGGGTCCTGGGATCAAGCCCCGCATTGGGCTCCCCGCTCAGCGGGAAGCCTGCTTCTCCCTCTCCCACTCCCCCTGCTTGTGTTTCCTCTCTCTCTCGCTGTGTCTGTCAAATAAATAAATAAAATCTTAAAAAAAAAAAAAAGGGACCATGACCTGAGTCGAAGGCAGACGCTTAACAACTGAGCCACCCAGGCGCCCCATAAATAAAATCTTTAAAAAAAAAAAAAATCATCTTTTGATTTCATTGATTTTCTCTGCTTATTTCTTGTTCAAATTTCATTGGTTTCTACTCTAATTATTTTTTATTTTAGGATTTTCCAGCTATTTTTCCATTATTAGTTTCTACTTTAATTCTATTGTTTTCTAAGGACATATTTTGTATGATTTCTGTTCTTATAAATTTGTTAAGGTGTGTTTTATGGCCCAGTATGTGGCCTATCTAGGTGAATACTCCCTGTGAATTTGAGATGAACATACATTTTGCTGTGGTTAAATGCAGAGTTCTATAAACGACAATTACATGCAGTTGATTAATGATGCTGTTCAGTTCAACAATATTATTACTGATTTTCTGCCTCATGAATCAGTCAATTACTAATAAGTGAGTATTCAGGTCTCCAACTATGAGTGGATGTCTTTGCAGTTGTTAGTTTTTGCCACACTTATTTTGATGTTCTGTTGTTAGTCACATATACATTAAAAATCATTATGCCATAATTGACCCCTCTATCAATTATGCAATGTCCTCTATTTATCCCTGATAATTTTCCTCATTCTGAATTCTGCATTGTTCTAGATTAATATATCTGCTCCAGCTTTCTTTGGTTAGTATTACTGTGGTATATTTTTCTTCATCCCTTTATTTTTAAACCATCTTTATCTTTATATTTAAAGTGAGTTTCTTGCAGGCAACCTATAGTTGGGTCTTGTTTTTTTGACCCACTCTGGCAATCTCTGTCTTTAAACTGGTATATTTAGACCATTTGCATTTAAAGTGATTACTGATGTAGTTGGATTAATATCTACCATGTTTTAGCTGTTTTCTATTCACTGCACTTGCTATTTCTTTTTTTTTTTTTTTTAAGATTTTATTTATTTATTTGACAGAGAGAGAGAGAGCAAGAGCAGGAACACAAGCAGGGGGAGTGGGAGAGGGAGAAGCGGGCCTCCTGCCGAGCAGGGAGCCCGATGCGGGACTCGATCCCAGGACCCTGGGATCATGACCTGAGCCGAAGGCAGACGCTTAACAACTTAGCCACCCAGGCGCTGTATTTGTTTCTCTTTTTAAAATCTACTCTAATTTCTCTGTGTTTTTTAATAAAGATTTATTTTAAAAGTGAGAGAGAGCAAGCAAGATTATGCACAAGCGGGAGGAGGGGCAGAGGGAGAGAATCTTTCAGACTCCCTGCTGAGTAAGAAGCCCAAGGAGGGCTTGATCCCACAACTCATGAGATCATAACCTGAGCTGAAACCAATGCTTATCTGACTGAGGTACTTGGGTGCCCCTAACTTCTCTGATTTTTAGTTTATATGATTCAATTTTCTTTATTTCAGCATGTCAATTATACTTCATTTTTAAATTTTTAAGAGGTTGCATTAGAGTTTGCAATATACATTTACAATTAATCTATGTTAACTTTTTTAACAGTATTCTGCTCATGGATAGTACAGGTACCTTACAACAGAATATTCCTAATTCTCTTCTCCCATCTCTTACAGGATTGTCATTTCTGTCACTTATTCATATATTGGAATCACCCAATCTATTATGGCTGCTATTACTATAAACACACAATTATCTCTCAGTTTAAGAATGAAAATAAAATATTTTATTTACCATAATTTATTCCTTCTCTAATACTTTTCCTTTCTTTACATAGATCCAAGTTCCTGACATATCATTTTCCTTCTCTCTAGAGAACTTTCAACATTTCTTGCAAAGTAGTTCTGGCAAAAAATGCCCTCAATATTTGTTTGATAAAATATTTTCCCTTTACTTTTGAATTATAATATTGCTAGACACAGAATTCTAGATTAGTGTTTTTTTTCTTTCATCTCCTTAAATATTTCACTCTACTCTCTTCTTGTGTGCATGGTTTCTTTCTTTTTAAACTTTATTTATTTGAGAGAGAAAGAGAGCACAAGCAAGGGGGAGGGGTAGAGGGAGAAGCAGGTTCCCCACCAAGCAGGGAGCACGACACAGGGCTCGATCCCAGGACTCTGGGATCATGACCTGAGCCAAGGCAGATGCTTTACCTACTGAACCCCATCCAGGAGCCCGTGTGCATGGTTTCTAACTAGAAGTCCAACATAATTCCATACTTGTTCTTCTATAGGTAAGGGATAGCCTGCCCCTCTGCTTCTTTTTAAGGTTTTCTTTTGGTCTTTGGTTTGCTCCAGCTTAAATATGATATACCTAAGTGTAGGGATTTTTGTTTACTTGTTTTGTTTACTTATTGTTTACTATTGTTTTTGTTTACTTGTTTATCCTGCTTAGTGTTCTCTGGGCTTCCTGGATCTGTGGTTTGGTGTCTGTCATTGAAGTATTTAGAAAATTTCCCATTTTTAATTCAAATAACTCTTCTCCTTTCTCTCCTTCCTCTCCTTCCAGTATTCCCATTTTGCCTATTTTATATCTTTTGTAGTTGTCCCACAATTCTTGAATATTCTATTCATTTTTTATCTTGTGTTCATATATTCCATATATTTCTGTTTACTTTTTGCCTATTTTATTAGTTACAGAAAGGAGTGTGTTAAAATCTCCGATATGATTGTAGAAATCTGTATTTCTCCTTTGGGTTCTGTCACTTATTGTTATACGTGTTTTGAAACTATTAGGGTATATGAATACAGGAATGTTTCTATTGAATCCACCTTATCATTGTTATGAAATATACCTCTTTATCTCTAGTAATACCTTTGTGTCAAAAGATGTTTGTCTAATCATATAGCCACTCCATCTACCTTTTGGTTAGTACTCACAAGATATACTTTTCCTATCATTGTACTTTCAAACTATGTGTTACACTTCAATTGTATCTCTCATAACAGCACATAGTTGTTAATATAAAATGTCAACATTTGCCATATCCCAGTAACTGTATTGTTTGCAACCATCTAAATTTATGAAAGAAAGTTTAGATGTCATTTAAAGATATCTGAAGAGAATGATGTCACTAGGGGCCCAATGTATCTACTGTGGGAACTCCCTCTGATACAGATGCTCATGAAAAAGGAAATTTCCTTTCCTTGTGTCAAGAGGAATAACAACACTAGATAACAGTTTAAGACTTTTTCAGTGTCCAGAAAGTGGATCATGGACTGTGTGGTGGTTGTAAATCCAGAGAAGTTGAGCAAAATCACAAAAATAAGTATGCAGAGGGCACTGTAGATTAACTGTACAGTCACTGAACAAGAGTAAATGTTTCATGCCATGAGTTGTCAGAGCAATGGTAACCAAAAGAGCAGAGAGCTCAATAGGTAAGCACTGTAGCCCAAAGGCTGGCAGGCAATGGGCAGCAGCTCTTATCATATGTACAATGATTCTCTCTTACCTCTCAAGAGAACAAAAAACTAAAAACAGCATTACCTAAAATCAGTCAGAGGGGGATCTGAATGGGAACTGGGGTTATACATACAAATAACACTAGGGCTTTAGGGTAATATTTGAAGAATAAGAATTTGGATGAACAGACTATATTTCCTACTAAACACAGAGGCCATGGAACATCAAGAAGTGTGTTACTGACAAGGATGGTTACACCTAGGATATGCTAGCCACACTACTCTTCCTGTGCCCCTTTCTATTCTGTGTCATAATTATTTGTGTAAATGTCTATCACTCAAAGCTCTTTAAGCATAAGAACTATATTTAATTCTTTTTTTAAAGATCTACTCTCTGAGCAAGTTTCAAGTAAGTAATACAGTATTAACTATAGTCACTATGCTGTACATTACATCCCCATGACTTATTTTATAACTGGTAGTTTGTACCTTTCGACCAACTTTACCCATCCTCCTCTCCCCATCTCTGACAACCATCAATCTGTTTTCTGTATCAATGAGCTTTTTTTAATTAGATTTTACAAGTAAGTGAGATCATATGATATTTGTTCTTTCTCTGCCTGACATTTCACTTGACATAATGCCCTTTAGGTCCGTCCATGTTGTTGCAAATGGGAAGATTTCATTCTTTTTTTTTTAAGATTTTATTTATTTATTTGACAGAGAGAGACACACGAGAGAGGGAACCCAAGTAGGGGGAGTGGGAGAGGGAGAAGCAGGATTCCCACGGAGCAGGGAGCCCAATGTGGGGCTCGATCCAGGACCCTGGGATCATGACCTGAGCTGAAGGCAGATGCTTAATGACTGAGCCACCCAGGTGCCCCAGATTTCATTCTTTTTTATGGCTGAGTAATATTCCACTGTGTGACATCTTTGTCCATTCATCCACTGATGGACACTTAGGTTTTTTCCATATATTGGCTTTGTAAATAATGCTGGGATGAACATGGGGGTGCATATATCTTTTCAAATTAGTGTTTTGGGGATAAATACACAGAAGTAGGATTGCTGAATCATACAGAAGTTCCATTTTTAATTTTTTGAGGAATCTCCATACTATTTTCCACAGTAACTGCATCAATCACCAACAGAGCACAAGGGTCCCTTTTAGCCACATCTTTCCCAGCATTTGTTATTTCTTATCTTTTTAATAATAGTCATCCTAACAGGTATGAATGATATCTCACCGTGGTTTTGATTTATATTTTCCTGATGATTAGTGATGTTGAGGATCTTTTGAAAAATATCTGTTCAGATCCTCTGTCCATTTTTAAAATTAGATTTTTTTTTTGCTATTGATTTGTATGAATCCTTTTAATATTTTGGATATTAACCCCTTATTAGATATGATTTGCAAATATGTTTTCCATTTGGCAGGTTGCCTTTTCATTTTATTGAAAAGTTCCTTTGCTGGGCAGAAGCTTTTTTAGTTTAATGTAGTCCCACTTATTTTTGCTTTTGTTGCCTTTGCTTTTAGAGTCAGATCCAAAAAATTATCTCTAAGACCAATAGCTTATTACCTATGTTTTCTTCTACAAGTTTTATGGCTTCAGGTCTTATATTCAAGTCCGTAATTCATTTTGAGTTAATTTTTGCATATGGTATAAGATAGTGATATAATTTCATTATTTTGCATGTGACTATCCAATTTCCCAATACCATTTATTGAAGAGACTATCCTCACCCTGTTGTATGTATTTGACTCCTTTGTCATAAATTGACCATATATTCATAAGATTATTTCTGGGCTCTCTTTTCTGTTCCTTTTGATCTATGTGTCTGTTTTTTATGTCAATACTGTACTGTTTTGATTACTATGGCTTTGTAATATAGTTTAAAATCAGGGAGCATGACATCCCCACCTTTGATCTTCTTTCTCAAGGATGCTTTGGCTCTTTAGAATATTTTGTGGTTCCATACAAAATTTAGGATTATCTGTTCTATTACTGTGAAAAATGCTATTGGTATTTTGATAGGGTTTGCCCTGAATATGTAGACTGCTCTGGGTGGTATAAACATTTTAACAATCCATGAGCATGGAATATTTTTCCATTCATCTGTGTGTTCTTCAAATGTTTCATCAGTGTCTTATGGTTTCCAGTACACAGACTTTTCACTTACTTGGCTAAATTTCTTCCTAGATATGTTACTCTTTTTGATAATTATAAGTGGGATTGTCCTTAATTTCTCTTTCTGATAGTTTACTATTAGTATATAGAAAAACAAAATTTTTGCATATTGATTATATATCCTGCAATGTTACTAAATTCATTTATTAGTTTTAACAATTTTTTGTTGTTGTTGAGTCCTTACAAATGTAGGATTTTCTATATTCTTAATTCTCTTTATAACTCCCAATAGTGCCTGGTAGAGGAAAACTATTAGATTAACTTTTAAAACAGATAAATGAATTACTTAATCAATTAAAAATGGAAAAAAAAATGAACCTTAAGATCCTATATACTTTTTGGTTGCCCTGGCCACCAGCTCCTATCTATTCTCCCATGTCAGTACCCTGCTCTGTGCCCTATGAGTACTGACCCCCTAGACTTATCATCAGAACTGCACTGACTTCTGGCTTCTAGTCTGGCCAACAGGAGGCACCTGCAAATTATAGACTGGATAGATAGAATGACTGATATATTTCTTTCTCCTTTGCTTCCCTCTTTCACTGTTATAGTTGTGTTACTATGACTTCTATCATACAGCCCTTCTCCCACAGTCCCTAGATGATACTAGAATTTTGTCCTGACCTTAACTCATATATAAAGCACAAAAAACGCTTAGCAGGTATTTCTAAGGAAATAACATTTATTAAATGTCTGATGTTAATAGTACCATTACTTGATATTTTACAACTTAGTGTAGTAGTAATTATTTTTATCCTCTTAGGATATTACATTTTTCTTCTTTTTATCTGAAGAATCCATATTTTCCCCTCTTTTAACAACTGTATTATTTTCCTGAAGTTTCTTAATGATAGGGTAATTTTCCAATTGAGAAAAGATTAATGATATATATTTTCTTATATATGTATATTTGTGTGTATTTATATATATATACACATCTGTGTATATGCACACATATACATACACACACCTATTTTATCTTCATGTACCTTTAACTATACCACTTTTCAGCTGGAAATTTATATTTAAAATTTTTTGTTACTTTTTAAAATATTCTTAGAATAAAAATATAACCATGTTTTTTTATAAAAATTTAAGAACACTACTGGTTCTTATAATGAATACATAATGATTAAACGACTGAGATATTTATACAAAAATAAGCACCTGAAAGAGGCATTTAAATTGTTTTATATCTTAATGGTTTTCACATTTATCTCACAACAAACTTATCCTTTTCCTTCAGCTCCCCAAACACTTCCTTACAGGCCCATAAAGAGAAATTCTTGACTTCCTTACTGAGGAAAAGGTACATATCCTTCTTTCCACCTCTCCCTGGCTCTTTCTCATGGGAGTGGAACATTTTTACCAAATGGGTGATATGACAATACATTGACATCCATTTATGTATGTTTTTCTATTTGATAGTTAAGGTGCTAAACATTGTTATAAGTTAATAACAATAAACAAGACCATAGAAATTTCTAAGTGAAAGGAATTTAAAAAAAAAAATTATCCAGTTCTATTCTCAACTTTAGAATTGAAAGGAATAATGCCCAGATAGGTTCTGTCATTTATCTATGATCATAGATAGGTAAAATATTTGTATTAAATAGTTCTTTGCACCTTGGATTTTTCCTCTGAAAACCGATGGCCATTGTTCTAAAAATACAAACTGAAGAGTACAGATGGAACACACTGTGAGCAGCCTTGTCAGTATATCCAAAACTGTCATTAACACTAATAGGAGTCACCCATGTACAATAGGCAGAAAATCACTTCTTTAGATTTTTAAAGATATCTGTGGATGTCTTGCCTCCTAGAATATTTACTTCTTTTTCTCTCTTATGGAAAATGTTTTTTTTCTCCCTGACATTTCAGTGATCCTAAGGCAGCTGGGCTCATCTAAAAACAACAAAAACAACAAAAAGGAAGTGTATGTGACTGAGGGAGAAAGCTAGTCCATGTTTGAGAGGGCTGCAGATTGTCATCATTTTTTAAAAGCTAGCTAAAGCTAAAGTGATGGATGTCAGTGATTGTAATTTTTTTTTCTTTGCAGTGATTGCCATCAAAAGATGGCGCTGTACATATTTTAATGTGACTACTATCCAACTCAAACAGTTGCTTTGGAAAAAAGATGAAATTCTGACATTACTTAGATGAGCTGAAAATACTTATATGATCTTCTTGTTATAATAAAACCCACCAGTGTTGAAAAAATAGAAATAATCAATGCATGGCTTTAAAAATTCAGTCTCACACATTTAGGAAAAGATTCTACTGCATTCCTAAGGCAACAGCTTGGTGGGTTCTGAGAAATAAAGAGGGAATAAGAAATATTATCTGGTTTTAGTGGATAGCCAGAATTAGTACTTGGATGGGAGAATTATACATTACAAATAGCACAATAAACTCATTGGAAAACTGATTGGAGAAAAACATCCTTTTGGCTGGTCAAAATATCTAAGTAAAAATTTAAAAATCAATTAACTGACTACATATTTTAGATCGTTCATGACTAACAAATGACCTAATATTCTATAAAACATGACAAGTATTAGGAAATTGACGAAAATCACTGAAGTCAAAGAACTACAGAACCTAGTACTGGAGCCTCCATTTTGAGCCACAGGGTTGAGAGGTAACCAGTATCAGCCTCATCACAGATGTTCAGAATAAGCATAAGACTATTTTAAAGCTAGAAGCCTCTTTTGCTCTGCTAGGAGCTATGATGGGCAACAGGGCAGTAGAGAAAAGCCTGTACCCTGAAACAACAGGTGCTAAAGCTGTGCCCAAGAATGGCAAAACTGGGCACTTCTGTGGTCCATGGGATGTTTTTTAATTTCCTCCCAAGTGCCCCTTGGATGGCAGGTCGCCTCTCTGTTCCCTTCTGCTTTGTCTTGTTGGTACTTGGCATTTCTCAGGATCCTAAAAGACACTGATGCAAGACCTAGAAAAGCCTGTGTAATACTGACCAATGTGCTGAGGCTTGTTCCCAATTTTGTTTTTAGAAATGTTGTAATTCTGGGGGCGCCTGGGTGGCTCAGTTGGTTAAGTGTCTGCCTTCGGCTCAGGTCATGATCCCAGGGTCCTGGGATCGAGCCCCGCATCAGGCTCCCTGTTCCGCGGGAAGCCTGTTTCTCCCTCTCCCATTCTCCCTGCTTGTGTTTGCTCTCTCACTGTGTCTCTCAAATAAATAAATAAATAAATAAATAATAATAATAATAAAAAGAAATGTAATTCTGTAATTGATATCCTCGTCATTGCTGTACTGTAATTCCCGGCTCCTAATATTCCACGAATCAGACTTAACTTTTTATCCTCCTTTTCTTTAAAAATACATTCACCAAATAGATTTGAATTCTTAGCATTTGCAAAGAATTATTCTAGACACTATATTCTGACTGAAATGATTAAGACCTACAAATTTCTTGTTCACATTATACATGAAGGGACGATTTAAGAATTAAGAAAATAAATAAGATAGTTTTATATAATAAGTACTATAAAAATTAAATAAGGTAATTTGATACCAAGGGAGAACATTTTTATAGGATGATTTAAGGGTGCCTGTTAGAAGACCTGATATTTCAGCCAGGGAGAGACATCCAAGGAAAGATTAGGAGCTACAGCGTTCAGGAAATGGAACCAGCTAGTACAAAGGCTCCAAGGAAGGAATGAACTTGACAAACTAGAAAAGCAAAGAAAGGAGAGTGAGGCTAAATAAGACAGAAATGGAAAAAAAATGGATAATTTGAGGTAGAGAGGTAAGTGGGAACCAAATTTATAGGTCTTTCCAGACCACAGCAGAGATGCTATTTTATTCTAAGGGCAATGGAAAGACATTAGACGATTTTAGTCAGAAAAGTAACACATGTTATTAATGTTTTTAGACAATACCCCTGACTTCTATGTAGGGAGTGAACTGTAGGTGTGGTATCAGGGCAATCAGGAAATCTTTTAGGATGCTGGTTACAGGTAACCTGGCTAATGCCAGGGAACAGATGATGGTGATGTGACTGAAATTAGTAGTATTAAGATGGAGAAAAATGGATAAATATGACAAATGGGCGTTTGGAGGTATAGCAATGCACAGGACTCGCTGATGGAAAGGTTTCTTCACTGAAGAAAAGAGGAATGAAGAGGATTCATTTCCTGAGATGGAAGTTCTGAGGGAGGAATGTGGTTTGGATTACCCATATTCATCTGAGATCTCACATCTGATACCTGGCTTCCATTTTGCTCGTGTAAAGCTCATTCCAATCCCCCATGATATACTCCCAGAAGTCTTTATAGTGCATCCTAAAGTATCCAGAGACAGAGTCCCCAGTAAGCTTAAGGAAGTTTAACCTTTAGAGCAGCTCACATGCACTGGCCCCTCCTAAGGTCCAAAAATAAGTCCTAGAAATACATTCAAATGTTCTTGTTTCTGTAACATTTGCAAAAATAATATAATTCAACCATATTGGTTAAGACTGTTTCCTAACTTTTTCATATTTCTCTTCAGGTGGTCTTAGGATGCCCATGCATTTAGTGATGGGTAAGTTGAGTTTGGGACATATTTAATTTACGTTTAGTGGGATATAATGTCTTGTGGTAACTTCTATGAAGAGTTCTGGCATATAGATACCTTCTGTGAATATTGCTGCTCACTCTACCATGCCATGAAATTGTAGGGCCGGTGGGTGCATTTTAACATAAGAGTTTTACCAACACCTGGCAGAAGATGCTATGGAAGGAGAAAAACAAGGCAAAAAAAAAAAAAAAGTGTGCAGAGGTTAATCTGTGGAAAATTCTCCCAATCTTTACATGGGTTAAATGGATTCCTATCAATGCTCTAGATAAAATGAAAATTTCCTCCCAGCAGGACTATATATAGCCAATGCAGTATATACAATCTAAATGCAACAATTGCTTTTTCTTTTTTACAAGAATGAAGCACAATAGAATTTATCAGAATCCCTTTGTGAGGCACAAATCTGTAACTGTACCACAAACAGGGAGGACATCTGTGTGTGAAGTCACATGCTTTATGCATTTGAATTACCTAAAAAAAATGCAACAACAAAATTTGATCAACTCTGTCAGAGAAGAGACTGAGTTTATCTTCTCTAAATAGAAAATACTACAAAACCATTGTCGTATTAAGAGGCCGCCGAAGAGTATACAGTCAGAAAATGTAGGTAAAGTTATAATTGTTATTTCTTTTTTCATTCTAAATACTTATTGAATATAATTGTTTTAATAACTGTATGAGTTTTAAAAAATTGGTCCCCCAATATATCAAACTTTAGGTTTCACAAAACCTACATCAACCCATGCTTCTGTTAGAAGCCAGATATAATATTGATGAAATTCAAGGGGCGCCTGGGTGGCTCAGTCCTTCAGCGTCTGCCTTCGGCTCAGGTCATGATCCCAGGGTCCTGGGATCGAGCCCCGCATTGGGCTCCCTGCTCAGCAGGAGGCCTACTTCTCCCTCTCCCACTCCTCCTGCTTGTGTTCCCTCTCTTGCTGTGTCTCTGTCAAATAAATAAATAAAATCTTTTAAAAAAATCGACGAAATTCAAAGGCATTATCTCTTTCTGAGAACCACAAATATTTGGATCTGTTAAACAAATACCTGCCTGATGCTGCTAAAAGGCAATTATCATGCAGATCAAAAGACAATCCTTTGACTTCCCATCTTCTTAACATTGGCTTGTGTAGATAACCCCTTGGATCTTCTGGTCTACTTAACACTTAATAGACTTTCTTTAGCTCTTACACAAATTTCACATGTTCAGATTAGTTACCATTATTGTGACCCAGAAAATCAAAATACCTATATGAACAATATTTAAAATTCCCTTAGTATTTGGAGTGGGGTGTATTTAACATGATCTTGCATTTTGTTTTGTTTTAGTTGGGTTGGCTTGGGGTTGTTTTTTGGAAGAATATTTAAAAACAATTTTGGTTTTAAAGCTAGCCAAAGCCTTATTCCCTATTTAATATTTCACAAGTGCCCCAAAATCTTTGTCTTTCACATTTTATAGCTAAAGGTGTAAGGAAAGTCTGGAGAAAATAGCTATAAAATCGTACATATTTCTACTCCTGATGGGCTTGTGAAACAGTCTCTTCTCAAAGAAGATCTTAAAGTCAATACTGAAATGGAAAAGCTAAACCAGATGCTATTCTGCCTTATGTTCTATCAAGCAAATTGACAAATTATGATTGTCAAATCCTTATTACTGGCAGTGCTGAATAGAACATAATTTAATTTTCAGATCCTTTGATGCAGTTCAGGAAAAGCCCTATAGATATTATAGCAATTGTACTCAGAGAAAATTAACCTTAAAATACCTGGGTGTTAGTTCATTTCCCAAGTGCCAGAGTAACTAAACAACATATAATCTTCAAATAATGTACTCTGTTGTTTGAAGAGATTTCAATCAATAAGAACCATAAGCACAGCTATGAACAGATAATACTGTTAGGCATGCTACACACTTAAATACTGGAGAAGCAAAAGTTTCATGGTACCTGGGGCAGAGAAGTAAAGTTTTTAAAGTATATGAACTTTATGCTAGGTCTTATGGACATGATGGGCAGAGATTGTTCAAAGAATGTAACTTCAAAGATTAAATGAATGAGTACAAATAAACAAATTTCATCAATTTTTTAAAAGATTTTATTTATGAGAGAGAGAGAGAGAGAGATCACGAGCGGGGGAAGGGTAGAGGGAGAAGCAGACACCTTGCTGAGCAGGGAGCCGGATGTGCAACTCGATCCTGGGATTGTGACCCAAGCCGAAGGCAGACACTTAACCAACTGAGCCACCCAGGAACCTCAAATTTCATCAATTTAAAATGATTTATTTTCTGGGGAATGATTGTAAAAAGGAAATACCAAAAAGAGACACAACAAAATCTTCAAGGAAAAACCAGCTTGGCCTTTCTATACTTTAATCCAGGTTCAAATCATGTCTCTCCAATGCTGTGCTGGTAAATATTTAACCTGATTTATAGTAGTGCAGATTTCCTTGGTATAAATATACCCAAATGACTGATACCAAGCTATCAGCTGATGTCACTGAATGCAAAATTGGAGAGAGATGTGCAGTTGCACATTAATATGTAGTATTTCACCACACAAATACAATAAACATAAATAACCTTAAGACCATAGATAAAAGTGCAAAATAATTAGAAAGTGATAATTTTTGACTATATATTACCTTTCTTTTTATATTACTTATTTAATTGTAGGGCTAAATAATTTAATTTTTCATAATGATTGCTTTCAACAATCAGCTCACAAAATTTAACAATTTTGTGGCTCCATACATGCCAGTTCCAACATACCACTACCTTAGGCTACATAATGTCTTAAGCTTTATCCTAAGTGCAGTATGGAAGGCCATTAGGAGACTTCAAGAAAGGGAGAGAATGTACTATATTTTTCATTTTTAATAGCTCATTCATGCAGCTGTGGGGAGAACGGGTTGGAAGGAGATGGGAGAGGAAATGCAGAGCCAGTGAGAAGATTATTGGTGTCTGCTCTCAAGAGGCAGTCTGATCTCTGATGTAATATGGGTTTCAGAGGATATAAAGCCATTTTGTTTTGACTTCAGTGAAAGCACATTTAGACATTTACAAGAAAGCCATAAGAGAAACACAAAACAACAAAGGAAATGAAAAAAAAAAAAAAAAAAAGGCATAGAAACTAAATGTGTTTCCAGAGCATAAATTCTCTCTTACCTGAGAACCTTTGGCCACACATGGGCTCAGCTGCTCAGATTGGGTTCCAGAAAACACAAACCTAATCCTGTTTTTAAAATCTTAATTCTTTCTTATTTGGTTTGCCAAATGCATGTTTACTTCCTGCTTCTGTTCCTATTGTCCAAAAGTAATATCTTTGTTTGGATGCTTTAGTCACTGAATGGCTTCTTAGAACTCACCACTTTGCACACTCTCCCCCGCCCCTCCCCCCCCAGCCATTCACATTTCTTCTCTTTCACAAGGAGGCCTGTTCTTCCAGATCATAGCACTTTTATGGTGCTCACAACACTTCTACCTACTTCATCTCATTTAATTTCAGTCTAACCCTATATAGTAGCAAAATAGGTAGAACATTCAACAGGGATACTTCCTAAGATCTGTGGGAATTTCTAGGTTGAGAATCTCAAATAGCATAACATTTTAACTGTAAAATACAAAGAAGTACTAATTTTTTAAAATGATTCTATAAGTACAGAGTGATGCCACATATAAAATTATTAAAATATACTCTACCATTAATATTTAACTAATACTGGAGGTCTTCAAACTTAAGGTATGTTTAAGACTCCCCAAGAGGTATGTGAGTACTTAGTTTTAGGAAAACAATTTTTAGACTGTAAACTTCCATATATATTGTTCCCTAAAATTGATTTAACAGGGAACTTACATCTCAAGTCTTCCTTCCAACTTCCTCTTTTAATTAATCTTTTACTTTATAAAGGAAAAGCATACCTGTCACTTATTCCTAATACTATCATGGTACATTGTCATAGGACAGAAATGAATATCTCTGAGTGGGGTGCCTGGGTGGCTCAGTAGGTTAAGCATCTGACTCTTGGTTTCAGCTCAGGTCCTGATCTCAGGGTTGTGAGATCAGGCCCCACATTGGGCTTTGCACCCAGTGCACAGTCTGCTTAAGATTCTTTCCCCGTTCCTCTCTCCTCCCCATTTGTTCCTTCCCCTGCTCATGCTCTCTCTCATTCAAATAAATAAATAAAATGTAAAAAAAAAAAAAAAAAAAAGAAATATATCTGAGTATCTCATATTAGGACAATTTGAAATACTGCTGCAAATGTTGGGAAAGTGGATGATCTAAATTAATTTTCAAATCCAGTACTTTGATTGTTGTCTTTCAACAGAATTAAAGGAGATCCTGATTGAGTTGTTGGCTGATAGAGCATTGAAATAATTTTTAATGATAAATTACTAGGGCACATTACTTGGAAAGTGTTCAAAGAACTGTGTGTCAATATAATAAAACTCCTTACATTTCCATCTATATTTTTATGTGGACACTTGTTTCATACTTCCATCTATAAAAACAAAAATAGTAATAGAATCAATGCTGAATCTTGGCTCAGTCTAGTAGCAAGTCATATTTATCCATAGATATAAGCTTCATATATCTTAGGAGATCCATTTCCAATAATTTTTTCTTTTATGCTGATGACTTATCAAAATGTATTATATTGTTATGTTGCATACTACTATAACTTTTAGTGATGATTCAACTCAAAATATTTTTTAAACAGAACTTTATTGTCCCAGCAGATTTACAAAAAATTAAATGCATCTGTTTCTGTTGCAAGGAAATATGATAGAATGATCAATAGACTTTCACACATAAAATATATCTTATTTTTTGATAGATAAAATTCTGTGGTGTAAGATGAATGGAAATATAAGTTTAAGGAGGTAAACTGATAAAACTCTTAAAAAGAGCTTGTTCATGTGTTTTTGTAATGCATAAGGGTAGTTATCAAGTCATTCTGATATATATTCTTTGGAACTGATTTAAGAATGACATAATTTTATTTAAAATTGCCAATATTTATAGCATTCTAGAAATTACATCATTTTCAAGTAATTAAACTTATGACAGAAAATTTTAGATGTCGATTTAAAATGTGTGAGGGGCCACATAATTTTTCAAAGTTCTTTTAGGACACACACAGGAAAAAATTATTGAAGACTTCTGTTTTTCCACTGTAAAACATCACTCAATTGAATATCTTCATGTATTTTTTTTTTCATCTCTCTTCACCGGCACCAGCAGCTGGGTTTTTTCTTCCCCGCCCCCCAAGCCACACATTTTAAAAATTGCTTCAAGAGACTGACTGTGTAAGCAGGGTCAAGGAGAAAACAACCAACCATGTGACTAGTTGCCTGCTGAGCAGTTAACAAGGCTCACACCCGAGCTAACTGGCTCATTTCTGCACAATAGCCCCTAGGTACACAAGCCTCAATTTCATGCCTCAGTAAAACTACAAATCACCACATGTCACAGTCCGTCATGGTCACTTGCACAATGTTGACACCATGAACATTAAATTTGTAAATACTATGAATCTACTGAAATTCCCCATTTACAGATGAAGAAACTGATATTCAGACAAGCTAAGTAACTTGCCCAGATTTACAGAGCTGGTAAAAGGCAGATCCAGTTCTTAAATGTATGACTGAATTTATACTTAGTGTAACACGCAAACACATATACACATACGTATCAGTGTATCTGTATACATATGTTATATGTATATATCAGTATGCTTGCTTGCCTGTATAAGCCAAGCCCACAGCAGACTTGTACTAATATGTATTAGATTGTATCTTATTGTATCACATTGTTTATCAACATGTACACTGTATCTCAACGTGCCCTCACCTCAGACTATATTGCCTGATGCACAGAGAAGGGACTTTTGTGGGACTGGAAGAGATTCAGAGATGGGGACCTGGAAGAAACAGGCTATGGGTCCACTGCCAACCACAAGTTTTAATTTTTAAATCCCAGAGATAGAAAGGGGGTAGACAGGCAGACTGAGACTTGGGGCTTTGTGTGACATCACAACACAGAAAAGGTAAGGTTTTCCAGAAGCCCACATTTCACCAAGGGAGAGGAAATTCATTTTCCCCAGCTCTGCACAGAACACAGACATTTCTGACCCTTACAGGACTGGCTGCTCAGAGAGGCCCAGGAGAGGGTATCTGGACCTGGCTAACTGTCCTTCTAGGGGCCCACAAGAGCGGCAGTGGCAACCAGCAAGGTTAGCCTCAGAGAAGGCTACCAATAATGAGCGAAGAGCAAAAAAAGAAGCACACAACGTAAAAACGGTGGTATATAAAAACATACCAGCTGGTGGATTGGTTCAAGAAAACATCTTTGGTATGTTCAAGGAACAGCAAAGAGAAGAAAGAAAGGAGATGAGGTCAGAAAGATGAGTAGGGCCAGATCATGTAGGGCCCTTTAGGTCATGGTAGTAAGTTTATATTTTAAGTGTACAAGGAGGCCATTATGTTTATTAGGTCATGTGATAAAATGGGGGAAAGAGGACAGAAACAGAAAAGGTTTCCCCTTCTTCAATTTTCTTAATGTAAAACACAAAGATACACTCTCTGTTTTAATCACCAAGTCATGTTAATTATCCAACGTCTGTGGAATTTAGTCTATTGAAGAAGATGAGTCAATATCACCCTGGAAAGAAAGAGAAGTAGAGTAATTGTACCAATGGGTACTGTCACACACACAAACATTACACACACACACACACATCTTTATGATGAGTATGTGTCCACAGATCTAGGAACCACTTTTAAAATTCACTATTGCTAAAACACCAAAAAATGCCAGCAGCTAATAACTACTAAAAATTATTACTTGACATATTTTTCAACTTCCTAACTTTTCCAAGTCAGTGTATGTCCTTTCCCTGTTGATATTCTGACAAGTGTTGTCTATTAGAAAGAGAAAAGTAAGAACTATTTATCCTCAAAATAAAACATTTAAACAATTAAGGCTAAGATTTCCAAGAATATATTAATAGCACTTTATGCCTTTTTAGAGCACTTAAGAAATAGCTTGCTGCTTATCTAACATATATTAACATATATATGTTTATGTATATATACATATATATATATGTAAAATGATGCAGATACACAGTTTGCTATGTTTCCTTATTTTATTTTATTGTAGTGATTGCAAAATGTTATGAAGAAGGATTTTTGTTTCCCTTGGAAAAAAATGGAACATTCATAAAGTCCAGTCATTCCAGTGAGCTTCATGCAGCATATGGCAAGATCTGTTAGAATTTCCACTATTATTTGAGTGCATAATTGTGTTTTCCTATGGAAAGAAGAGAATATTTTCCTACTTCCCACAAGCAAGTGATTCTGAACTTCCTATGCTATTTGAAGCTGTGCAAGTGCTATTGAGAAGCCTATTCCCTTGCTTATATTTATAGTTTGTGTGTTACTAGAGATCATGCTCAGGTGCCACCAACCAAGGCACTGAGATCCTGTCCCCCAAATGATGCTCATGGCATTGTTGTCATGCTTTCTCTCGGCTTCTCTAGAGCAAACCCACCCCATGATGTATAAGCCTGGTCTTTGTAGTGAGACAAGGTCTGATTCGAGTCGTGGCTCTGCTACTCGCCAGCTAACAGACTTCTCTGACCCTCTGGGTCCCCCACTGTACAGTATAATTAACAATACTTGCCCTAGTGGGGTTGTTGTGGTGATTAGAAATAACCACTTCGCTTTAAGCCCTGTACCTAGTATAGAGCTATTTTTCCTTTTTAATTTAGCACAATACACTTAGTCATTCAACATACATATTCGATACAAATTACAGAAACTACACGTGTTCATCAACTCTAAATGCTACAATGGCTTCCTATTTCAAAGCCATGGTAATGAGTTTATTCTCCCTAGGTAAACTCATTAACATAGGATGGAAAGATCTCTACTAGCAAGCCTTAGCCTATCTTAGTATAACATCATTTCTTACTACACATTTCACCTTCTATTCTGATTCAGCTACATAGTACTGCACAACTACTCATAGTTTTTGCTCAAATATGTAAATGATTATCATTTTTTTTTTCTTTGTCTATATGTCTTTGATCACATTGTTTCTCCTTCCCTGGATTTCTCCCACATGATCCTCAAATCTATGAAAATTCTGCCCATATTTCAAAGTCCAGAGCAAATGTCTACTCAATGAAGTTATCCCTGATTCCTGTAGTAAGAATTAGTGTCACCTGTTTCCTATTCCGCTAGTATAGAACCACCTTATTACATTATAGGTATTTGTATAATTTCGTCTTGGTTCCTTGAGGGAAAAGATTTGGCATAGGTTACCTTTGCTTTAATATTTTTTGGTGGATTGAACTGATATAAAAAGTCTTACATTATCCATGGTATTAAATAAAGATTTCTACATAAATCAGGTTTTACACTGATTGCTAGCTCTTTATTATTTTCTTTCATTGGTACAATAATGGTTAATATTTTACTGAACTCTTTAAAAAAAAATTCTTTAGGTGTACAGATCAAACTTTGGATCTGCAGACCAACTGTTTGCAATTTAATAACATATAACTCAACTCAGGGCCTCACTGAAATTTCTTTTAATAGAGCACCTGTCTCAACTCCTGAGTGGTAGTGGCTCTAAAACATCTACCTTGGGTTTGTTTTTGTACTTGGTTTCTCTACAACCCTAAGTTTCTATATTTCTCTATGTCTGCCACAGGGACAGGCCAGGGAATGGCCCCAGTTCTGGCTCCAGGTCTAGTGTTTTCACGAACAAGCATTAATATATCTTCGAGCAAACTATGTTCAAATTATTTTGGTCCTGTTAAGACAAAGTTTACTTTGAATCAACACACTTTTTATAGGAAGGGAAATTTTTATCATAATGTTGTCCCCTTCACAAATGGTTCATCTGGCTCAGAAGTCAACTGTTAGAAAAAGGAAGAGGGCTTTTTGATTAAGACTACTTCATCTCCCTTCTGGGACAAGAAACATCAACAGACAACATTTGGTAATGTGACATGGAGAATACAACCATACATTTTAAGGAATTATGCCTACCAGTGGATCAATAGTGTGCTCCCTGAATCAGCTTCAGCAACAGGCAATTCCATTTGTGCCCTTTTCAGGAACACCTATTTAAGATATTTACAACTCAGATATGCAGGTTGGTTCTGGTATTACATGATCTATATATTCTTTTCAATCTTTTCTTTCCCATGTAAAAGTGTAAAAATACATTTTTATTGAGGTTTCAGGGCATCTTTGGTACCAGTGAAGCTCAAGAAGAGCTTTTTATTTTTTAAAATAAAATTGGAAATGTCCTCAGACTGTCATGTACAGGAGACTAAGCTCTTACACTATTTAAAAATTTTATGTGATCATAAATCTGTTCCATAGTCAAGTTACTGTTTTATAATACATTGTAACCTTTTTCTTTCTCATTTCCTCCTTTTTTTCCCCAAGAGATATATATGAATTTTATTAGTTTTATTTTATTTAGAAAAATCATGGCATTTTTAATTTGGAAAATGTATTTCCATTTCTTACATTAACAACATCTGCATGCATTAAGAGAATAGCAATATTTATGTAATGGTGGGTATTATTTGAACTGGAATTCAAGAACACAATGAATAAATGGTTGGCTAGAACAGTACTGCCAAGTAGCCCTGAGGTAGCATGCACCCATGAGCCCAACAATACATCAGCACTGATTTCTCCAAGGCTTTTCCTTAGTTTAGAATGAAGGTTGTCATGCAGTTCCAAGCCTACAGATTTCATAGCACCCTTTCACTATAGCAAGTAAGTTCTATTGTCTTGATAGAAATATGTTTTAGTTGGGAAATCAAAAGAAATTGCAGAATAGCTTCTGTGCCTCAGAACCATAAAATAAGAACATTTTTTATTTGTCCTAGATCACTTGTACCTGTTTTCTAAATGAGGATGCTCATAAGCTAGAGTGTGGTCACTTGCTCAAGGCCACATGATATCTTTTAAAAGTAAGTATATGCATGTGTACCTATGTTGGAAGACAGGAGAGATTAAGTTTCTTGAATTTTGAGCTCTAGGAGCTTAACTCCATTATAAAGAAGGATTTTTCTTCAGATGTATAAATTTGCTCTTTCTGTCTGTAATGAACATTTGCCTTTTTTATTTTGGTTTCCAAAAATCTATTGTTTGATTCTTAATGGAGCCTCATCATACTACAGCAACCAAAGAGGATAAATTTCCATCTCTGCTTGTCTTGGAAGCTAGAAAAAGAACACATGACTTAGAGTCAAACCAGGGGTTCCTTCCACCTGGGAATGAGAACCTTGAAGAAGAGCTGCAAGAATTGGGAGAGACTTAGTGATTGTTCATAGAACTATGATGAGTAGAGAACAATGGTGGAGCCAGGAAATGTCCCCTGGCAGTGCCACCAGCTGTGCTTTCTAACCACATAGTGCCTGAGGCATGACTTTGGTTTGGATCTTGACTTGGTGGCCTTCAGTGGTTCCCAGCTATTTCCTGAGTCTAGTTCTTTATCTTTCCCAAGTATTTGTATCTCCACTATATTTTTCTTCCACTTAGAGTTTGTTTTAGTTATTTAGAACAGAATTGGAAATATGTATGCTTCTTATGGAGACCTCTTTGGGAGCCAAGTTGAAGGGCTTCAAACGTAAAGCTCCCAGAAATGGAATGGATTGGATTTTCATTCCAGGTCAATAGATAGAGGAGTGGGGATATAGAAAATAAATCTAAAAACAGACATAATTATAAGAAGCCATACTTGGGTGTTAGGGTATAACAAGAACCCTGGGCTCAGAGCCAGGAACCTTCCTCCACCACTTAGTTAGCCTGGTGACCTCTGGGTAAAGTACTTTCTATCTTTAAGCAATTGTCCCTTTATCTCTGCAAGACAGATAATACCAGTACCAGAGCCTATTTCACAGGGTTGTTAAGAATAGAAAATAAATGTAAGGTAAGCAAATAAAGGATATGATTAAAGTAGACTTACTGGTACTGTTACAATTATATTCTACAATAGATGAGTATCAGTCACCTTAGTTTCCATTTTATAATGACTTTTAGAGTAACTCATAAAAGTCCTACTTTTTTCCTACAGATTATAGGCCTGGCATGGTGAGAAAATGACAGAATTTGAGGTCAGATGGGCCTGCGTTTGAATCCTGGTTTCACAATTTATAACCTACATGACTGATGGCAAGCTACTCAAATTCTGAATATAGTAAGCATTTTATATAATAGAACAATATAAAATAAGGATATTAGTTTCAGGGATGCTGTAAGGATAATAATACATGTTTTAATAAAAATTTATTTATATAATTATGTATAAACAAGTGTATGTGTGCTAGCTCTGCCATTTATTAACTATGTAACATGGTAAGTCTTAACCTCTCTTGAAATTCAGTATTCTCAAATGTAAAATAGGAGTAACAATTGCAATTATGTCATAATTTTTTAGAGTATAAAATGACTTAATATAAAAATATTTAGAATATTGTCTGGCAAATAGTAAGTTATCAATAATTATTAGGTATTATTTTTAGGTACTGTACTTTATACAGTATCTGTTATTTAGTAAAGAGTCAACAAATAACTATGTTACTATTAGTTTTTGCTTTTTCACAGCTAAATCATCACAATATCCAATCAGAATTTATTTCTTGATATAAAAGAGATAAAATAGCATATGCACACTCCTTGTTTGTCCCATATCTACTTAAGAAAACAGACATTTTAAGCTCTTACCACCTGCCAACCATTTATTTCCCATCAACCACAACTAATCTTAAATTTCAAGGAATGCCACAGAAGCCAGGTAAGTTGTAACTGCTTGGACCTCAGGACTGAAATTGCCCCATCTATCCTTCTGTATCATACTTTATCATGCATTACTTTGTGTTTTCATTTTTATTCACTAATTTTTATCCTGTTCCACTTGGACCTGGAAACCTGTCTATAGACTGCCTGCTCCTGTCTATCATCATGTTAGTTTCAGAACCCTTAAGGGATGCCATTGCTAGGAATTAACTCTAGGTCTATACTCAAGAAAATGTCCTGAATCATTGTAGCCAGCCTCTACTTTTATGCCATTTATTGAAGGAGCCCCAGCATAACCTATCGAGAAAAGAAATCAAACACTATTAGGCTGGGTTAAGAGAAAAATTGAATAGGAAGTGGTCCAGGGTGCCAACCTAGCAAGTCCTCTAAAACACTGGTAGAGATAAGATGACACGGAGCAGAATGTAGAGGATATTGTTTCAGGAACTATGTTTTGAAAGGATACTATAATAAAGAAGCAATAATAAAATCTTTAACAACACATATATCAAGAACATCAACCAATCTGAACTAGGCACAGAACAATCACTATGGACACTGATGTTAAATAAGAACTTTGGCTACAGTGATGTGTACAAGCTGAATAGTGCACTTGTTAAGAGGACACACATGTGGTAAGAAGATTCCCTCAAGGGACATATGCTACAATGTTATAGTAGCAAAAAAAAAAAAAGTTACAGAATGGTCTTCTAAAAGAGAGAGTGCTGTATGGACTGCAAGGGTCATATCTGTTGAATGGAATATGCAAGACTGGGACCACAGCTAAACCGTAGTGATTTGCATGTTTTATTGTATATAAAAAAACTGTAGTGTTTTATTATGTCTTGGTTAGAGGAGTGCATAAAAAAGAAATAAATTATATAGTTCTTGACTGGTAGAAATTTTGAGTTGGGTAAAAAGTACAACATATGGAAGTATGGCAAAAACAAAACCAATGCAAATAAGTAAACAATGAAAAATGGTAGAGTAAATTTATATATATAAATGAATGTCAAACTAGGTGTTAGATTCTGGATTTTCCCAGGAATTTATGGGGTCATTATTTAACAGTTTAATAAAAATGGTTTACACCCCATCCCCTATGCATTGGAAAGCCATGCGGGATATAAGTTTTCACCTCTGCTGTATCCAAAGCCCCCTGCTGATCTCTCATTCTGGTCTCCTGGCTCTACTCACTCTGAGTCACTCAGGCTTCACCCCTGTGTCTGGCTCCCTTTCTCTGCCCCAGGTCATCCCAAAGGTGGAGTATGGTCCCTTGAGCTACTATTACTTTATTCAATTTTTGCCACTAAAATAGGTTGAAATGCAAGGTCTTGATTTAATTTTAATTTATCTTAATATAGGCATTTTTTTCATTATGTTATTGTCTACTTGTGTTTCTTTAGTAAACTGTGTGATCTTTCCCTATTTTTCTATAGGAATATTTTACTTTTGGGGTACCGTCTTATATATTGTTATAAATTCCCTACAAATTAAACATATTACTAATATTTTGCCAGTATGTGATTTGCCTTTGAAATTATTTATGGTATATATGCCCTTATAAAAGGCTAAATTTTTCCAGAAGTTCTATTTATCAATTTCTTTTTTTATGAGTATTTTCCTTTGAAAACCTTCCTCACATGAAGATGAAATAAAATGTTAAGATTTTTGTTTTCTCAGTATAAAACTACAGACCCTCAATACAGAAAAAATGGGTAAGGTAAAAAGATACAAATGGGAAAATATACAAATGGGAAATAAAAGTCATATGAAATATCTTCTCTAAGATATGGTAAATGTGCTTTATGTATACATATATTAAAACTTTTAACAGAAAATTTAAGTCATAACTACTATATAACTTTATAACCTTTAATATGTTGCAAGCATTTTCTCTCAACATAGTCATGAAAGCTTGACAATAAGGAGTTTTTTTAAATAGATATATGCTCTTTCTATTTTATTAACTATACTCCCTGATGTTTCTCAGTATTACTATAAACTCTCTTTAATTTTTTTCTGTTACATAATGATTAGCCGCTGCATAGGGCTGTCCATGTGAGTAGCAGTCTATCAATAACTGGCACCTATAATTTGGAAGCATTAGTTCTTAAGACTTATTATTTGATTCTGGTACAGGCATCCCTTTTTATTTGAATCTAATCTTTTTTTTAAAAAATGTGTTGAATAGCAAATATTAGGAAAGTAAAAGCTTATATTCTACATTTAAATGGAAGGGGAAAAAATGCATCCCAAACCCATCCAAAATCCCAAAACATAGCAATCCTACTCCCAGGTATTTACACAAGAGAAATAAAAACCGAGACTCAAATGTTTATAAAAACTTAATTTGCCAAGGCTTTTAACCAGGAACAACCCAAATACCCATCAGCTGGTGAATGGATAGGCACAGTGTGGTACATCCACAGCATTATTCAGCAACATAAAAGAATTATAGATAACATGAAAAACACAGGAATGAATTTCAAAGCATTTTTTAAGTGAAAGGACTCAGACATGAAAGACTAATATTGTATTATTCTGTTTATATAAACTTTTAGAAAAAGGCTGAAATTTAGTGACAGAAAGCAGATGGAGCTGGAAGAGGGGACAGATTTTAAGTGGATCATGGCAATTTCATAGGGTTAACAGAAATATTCCCTATTATAATTCTGATTACTGATTATATTTTTTAAAGTTATAGATCAGCAAAGATGCTGACATTGTCAACATTTGATTTCCTCCAAATGCTTTTTTTGTATGTTAGGCTAAATAAGGTATCTCTAAATGAAACAGTAGCACTACAATTAGTGAGAAATTGGTAAGTCTATAAAACGTATATGGTTTAATTCCCACATCCTAGGAAAGTGAACTCTACTGATTAGGTAACAAATGTCCTTACAAGTCAGGTGGTTTTCATATTTTATTCCCAACAAAAGTTAAGGAAGACATTACTGATCCACTTACAGATCAATAGAGCACTTTATGATTCTTTGACATAACTGGGAATAAGTTCAAATAATTGAATAACACGCAAAAAAAAAAAATTCCTTTCCATCCCATCTATTTACCTACTGAGATGAACAGGTATTTTAGGATTTGCATTTATAAAAAAAGCAACATAGGATTTGAATTGAAGGTTAAAGCAGTCTTATTTGAGCAATAAGCACATTCACTGATAACACTAACATTCATCTGAAATATGCAATGTGTATATTTAATTATATTATATATTTCCAATAATTTATATGCTTATTACTCAGCAAATTTTGTATATGGATCTTATCAATTGTGTACTAATAATTACTATGATAAATCAACCCAGAAGAACAATTTTAATATTTTAGGCCCTATGTTCAGAAGCAAATTAAAACACTTCTCCATCAAAATTCATACCCATTTTTATTTTTTTGTTACAGGAGAAATCGGTAAAAATTTTGAAAAATAAAAATATAATAAAATTACATGGAAAAGTAGAAAAACATCAGTTCAAAGAGATAGAAAATTATGTAAAATTTCTGTCTCTGAAGAGCTTTTTCTCTTTTAAAAATGGATGTTGTTACTGAGGCATTTTGATTCTATTTATTCTATTTAGATTCTATTTGGTACAATTTGAAAATGAATGTAAATTTTAGTTTAAAATGTCAATATTTCTGAGGAGGGAGTTAAGATGGCAGAGTGGTAGGGGGACCCTGGGCTTGCCTCATCCCTCAAAAACAGCTAGATTAGCATCAAATCACTTTGAACACCTAGGAAATTGATCTGAGGATTAAGAGAACAATCTGCACAACTAGAGGGAGAAAACGCGTCAGGTAAGAGGCATAGAGATGATTGAGGGAGAGAAAAGACCCTATGCCATGGAGGGGAGGAACCCTTTCAGCAGAGAGAGGAGGGGGGCGGGGAAACAGAGCTGCACAGTGGGTTCACTCAAGAAAAACACTTCCCTGAAACCACTGACTAGGAAGTTGAAAAGAGCTGACTATTGCAAGTTTTTGCAAATAGCAGAGCTCAAATTCTGAGGTTTTGGAAATCCATGCCATTCACTGGAGTTGAGCTGAGCGGGAGTGGCAGTGTTCCTGGGGAGAAAGAGGACAGAGGCCTGGGAGCAGACAGTATGGTGTAGGGATCCCCTGGGTCACACTGGGAGAAAATGTCTCCCTTCCTGGAGCACATGTAGAAGAGGGTATGTTGCTTCTTCAAGGACAAAAGACCTGGTGGGGGCCACTGAGTGGCCATTCATTGGCAGGGGACAGAGGCACATGCCAAGGGCGGATAACCTTGTCACTGCTTTTCACTGTGTTTCACCATAAACTCCAAACACTTGTGTGGCTGTGTGACTGTTTTTCTGGAGCTAAACAGCACCAGACACAGTGGAGAGAGGCTCTCCTCCGGAGGGGGGGGAGCAAGTCCACGTCATGCAGGGTCCTTTAAGATTTGGAGTTTTGGATCCCAGCTGTGCACCAGAGATAAAACACAGAACTGTGGTGCTGGGCATGCAGACAGCCCAGGCACAGACAGGGTGACTGCAGAGAACTGATGGAAGCCTGGGACAAGGGGGGAGATCATTCACTTTTCTGTGAGGACTTCCTGAACAGCAGCAGACACGTCCCCTTTCTGGGGATGAGAGAGCGGGGTGATGCCATTTTACCCCCACTCACCAGCACAGTTGAACTTCAGTGAGCAACACAGTGCTCTAGCCCAGTGAAGGCTGGAGCTGCTTACACAAAGCCCCGCCCCCCTGCATCCTGCAGGTGCATCTTTACTGGGGAAGGGCTGACTATGAGCCAGGGCAGCAGGCCTCTTCCCAAGAGGACTAGCACAGAGCCCCCACAAGCACCAAGTCTACTGATCATAGAGTGCTCCAAAGCATCAGCTTCAGCTTCACTTCTGGCGGAAATAAGACCAGGCTTTCTTTCTCTCGCTCTTTTTTTTTTTGGAATAAGGCTTATTGGTTTTTGTTTGTCTGTGTTTTTTGGGTTTTTTTTTTTTTTGGTTGTTGTTCCTTTTCTCTTTTTTTTGGATCAGACTTTTTTTTAAATATTATTTTAACAAGCAAATCAAAGAACACCTAGTTAAAGGTCCAAACACTCCCCACAGCAAGCAAGGAGGAACTCTGAAAAAGACTGCCCTGTGAGAAAGAGCAGCCAGAACACAACAGCAGAGTGCACACACATACACCAGAAACACTTCCCGAAGTGCCAGGCCCTGGACAGTGTATGACCCCTTCTTAATATAGCATTATTCTCAGGAGCAGGAAACATAACAAGCTTTCATAACACACAAAAGACAGAAACCTAGACAAAATGACAAGATGGAGGAATTCTCCCCTAAAGAAAGATTAGAGATTAGATTCTCCCCTAAATAAGAAATTACAGCCAGGGATTTTCTCAAAACAGATATAAGCAATATATCTAAAAAAGAATTTAGAACGATAGTCATAAGAATACTAGCTGGGCTTGAAAGAAGCATAGAAGACACCAGAGAAACCCTGGCTGCAAAGATAAAAGACCTAAAAACTAGTCAGGCTGAAATAAAAAATGCTATAACTGAGATGCAAAACCAACTGGATGTAATCACAACAAAGATGGAAGAAGCAGAGGAACAAATAGGTGATAGAGAAGATAAAATTATGGAAAATAATGAGGATGAAAAGAGGGAAAGAAAACTATCAGATCACCAACGCAGACTTAGGAAATAATTGACTCCATAAAGCACAATACTATCCATATCATAGGAGTTCCAGAAGAAGAATGGGAAAAAGGGACAGAAGGTTTATTTGAACAAATTATAGTTGAGAACTTCTCTATCTGGGGAAGGAAACATGCATTCAAGTGTAAGAGGCACAGAACTTCCTTCAAAATCAACAAACAGGTCAACACCAGGACATATTATAATGAAACTTGCAAAATACAAAGATAAAGAAAATCATGAAAGCAGTTAGGGACAAAAGGCCCTTAACCTACAAGGGTAGACACATAAGGTTGTCAGCAGACCTGTCCACAGCAACATGACAGGCCAGAAAGGAGCGGCATGATATATTCAATGTGCTAACTGGGAAAAATATGCAACCAAGAATACTTTATCCAGCAAGGCTGTCATTCAGAATAAGAGAGAGTTTCCAAGACAAGCAAACACTAAAGGAGTTCATGAATACTAAACCAGCTCTGCAAAAAATATTAAAGGGGACCCTCTGAGTGGGAAAGAGAGACCAAAAGCAACAAAGACTAGAAAGGAACAGAGACAATCTACAGGAACAGTGACTTTACAGGTAATACAATGGCACTAAATTCATATCTGTCAATAATTACTCTGAAAGTAAATGAACTAAATGCTCTAATCAAAAGACATAGGTATCCCATCCAAGTACTAACCAGGCACGACCCTGCTTAGCTTCTGAGATCAGATGAGATCGGGTGTGTTCAGGGTGGTATAGGAAACGACAGATGTTGGTGAGGATGTGGAGAAAGGGGAACCCTCCTATATTGTTGGTGGAAATGCAAGGTGGTGTAGCCACTCTGGAAAACAGTATGGAGGTTCCTCAGAAAGTTGAAAATAGAGCTACTCTATGACCCAGCAATTGCACTACTGGGTATTTACCCCAAAGATACAAATGTAGAGATCCGAAAGGGCACATGCACCCCAATGTTTATAGCAGCAATGTCCACAATAGCTAAACTATGGAAAGAACCTAGATGTCCATCAACAGATGAATGGATAAACAAGATGTGGTATATATATATAATGGAATATTATGCAGCCATCAAAAAATTGAAATCTTGCCATTTGCAATGATGTGGATGTAACTAGAGGGTACTATGCTAAGTGAAATAAGTCTATCAGAGAAAGATAAGTATCATATGATCTCACTGATATGTGGAATTTGAGAAACAAAGCAGAGGATCATAGGGGAAGGGAGGGGGAAAAATGAAACAAGACAAAACCAGAGAGGGAGACAAACTGTAAGAGACTCTTAATCTCAGGAAACAAACAGAGGGTTGCTGGAAATGGAGGGGGGTGGGAGAGATGGGGTGGTTGGGTGATGGACATTGGGGAGGCTATGTGCTATGGTAAGCACTGTAAATTGTGTAAGACTGATGAATCACAGACCTGTACCCCTGAAGCAAATAATACATTATATGTTAATAAAAAATAAATAAAAAGACATAGGTATCAAAATAGATAAAACAAAAAAACAATCAAAACAAACAAAAGACAAGACCCACTGATATGCTGTTCATTTTAGACCCAGACACCTGCAGATTGAAAGTGAGCAGATGGAGAACCATTTATCATGCTAATGGACATCAGAAGAAATCTGGATTCATACTTATATCAGAACAAACTAGATTTAAAACCAAAGACTTTAATAAGAGATAAGACTGTAATAAGAGATAAGAAGGGCACTCTATCATAATAAAGGGGTCTATCCAACAAATCATTTAATAACAAACTTAAAGAAACACATTGATAATAATATACTAATAGTAGGGGACTTAAACACCCCACTAACAGCAATGGACAGATCATCTAAGCAGAAGATCAATAAGGAAACAATGGCTTTGAATGACACACTGGACCAGATTGACTTAACAGATATATTCAGAGCATTTCATCCTAAAACAGCAGAATACACATTCTTTTTGAGTGTACAGGGAATATTCTCCAGAAGAGATCACATACTGGGTCACAAATTAGGCCTCAACCTATATAAAAGGTTTATCATACCACGCATATTTTCAGACCACAACTCTATGAAACTTGAAGCTCCCCACAAGAAAAAAATTGGAAAGACTTCAAATACATAGAGGTTAAAGAACATCCTTCTAAAGAATGAATAGGTTAACCAGGAAATTAAAGAAGAAATTAAAAAAAAATACATGGAAACAAATGAAAATGAAAACACAACAGTCCAAAATGTTTGGGATGCAGCAAAGGCAGTCCTAAGAGGGAAGTATATAGCAATACCGGCCTTTCTCAAGAAACAAGAAAAGTCTCAAATACACAACTTAACCTTGCACCTAAAGGGGCTAGAACAAGAACAGCAAATAAAGCCTAAAACCAGCAGAGGAAGGGAAATAAAAATTAGAGTAGAAATAAACGATCAAAAAAATCATAAAAACAGATCAATGAAACTAGAAGATGGTTCTTTGAAAGAATTAATAAAATTGATAAGCCCCTACCCAAACTTATCAAAAAGAAAAGAGAATCGACCCAAATAAATAAAATCACAAATGAAAGAGGAGAGATCACAACACCACAGAAATAAAAGCAATTATAAGAGAATATTATGAGTAATTATATGTGAACAAATTGGGCAATCTGTAAGAAATGGATAAAGTCCTAGAAACATATAAACTACCAAAAGTGAAACAGGAAGAAATAGAAAATTTGAACAGACCCATAACCAGCAAAGAAATTGAATCAATAATCCAAAATCTCTCAAAATACAAGCATCCAGAGCCAGATACCTTCACAGGGGAATTCTACCAAACATTTAAAGAAGAGTTAATACCTATTTTTGAAACTGTTCCAAAAAACAGAAATGTAAGGAAAACTTCCAAACTCATTCTATGAGGACAGCATTACCTTAATTCCAAAACCAAAGACCCCACTAAAAAGGAGAATTACAGACCAATATCCCTGATGAACATGGATGCAAAAATTCTCAACAAGATACTAGTAAATCGAATCCAATAGTACATTAAAGGAATTATTCACAGCAATCAAGTGGGATTTATTCCTGTGCTGCAGGGGTGGTTCAATATTTGCAAATCAATGTGATATACCACATTAATAAAAGGAAGGATAATAACCATATGATCCTGTCAATAGATGTAGAAAAAGCATTTGACAAAATATTCTCTCAATAGATGCAGAAAAAAACATAGTACTGGAAGTCCTACCCTCAGCAATCAGACAACAAAAAGAAATAAAAGGCACCAAGTCAAACTTTCACTCTTCTCAGACGACATGATACTCTATGTAGAAAACCCAGAAGACTCCACCAAAAAATTGCAAGCCCTGATACATGAATTCAGCAAAGTCGTAGGATATAAAGTCAATATACAGAAATCTGTTGCATTTCTACATACCAATAATGAAGCAGCAGAAAGAGAAATAAAGGAAACTAACCCATTTATAATTGCACCAAAAACAGTAAGATACCTAAGAACAGACCTAACCAAAAAGGTAAAAGATCTATACCCTGAAAACTACAGAACACTTATGAAAGAAACTGAAGAAGACCCAAAGAAATGGAAAAACATTCCATGCTCACAGATTGGAAGAACAAATATTGTTAAAATTCTATACTACCCAAAGCAATTACACATTCAAAGCAATCCCTATTAAATAACACAAGCATTTTTCACAGAGCTAGAAGAAACAATTCTAAAATTTGTATGGAACCAGAAAAGACCCCAAATAGCCAAAGTAATGTTGAAAAGGAAAAGCAAAGCAGGAGGCATCACAATTCCAGACATCAAGCTGTATTACAAAGCTGTAATCATCAAGACAGTATGGTACTGGCACAAAAACAGACGCATAGATCAGTGGAACAGAACAGAGAACCCAGAAATGGACCCACAATTATATGGTCAACTAATCTTCAATGAAGCAGGAAAGAATATCCAATGGGAAAATGACAGTCTCTTCAACAGATGGTGTTGGGAAAACTGGACAGCAACATGCAGAAGAATGAAACTGGACCACTTTCTTACACCATACACAAAAATTCAAAATGGATGAAAGACCTAAATGTGAGACAGGAAACCATCAAGAAATCCTAAAGGAGAACACAGGCAGCAACCTCTTTGATCTCGGCCATAGCAACTTCTTACCGGACACATCTCTGGAGGCAAGAGAAACAAAAGCAAAAATGAACTACTAGAACTTCATCAAGATAAAATCTTCTGCACAGTAGAGGAAACAATCAAGAAAACAAAAAGGCAACCTTCAGAATGGGAGAAGATATGTCATTTGCAAATGATGTATCTGATAAAAGGTTAGCATTCAAAATCTCTGAAGAACTTAAACTCAACACCCCCAAAAACAAATAATCCAGTTAAGAAATGGGCAGAAGACATGAATATACACTTTTCCAAAGACGACGTACACATGGCTAACAGACACATGAGAAGATGCTCATCACTCATCCTCAGGGAAATACAAATCAAAACCACAATGAGACACCACCTCACACCTGTCAGAATGGCTAAATTAACAACACAAGAAACAACAGGTGTTGGAGAGGATACGAAGAAAGGGGAATCATCTTACACTTTTGGTGAGAATGTAAACTGGTGCAGCCACTCTGAAAAACAGTAAGGAGGTTCCTCAAAAAGTTAAAAATAGAACTACCCTATGATCCAACAATTGAACTACTAGGTATTTATCCAAAGTATAAAAAAATATTGATTCGGGGCACCTGGGTGGCTCAGTCGGTTAAGCAACTGCCTTCGGCTCAGGTCATGATCCTGGAGTCCCGGGTTCGAGTCCCGCATCGGGCTCCCAGCTCGGCAGGGAGTCTGCTTCTCCCTCTGACCCTCCTCCCTCTCATGTTCTCTGTCTCTCATTCTCTCTCTCTCAAATAAATAAATAAAATCTTTAAAAAAAAAAATAAATAAATAAATAAAAAAATATTGATTCAAAGGGGCACATGCACCCCAATGCTTATAGTAGCACTATCAACAATAGCGAGATTATGGAAAGAGCCCAAATGATGAATGGATAAAGAAATGTGATACACACACACACACACACACACACACACACACACACACAGAGGAATATTACCCAGCCATCAAAAAGAATGAAATCTTACCATTTGCAATGACATGGATGGAACTAAAAAGTGTATTATGGGGGCGCCTGGGTGGCTCAGTCGTTAAGTGTCTGCCTTCGGCTCAGGTCATGATCCCGGCGTCCTGGGATGGAGCCCCGCATCGGGCTTCCTGCTTGGCGGGAAATCTGCTTTTCCCTTTCCCACTCTCCCTGCTTGTGTTTCCTCTCTCACTGTGTCTCTCTCTGTCAAATAAATAAATAAAATCTTTAAAAATAAATAAATGAAATAAAAATAAAAAGTGTATTATGCTAAGCAAAATAAGTCAGTCAGAGAAAGACAAATACCGTATGGTTTCACTCATATATGGAATTTAAGAAACAAAACAGATGAACATAGGGGAAGGGAAGGAAAAATAAAATAAGAAAACAGAGGGAGGCAAACCATAAGAGACTTAACTATAAAGAACAAACTAAGGATTGCTAGAGAGGAGGTGGGTGGGGAGATGGGCTAAATGGGTGACAGGCATTAAGGAAGGCACTTGTGATGAGCACTGGGTATTACATGTAAGTGATCAATCACTAAATTCTATTCTTGAAACCAATACTACACTATATACTAACTAATTTGAATTTAAATAAAAACTCAGAGGAAAAATAAATAAAATCAAATCAAATGTCAATATTTCCAGAACACTGGAAATTATGTTTCTTGCAACTAACTACTCACAGCAAAACATTTATATTCATTTAAAATGTTTAAGTGGCTAAGGGGCACCTGGGTGGCTCAGTCGGTTAAGCATCAGCCTTCGGCTCAGATCATGATACCAGGGTCCTGGGATGGAGACTGCTTCTCCCTCTCCCTCTGCCACTCCCCCTGCTTGTACTCTCTCTCTCTCTCACGCTCTCAAAAAAATAAATAAAATCTTAATATGTTATGAGTGGCTAAATAGTTTTCCATAATTCTTTTAGGGGTTATTTGAACAAAAATCTTAATGATGATGACATGACCTATGTAACATATATTTACCATGTTTAATAAATGCCCACCCCAACAATATACTCCAAAATTGAAGAATATCAACCCAGTTATCTTTACATAATAGATTAACAGAAATAGATTTTCTTGATTTAAAATTCTATAAACATACTCATTTTTAATCAAATCGACTTTTCATCAATTTGATAATTTATTTCTCTTATAATAAAAATATGTAATAACTGAAGGAAATCTGAAAATGTCAAAAAGTCAAATGTAATAAAAATAACTCCCAAGTCTCATGATCAGCAAATAGCCACTTTTTAGGTTTTTAGTGATGCCCCTCCTTGTGTGTATGTATGTTTATAAGCACAGTTTTACAGGCTGTGATTTATAGGGTTTCTTTTGTTTTCTGGTTCCGTTCTTAATACCACATCATAAAATTTTTTATATCATTGAATATTCTACAAAATTTAAGCTTTAATTTCTGTTCAATTTTTATAATTATAAGGAAATTGTAAGACCTCTATGACACAGGTTCACTCTAGCATCAGTTATAACAGAAAAAAAATTCATCAAAATTGTCAGTAGAGGAATGTTTAAATTTATTTTTTCAAACAATAACTTTTATTTTATACTTCTCTATACTTTATTTTTTAAAGATTTTATTGATTTATTTGTGAGAGAGAGAGAGCATGAGTGGGGGCATGGGGAGGGACAGAGGGAGAGGGGAAGCAGACTCACAGCTGAGCAGGGAGCCTGACATGGGGCTTGATCCCAGGATGCTGAGATCATGCCCTGAGCCAAAGGGGGACACTAAGCTGATTGAGCCACCCAGGCACCCCAGGAATGTTTAAGTTTAAAACAGTATAGCGGCAATCTTAAAAAAGAAGAACAAAGCTGGAGGTATCACAATCCCAGATTTCAAGATATACTACAAAGCTGCAGTAATCAAACAGTATGGTACAGACACAAAAATAGACACATAGATCAATGGAAAAGAACAGAGAGCCCAGAAATAAACTATTTTATGGTCAATTATTCTATGACAAAGGTGGCAAGAACATATGATGGGGAAAAGACAGTCTCTTTAACATATGGTGCTGGGCAAACTGGACAGCTACATGCAAAAGAATGAAACTGGACCACTTTCTTACATCATACACGAAAATAAACTCAAAATGAATTAATGACCTAAGTGTGAGAAATGAAATCATAAAACAGGCGTAATGTCTTTAACATCAGCCATAGAAGCCTTTTTCTAGGTAGGTCTCCTGAGGCAAGAGAAACAAAAGCAATATTAAAATATTAGGACACAAAATAAAACACTTTTGCATAGCAAAAGAAACCACCCAGGAAACAAGACAGACTACTGAATGGGAGAAGACATTTGCAAATGATATATCTGATTAGGAGTTAATATCTAAAATATACAAAGAACTTCTACAACTCAACACCAAAAAAACAAATAATCCAATTAAAAATGTGCAGAGGACCTGAATAGATATTTTTCCAAAGCCATACAAATGGCTAACAGACACATGAAAATATGTTCAACATCACTTATCATCAGGGAAATGCACATCAAAATCACAATGAGGTATCAGCTAACACCTGTCACAATGGCTAGACTCAAAACAACAAGAAATAAGTGTGGGTAAGGATGTGGAGAAAATGGAACGCTCGTGCACTGTTGGTGGGGATGCAAATTGGTGCAGCCAATATGGAAAACAGTATGAAGATTGATTCAGTAATTCCACTACTAGGTATTTCCCCAAAGAAAAGAAAAACATAAATTCAAAAAGATACATGCACCCCTGTGTTTACTGCAACATTATTTACATAGCCAAATTATGGGAGCAACCCAAGGGTCCATTGACAGATGAGTGGATAAAGGAGAGCGGTATATATGTGTGTACACACACACACACACACACACACAGAAGAATATTAGCCACAAAAAAGAATGAGATTTGTGTCACTTTCAACAACATGGATGGACCTACAGGGTATTATGCTAAGTGAAATAAGTCAAAGAAAGACAAATACCATATGATTTCACTCACATGTAGAATTTAAGAAACAAAACAAACTAAAAAAGGAAAGAGATAAACAAACAAAAATACCAGACTCTTAAATACTCCCAAAGGGGAGATGGTGGGGAATGGGTGAAATAGGTGAAGGGGATTAAGAGTACACAGATCATGATGAGCACTGAGTAATGTATAGAATTGTTGAATCACTGTGATGTACACCTGAAACTACTGTAATACTGTATGTTAATGATACTTCAATAAAAAATCATAAAATGACATAATATTCCATTAATCCATTTAACTCTAAGTTTTAAAAAAGCAATATTTAAATAACATTACTTATTTTTTAAGTTTAGAATGAAACAATATCCTTTCCCCTTTCTGCAGATGAGGAATTTAATATGTATTTATTTATCTCCTCTAAGATTTTCAAGGAAGTCAGGCATGTTGCGTTTCTTCTGAGTCCTTACATATTTGATGATTTTTCTGTTGCCTTGACCACAAAGATCAAGTCAGTTTAAAATAAAAGGCTTGAGTCGTGACCTTTATCTTTCAAATTTTGATTTTTCCAGAACAATTTCTCAATAGCAGTTTTTAGACATCTAGTCATCTAGTAGCAATGGGAAAAAACCTCAATTAGGTAAACCTTCTTATTTTTGTGTTTGTTCAGTCTAGAAATTTGTAGAATTTTATTTTTACCATAATTATGCAAAAAGTATCCATATGTGGCTCTCCTGTCATCAAAATTGTTTGAAAGAACATGATTCATTTCATCTGCACTACCAGATTCTTTCTCAAAACTATTAATTATACTTGCCAATTTTTATTTTTAATTTATATTTTTATTCTTGGCTGTTACCCTATTTTATTTGGCTTACACCTGGGGAATGTCTGTATATTAAATTTTCTTTTTCTCTTTAGTCTTCTGTTATTTTTATTCCTTTTTTCTTGTCTTTATTATTTTAGGAGAATATACAAGTTAGATTTTAACATCACTCCTTCCTTCCTTCCTTCCATTTTTCTGTTATGCTGACTAGATAATATTTACTATGCAGAACTTTATTCTTCTACTGAATTCTGGCGCCAATATCTGTAGTTTACCATTTCCCCCTTCTTTTTATTGTTATTTTAATCTGTTTATTCGCTTTGCAACTCCTCTGTTTTTTCTCAATCTCATCTCTTCCAGTAACTGTCTCATCCCATTCTGTTCCCATCTCTGCTCATCCTATTATAAATACCCAGAAGGTTTTCTTCTGGTTCTTTTAGTTGATCAATTGCAGAGATCTGGTATTCTCTCTGATGCCTCAGAATATTTTTCACTTCATTTGCATGATTCTCTCATAAATCTCATGTGTTTTATTTTTCTGTTCATGTTCTAAAAAGACAAAGTTAATGCAAAAATATGTTTGCCAACAGATAGGTGGTGAGGATCTACCATGTCTCCATTCACTGTCCTCTTAACTTTAGAAAGTCTATGTTCAGAAGCATAGTACAGGGCAAGACAGACAGATGGCCAAACATAGAAATGTTTTGTGTCTCTCCTGTACTCACACACCTTTTGAGTTGAAAAAGTATCTTCCCTAACTCTACAGTTGGCTTCCTGGATTCCCTCAAATTATATTTAGAAAAACAAAACAAAATATCACACCATTATGCATATCTCAGTATCTACCTATTACCACTTCATATATAATACTTTGCTGTTACTTGATAAGATTAAACATACCATCAAGAGCTCCCCCCATCTGTCTCTCCCTCCCTCCCTTCCTCTCATAGTCTCTCTCTTTCTCTCTTTCTCTCTCTCTCTCTCTCTCACACACACACACACACACACACACACACACACACACACACCCCTTCTGGCCATGTTTTCTTAGCATCATGAAATTCACAAAGCACTACCAGCACAATAGAAGAATGGTTAAAAAGTCCTATAGTTGATGTAGAAGCCTGTTTAAATAATATTATCCTTTTAAATAAATATTTTATAGAATAGAGGTAATGTAATTCTCAATTCTAAAACTAAGCATTCTAAAACATTTTGACATTTAGGTTACTTCCAAAGTTTCTTTTAGCTCCTTTCCATTCCTGCTAATCCTTAGTAATTATCTCTACACAAAGAACTGTGGGTCCTATCTGAATGATTTCTTTTTGAGGCCTCACCAGAGTGAAAGGTAAAGGACACTTTGGAGTCAGCTCATATTGCCATGTTGTTTTCAAAACTCTCCCGGGTTTTGAAGGGATCAGCAAAATAAGCTGTCTTGTTTTATTACAAAGTTACTACACTTAAAAAGGGAATTTCAAACATCTTTTTTTCTTTTTTCCCATGCGAGATTAAGGATTCATCATTTTGCTTTCTAGCCTTAGGAGAAATATTGCTAGGGCAAACAAACATGAATGCATCTACAACGTCTGGTAAAATCCTTTCTTGCTATTAGTTTCTCATAGCTTAGACAAATTTCACAGAAATTTCCATGGGCCATTGAGAACTACCATCTTGGTGAGAATAGCATTATGGTGAAAGGTTTTCAAAAATAGCACATTTAGAGAAATGTCATTATTACTTTGGATCAGAGAAAATTTAAAGCATACAGATAAGCCTTAGAGTCAAAAGGTGAAAATAGGAGGCTTATTTCCTATTCACTTACTAACCCCATAAAAACCATTTCAATTTCTGGTTTCTCACATTCTCAAGTTTTGTTTATTACATTTATCTAGTTGTCAGTAAATTTGGACTAAGGTGTTAACTGGTAATTAACTGACCCAAAATAATTAAGTTACAACAAAAGGCATTAAAATTCTTTTGAACATCAAGCCTGTTTCCTTTCAGCACCACCCTCCAGGTCACACAAAACTTACCATGTTCGTTGGAATTTGATTGCACCTATACAAGCCCCTGAGTGGCTCAGTCAGTTAAGTATCCAACTCTTGAATTCAGCTCAGGGCATGATCTCAGGGTTGAGAGATCGAGCCCCACAACCAACTCTGTGTTGAGCATGGAGCCTGCCTAAGATTCCCCCTCTCCTTCTCCCCCTCCTCTTGCTTGTGCTCTCTTTTTTTCTTCGCTCTCTCTCAAGAAAAGAAACTGAATGGACTTATCATTATTGAAGTTATATATTTCAATTGACTATATACTCATATCCAAAGGAATCTAATCCACTTTTTAGATCACATTATTTAGGGAATTCCTTTCTCTGCTCATGCTTTGGCTGAGCAGCTTCAAAGATTAAGTTGACTCTTCCTTGAAAGAAACAAAGAATGGAGTATTCTTGAATGGAATATAAAAAAAATCCCATTTTATAGGTAAAACTCAGAGTCCCAGAGAATTTTTGAGTTCCTGAGTTAACACAGCTTGACTGTAAAATGGCAGATTAGGTATCTAGGTCTGTTGAATTGAATTGATCTTTTTATTTTTAACATTATATTCTTCCAGGTAACTGTTATAGCAGCCCAGAGAAATACACATCTTCTCAAATGCCAGAGTTGAACAAAATAAACTCAATAAAATTTTATGTACTCTTTTCTTAAATTTTAAATTCAGGAAACAGTTAAGTTCTCAATTTCTCTCTTTGGAAAAGATAGAAAAGAAGGAAAAAGAGGAGGCCAGGGAAAAGCAACTCAAAATCCATGAAAATAGCATCAGAAAAATAAGTGACACCATGAAATGTTCAATGTCAAAATTATTGGGATCCCTGAGGGGGTGGAAAGAGAGAGAGGACTAGAAGATGTATTTGAGCAAATCGTAGCTGAGAACTTCCCTAATCTGGGGAATGAAACAAACATTTGTGTCCTACAGGCAGAGAGGACCCCTCCCAAGATCAAGGAAAACAGGCCAATGCCCCAGCATGTAATAGTAAAACTCACAAATCTTAGAACCAAGGAAACCATCTTAAGGGCAGTTAGGGGGCAGTACACCTTATGTACAGAGGGAGGAACATCAGAATAAAGTCAGACCTACCCACTGAGACCTGGCAAGCCAAAAGGGCTGGCAAGACATACTCAGGGTAGTAAACGAGAAGAACACGCAGCCAAGAATACTTTATCCGGCAAGGCTGTCATAATGGATGGAGAGATGCAGAGCTTCTAAGACCGGCAGAAACTGAAAGAATATGTGACCACTAGGCCAGCCCTGCAAGAAATATTAAGGGGGGGTTCTATAAAAGGAGAAAGACCCCAAGAGATATAGAACAGAAATTTCCAGAGACAATCTACAGAAACAAGGTCTTCACAGGCAACATGATGACAAATTCACATCTTTCAATAATCATTCTCAATGTGAATGGCCTAAATGCTCCCATAAAATGGCACAGGGTTGCAGACTGGATAAAAAGACAGGACCCATCCATATGCTGTCTACAAGAGACTCATTTTGAACCTAAAGATACATCCAGACTGAAAGTGAAGGGATGGAGATCCATCTTCCATGCCAGCGGACCTCAAAAGAAAGCTGGGGTAGCAATTCTTATATCAGACAAATTAGATTTTAAGTTAAAGACTGTAGATAGAGACACAGAAGGACACTATATCATTCTTAAAGGGTCTACCCAACAAGAAGATCTAACAATTGTAAATATCTATGCCCCCAACATGGGGACAGCCATCTACATAAGCCAACTGTTAACCAAAATAAAGAGTCCTATTGATAATAATACTTTGACTGTAGGAGACCTCAATACTCCATTCTCAGCAACAGACAGATCATCTAAGCAGAAAATCAACAAAGAAATAAGAGCTTTGAATGACAAACTGGACCAGATGAACCTCATAGATATATACAGAACACTCCACCCTAAAACAACAGAATACTCATTCTTCTCGAATGCACATGGAACTTTCTCCAGAACAGACCACATACTGGGTCATAAATCAGGTCTCAACCGATACCAAAAGATTGAGATTATTCCCTGCATATTCTCAGACCATAATGCTTTAAAACTGGAACTCAATCACAAGAAAAAACTTTGAGAAATTCAAACACTCGAAAGCTAAAGACCACTCTGCTCAATGTTTGGGTCAACCAAGAAATCAAAGAAGAACTTAATCAATTCATAAACCAATGAGAAGAAAAACATATTGGTCCAAAACCTCTGGGATACTGCAAAGGTGGTCCTAAGGGGGAAATACATGGCCATCCAAGCCTCACTCAAAAAAATAGAAAAATCCCAAATTTACCAGCTAACTTTACACCTTAAAGAACTAGAGAAAAAGCAACAAATTGATGCCTAAGCCACACATTAGAAGAGAAATAATTAAGATTAGAGCTGAGATCAATGAATTAGAAACCAGAAACACAGTAGATCAAATCAATGAAACTAGAAGCTGGGTCTTTGAAATAATTAACTAGATCAATAAACCACTGGCCAGACTTATACAAAAGAAAAGAGAAAGGACCCAAATTAATAAAATCATGAATGAAAGGGGAGCGATCACGACTAACATCAAGGAAACAGAAACAATTACTAGAAATTATCAACAACTATATGCCAATAAATTAAGCAACCTGGAAGAAATGGATGCCTTCGTGGAAACGTATAACCTGCCAGGATTGAAACAGGAAGAAATTGACAACCTGAATAGGCCAATAACCAGTAAAGAGATTGAAGCAGTGATCAAAAACCTCCCAAAAAAACAAGAGTCCAGGGCCTGATGGATTCCCTGGGGAATTCTACCAAACAGTCAAAGAAAAAATAATACCTATTCTCCTGAAGCTGTTTCAACAAATAGAAACAGAAGGAAAGCTTCCAGACTCATTCTATGAGGCCAGAATTACCTTAATCTCCAAACCAGGCAAAGACCCCATCAGAAAGGAGAATTTCAGACCAATATCCCTGATGAATATGGATTCCAAAATCCTCAACAAAATCCTAGCTAACCGGATCCAACAATACATTAAAAGAATCATCCACCACGACCAAGTGGGATTTATCCCCGGCATGCAATGGTGGTTCAACCTTTGCAAATCAATCAATGTGATAGAACACATTAATAAGAGAGAGAAGAACCATATGGCCCTCTCAATTGATGCACAAAAAGCATTTGACAAAATACAGCATCCTTTCCTAATTAAAACTCTTCAGAGTATAAGGATAGAGGGAACACTCCTCAAGTTCCTAAAATCCATCTATGAAAAACCCACAGTGAATATCATCCTCAATGGGGAAAAGCTGAGAGCCTTTCCCTTAAGATCAGGAACACGTCAAGGATGCCCACTCTCGCCACTATTGTTCAACACAGTACTAGAAGTCCTGGCAACAGCAATTAGACAACAAAAAGAAATACAAGGTATTCAAATTGGTGAAGAAGAACTCAAAGTCTCTCTCTTCGCAGATGACATGCTACTTTATGTGGAAAACCCAAAAGACTCCACCCCCAAATTACTAGAACTCAGACAGCAATTCAGTAATGTGGCAGGATACGAAATCAATGCACAGAAAGTTGCTTTCTTATACACTAACAATGCAACTGTAGAAAGAGAAATTAGAGAAACGATTCCATTTACAATAGCACCAAAAATCATAAGATACCTCGGAATAAATCTAACCAAAGAGGTAAAGAATCTATACTCTAGGAACTACAGAACACTCATGAAAGAAATTGAAGAAGACACAAAAATATGGAAAAACATTCCATGCTCATGGATCAGAAGAATAAACATTGTTAAAATACTACCCAGAGCAATCTATACCTTCAACGCCATCCCGATCAAAGTTCCAATGACATTTTTCAAAGTGCTCGAACAAACAATCCTAAAATTTGTATGGAATCAGAAAAGACCCCAAATCACCAAGGAAATGTTGAAAAAGAAAAACAAAGCTGGGGGCATCACGTTGCCGGATTTCAAGCTATATTACAAAGCAGTGATCACGGAGACAGCATGGCACTGGCACAAAAACAGACACATAGACCAATGGAACAGAATAGATAGCCCAGGTAGGGACCCTCAACTCTATGGTCAAATAATCTTCGACAAAGCAGGAGAAAATATGCAATGGAAAAAAGACAGTCCTTCAATAACTGGTGCTGGGAAAACTGGACAGCTATATACATAAGAATGACACTCGACCATTCTCTAACACCATAGCACAAAGATAAACTCAAAATGATGAAAGACCTCAATATGAGATAGGAATCCATCAAAATCCTAGAGGATAACATAGGCAGTAACCTCTTCGACATCGACCACAGCAACTTCTTTCAAGATACATCTCCAAAGGCTAGTAAAGCAAAAGGAAAAATGAACTTTTGGGACTTCACCAAGATAAAAAGCTTCTGCACAGCAAAGGAAACAGTCAACAAAACAAAGAGGCAATCCACAGAACGGGAGAAGATATTTGCAAATGACACTACAGACAAAGCACTAATTTCCAGGATCTATAAAGAACTTCTCAAGCTCAACACCCAAAAAACAAATAATCAAGTCAAAAAATGGGCAGAAGACATGAACAGACACTTCTCAAAAGAAGACATATAAATGGCTAACAGACATATGAAAAAATGTTCATCATCATTAGCCATCAGGGAAATTCAAATCAAAACCACATTGAGTACCACCTTACACCAGTTAGAATGGCAAAAATTGACAAGGCAAGAAGCAACAAATGTTGGAGAGATTGTGGAGAAAGGGGAACCCTCTTACACTGTTGGTGGGAATGCAAGTTGGTACAGCCACTTTGGAAAACAGTGTGGAGGTGCCTCAAAAAATTAAAAATAGAGCTACCCTATGACCCAGC
>NC_138369.1:113649324-113659391 GCF_054177405.1 Leptonychotes weddellii | reverse complement strand
TTAGCCCGGTGATGGGTATTAAGGAGGGCATGTACTGCATGGAGCACTGGGTGTTATACTAAAATAATGAATCGTGGATCACTACATCAAAAACTAATGATGTAGTGTATGTATTGTGACTAACATAATAAAATTAAATTAAATTTTTAAAAAAGGATATAAAGAAAAACTACTTTGATATGTGACTTTCTATGAAGTCAAATGTGGTAACATAAAGAATAAGAGCATTATATGTTTTAAGTTTTCTGAGTTCAAATGTTCAGAGTTAGTGCATAGATACAAAAAAAGAAGAAAAAAATGTGAGTGCTCTTTGTCATCATCCCACTCACCTCTTGGGGATTCCTCTGGCTTTTCATGTATTCTACTGATTAAATCCCTCCTAAGTTCTCAGTGTTATAAGAAAAACCCCAGCCACTTCACACACCAGACAAAGTCCTTTCCTAATTCACCTTTCCCCAGCACCACAGCTACCCGTTTCCCCACTGAGCCACAGCTTGATGCATGGTCACATCACACAACAGGGCCATTTCTTTTCTGAACACCTGTGCTTCCTATCCACCTCTGCCCTCTTCCTCCTTCATGACTAATGTACAGAGGGTCAAGTTAAAGGGCTTGCAGGCATTGTATGAACCATCAGTAATGCAATAGACTTACCAGCCTTTGAAAAATTAAGTAGAGACTAGGTCTGCTTGACCCAGGCAATGTCAATTCCCAGTTCCCAGGACTGGTTATAAGCCATACACCAACCTCATGTCATAGTTCACCTTGATCTTTTAATGAAGAAAAAAACAAGAAAAAATGAAAAAGGTATGGATTTAATTGATCAAGGGAAGGGTAAGGCAAATATCACTAACTTGCCTCCTCCAATTTTATTCTCTGCTTGCCAATGAACAGCTTCTCAATTCTATTTAGGACAATCAGAAACCCAGACTTTCAGCCTCTCTCATTTTTTCATCTTGGAATGCAGACACAAAGGTTCTGAAGGTACAGCAGCTATTCTTCAACCAAGACGTGACTATCACAAGTCAAAGGCCTATGCTCTAAGGATGGTGGAGAGGAAAGATGGCATCACAGAACTGCCACTAGTCCTGGTTTGTCCATACTGTAATTTTTGTTTATAGAAATCAACTCCTATTTGAGAGTTTCAGTTGTTGCAATTGAATGTATTACCTACTGACATAAGGGGCTAAACAGAAATTTGAATATTATAATTTTATTAAATTAACAACTTTCCCACCAGATGAATTAATTGATAGCTATCATCTGTGGTGTATCATAATAAAAAGGACTAAAGGTAAGGTTTCAAATATATGTCTTCCTTCACTCCTAGGGAAACAGAAGGGAGAGGTCAGTGGCCTAATGTCCAATTCCCCATGTGCTTGTTTAACTCCTCTTACCCTTATGTCCCACCACCTCTCAAACAGAAGCACCAACATCAGAAGAGCCATGTGAGGATAAGCTTTTGTATATACCATTCCAGACCATTAAAAACAAAACAAAACACAACACAACAAAACAAAACCTAACTGAGCAAAGCAGGACTGCATGAACTGAGTAATTCACTGTTATGAGTACTCTTGATTTTTCTATAGACCACTACCCATTTGCTTGTTCCATGACCGCCATTCTCAGATTCCTCATTCCTACCTCCCCCTCATCCCCAGCCCACTCAGTTGTCAATATTCAATCCCCACTTAGATTCCAGTCCTTCACTTAATCCCAGTTGAGACTTAATCTCCTTTCTTTGACTTCCCAACCTTGCCCTCAGTTCCTCACCTCACACCTCACACCTCAACCTCTGCCCCTACATTCCTCTGACACATGGGTCCTTGGATCACTTAGCCTCACTTGATCTTCTGATCAGAGAAGGGGATCAGACAGATTTAATGGTTAAAAGAAATTCTTTCCAATCACGCCTGAAACTGGCTGCCAAACCAATGAACATTTAATGGCCAAAATAACTTGTATTTCAAAAAGACTGATTTATCTTCCTTTCAAACTCATGAAATCCTATGTTTGAGGTCAGTTGTCCTCTAGCCTATGGAAGAATAATGATTCTTTACACCTTGCTAGATGACTCTATCTTCATTTTAAGATGAGGGGCTATTTCGGGAACTTGTTTGGTGACAAAAGCGATCTTTTGCCAATTTCAAAGATAAACAGTCTCGAGCAATCAAAATGATTTCATAAGTTTTCATCAAAAGCTTTAACCCTGACTTGAACCTTTCAATAGTAATGGCTTCAATGACTGAATTAATGCATCTGGAACAAAATGTAAAGGAACAGTACTTCAGAAAATAATTTTAAAGAACTAGCAGCCAGATAAAATTGCAGAATAGTGGGTTATTAATTTTTATAATTTACAGACTGCTTTAGAAGTCTGGCCACTGGCATGGCCACCTAATGGGATGCCTGTGCCAACCACACCCTTTTCTCAAGAAGCTTTTCTTTCCCAAAGATGCAAATGATGACAGACATCCTTAGATGCAAAAGGGAGCTGTGATGTATACTATAATCATAGGTATTTTGGGGAAAGGGCAGTTTCTCCAGAAAAGCCTGATAATGTGACTCTGGTCTCTAATCAAAGATGCAGGATCAAAGATGGGCACTGATAATGCCAGGTACATTCGAGTCCCTCCCTGGGAATGGGAATTATAACTAAGAGATCTGATTTGCACTGTAAATATTCTTTAATAGAAGAAGTTAAAATTCAAAGTTGTTGCAGCCAAGGTCTGTAATATGGGATGAAAAGCAAAAAAGTCAGTTTTTGGAGACAAAAATCAAACAATGGCAGATATTCAGAAAGAATCACAGATGAGAAATGGAAAGAAATGATTTCCCAGTCTTCCCACAGTGGACCAGTGTTTGGTTGTAGTCATCTCTGAGTCCTGCTAATTCGCAGCCCTTATAGTACTTGAGATATTCTTCTACTATCATAATAAATTCACTCTTTTTGCCAAATCTAGTTCTACTGGTGTTCTTTTATAGATATGGTAAATGTCTGTTTTCTGCAGCAAATAACCATTTCAGCAAAGTTTATGGGAAAATGTTTTGTTTTAATAAGACAGAGCTATTTTCTTTCATTCATTGATTGAAGCTGTTTTCTGTAAACCATGAGCTATCTTTTTAGACAGAGCTAAATCATATATGGGTTCTGTAACCAAGGAACATGTGGGGAGATAAGACATATATCTCAATAGATGTGCACATGAAAAGTTGTGAGGGATAAAACCAACATGTACTTGGAAAGAGATCATTTCCTACAGTAACCCAAGAAAACTTCCGGAAGAGATGGAATTGGAGTCTGTATGTGACAAATGGGCATCATTTAAGCATGTGGGGTTAGGAGGGAAACATACGCTCTTGGCAGAGACAATGTGAACACAACTATGAAGATAGAAAGAAGAAAGATATACAAGCAACAGTTCAATCTGACTAAAATTAAAGTCTTGCAAGAAGATACAGAAAGCAGGATTTGAAAGGCAGATTAAAAGAGGCCCTTAAAACTCATGTAATAAACTTAGACTTTATCATGTTAGCCATAAGAAGCCAATAAAGATCTCTGAGCCAGGGAATTATATAAGGAGTGACTCCGGAATGAATCAGGTGGCTGTACAGATGATGGGCTACAGGAAAATAAAGGATGCCAGCGAGAAAGCTAGTTCGGTGTCCAATGAAGTGATATTAAAGAACTGGAGAAGGAAGAATTTTCTTTAGCAGTATTTTTTTTGGAGTTATAATACCCTTAAGGAAGAGTGACATTTTGAGGGTATCATCCAAAGAAGGCAGCAGAAGTGCTTCAGGAAGAGGCTGAGGGGACAGGATGGTTTGTCCCTCTTGGTGGGAGCCAAGAGACCCCCTGTTAAGGAGCTAGGAGCCTCGATGACACGGCAGGGATGTATATAGTAGCCTGGATAGGGAATTAATGAGAACACAGAGGGAGGAAATAGAAGAAGAGTTTTCATGTAATTGTGTAATTGTAAAGTGAAAGGATTAAGAAAACAGAAAGGAGGAGTTAGACTGCAGACATGGGATGCAAACCTATATCCAATTAATGTTGACTACCTATAGAGTTCTAAGTATATTCACAACTGGAATCACACTGATATGTTACCTGCATATTGCACATCTAGAGAAGTTGAGAAAATTGCCTAAAATAAGCCCATTTTAAGTGGTACAAATGAAATTTCAACCCATTTTCTGGTGTCTTGATTTTAATCCTTTGCATTATATCATATACTTTCCCATCAAAAATAGGAAATGTGAAGGAGCATAAACATGAAGCCAGACTATGTTCTAATAAGAATGCTGGTTTCACTGAATATCCAGCCCTCTTAAACCAGTTTTTAAACTGCTGAACCCAAATCAAAGTAATTTCCAGTTAGGCCATTGGCTATCGATAAATAATTAACATGAAATTACTAAATAAATGCCAGAGGTAAGCAATTATATATTTTGATATTGTGACAAAATCAACAAAATGCAATTACCAGATTGTTTTTTCCTGGTTTCATAGCTTGTTAATTTTGTGACTATTCATTGAGTAACTACACCTGAAATAGGAGCATAAAAGGCTAGTGGCCATTTATTCATGTATTATAAATGTTAAATTCCAGAAGTGTGTGACGTCTACATGAATATAAAACAAATTTATTGTAATTAATGTTATTACCATGAATAAGAAATAAATTCATAACATGCAATATGTAAATACTAAGCAAAGCATGTAATTTGTCTCTTTTTGAAATTAATCTCACATTCACATTAATATGATTTATGTTATTGTAATATACACTATGCCTCTGGAATCAAAGTGGGAATGATTAGTTCTTTATATGACCTTAACAACAAATAATGTGCTAACAGGATCATAAATATCAACTAAAATTAATTTATATTTCTGATATTCTTAAAATAGCTTCCTGAATTTGAACTTTGAATAGCAATATAATAAATGAAAATAAGCATAAGTGCCATGACATATTAAAATGTCAAAACAGAGGACACCTATGATCATAGTTCAAGCAATGGATCATAGATCACAGAATGTTGCAGGGAGGAAGGAACTTGGAGGTCATTCAGTTCAATCACTTCATTTTGTAAATGAGAGAAGGGAAAGCCAGAGAGCTAGAGACTTCTCTAGGGTTCAATGCACAGTTAAAAGTGGCAGTGCCAAGAACACAGTTTCAAATTCATGACTTTGGTCCATTGTTCTTTTTGCTCTATCATGTTGCCTGAAGAATCATTTTTCATTCTTAAAATCCTATTTTATTATTGCATTAGCAAGTGAAAGATTAATGGGTATATATTTTTTACTTTTTAAATGAGAAGTAAACACTTCTATTAACCACAGCAAAACAGTATTTACCATAACCTGAGCTCAGATGATAGCTTGGTTTCCCATACAACCTCCAGCAAATAGGCTTTCTAGATTTAAGCGCATATTGTAACAGTGATGAGCTTTTTCAATGTACTGCCTTTTTATTAAAATAAATTATTTGACCTATGATTATTAACTTACATGATACAAAAGAGGAAATCATTACCAGATTGGTGTTGTAGCAAATTTGGAAATTAAAGTAACACCTTATTTTTTTTTCATGTGTAATTTACAAAAAGAGAGGGTCCTAGATCTTAAAGGCATCATTTGATGAGTTCTGACAATAGCATATACCCACGTAATCCACACCCAGATCAAGGTATAGGACATTTTAACACCCCAGAAAAATCCCAGTGTCCTTCCAGTCAACAAATTCATCATCCTCTCATGGAGGCAACCAAGCACATATATTTTGTTTATATTTGGTAAGACTGGTTGTCTTTATTTTTATTGAATTGTAGGAGTTTGGGGTATATTCTGGATATAAGTTCTTTGTCAGATATATGCACTACAAATATTTTTTGCCAGTCTGTGGCTTATCTATACACTTACTGAATACTTTCTTTTGATAAGAAGTGTTCAATTTTGATAATGTGCATTTTAATAATTTTTTTTATAATTATGTCCAAACTTTTTATGTCCTGAGAAATATTTGTGTATCAAAAGGTATTGAAAATACTATTCAATATTTTCTTCTGGAAACTTCATACTATTAGCTTTTATGTTTGGTAGTTAGATCATCTCAAGTTAAATTTTATATATGAAGTGAGGCATGAGACAAGGTTTTTCCCCCATATCACGATCTTATTGTTCCAGCACCATTTATTGAAAAGACACTTCTTTCCCCATTGGAATAATTTGGAGTCTTAGCTGAATCTTCACAATTAAAGTATGAGTTTATTTTTGGATTCTATCCTACTCCATTGATATATTCTTATGTCAAAAGCATACTATCATTTTAGCTTTTTTAGAAGTCTCCAAATTCTTTGTAGGTACTCAAACTTTATTGATGTTTCCTTTGTCAAGATTTTTTAAAATTCTAAGTCCTCACATTTCAACATAAATTTTAGAAGTAATTGTCGGTTTATATCTTAAAAAAATGGATGAAATTTTGGTTAAGATTGCATTGAAACTATAGTTCAATTTGAGAATTGACATCTTAACAGTTCTGAACTTTCCAAAACACATAAGCATGATATATAGCTATTTATTTGTTACTTAATTTCTCTCAGTAGTGTTTTGCTGTTTTCAGTATACAAGCTTTGTACTTACTTTAATGTTAAGTTTATCTTAAGTAGCTTATGTTTTCTAATGCTAATGTAAGTTGTATTTGTTAATCATTTCATTCACTGAGTGCTACCATACAGAAATAAACTGACCTTGTATCATATAATTTCGCCTAATTCACTTATTCAAGTAGCTGCTTGGTGAACTGCTTAAAATTTCTCTATGTACTATCATATTGTCTGTAAATAAAGACAGCTTTACTTCTCCTTCCCATCTACATGACTTTTTTTTTAATCTTAGTTTATATCACTGGTTACAATTTAAATTACAAAGTAGAATAAAAATGATAAAGCAGATATGCTGGCCTTAAGCTCCAGGGAAAAGTGTTCAGTCATTCATCATTAGGTATGATGCTAGCTATAGGTTTTTCTTAGATGCTCTTCATCAAAATATTTTTCTTTTTCTGGTTTAGAGAGAGTTTTGATCCAAATGAGTTTTGGGTTTTGTCAAGTGTTTTCTGTGCATTTATTTTGGTGTTTACATATCTTCTAGATCGTTCTGAACTGTTTTGTTAAAGCTGTGAATTACACTGACTTTTGAATGCTGAACTGCAGAAATGGCATAAACCTCACTGCTGTGTTCGCGGGCACGTGTGTGTGTGTTGTGCGTATACTGGTGCTGTTTTGTTAAAGAATTTTGCTTATGAGGGATTTCATCCTGTAGATATATTTTATTGTAGTGACTTTTTCTGTGTTAGATATTGGGCTAATGAGTTGTAGTGTTCCTTTCTATTTTGTAAATGAGTTTATACAGGATATGTATTATTTGTTGCTTAAATTTTTTTTTTTTTAAGATTTATTTATTTATTTATTTGACAGAGAGATAGAGAGCACAAGTAGGCAGAGCGGCAGGCAGAGGGAAAGGGAGAAGCAGGCTCTCTGCTGAGCAGGGAGCCCGATGCGGGGCTTGATCCCAGCACCCTCGGATCATGACCCGAGCCGAAGGCAGCCGCTTAACCGACTGAGCCACCCAGGTGCCCTTGTTGCTTAAATTTTTGATAGAATTCACAAGTGGAGCAATGTGGGCCTGGAACTTTCTTTGGGGGATTACTTTTAATTACTAATTATATTTTATTAATAGATACTAGGCTATTCGAATTCTATTTTTTTCTTTTATCAGTTTGTTCTCCCCACCAAGGAATTTGTCCATTTCATCAAAATTGCTGAGCTTATTGACATAAATGTTTTTAATATTTCTTTTTATCCTTTTAATATGTATAAGATTTATTACTAGCACCACTATTTTCATTACTGACATTGGCCATTGTGTACTCTTTTTTCTTGGTGAACATAGATAGGGAGACTATCAATTGTAACAATCCTTTGAAAGAACCACAGTTAATTTCATTAATTGCTTTGTTTATCTATTTCATTAATTTATGCTCCTCTCATTATTTTTATTATTCTATTTACTTCGATTTGAACTTGCTTCTTTTTTTTTAACTGCTCATATTGGAAGGATAGATGATTGATTTTTAAACCTTGTTTTTTTTTTCCCAAACTAAACACATAGAGCTATAAATTTCCCTCTAAGCACTGTTTTACCTTCCACAAATCATAATTTTTTGTCCTTATCATTCACCTTTGAATATTTTGTTTGTTGTTAATTCTTCTTTAACTCATAGGTTTCTTAGGAATTGCTTAATTTCTAAATATTTGAGGCTTTTCTAGACGTCATTTTTTTAAAAAGATTTTATTTATTTATTTGACAGAGAGAGAGACAGTGAGAGAGGGAAGACACCAGTGGGAGTGGGAGAGGGAGAAGCAGGCTTCCCGCAGAGCAGGGAGCCTGATGCGGGGCTCGATCCCAGGACTCTGGGATCATGACCTGAGCCGAAAGCAGACGCTTAACGACTGAGCCACCTGGGCGCCCCTAGATGTCATTTTTTATTGATTTCTATTTTAATTCCACAGTGGTAAGAAAATATACTAGTATAATTTAAATCTTTGAAACTGAGACTTTTTAAATGGCTCAGGATATGTCCTATGTTGGTGAATGTTCTGTGTGCATTTGTTTGAAAGGAATTATTATTCTTCAGGTTGTTAGAGGCAGTGCTCTATAAATGTCAATTCCATCAAGTTGGTTAATAAAGTTTTTCAAGTTGTTTATGTTCTTACTGATTTTCTCTCAACTAGTTCTATCATTTGCTGAGAGAGGAGTTTTGAAATATACTGTAGCTGTACATACATCTGTTTTTCCTTTATTTTCTGTTAATATTTGCCCCAATCATTTTGAAATTCTGCTACTAGGTACATGCACACTTATTATTCTTCTTGAAAAATTGTTCTTTTTATCATTATGAAATGTTCCTCCCTACCTCTAGTAATACTCCTTTCCTTGAAATCTATTTTCTCTAATATATTACTACAGCTAGTCTACCTTTCTTAAAATTAGTATGTGCATGTTCCTTAAAAAAAAAAAGCTTCTTTATCTGATAATCTTTGTCCTATAATTGAAATATTTAGCTTAGTCACATGTTTGGAAAGTAATTTTATCTACTGACTGTTTAGTTATATCTTTTTGCATTAATTTTAGTGAGTCTTCTAGGAATTGCAATATGTGTACTTGACTTTTCAGTCTACTTAGAATATTGTAATAGTTCTTGAAAAATATATAAACCTTGCAATGTTATAGATCCATTTTCCTCTCCACATTCCCTTATACTATAGTTGTCATAGGCATTACGGCTACACCATTATATACCCCAAATGTTATAATTTGTATTTGATTAGTTCTAAGTATTTTAGAAATTAAGATAAAAAGAAATAGGCTTCTAAATTTGCCTAGATATTTATCAGTTTTGACAATCTCAATTCTTTCTGAAGATCTGAATTTTCATTTGGTATTACATTTCACCCTTGAACAACACAAACACCCCTGGGGCAGTGGAAAATCATGTATAAGTTTTGACTACCCAAAAGCTTAACTACTAATTGCCTACTGTTGATTAGAAGTCATCTGTAACATAAACAGCCCATTAACACATACCTTGTTTACATACACATATTTTGTATGTGTTAATATACTGCATTCTCACAATAAACTAGAGAAAAGAAAATATTAAGAAAATCATAAGGAAGAGAAAATACATTTACAGTACCATAAAAAAATCTACATGTAAGCAGTATGCCTAGTGGTCCCCTTGGATTTGCGTTTTGCTTCGACAATGTTCAGATGGAACAGAACCGGAGATGCCACTTCTTCCAGCCTCCCACCACCCTCCAACCTCTTTTCCAGTCACAACCCTCAGAACCATCTTCTCAGCCATCCTTTGCCTCTAGGACCAGCCAACACCGTTTTTCTGAGCTTAGCTCTTTAAGCCCATCAACCGCGAACTCCCAGATTTGTTAGAATTATTCCACCCAGACGGAGGCCGCCCTCAACCACCCGGTCATCAGGC
>NC_138369.1:113631620-113648824 GCF_054177405.1 Leptonychotes weddellii | reverse complement strand
AGGAGGTGAAACTCGTCAAGAAGATGGGCGACCACCTGACTAACCGCTGCAGGCTAGCCGACCGTGAGGCTAGGCTGGGCTGGACGAGTATCTCTTGGGAAGGCTCACCCTCGAGCAAGGCGGGGAGACTCCAGAGCCCAGCCGCCTTTGGTTATCTATGAGAGGGGCCCCCTGGCATCAGGGCCTCTGCTTCGTCTTTCCCCGCCTCCATGTGGCAAATTTTTAACCACCCTGGAGCCCAAATCAAATGGAAACAAGAAAGCTTTTTTCAGGGCTGGGGAGGAGGGGGAGAAAGAAAAGAAAAAAAAAATCTGTGTTTAAGTAGATCCACGCAATACAAACCTGTGCTGTTTAAAGGTCAACTGTATATCATTTCATAATGAAGAATTTCCTTTATCATTTTTTTGTAGTGTAGGTCTACTAAGGATAATTTTTTAAAGTTTTTAACCCCATAAAATGTCTTTTTTTCTCTTTCTTTCTTGATAGGTATTTTGTAGGATATAGAATTTGGGAGGGCAGGTGTTTTTTGGGTCTTTCTTTCTTTCTTTCTTTTTTTTCTCTTTTAGCGCTTTAAAGATGTTTCCCCACTGTCTTCTGGTCTTTATTTGTCCAATTATTGCTCCCTCTATAATGTGTCGTTTTTCTTCAGCTACTTCAAAATTGTCTCTTTATATTGGGTTTTTAGAAGCTTGACTGTGAAGTTTCTAGTCATGCTTTTCTTTGTATTTGTCCTGGTTAGGGTCTGCTAGTTTTCTTGAATTTATAAACTATCTGTTTTACAAAACTTGGGATATTTTTAGCCATTATTTCATCAAATATTTTCTCTGTCCTCCTCTCACTCTCTTCTGCTTCTGGAATTCCAGTTCCACTTGTTAGTCCTTTGATACTGTTCCAGAGGTCCAAGAAGGTCTGTTCTTTACATGTTTTTTTCTCTAGGCTTCAAAATATGTAATTTCTATTTATCTGTTTTTGAGTTCAGTGTCTCTTTACTCTGTCATCTCCTTTTTTACTGATCATCCCATCCAGTGAACATTTTTTTAGCACATTGTATTTTTCAGTTCTACAATTTTCAGTTGGATTTTTATATACTTTTTTTCTGAAAAAAACAAAAGAGAGATGTCTCCTTTTCATTCACTTGAGCATTTTTTTAAACAGCCTGATGTTAATTATAGTAGTGCTTTGAAATCCATGTATTTAATTCCAAGAGCTGAATCCTCTCAGGGTTTGTTTCCTTTGATTGCTGTTTTGTCTTAGAAATGGGTATGTTTTTCTGCATTCTTATTAAATGAGTAAAATTGGATTGTGTCTTGGACATTTTGAATGTCGTATTGTAGATAATATGGATTCTGGAAATTTCAACTTGGTCTTACACTCCAAACAATCTTGATAGCATCTCAAACCTTAGTTCAGTTTTGTTTTGTTTTGTTTTGTTTTTGTTTTTTTGCTTTTCTCCCCCTCTCCCCTTGACTGGAGTCTGTCCCACACATGCATATTTCAGAGGTAAATCAGAGATTTGGGCAGAGTTTACACAAAGTTAGCACTCCCAGTGTCTGACTCTCCTTATCAGAATGCACACTTTTTTTTAAGATTTATTTGTTTTTTATTATAGAGAGAAAGAGAGATAGTGTATGCATGAGGGGGAGGGGCAGGGGGAGAGGGAGGGAGAAAATCTCAAGCAGACTCCCCGGACTGTGGAGCCTGACGTGGGGCTCGATCTCACGACCCTGAGATTATGACTGAGCTGAAATCAAGAGTTGGATGCCTAATGGACTGAGCCACCCAGGTGCCCCAGAATGCATACTTTCTTTTAAGCGGCTGGGATTTCCCCAGACTCTATCCTTTAGGTCTTCAGTTTAGAAAGTCTACGTGTTTTTTAATTAAAATTTAGTCACTCCATGTGTGCCAAATTTCACCTGCTTTCAAGATAAAAGATTTAAAGCCCAGTAAGTCACCCTGTGCTGTTGCCTTTCTCAGGTGTCTATTTGCCTCCAGAGTCTGACTGCTTTTGTTATTAGTTCTTCATTGCTTTTAAGCACTGTTTTTGGTTTGTTTTTTTGTTTGTTTGTATAGAATTTTGTATAGACCTTGTAGTGGTTATCTATGAGAGGTTACCATCTTGTAGGAGCTACTCAGCCGTTCCAGAAGAGCACCTAGTCTATTTCCATTTAATATAATTTTTGCTATGATTGGTTTAAGCCTGCCATTTTGTTGTTTTCTATTTGTGCATCTGTTCTTTGCTATTTTCCTTCTTTTATAGCTTTATTTTGCCTTAGTTATTTTAATATTCCCATTCACTTCTTAATTAGTATTCCATTATACCTCTCTGTTTTGCTTTGCCTGTTGTGTGTGTGTGTTTTTTCTAGGATTGCAACATATATCTTTTTTTTTTTTTTTTGCAACATGTATCTTCTACCCTTAATTTTTTGAGGAACCTCTGAACTGTTTTCCATAGCTGCTGCACATTTTCCATTTACCAAAAGTTTACAAAGATTCCAATTGCTCCACATCCTTTCCAACACTTGCTGTCTTTTGTTTTTCAAATAATAGCCATCTTGACAGGAATGGAGTGATATCTCATTGTGGTTTTGATTTGCATTTCCCTGATAATTAATGACATTCAGCAATTTTTTCTATACCTGTTGACTGTATGTTATCTTTGGAGAAATGTCTAATTCAAGTTCTTAGCTTTTTTTAAATGGGGTCATTATTTTTTGCTGTTGAGTTGTAGGAGTTTCTTATATATTTTGGAGATTAATCCTTTGTTAGATATATGGTTTGCAAATATTTTCTCCCATTCTGTAAGTTGCCTTTTCACTCTGTTGATGGTTTTCTTTGCTGTACAGAAGCTTTTTAATTTAATGTGGTACCATGTGTCTATTTTTGCTTTTGTCGCCTGTGCTTCTGGTTTCATATTCATGAAATCATTGCTAGAATTCAAACCCAAGTTCAGCCAAACTCCAAGCATCATGACCTTATTTGCTGTGTGGTGTTGCCACCAATTTAAGGAGCAAACTGAAAAAGAAAGCAAAAGTGCCATACCTGTCACCAGGCCTGAAGAGAGTTCACAGAGGAAAGGGCAGAGTGGTTCCAACCAATGGCAGGATATTTCTTTGTATTCAAACATTATGGTGTGGATTTGTTAGAAGCCCAGGCTTTAGACTCAGATAGACTTCCATCACATATTTCTTTGAGACTCAGTTTCTTGACCTGTGAAATAGGGATAAAAAGCTGTGTAATATACTTGTTATTAGAATTAAATTAAGTAATGTATATACAGTGCCTAGTAAATAAATAGTAACAATTTTTATTATGTCTTTATTTGGTCTAACTGCAAAAAAAGAAAGATAGTGTTCTTCAGGGTAGAGCAGAGAATTATCAAGACTAGAATGAACACTGTATTACCTCAAAAACATTAATCCAAGTAGTTTTATTCATATATTGAAAATAACCTGTTTATTTAAAACTTCTTCCAATAAGCACTTTTATCTTGTGGTTTTAAACAATATATGCCTTGGCAGTAAATAGCTGAGTGGTCTCTTCAAACTTGCATAAATTTCAAACCAGATTTTCACTCTCCAAACTAATTGAAAACAAATCCTGAAAAATCATGGAAGGCAAATGGAACTGAAAAATCTGCTAGTATTTCAACAGGCCTCAGGACCCCTAAGTAACATTAAAAAGTACCATGAGAATGAATCAAAACAATATAATTGCTTGAGATTGCTGTGCATGTAAATATGGAATCAGTCCCGAAGGACTGGATGGGTAATAAGTATTTCTCTTTTATATGTCTGTTGGCTCTGACCCTGGAAACACTCAGCTGGGAACTGGTGTGTCTGCTCTGATGTCTGGGTGGACTACAGCTGGGCAACATCACCATGCCTGTGCATGAGAAGGAGTGGTTCCGCCCTCCTCCCTCTCAATCCTTCTGACATCTGCTAATGAACTCCAGAGGACTGACTTTGCAGAGCCCATCCCTCCTGTAGAGGAGGAATATTTGGTACAATGATGAATGGCCTACACCCAAGCTAAATAGACAAAAAGTGATTAAATGTAAGCCATTGAACAACAACAAAAAAAGCATACAAATTATAGCAGGCATCAGAGTACCTCTTCCCAGGATTACTCTGATAGGAATACCACCCCACCTATTCGATGTTTGCAAAGCAAACTTTCACTTATGTTAATTAACAAAATATATGTCCACAAGAATTAGATGGTTGTCCCATGTATAACTTTCTCTTAAGTAGTGAATTGCCTTTTCTTCAGTACAGTGACATTAATGTCCTTTTTAACATTTGCTAAATCTGTATGTTTTTTTTGTTTGTTTGTTTAAATACAATGGAGCAATTCAGTAAGATATTATAAGATTTCATCCAGTGAGGAGAAAAGCTAATGCTGTCTAGAAAGCATGGCTTAAAATTTCTCAAAGCTGTGTTTACCATCCTGCCTAAATTATGCAGTCAGAGTTTATAAACTATTAGGGCCTTTAGATCTTCAGATTGGAAACATCTTCAGATTTAGAAAAGCTTCATTGTTTGATTTGAACTTTTCGGTTTAAAATAATTAGGGTTGAATGGGAACATAATCCTCTCACTAACATGTTTTTTTCCTCAGTAAGTCTGAGGAATTTACATAAAGATGCAATCTTGAAGAAAAAAAAAACGAAAAATGAAAAGAACTTTGTTCCTTTTCACTTAATACCGAATAACAAAATTGCAAAATATAGAACATGATGTTACTGTTACCTTTTATTGGGCTGTGTCATTTTCCCCAGGGACAATGTGAAACATGTGTGTGTAATATTTGAAGATACTCCTCTTCCAGGCTTTTTCTACACCTGTTCCTTGGCAGCTCTCACCCACTTTTTCCTCTATCCAGGTAAAGAAACAAATAAAACAAATAAAATATTCCTCATATCAGTGAGATCATATGATACTTATCTTTCATAGGGGAAGGGAGGGAAAAATGAAACAAGATGAAACCAGAGAGGGAGACAAACCATAAGAGACTCTTAATCTTAGGAAACAAACTGAGGGTTGCTGGAGTGGAGGGGGTGGGAGGGATGGGGTGGCTGGGTGATGGACACTGGGGAGGGTGTGTGCTATGGTGAGCGCTGTGAATTGTGTAAGACTGATGAATCACAGACCTGTACCCCTGAAACAAATATGTTAAAAAAAAATAAACAAATAAACAAAAGAACTATTCCTCTTTGACTTGTATTTTATTTGTTATCTGTTTTACATCATTGCAATTCTGAATAAAATAAGTTTTGAGAGAAAAAGTCCACCTTTGATTTTATATTAAATGTTCATTCCTGAGCTAACCTGAGCTCACTGTTCTTTGAAACCACAATGAAGCCTTAAAATCATTTAAAGTGTTATTAATTTAGCAGTTGTACAGTGATGGATTTTTCAGATTGCTCATACATAGATTTCTTGATTGAAAATGTGCATAGCTTTGCTTCCTTAGCTATCACTGCCATAATTGCCATGATGGATGATATTCTACAGCAAAATTACTGATAACCAAATGAACTGCCATTACATACTCCATTATTTGAGCAAATGTAGACTTCAGCTGGTCACATTACTTTGTGAAAAGCTGATGTAAATATTCCCAAATAAAATTCTTTTTAGAATACAGGCTTTAGTCTCTTTTAACCACTACCAACCAAGCATAAATTCATTACAGACTTGTAAACTCAGATGTGGTTAATATCTCCCCACTAAATGAAAATGAGTTTGAAAGTACAGGTAGAACCATAGTTATGCTTAATTCAGGTCATGAATGTCCAAAACAAAGCAACCACAGATTGTTATATCAACCTCTACCCTCGATTTCGATATAGCAGTTCACAGTTTAAAAGAAAAAAGAAAAGAAAAAGAACAAAAGCCAGTTCATTTCCACTGCGTTTCAGGTCATTCTTTTTATGAATAGAAAATGTGAAGGTCATTTTACCTCATCCTTACAATTAACAACAATTGCTATAAGTTCAAAGCTATGGGGATATCTGTGAATCTAAGTTTTGCTCAAGGAAACTCTAGCTAGAAAAGAGAGAGGCGATAAAAGGAATGGGGCCTTCCTCATTTAAATTCCTGACTGAGTAAATACTATCACATTATCAGCTCTGAATAATTAACTCCCATCCACTGTGCCAAAAAATGATGCACTGTATTTAGAATGCATCTTTTCAATAAATACCCCTGAAAGAAACCACCACAGAAATCATGAGAGCTGTCATTGCACTAAACTTTTACTTACTCAAATCATTTTCTGAAAACCATCATTAGAATCAAATTAAAATAAAGCTGAGGTTTTCTGAATAAAACTGTCAAAAAAGATAAAAGTTTTTACATTGACAGTAAAGCAAATGATTTTTTCCACTCTGTTGAGGTTGCATAATAGTGCAGTATATCTGAATGACTTATGGCCCATTAATGACAGATTAACAGCTGGAGGAGGGGAGATCTTTCCAAGAATAGTTTTCAAATGAATGAAACTTCAGGCCTAGAGGCAATGGGAAATGCAAAGTGTGGGGAACTGGGGGAGGATGTGGGTGGAGGAGTCTTACAAGATCTGGCTTTCATAATTCATTAAAATCACTGAAAATGACAGAGTGTGATCTGAAATGAATTTTCCATATTCACAGGGGGAAGAGGTCACAGTTAATACTAAGTCCTTGAAGATGACTGCAGGAGGTAGAGAGCCAATGAGAATGTATTTGTGCAGCATACCCCAAGAAAAATAAACCTCGCTAAGACAGAACATGGTGAGGGATTCTACCTACGTCGTTTTGTTCAACAGGATTCCTTTAACATAATGAAACACTGAAGATTCCATGCAACTAGACTAAGGTGGGGTGTGGGGTGGGGGTGCATTGGGGAGTTTCGGTACTAAAAAGGTATTTGATGTATAAAATGGTTTATTTACAAAGACTAGTTCCACATTCTGGAATGAGAATTATACCATATACATATATATATATACTTAAATAAAATGACATAAAATAAATTCTAAAAAATAGGACTGCTAGCTTTCTTTTTTTAAGGTGACTTTCTGCATAGACTAAATTTAATTTTTTTATCACAAAAATAATTCATGCTTTTATAGATATTACAGGAAACTAGTAAAATAAATGAAGAAAGTAAAAGTCTCTTCCCAGTAATATCCATATTTAAATTTTAGTGCAATTCCTTCCATCACGTAATGTATTTTTTCATAACATAATTTTTTCAATAAAAGTGAAATGATGTTGAATGTACATCACATTATGTTGGGAACATAGGAGCCATTTAGCCTTGCTTTGGAAGTCAGTGATCTATCTTGAAGTGTATCCAGCAGCCTTTGCAATCTATTATAGCTACTAGACCAAGGCATATTTATCTTTGTATCTGGCCAGCACTGGATTTGTGTGCTCAGTACTCATTAAAGATACTATCAGTAATAGTGATCGTAGCATATATTTTATGTCCTTAAGATGTAACTCTACAAAATTCCTAAAGCGAATGTGGAAACTGTACATGACCTCAGTATCTAAAAGTCCAGCAAGTGCTGTCTTCATCTAGCTTCTGATGTCCTTTTATCAGCTTCTGTCAATCAAAAATAAGTTTTACTCTTCAATAAGAAAGAGTTTTGACAGAGGTCAAACACAACAGTGGAACACAGCCCCATCACCTCCAAGAGAAACTAATAATCTTGCTAAAAAAGAATTAAGCCGTCCTATAATGAAAAAATATAATGCATTAGGCTAATTATAATGATAGAAATACTATAAAAATGATTAAAATAGTGTCTATCTGAATTAAGTATTTTTCTTTAAAAGTGATTAATTATAATAAATCCTTACACTTCCATATTTCTTTAATTTGGAATAAATGATAATAGTCAAAAACTATACCTCTTAGAGGGAGAAAAGTTGGAGGTAATTTCTTATGAAATTTTAGGCTTTATGATATTGCTTAAGTATGAGTACTCAGGCATAAAATCAGTCTTGTTTAAATAAACTCTTCAAGAAATAAAGAGGCCTTTCTTTATGTTCTTGAGTCTTGGTGCATTAACTTAAATGTTTACTGTAGTTTATTGTTATAATAAATATTATGATAATAATCTCTAATTCCACTGCTCTAGCACAATTTTTAAAATTTCACTTTCCTGCCCATTTAAAATGCAAAATTTATAAATGCTATGTTTATAGGGAAACTAAAATCTAGGGATTCCTCTGTTTTAAGTTTTACATTATATGGTACATATTTTACCCTGTTTTTACCTAATCTTTAAAATAATAATCTTAAGGGATACATAATGCAGTATAAAGTAGAAGCACCATAATTAATCATTTCCCTTTTTTGAAATACTTCGTTTTAAATGTTTAAATTTATTTATGTTTTATTGATAAGCTTTTGCCCAATCTCAGATTTTTAGCTTTACCTCTACCACTTTTTTTTTTTTTTGGCTTGTTAATGTGTGACTCTAGTAAGCTATATTCTTATATTTTTACATTTAATAATTTCTTTTGATATGTGAAGAGCGTTTTCTCCCCACAAAGTCTTAATTTCTTATTCTTAATAAGATTAGTTGAATTATTTTTGTCTTTACTAGTAATTCTTATTTTTCACAAATTATGTTTCCAGGTTCCATATTTGTTTTTTGGTCTTACATTTTAGTGTGCTTTCTTGTGCTTATTGATTTTTTATATCATACTCCTAATAACTACTAAATTCAACAATGATTCTCAGTGGTTCAGTTGCTGTTCTCATTGTTTGAGCTTGCTTAATGTTTGATTAGTTAGGGTAGACTAGTTTATGCCACAGTAGCAAAGAGCAAAATTCCAGTTGCTTAAAATGACAAAATTTATTTCTTGCCCACTGTACATGACCATCTTGGGTTGGCACTGGGGTCCTGTTCATAGTAGCCACACGGGGACTCAGAGTGATGAATCAGCAAACATTGCCAGTCTTGTGCTAAAGGCAAATGTGAGCTTTGCAAGGTATGTCAATTAAATGCTCTAGCCCCGAAATAATGCATATTACTTCTGAGCAGAATTCATTGGTTCACACTAGTTATAGAACTCCACCTAACTACAAGGGACTGCAAACAGAGTCCTATCACATACATAGAAAGGTGGAGGACTGAAAATGTTTGGCATGTAGCACTAGTGATTGTCATCTCTCCTCACTCTTTCTTTATTCCCTTAAGTTAAACCTGTATTTTCTAAAAATTTCCATTTTATGTAAGAAAAGGTATTTTAGGGTATAGAGTTTGGCCTACAGTTATCTTCATTCCTTTTGCTTTTTATTTTGTGTTGTGAATGTCTTTTGTATGTTTGTTTGTTTTTGTTGTGGATGGCTTTACACTTTCTGTTTGCTCAGACTTCCATGTGATTAATTTGCTAATCTTTCAAAAGCAGACCAGATGGAGAATTGCTTTAAAGCATCGTCCTAGCAATCTGACTGTTTTCTGCGTGAGTGAGTCTCTTTGATCTTGAGTCGGAAATTAGGCTTCTCCCCCCCGCAAGGCTCTTCGTATTCCAATAGTTTATGTAATAATTCAGTGTCAGGACTAAGTTGTGACAAAGAGTTAAGGTGTGGAGGAGATTCTTCTCCATCTATAGCAGCTCACTTGTCCATCTTTGACCTGGAGTTAAGAAACAGCTCACATGATGGGTTATTTCTATCTGCACTAACACAGGGCTGATACATTAACACGCAGAAATATGCAACTCGGGACAAGAGGTCAATTCAACCGAGAGTCTCAGACGATGGCAGAGAGAATTATTTGAATTCTGAACTGGAGCCTGGTGCACATTGTCATCACTATCACTGAGGTAGGCTATAGGAATTCCCTTTAATAGCTACCAAATGCCTATGTGTTATGATTAGTTCCAAAAATGACCTTTATTTGGGCAAGTCAAAGGAATTCTTAATACTATTTAGAGAGAGGATGCTCCCTTGTACTTAAATCAAATATATGACTGAAATTTTAATTATTTTACTTCAAAGACCTTGAATGTTAATCCAACCTTGTGGTTAGAAAGGAACTGAGGTACAGTGTTCAAAATGGGCTCCTGAGCCATACGAAGTTGGGTTCAAACTTAGTTCTGTTACTCATGAACCGTGCAGCAGTTGGGTGACTGCTTGGGTGACTAACTTGAGTCATTCTCGAAGCTTGGCTTTTCTCATCTGGAAGAAATGGATGATAATAATGCCTAACAACTAGGATTGTTGGGGATTAATTTCAAAGCAGTTACCATAGTTCTGGCCAGTTTCAAGCTCAGAGGAAGGAAAACACATAAACAAAAGTCAGAAGGTGACAAAACACAGCATATGTTCCAGGTTGATTGGCACTTTGGGTAAATGAGAGTAGGGCTGTTGCATAGTGTTGTGCAGGTTGTTCACTGCACAAGGGTGCCAGACCAAAGGGGCAAGTGATTGGCACTTTGGGTAAATGAGAGTAGGGCTGTTGCATAGTGTTGTGCAGGTTGTTCACTGCACAAGGGTGCCAGACCAAAGGGGCAAGTGATTGGCACTTTGGGTAAATGAGAGTAGGGCTGTTGCATAGTGTTGTGCAGGTTGTTCACTGCATAAAGGTGCCAAACCAAAGGCGCAAGTGGGGCTGAAGTCCAGCCCATACTCTGCTTGCATAGCCGTCCTCCCTGGCATAGGTTCATCTGCCCAGAGGAAGGAGTGCATTTTTCTTTACATACTATGTGAGCTAAGGGTGACCCTGAATAGGTAGGAATTGTAAGAAATTTGACTAAAAAGTGTATTTGTGGCCGTAATCATAAACAGGGAGGAATAGAGTTCCAGAGGGCACTCACCATTATATCCTTGATCATCTCCTTTCCTTAGGTCCAGGGCCTCTGGGCCATTTTCATTTATTTGTTGGTTCTAACTGAAAGCAAAAATACCTATTTGTCCCCTGATATATTAAACAGGCCTTGGTATTTCATCCATGTTTCCTTCCTTCTGCCAAGTTCCAATCCTTCTTCTGAGCCATCATTACATTAGTTTGCAGGAGGCCGGGTACCCCCTTCTCTTCACTTTGTGTCAGTTGTGCTGCTTTGCTTTTCCTGCCAGGAAAAGCCTCACAGACTGAAAGGCATTTTCCATGGTTTGATCTTGATGGTTTAGCTGAGACTGGTTGGTCGGATGACCAGCAGCCTCAAATCACAGCCTCTCTCCTTTCCCGCTGAGTACATCTCCAAGGGGGAGTGAGGAAAGGAGGAAAAAGCCACAAGGAGAGAGAACTGTGCAACGGGATGTTGAACGCGGCCATAGGAAGCATCTTCAAGTCTCTACTCATCCTTTCATCTCTCCTTCCATGTGCCACACGGCTGCAGGTTTTTCAGGAGCAAAGACCCCGTGCAACGCTTACCTTTCCGCTACGATCTGCACATGCTATGGAGAGGTGCCCAGAAGGCTGTGTGGCTGCATCCATTCTGTCACTCCTCTTCTAGTCTCTTCTTTCCCATCCTCCAAAGTTTTTTTTTTGTTGTTTAACCAGTGGGCAGGAGGAGAGGGGTTTGTATCAGGCAATAAAGGGTTCTAATGAGAATCTATTTCATTGATCCATAAAAATAAAACCAAGATGATCTCATCTATCTTCTTCATATAATAATGATTACAATTTATTAAATTTTGAATATGTTCCAAGTGCTTTACATACATTATCTTTAATCCCTACCACAACACTGTAAGGCAGTTATTTTTATCTCTGTTCTATGATAAGAACGTCAGTGAGAAAAGTTAATTAACTTATTCAAATATACAGAGCTAATAAGGAATAGGGTTAGGATAAATCCCAGCGCTATTTGACTCCGTAGCCCATGTTCTTTTTGTTTCTTTTTTTTATTAGTGTCTCTAAAATTATGTTTTAAATGACAGTGTAATGCATACATATATTCTCACTGGGTACAGTCCATATAATATGAAGTATATGCAGTAAATGTGGAAATTGCTTTCACATCACTTCTTTCACCCAGTATCCAGTCCTGGTAACTTCCCCAGTGGGGACCAGTTTTCAGAATTTTTAAATACATTTTCATTATATATATATATATATAGTGCATATATATACACATACACACACACACATATATATACATATATATGTGTATATATATATACCATATATAAATTTAAAACAAATCCATGTTTTGTTCTATAAGTTGTTTTTTAATGCAATATAAAAATCATCTTTTAACACCAGTACATTCAGACCCACTCCTTTTTGTAGTAGTAGAATAATATTTAAATTTTTATCTGCCATCTCTTTCTGTTTTCTTTTTACCCAGCTTTCTGCATTTTAGTTATTCCAGACCCCTACTTTTTATATATGTAAACAGACTGAAAGGAGTATTTGGGGGATGGTCTTTCTCATTGCAAAGAACTCTGATATTTTTCATACTAGTTTTATCTTTGTTTTATGGATAAACATAAAATTACTGGGAAATCATCATCATCATAATAAGGAAATTTCCTTCTGCTCATCACACCGATATGATTACATGGGCATCAGGTTTTCTGTTTGGTTGAATATGGTGCTTTTTTTCACAATGTGGATTTTCCTCAAAGGTCTGTTTTTCCTGGCTATTTGACATTTTGGCCCATCCCTCATTTTACCTCTATAGTATAATGCTGCAGTTCATTTTACAGGAAACCAAGAACCAGAGAGAATAAATGACAGCCAAAGGCATGGAGCTGTTTAGTGCTAGAACCAGAAATGAATCCCATCTATGTGCTGGCTTCTGTCTCTGTACCCTTCCTATGACATAACACGTTATTCATGGGAAGTCTTATGTAGATGTTCTAGCTTCTTTGTAAATCTATCCCCCTTTCTCTTTACACTTCATATCCAATTTCCAGTCACATTTGTTTAGCTGCAAAAGTCTGACCTGCTTTGTGTCCTTGGCAGAGAACTTGGAGAAAAGTTTATTTATCCTCGTATTGTATTTTGAATAACTTCTGGAAGAATCCGGTATCTGGATATGTTCAATAAATCCCAGTTAATAAAAAGTTAGAATATTATGGGACCTTAGAAAAAATCTAACCCAACTCCTTATTTTATAAATTCATTCAAAAATACATATTGTGAATGCACTTACTATACATCCTCATAAGTGCTGGTGTGTATTAGAGTCTATTTGTATATGACATCTGGGAAACTGGAGCCAAGAAAGACCAATTCACTTGAAAAATCTCATGTTAATAGGACTGGAGCCCAAGTCTCCTGACTTAAAGTCCGATGTTAAAAACCCATGTGACTTGCCAGGGTGCTATTCTGTGTAGTAATAAAATATAAGCTAGTCTGACCTACTTATAGTATGTGCTAAGCTTCATTCATTATCCTTGTGGCTTATAGAAAAAGACGGTACTAGTACTGACATGTATAATGCATTTATACCTTTTGAAGCTTAAGATTTTTATACAGGTGGTTTTCAAATTTCTAATCACAGATTAGCAACATTTTGAGATAGTTCCAGTGGCCTTGACTGATTTGCAGCTCTCTCTCTCTCTTTTTTCCCTTCTCATACAAAAATAATTCTTAAGGTCACACTATGTGTTCCTGAAACTAGCATTTATATTCAAGTTCAGTAAATCTTACTGTCAACATTTTGTGACCGTTTCTGTTGAATTCTGTTGAATGCTTGATGTTGCATTACAATCCTTAACATATAAACATGTTCTAACTGGGCTGTTCAAGGATATTGCTGTTTTGAATTAAAAGGGTAGAATATTTTTAGTGCATTACCAGACACCTTGATCTCTTGCTCAGGGGCACCATTTACTGACCATGCATCTTCATTACCATGGAGGCCAAGTCAATGTAATGGAAAGGGAACTGGATTTGCCATGAGATGCCCTGGGCTCACATGACCTACTATTCTTGGCTTTCTTAAATTCTTGGCTTATGTGTCTTAACAATGGGCAATAATATCCATTTCCTCGGGGTTGTTTTAAGATTTAATTGAAATAATGCATGTGAAAGCATCTTGGCACATATAAGGAGTTTAATAAAGCTAATTTCCTTTCCAGTTTACTTAATGTTTGCTACTTTCAAAACCATTCCTTCCCAATAATGTAATAACTGGCTTTGACAGCAGTAACAGAGCCATACGCAGCATTCATGCTCTTTCCCTGAAGACCAGCTTTCTTCATTAGTATCCGAGCCCAGCAAATCAAACTCCTTTCTAAAATCTTCTAAGTGACTTCAAAATCCCTGCGTGCATTAGTCTGGATCACTTGAGTGTATCTTGTCCATTTAATTAAACCTGTTATTTCTGGAAACAAAAACAAAACATTTAGGAAGGAAGGGCTGAGAGAAACCGTTGCTTTCCAGTAGTGCAACATGTGAATAGTTTAAGAAATCTTTTAAAGCTGTGCTTTATTTTAATTGATTTCTGAATCCACTCATTTTCTGACTATGCCTTTATTTTCTTCACCTACCATTGCCTTTTGCCACTTCTCTTTGAGGATATCCGTTATCCTTAAAAAAGGGACTAGATGGGAATTAACTTGCTCCTGACCATATCCATTTATCCACTTGAAGATCACCATGGCAAACTATGAAAAATGTGCTAGTTTTGAAAAATGACAAAGCTCCTAGGATTGAAAAGGTGCTTATCCTCTCACAGGAATCTATTTGTTCTGTTATTCTTGGCAGCTAGAGCTGGAATCTTCAAAAGGAGATGCAGATTCTATTTTTCTTTATCTTTCCTGCCCTGAAGATTATGTCTTGCTTCTGCATTGGGAAGGTTTTGGATCAAAAGTCCTTTCCTATTTGCCCTGCAAATAAAAAACACAACCCCATTGTAAATTGCGTTAACACCTTTTCAACAATCTAAACCTCATGAGGAGAGGTATGCCGACTATTATGTGTACACTCTGAGTGCTGTGCACAGGTGTGTTTACAAGGAGGCTATGTGTTTGATCTCGTCCATTCCTTAGTCCTTCCCTGAGCATTATTATCGGCATGTAGAAAATCAAATCTATCTAATCTGTTCCAACCGAGTTAAATCCATCAGATATAGTTCACTTTGAATTTCAATTGGACCAGAACCTTTGTCTTAGTAATAAAAAGTTAGCCACTTATGTTTTCCATCCTCTTGTGTTACTTCCTTCATGATCCAGGATGATGCCTTTGTTTCATTTTGATCAAATTCAATGCCAAGTGCTCCTGTTCTTCAAACCCATCCACGGCTGCCCAAATATCAGGAGACACAAGTCCATTTCCCCTAAGAATCCCCTCATGCTCCATTCTTGTGATGACATAAGTCCTATGGAATCCTCCTACATGGTTGGGGAGAGGGAAGAATAAGGAAATGAAGGGGCAATGCTAGAGCATTCACGTTAGACTTAGTCAGCTCTATTACAAAAATGGCCTTTCATTATCTTTAATTATCTTATAGCTAGGCTGGAGGTAGATGTGGTTTCAAGATCACAATACCGTGTTTTGACTACTTCTTGGCAAGTCCTGCCTAGAGGGTCTATCTTCTCTCATTAGAATGTGAGGGTTCTGCCATCCATTGCTATCAACTTTGAGAGGTTTGGAAAAATTCCATTAACATTTTCTATGTCATGCATAACTCTGATAAAATAAAAACTAAACTTTAAGAGATAAAACCTATAAAGAATAAAAAAACAATGATGGTAGACTTTGGTAGAAATTTCCATTGTGGCACAACTATGAGACTGACTCCAGCATATTTTTCCCTTTTGCTTTGATTAAAAGTGCAATTTCACATGAAATAGTGTGATATTTCATCTCCTGTTTCCAGGGAGGCTCTCTGGAGATAGTCATTAACCAGTGTGGTCAGGCGAACCAGCAGCTTCCCTGATTAGTTTCCCCTGCTGTGCCGTATAGACAAAACCTTAATCATAGGACATTCCAGAGAGCTTGAGTGTCCATTCTCCAACTGTGCTACCTAGAGAACTGTCAAGTGTCTGTAAATATTTTGCAGTTCCATAGGAAAGGTGTTAGCCTTCCCAAAACCAGCAGAGTGAGATTGTGCCTGTATCTAGCCCTGGTTCTTGGTGGGTTTGGCTTGCAGGCTTGCTTTCGGTCATGTCATCTATTTCATGCATCCCATATTTATACCTCCCTCTTATCTCTTTGTGTGGTTTATGCTAAAGAGTATTTTTCTTCTGACACTTTATCTTTTTCCTAAAATGTGCAGGATAAACTGATTATCCTCGATTGATTCATTCATGACCTTAGTTGGGACTAAAAAGCCAGGCCACTGGACAGGAGAAATAAGCCTAAATATGCAACAGGGAATGGGGGAGAGAGCCCATCTATTGCTCCTCACTATTTTCGGGGTTGATCATGCTCATTTTACTTTCCCCCTCACTTCCTTAGTTCCCATTGTTAAAGTGAAAAATGAACTTGGTCATCATTACATTAATTCCAAGTTCATTCCGATCATCTTGCCATTTTAACATGTTTTTGTCCCATTTTCTCTCCCAGATGGTGGGTTTGTGTCCTCTGAGAAGAATGACTAGCAACTTCAGAACCTTAAAGTGTGCATCCACCACATAGAGCTATCTGTAAATACATTGTTTGTTTTGAACAAACCTTCTGTTCTGGTTCTATTTGATTAACAAGAATAATCAAACATCTAAATAAAAATCATTGTCTGTTACCACTGGAGAGTGTCCAACTAGTCACAGACAGCTTGGAAGGCTGGCAAAAGGCAAGATGCATTGTGCTGGGGGACATCCAGGCCAGTATGGAGGGACCTGTGTGCCATCTGCCCCCACCCCTTCTGCTCAGATCCCAGTCCACTCATTTTAATCTCATTAGAGCAAGATTCTTATAAAGCCAAGAGATGGGATTCAGCTGTAGCTCCCAATTTTGCAAACTACAAAAAGCCTCACACTGAGAAAGCCTGCTTCTTGAAACACCTTGGATGACCTCCTGGCTCATAGGCACACCGATGCCTCCCAATACTGCATATTCTGTAAAGGGTTGAGTACCATTTCTCTGTGTTTTACTTTTCCACACCGTGAGAGAAGTTGAAACCTTTCAAGTTATAATGTGTATGTTCCCCATGCACAGTGCTGGGAGATGTTATGTGCTAATTGTTTGTTGCTTTAGAGCAAAGCAGACCCACTGAGAAACTGGCCCTTTTATGGTATTTGTAGAGCTGCATTTCCCAAGAAGCAAAGTTCAACAGCAAAAAAAAAAAAAAAAAAAAGACTTGA